>NC_089543.1:645108-1290216 GCF_040115645.1 Euwallacea fornicatus
AGAAAGGATCAAATGACTTTGGGGAGCAGCTCGTAAGAAACTTAATAGAAATGTTTTCTTTCTTTCTGTAGGTGGCTTTTTGGTATCATTCATTAAAATGGGCATGCCGCTATAGATTCTAGACAAGACCCACAGAAACAAAGCTACTACCTATTCTAACCGAATATACAAAAAGAGTTATCGGCCAACATTTCGAAGCCTACCGTATTACAATGAGCACTATTTTAGGGAGCGAACCCATTATTCAGGCCATTATGGACGGATATGACCGTTCCTACACCTCGTAACATGGGTTATGCATTGATTTGAATGAATCACCAAATAAAAGTCCTATTAACCGTACGTTTTAGCATTATCGGACACGACCGATGATTAATTTTATCCGCTTAATAGTTCCCATGTACAAGACCCCTTCACTAAGCACTATATCAAAAACACCAGAAAATGAGATTTAGTATGTGAGTAATGAACTTGAGACATCCTGTATACTGTATAAAGAGTAAGTAGGTATAAATTGATGGGCCAACAACCCAATATGGAAACCAACAGTGCACCGTAACCATTACGTAATGAAAAAAATGGAGTACCTCGGTTGTTGACTCATCTAGGTAGTACCTTTGAACAGATTAATGAAGAAATGGGTGTAACCTTTATTAATTTAGGTAAGAATATAACACCTACAAGCTTTTAAATTAGATTTCACGATTTAGATTGTTCGCCCAGCAAACATTATTTAACATTTTAGTATAACTTAAAATAAATTTTACAAACTTGCATGTTTTTACAAAAACAATTAGTATAATCAGACATGACGCAATAGTAAGTAGTGAAGGTCATGTTTTCAAATTTCCAGTCAAGTCATTTGAATTATACACATATAACTAAGGTTTTTTTGAGTTCGGCCCATTTTCGTATATTGAAAATGGCTTATCAGCCTATAACAATGAACGAGACTAAATCAGGAAACTTTGGACAATTGAACTGCTTTCTTATTGAAATACAATATACGATCATAAGTCGGTGATAAATACATGATTCTTTTAAATAATACCAAAAAACTTGATGGGAATGCTATCGGGCGAACTAAAATAGACAATGATCCATGATGTGACTCTCTTTAACGTCAGACTTTAGTCCAGGCGGGTTTTAACAGATACGTTAACAAATCTTGCCGCGCTATAGCACATTTCGAATTAATATTACTTACAATGTAAATGGACAGAAAAGCATATTTTCGGGGACGAATTAAGTTGTATTTGGTTTATTTATTCGTTTGCCCTTGCATGAGAGTACTTTGTGTATCAAATTTAGAGGCGCTTTTACTGCGATAATAAAATATTAAAATACCATATTGATCACAATTATTGCAACTTTTAAAATTGATTTATATTTTTATTTGAACTTAAGGGACAAATGCGCCTCCCTGTACATATATCCTTTATTGAACTAATTTTACTTATCAGAGATAAGAAATGTATTATCTCTTCTTATATTCACTGGTGTGAACAAATTGGGTTTCTATGCTGGCCAAATTTATTGAAATTATTTATTTTTTCGTCATTTTTTGAGAAAATTCTGCTTCATTGTTCTTGTAGTCAATTCGACTATTGTGTAGTGAATTTTCCGTCATGGTTCGAAAAAAAAACGTATAGTGGTGACATTGGAACCAGAGTGAATAATTTTTATCAGAATGGTATAAGGCATGTCAAAATAGCGGAAATTTTACAACTTCATAAATCGACAGTGTCGAGAATCGTCATCCAATTTGTTCGTACTGGTAGTACAATACCATTAAACACTGGTAGACCAAGAAAATCCTCCGAGCAATTAGACCGAAAGATTTTAAATATTGCGAAAAGAAGTCCTTTTCTATTTTCAACAAAAATCCTGAGTGAAATCGATTAAGCAGGACTATCTGGCCTTTAAAGTCGAACAATAAAGCGAAGACTTTGCGAAAATGGTTTAAATAGTTATAGTCCTGTCAAAAATCCTTTGCTCAAACCACATTCACTGGACACCAAATGATTGAAAAAGGGTCGTATTTAATGAGTATATTAATGATGAAGTCTAAGTTTAATTTACTTAGAAGTGTTGGTGTGGTTCATGTAAGGCCACCTAAAAGCTAGAAATTGGATCCAAAATATACTTGTGCCAATACGAATCATGGCGGAGGATCTGTAATGGCGTGGGGGTGCTTTTCGTCGTTTGGTATGGGTCCTCTACACAAAATTGAGGGAAGAATAGACAAGTTTATGTGCAGAGACATTTTGAGGAACGTTTTGGAAAGCTATACAGATGAGGTCATGCCATTTAAATTCACCTTTCAACACGATAACTATCCAAAGCATGCTTCCAATTTGGTCAAAATGCGGATAGAACGGCAAAAAATACCTGTTGCGAAGTGGCCGTCCCAAAGTCTTTATCTCAATCCAATTGAGAACTTACGGAAAATCTTTCAGCAGAAATTTTCGGACTGAAAAGGTAAAAATTACACGGAACTATTCGAATTATTAGCAAAATCTTGGTCAGAAATGGGTCCAGCTATAATTAAGAAATTAATTAATTCTATGCCAAATAGAATGACAGATGTAGTGAATGCTAAGAAATATTACAATAAATATTAAATAAAATTATTTTTCATTATCATAGTTAATTATTTAAGCAAAACAAGTTAGTTGCAACATTTTTGGCCAGCATAGACACACATTCTGTTTATACCAGTCAAGATGAGAAGAGATAATACATTCCTTTTATCGAACGAATAAAGGTAGTTGTATCAATGAAAGATGTATGTACAAGGTGGCGTATTTGTCCCATCGACTTAAACAAAAATATAAACCAATTTTAAAAGTTGCAATAATTATGACCAATACTGTATATGTGTTATTCGTGTTTTTTTAATCATTATCATAGTGTAGCTCAAAACTTAACAGAATATGCCTTGAATTGAATAATTTCCTTTTATGGAGTGTGTTGTTTCACTTACGAGGCGTAAAATAAATATTACCAAAAATGTTATCATTTACCAAGGGATTAAAATAATTACACAAATCCATAGCACATTGGGGACTTTAATCAGCAACTTATTTGCTTACTCATATTTGCAGCTGCATTAGACACCGAGGTGAAAATGATACAAGGAAGGTTAATAACCTTGTAAAGCTGAATCTTCCTAATAATTTTTCAGTTGTGAAACTTGATATTTAAAAGAAACCTTGCAAAAACCCCATGTCTTCATCGTCGTTTATATATTATTCAACTTAAATAAGAAAATTGCACTTATACAGACATTAGGACTGGCTCGTCAAATTTATCAATTTTACTCACTGGACCGTACTGTAACAAATCATTCGAGACTGGGCGATCATTGAAGAGATATCTCATATCGTTTTACTTACAGGCATTAACATTGTACGTTATCCTAGGCTCTTAATATAATCAGAGAACTTGATCAATCATTGAAAAAAGATGTCTTGGTTTTAACGACAACCCAATGGTGGCCTAACCTTTTTAGGAAGTGACATTGCTGATTCAGCTCGGTGCAAATTGTTGTCGCAACATGTATCGATATTCACGTAACATTGATCCAAAGGTGAAAATGTTAAATACGGTTCGTTTCAAGGTACCATTCCCCGTTATTTTCATATTTTTCTTTAGAAAAATGATTGAAGTTTGAGCGGCAGCACTCTGGTCCTCTAGGACCATTTACAACATCTTAAACATGCCTTCTTTTGAATTGTGAGGCGTGTAACGTAACACACTATTAGACAAACAATGCTATTAATATCGAGGAAATTACATAATTTAAGGGAATTACTACTTATTATTATGAAGTTTCTATGCTCGTTTCTAGAAGATTTTTTCGTCGGTTGATTAAAATCCAACCTGACAAAGAAAATCCAATACGTTAATTTCTTGACTAAATATAAGATATTAATTTCCAATTTAAAGTTTGCCTAAGTCATACAATGTATGATTGGCAGTATTGTGCAGCATGAAACCTGGTCTTGCGTGACCGAATCTAAATAATTTTCTTAGAACTATGACAATAGGGCTATATTTCCGAAACTTTTTGGTGTTACTCTACGACGAATTATTAATGAAAAACGTGCAGACATAACATCACCATTATTGCGGAGTTCTCCACTTTCCAATTAAGCATTAAGATGTTCATTCGCCAAATTTTACGGCAGAAAACGAACTTTAACTTATTTCATATACTGCAAAAACTGCCTGACAAGCAAGATAATTGAGGGGTTCCCTGCGTGCCAACAAAAGAAAATTACATCGTCGAAAGCAAAGGGTCATCGATCCATCCTTTTTGAAACTACACATGGGATTTTCAGAACTGCAACATGAGTTCAATATTCATTAACGGCATTTAAAATATATTTTTGCTAAAAATGCAATAAGTAATCATTATCGTGCGTTTCGAGAATTCAAATAAAAATGTCCTATTCGAGGTAATTAGTTCGATTTGTAATATTAATGGGTTAAACGACACACAATTAGAGTTAGAGAAAATTACTGTTATACACCTGTTTTGAACGGCAGTTTGAAGGTCTTAGTCGGAGAAGGAGAGATATCACATGAATCTCATGAATTTGCAATATCAAAATTTCTCGTGTTTTAAATTAACGATAAATTTTGGATTGCACATGATAGTCGTCTATGCACAGGTTTAGTAGCAATTTAAGTTGGCGTCTTAAAGTAAACACTCAGAGACGCCTCTTTTTAACAGAATTAGGCCACACGTATATGGACCGAAAACACTGGTTAACATGTAAAATTATAAATAAACTCGTAGACATTTTTTAAATGCAAACTATAATGTAGATATCATCGCGAGTAATAACTAAAAAAAACTAGATATTTTACCACTTGCCTGTGATATAATAAAGACATTGGTGCGCTGATGCTTAAAAGGCAAAAAGGCAAAAAGGCCATCTGGTACCATGTACCAGATATGCACGCTGCTAATAAATATGAGTATCTGCGAATAGTTAATTCTAATTTTTTGC
The DNA here is from genome assembly GCF_040115645.1 of Euwallacea fornicatus. NCBI lineage: Eukaryota > Metazoa > Arthropoda > Insecta > Coleoptera > Curculionidae > Euwallacea > Euwallacea fornicatus. The sequence goes on from NC_089543.1 coordinate 650,130, forward strand.
ACGATCCGAATACTGACATTGCTAGAATGATTTTCCACCTACATCGCAAATTTGCCACACAGCATGTCGGCCTCAGTACTTATATGTTAGTACCTACTTGTTAAATGTTAGATATACTGTTAGGTGATTTTTAAGAGAACGTTTTAGTCGGTGTACAGTAAGATAATTGAAGTACTGCACTTATAATAGGAGAAGTCAATGAACTATAAATAGTATATAGGGTTTGGATGGTTGGTTGGGTCTAAGGTTAGTATCGTTTTAAGAGTATCTACGCTCACTACGCTTTTACACATTATTTTGCTAGAAAATCTTAGGTTCAAAATAATAAAAGATGGCGAGAAAAACACCTAGAACACGCATTCATGCACAAAATTACAGGTCGCTAGTCTCATCGTGCCGTACAATTTCATTTTTTTTTTTTTTTTTTGAATTGCTGGTTTTTGGTTCTGTCGACTAATGTGGGTCCTATATCGACCAAAGATACCTCAACCGAGTTCGTGGCGTCTTGAAAATTAAATATCAGAAACTTTCATTTTGAGATTCCCAAAATGGCAAAATAACACACAAAGTTACCCTGTATTTCAGAAACTAAGAAGTTTTAAAATCAGATGTAGGCCGGTTTGTGGAGTTAATGAAAACGATTACCATCAAGTTTTTTTAAAAAACAATTCCTCCGCAGGTACACGGAATCCTAAAATATTGGCGCTTAACGATTGAAAAATTGTAAAAATTGGAAGCTCCTCCTCCTCACTTCTTAAAGGTCCACGCGAAACCGTGAACTCAAATAACGAATAAATGACATTGGGAAAAATAATACATAGAGGTAAATTTATTTTTCCTTCTACCGGTGATATGGAGGAAGGTTAATAGTTTCTGGTCAGTAAAATAAGTGCTCGGCCCAACATCATACTCTACTCAAAAAAACAGATTTTAAAACGAAAATTACAACTCAAACACGATGAAGTTCCTCTAATACAATATGCGTCCGTTAAAAAGCTTACATGAAAATGCCGATATTGCATATTATTTCTCACGACTCGGAATCACGTTCTGCAGACAACCCGGTAGTAGCACAAACGCGGATCTGCATAGGTATCATCACAAATACTTCTCCAAGAATTTATGATTATCAGTACATCAACATTAATTAGAAAAACCTTTTACTTCTATCCGTTGAATTCTAAAACGGTTGCGAAAAATCAACAATAAACCCAAAACCTGTCAAGTGGTTAGGAGATAATTGAGACATTTCGAGGTAATTATAGAATTGGATGTGGGCTTTCAAAATTAATGCCACAATTAAAATGAGAAGACACATTTTTTACTGAATGTAATGGAAAAAAGCCTGTAACTAAGAAGTATTTATACAGAACTCCGGTTCATAGAAACGTGATCTCTTGAAAAAAATTGCATCCGTTAGAAACACATTAAAACATATGGGCCGTATGCATGTGTGTATTTCATTTGAAAAATTACATCTTATCACCTGCGACTAACCATTGACATTTAATGCTAATTCTAACACACCATACATCTCGGGCCTAACGGTAAGTTGGTAGTCATAAGCGTCAAAAGCCATATATGCGCGTATAAACGTACTTTTATGTTAATATGATGGGAAATGTAAATTCTGCGACGACCAAAATACCTGGGTATAATTGCTACAAGGCTATATTTACATACTATAGTTGTTACGGGAAGATAATAATAATTATATTTATATATATGCAGCGTAAAGTTTCGTATCATATTGCTTAATGCCATTGTTAATAGTTTTATGCACATAGGTGTTTCCGCATCTACAGTAATTTACGTGAGAAATAACGAAATATCTTAAATTAAAAATTTAAAAAGAACGTCGCGTGCATCTTGGAGTACAGCCTATTCGCTTTCTCTGCGTTTAGTACCTCATTGTAACGTGTGCCATTATTTGCCTTAGCCACAAGGGAAAACTTAAAAAAAAATAAAACCATCATGCCCATGAAAGGGAAATCTAACTATTTAAGATCGCTCTCCTTTCATTCTTTGCTATATATGAGCAACGATCATTTATCTCAGTTGACTATTCGGGTATGTTTACTTGAAGCGTATGTATCTATTCTAAATGGAAATAAATTCACTCATAACATCTCATACGCAAGAGAGCACGCAGTACTGGTCTAAAATCAACATTGTCATTCTTGCTTTATGTATGTGTTAATCTTGACATATTTTTTCTGGTTTACGCCTTATTTGTCATTCTATTGTGACTAAAAATACAGTTCAAGTTGGTGAATTTCAATTGTTGGAGAGCGATTTCCTAAATTTTCTTATTTATAATACCGACTGTGGAAGAATTATTCCAAGGACTGTCAATAATGTTAAACGCATGTAATCTACCTATGTACGGTGAATCCCAAAAATATTCGGACGCGCTTTTTTACAGATTTCACGAGTCCTAATTAAACATATTAGTTATTTTTTCATTTTTTTTACGTTAGAAATGTCTCTATCAACCATCTATTTAGGGGTCTGCATAAAAAAGGAATGCGAAATCATAATAGTTTATATTGAAATTTCAAGAAATAATCTAGAGAACCATTAAACGGGTCACAAAAATATTCGGACGGTAATAACTAACATATAACTACAATATCTATATAATTGATTTAAAGATATATAATTAACCTAATTAATTAATTTAGTATTTTGTATGGCCACCTTTCGCTTCAACTACACTTTTCAAACGTTTAGGCATAGAAGATGCAATTTTTTTTAAATAATTTAAATTAATTTTATTCCATTTTTCTCGCAACCTGGTTTTTAATATTGTTTTTGATGTAATTTCATGTTTTCTAAGTTGTTCTTCCGATTAATGCCGTACATTTTCTATCGGGTTTAAGTCTGGAGATTGGGGAGGGGTTTTAAGGACTTTAGGACAATTGTACAACAGCCATTCACGAACAACATGAGCGGTATGTTTTGGATCATCGTCTTGGTATAGCTTGAACGAATTTAATATGCCCATGTTTTCCGCACTTTTCCGTAAATTTTGTCTTAGAATACTTAAATATGCATTTTTGTCCATAATACCATCAATGAAAACTAATTCACCAACTCCTAGTGATGATATACACCCCCAAACCAAAACTGAACCTCCTCCATGTTTTACTGTAGGACAAAGATGTCGTCTCTGTAGTTCTGCATTTGCTTTCCTCCATACCATTTGACGTCCGTCTGAGCCAAAAATATTAAATTTCGATTCATCACAAAAAATTTCATCATTCCAATAATTGTCTGGTTTGGAAATGAATTCTTTAGCAAAATTGATTCGAACTTTTACATTTTTACTGCTGAGCCATGGTTTTTTTCTGCATACCCTTCCGTGATATCCATGGCTTCTGATAGACCGACGAATGGATTCAGTGCTAACTATTTTATTGGAATGATTTTCCAATAAGGTCTTCAATTTTGGAGCACTAACTTTAGGGTTTTTCTTAATGGTTCTCATTATGAAGCGGTTGTCCCTATCATTTAACAATTTTGGTCGACCCGTTTGTTTTTTTGAAAGTATTCTGTCTTCATTTTTATAACTTTTTACAATGTCTCCAACTGTGCTTTTACTTAATTGGAGCATTTCCCCAATCTTTTTATAGGAATTACCTTTTTCGTAATGAAATATTACTAATTGCCATTTATCAAAACTAACATTACTTTTGTTTGGTACCCGACCCATGATGGATATTATCTCTAATTTTACTCTGCGATATCTGTATTTAGCAATCAACAAATGCATGCAAATGCGTAAGAATTCTTTTTTTGCTATGAATCATTTTGTTGTGTGTATCGTCCGAATATTTTTGTGACCCGTTTGATGGTTCTCTAGACTTTTTCTTGAAATTTCAATATAAACTATTATGATTTCGCATTCTTTTTTTTATGCAGACCGCTAAATAGATGGTCGATAAAGACATTTCTAACGTAAAAAAAATAAAAAAATAACTAATATGTTTAATTAGGACTCGTGAAATCTGTAAAAAGAGCGCGTCCGAATATTTTTGGGATTCTCTGTATATGACAATTCCGCAATAATCGTGTTTGTTGAATAAATACCCGTGAAGTTATAAAATAATGAATCGAGGTGAAAAAAATCACTGATTAGTAATGAGTCCTCTGCTCAAACATGTTTCTAATAATTCCCAGGCCACTTAAGCTGTACGCATCAGAAAATGCTCTAAACAAATTCAAGTGAATAATTGAATGGGAATAAAACATTTCAGGTATATTAAATAGAAACGCGAGAATGTAAGTACATTCATTCGAAATTGTTTTACATCCTTTGAAGATATTAATCGTTATAGGTGTGATTCAATATCATCAGACAAAACGAAAATATTTCCTAGGTATTTCTACAGGGTGTTCTATTTAAAAACCGCCAACTTCGTAATTTTTAACTAACATCAGATGTTCAATTGTTTTATTGATTTACGAGTTTTGACACTGGAACTTGAGTAATTACCGGTTTTACTGATAAGTTTCTTCTAAGTTTTAAACGCGCTCGCGGTGCTCCTAAATATACGGAATAACCCTGTACAGACTATATTTCTGTATATAAATGATTTATGTGAATTATAAAGCATTTTTAACATACACAAAATGTGTTATTGCATTGTAAAATTTTTAAATATTTTTAATCAATACTGGACGCCCGAAAGACAATGACTTATAGAATAAGGACATAAATATGGGGAAAAAATAAATATTTTATGGGAAAAAAATTCAACACATCAATATACCTTCGATTTTTTTGTCAAAAACTGAAAATATTTTCTCGGTTCCTAAAAAGAACACTAGTTACAACGCAAAATTGAATTTTTCAAAGAATGTGCTGTTTCATGTTATGTGTGTACTTGGAAGTGAACTCAACCTTCACTTTTGACACCAAATCCTTATCGTACATCGCATTAAGAAATATATTGTATACTTAAAGTATTACACATGTATTTTGATATCTATTTATGTAGACACTGAAGAAACCCGTTAGAGTTGTATTATCGAAACTGACCGTAAAACCTGTCTATGTAGGAATACGATAGCTAGACCTAGAAATCCGAAAATAAGGGAACTTTCTAAAGCCACGATTATTGGCCTTAAAAATAATGTCTGGTAGCATATATCTACGAGGCATCTGGCATATATATCCCAAGGGAATCGGAAGTACGTAAATTTCGTGTTCTAGACGTAGAAAATTTAATATGATAGTTGCAACCCGTAACTATGCAAATAAAACCGAGTCAATGTACAAACGTAAAAGTCCCTGTCAGACATAAACGCTATGAAAACGGTATAATTTAAATAAAACAATTTAGGAGAAACAGCCCCTTTAGCGATTAATCTGATTTAAACACGCTATAAACGACAACGAGATAGAAAGGATAGAAGTGAAAAACCATTCTTTCTTTAAACAAGAATACTTCTAATGTAATAAATATCTAAATATCTGAAATGTAATGTACCTTATAAATTTGGCGATCATAAGATTCTCTTAGATAAATCAAACAAAAAAAAAATCAATCCCAGAGGCATATGGGTACTACACCAAAATGATTAATAACTTAAACATTATGCCGAGACCTGACAGCAGGCGAACCGTTTTTATTATTTAATAACATGACTTCCCCGCCTTTATTATCACAAGACTAATTAATTTCATGAGTATCACTAATTAAGACAATATGAATAGATTTTTGAACTTCTGTAAATTCACCATTTTGGCGTAATTTACACGTAAAAACGCTGTTTTGAAAGCAGATATCATGTCACGCGGTCGCGGTAACGCACCGAGAACCCAGAACCACCCACGTGAAATTTATGGAATGTGTACTAAATGAACTACTACAGGAAAAATAGGATTTTCTAAAGTGAAATTTCCTATTAATTAGAAGGTCCTGCGACGGTGGAATGAGATTATGGCATGCATTTATAAGATTGTGACACAGGCACCACATAAACAAATTCGTTATCTGATAACTAATAATGGCAAAAGTGCAGGATAGATTTATGAGGATATTGGATATATATACATATATAGGCATTAGTGGCAACTGCACGATCTTATTTTGTCGGAAAATATATGTAAAACATATGTATAATCATACAAAATAAAATAATATGTAAAGGGGAATTAAGTGAAGAGGCTGTACAATGGCTAAGTTGTGGCGCTAAAAGCAGCCCTTATGGCCAAACAGACGTACTTCTGCAAATTACTTAGTTTGTTCCTTGTGGTGCTTTGCTTGGTTGTTGAGTACCACCACGCAATAGCTCTGATGAGCATTTGCATGTTCCAATGGATAATCACATTGCTCGTTTTTTCCAAGTACGCGTTCTAGTTTGGGGCTTACCCAGTGTTATACCTAGACATATGGCCTCTGTTCTCTTCGCCTTGTAAAGGGGACTATCACTGTTTGGCTCGGGTTCAGAGACCTTCCACCTGCTCTCCCAACCACAATTGATATATCGTATTGATTATCTGCTGAAGTAAAATCGATATGCTTCCTCCATAGTATCCACGAATAAGAATGACAAAGTTGTCGGCATGGTTTACGGGCCACATTAGGGGCGATAAGATGTTTACCTGTAAATGGCTCGTGGTAGCCCGAAAGCGAACTGTAATGTTAGTGGTCTTTACGAAAATGGTTGTCACTCTTTTCTATCTTCAAAAAACGACCATAAGGTTAAAAACATAACTTTCATGGCAGCTTTTTACCAACTGTTTTCTTTAGAATGTCATAAGGAATCGATATAATCGTGTTTCTTTAAAATCTTTCAAACCCACACACATTTATACAATTTTTACGTTTTATAATATTTACTTCTCGGATTTGAGCATTTTTTAGGCTTCAAAAAGAGGAAACAGGAAGTCAATCTAATACGTTAAGGATCAACAGGCCCTACTTTAATAGTGTCTTACTTAATGGGTTTAATTTTAATCAAGGCATTATTACATGAAAAAAGTAGGATGCGAATGATTAAAGGCATAATTGTGGGCGGGCTGCGTGAAACAGACAGCACTCAGTAAAGCATGTACACCGTTATAGAGGGTTAAATAAGATCGGCGTTTAAATCCGCCAACTCCTGGCTCAAATGATATAATTTATTACGTGAAATCTAATTAGTGCTAATATTATAATAATTGTTTTTGTGCATAATTATTGCCGGGCACTCGACCGTTTTCAATGACTGTGTTTGCACGAAGTTGTTATCGTTACGACAAATTAAAGGAGTTCCTCTGGGTCAGGAAAAGCTGTTACCTTAATGAAATTTCCCAATTTATTTCATTGCACGAAAAATGAAATTTCAGTGATACTATGTACAATAAATTTGACTTAATGCGCCGGTTGACAATTTAATAGAAATATATGCGAAAATTCCTCGATAAATGAATTATTAAATGAAGCGTAACTCCCAAGATTTCAAGATGGTAATTAGCTGTATTTTTAATTTTCTTCTTCTTTATTTGCCAGTTTCCTCTTTGCCATTCTTATTTTGATTATAATAATGGTCATTAAAATAGCAATACGAAGAAAGCGAATCATATTTTCTGCACCTCTTATTCTATTTATTTGTCGCAACGGAGCATTGACATGTTAAGCTGACGTCAATCATAAACACTGGATTTAATTCCTGAAAATAAAACGGAACTTTGACAATAATTAGTACTATTACTTCGGAAATCTTAATAAGTTCACTCACTTTCCTATATTACTTCACCCTCATTAGCAAGATTAATGAATCGTTGACCCACCCCATAACAAAAGAACGTTATCCTTACTATAGAAAGACGTGTCAAATATCTAAGTATAGGGAATACGGTCAATATTGGGTTTCCCTTGTAATATTAGTCATCAAGTCCACCCTCATTTTGTCGAGAATGCACACCACAATTTTAGGCCGGCTCAGAACCATAAAATGAGTAATAAGATTTTGATATTTACTATCCGTGCTCGTGAGACCTGGCAATATCAACTCTCGTCCAAAGCTGAGCCTAGAACCTATTTGGCGAAGTAATTGAGGTACGCCTTTCTGTCATAAAAGAGCCAATACCATGTACAAAACATATGTGAAAACACTATAAAGCGAATGGACGTCCACGCCTATGTGATTACACCAGCCATAAGTCGCTGTATTAAAGCTTTTCTAAAAATGTTAGCACCTGTATATATTTGTTTTCTACGTGAGTATAGTTACGAAGCAATTTCTGAGGTATTAAATGTTTAAAGCTGTTTCTCTTGAAAATTAGTTGAAGATATTTTAAGAAATTTGTTGATTGAACCTAATAATAAAACTACTAATTGTATATAAATCATGGACACAAGGTGCAAATTAAGAAATTATTCTGTTTAATGCATGCCGTAGTAGGCATTACTTTCTCCTATATTTCCTAACTTCTCAGTGTAATATGTAGTTATTAATTAAATAGAGGTCCATCTTCATTTGCTTAAATGTTACAAGATACCTGCTAACCAACTGCACATCAATCACGTTAGACTTGTTATCATCCATGTAAATATTAGTCATTAGTAAAAATCCAGTTAAATATCCGAATACGTTATAAGTCCCAAATCAACCTAATTAATTTTACACACAACTGCACGATGTTTGGTGTTCATATTAATAAGGATGTATGCAGGTAAAATGTGCTTCTAGATGTTAATGATGCAGAAGTAAGTGCTCACTGCCTTTTCGTGACAACCTAAAGAAATTCTAATTGCCCATCTAATTAAGACTGCAATACAACAAAGGTTGACTTTTAACCGCTCGCTGGGTGCCTAATGCATCCTTTCTCTTGACGTGGCATTTAATTTAATTTTGATGAGAATCCGAGCTTTTTTAAAAACTACCCTGTCCATCATCATGAGTTATTCATTATGTCATTTTTTTAGACTCCAATAATAGATATAAAATTGCAATATTTTTTTCTATCACTTCGAATAAAGCTGAAGAATTAAAATTTTTGGAAAATTCCTGGAAACTAATAAAATAAAACGAATATCCATTATTCTTTAGAGAGTCGCAATGTACTTATTCTCACATATTGACCATATAAAGCCAAAACGCCGCAATTTCTGACAAACTCCTAGAAACTAAACATTGACGGATTTGGTAAGATTTATTACGAACGAGGGTGCAACGTCAACCTATTTTTTTCATAAAAGGTCTATTTGCCGTAAGATTTAACGCAATTCATCTAGAAGATTTGATTTTCTAAGCAAATCGATTATGTCGTTTGAGTGAAATTTTATGGAAGTCCGAGGGGCGGATTTCTATACTTCCTAGTTCCTGAAAATTTTTCAGCAAATAGACATTCACTTAGGATGTGAACAATTGTTTCCTCATCCGCCGGGCACAGTTTGCTCTCAGTGTTGCCCGCTAATCTGATCTTGTATATGTGGTGACGCAGATGACAGTGCCCAGCGTACGATCTTATGAGTCGCAGCTATGTAGAGTTTGTGAAGTATATGAAGATGAGTAGGATCAAACAGCCGCTCCAAAGCCATTGAGCGGGTGGTGTTAAAAGCACTTCTGATGGTGAGACAAGCAACTTGTTCAGTTTACGCTTTACAGTACTTTGCCTTTTCAGTACCATACAATAGCCATAATATGACCATCTCGTAAAGCCGACCCAGAGGCTAGGATTTGATACATCATTGATTTTTAATACTGGAGAATTTACATGTCTAAAAGAGCAGTTATTTCATTTTGATTTTATTTTTCAAGTGTGCGTTTCAGTTTAGCCCTTTATCTAGGGCTACTCCTATATTTTGCTTCTAGGGACGAAATATAAGAGTAACCTTAGGGCGAATGGAATGATGATCCCCAAAAAGGACTCAAGAATATTTTAAAATAGCTATTTTTTTACGTATTGTAAAGGGGACTATTGTTGTTTTGTCCAGATTCGTAGACACAATTCCGTCCGTACAGGCACCCTTCATAAATGATATCGAAGCATAGAGAATCTCTTGATGTACTCATACGATTATGCGCCTTCCATAATGTCTTTAAATAGAGATGACAATGTCATCGACATAGGCTTAAATATCCGCTTTCCACAATACCACCATAGCTAGCAGGTCATCGATAAATAAGGACCACAAGGCACTGCCTACAAAATTTGAGATGACATTTTGAGCTCGACTCGTACTTGTACTTTGTCCAAGACCCGTTTCAACTGAAGTTTCAAGATTACTTAACGATTTAAAACAATAAATTATTTTCAAACTAAATAGTGAAAGTGCTATGCGAGTGATATGTAATGTATGTTTAATATCTATTTACAAGGTCACGAATAGCATGGGAGGCGTCCATACATTAGAGGAAACCTGGGAGAGAACCATACAAATAAACGTATTTTTTTTGGGTGGTAACTGGCTATAATCGATTAAATCAATTTGGATTAAATCTATTAATCTCTGGGAATGCAAAATGCACAAGAAAAACAAAAATAATGAACATTCTTGCTTAACGAGCGCCGTCGTCTGTCTAGGCATGTCGCGAAAAAATCGAACAAGTAAAGTACTGTTACACTGTGACTATTAATGCATAAATTGGCTGTTAACGTTTGAATAATATATCTAATCGGAATCGGAATATCTTAAATGCAGTTTAACACGAACTACACAACTTCCGACCGCCTCCAGCCAGGTTGAAAATGCTTTTGATTTAATTGCCGCTTCTAGTAGTCTATATAAATACAACTTCACATACACTGAATGTGATTAACGAACGTTACACACATATACATAGATTTGGAACGAAAAATTTGACTGGCAATTAAGAAACTTTCCCGTCTGAATGGTTTCAAAAATACAGCCCACTAAAGGAAATGACATGTTAATTAAATGCCATAAGAATATTTGAGGCAATTTAGATTTTGCAAGTTCAATTCAATGAGAATTGAGATTTAGCAAAATCGAATATCATGCCCTAGTAAACTAAAATAAACCAATAATAGTCAAAAGCCTTAAATAAATCTTGAAACGTCTTAGCAAGCACTCCACTTCCTAACTACTATTTCTCTGTAAATGATTTGATATCCATATTTAACAATAATTCAAATATTATAAAACAGCGACACATCCTACACAGGATTAGTATCAACTTAGATTACGGGGATAAAACGATTTGCGTATGCGAACAGTATAACAAACCGAATTAAATTTAATGGGGACTGGGATATTTGCATATATTGCGCCATTGAATATTATGGTTTCAATGTGATTCTTGAAAGGAATGCGTATTGTAATAGCCAGCAGGTGGTAATTTGTTAAGTTTTCTTTCAGATTTCGTAGTACATACCCTCACAAAACAAATCAATGATACGAGAGGAAACTTGAGCTTGAAGGGAACGTTCTTAGGAATATCAAAGCAATCAACATTTATTGTATGCTTATATACATCTAAATATAAAACATAGTGTCAATCGGATAAGTGAAAACTAATCTCTCATCAATGTGTTAGAGAGGCTGAAATGAAAGAAATGTTTGAAGATTGAAGAGTAAACAAACTTGTAGTTCGTGAAAGTGAGGGATACTACACGTACAAGAATTAAACTTATTGCCATTAAGAAGTTATATTCTTATATACGCACGTAAAACACGAGGAATTCTTTCCTAGTGAGCTTATCTTATCTACGTTTAATATGTCTACAATTACCTTTATTTGTTTTTCATATCGCCCTACCTCTCAGGAGATTTTTTCCAAAGACGTTTTTAATCCGTCGAAATAATTAATTGGCAGCTCTAGCTATTTTGAAAAGTTTGATTTTTATCCAATCAATTTATTAAATATGTAACTAGAGTAACTAAGTTGAAACACTTTAAAAAAGAATTCTCTCTTCCTCTTTAAGCATTTTATGCAACATGAGCAAATTAGAGTCTTCTCCGATGAATAATTCCAAATGAATGAGAATTTCAACTAATTATTAAAACACAACATTTCCTTATTCACCTTGATTTTCTATCTTGACTGAAAGTTTTAATTAAACGTAGATACATCTCAAAGAGTCCTTTCAAGAATTTATCGACCATATATAAATATATACACACATATGGGTAGGGTCAAGTAAACATTTAACAAACAAAAAAAGAAGTGAAACTTTAAATATCATTATGATGATTCTCAGTTGTATGTACCGAGGTACGTACCTACTTAAACTTGCTGGGTACCAAAAACAAGTTTTGCCCAGAGTCGTAATGTGGTACCCAAGGCATATACAGGTTACAGGTGCACATTCAACCAAACAATAAATCCTTCTCAGTTCAAGAAATGTATAGGCAGCATAGTAATACATTAGTTTAGTTATAAACGATTACTTATGCATTTTAATGGTGCAACTCAGTGGCAACTGGCTGAGCATTTATTTTGATGTACTTTATATTTCATCACGATGCTAAAGGCTTTGCAAACCAGGGACATGGAAGAAATTGCCCTCTTAATGGTTTCCTGCTAAGTACCTGCAAGGCGTAATAACCAATAACCACTTGTGGTGATGCAATAGTGCATCTTTTGTCCTTTTCATTTACATATTGTGCGCCATTTATGCAAAAAAGTCCCCAATAACGAGTATTATTCCTATGTGGGTATTTTTATGAGAAGTTGTATAATAAGCACTTTGTTGTACCTACTTTGCTCTGCCCATAACATGTGAATTAAATAGCTGTTGATTATATTTTAATAGTTATTTATAAGCAAACCACACCTACGGATAAACACACTTTATAGAACATGAGAACATTTGGGAATTACTTGATTATTTCCTCTCAGTTTTAAGAAGGGAGGAGAAAACATCAATTCCAAGTCAATCATCTTAAAAAATAAAGGTAATGCAGGAAATTAATGTCCACTAAAAACTTGCTTTAGTTACATTAAAATTATAAGACTCTCCATGTATGCAGTGTATGGTCCAAGTACCAAGTGTATTGTTTTCAAGGAAAAGTAGGTATATATTTCAAACCAGCTAATAAATTTTACAGTGAGGTAAGCACTGGATTGCTGCGCCAAAGCCAAAACTTGAAACTGGTTTAAGAATTACATGAATACCAAAAAGCATGGCAAAATGTTAAATATTTTAATTTTCGATTATGGAATTACAAGAGAACTCATATACATAATTTTAGCAAATACTCAAATATACACTGCAGAAAGAAAAAGAAAGCCAAAATGGACACTTTCAGACAAAAATATGATAGCTTTGTTCTAACAGGAAAACTGATTCTGGAATATGTCAAAGAAATCAAAACCAGCATATTTTTGAATATTTCTTATTTACCTGTTTATTAGAATGCACTAAATTTGTTACCTTTTAATTTTTAAATCATAACTTTCAATGCTTTTTATATAGAGAGGGTTTTTATGACACCTGATGGTTCTCTTTTTTTTATTCCCTCTCTTCTTTCTTTTTATAGTAATACATGCATTAACAAATAACTATTTTAATCTGAATCTCAAAAGGTTTTTCAAGTCATTATAGTGATTACTTTGCCAGTTTCAAAACAGGAACATTAGAAAACCCCACTTTCAAAACTATTAAAACTATTTTCTAAGTACCATTATGAGTTCATAAATTTTCATTAATGATTCAGCTAAATGCGTTGAAAGCTCAGCTTTTGATAAAGAATCTGAGCATGAGGTTGACATATAGTAGACTATAAGTAGTACTGAGCCTGTTATAGGCACAGAGGGTACAAATAGTATTAAACTCATATTATCCAACAAAGAAGTACCACAAACTTTTGCTTTCAAATAGAAAAAAAAAACTCACCAGACTTGGAAGACATACTGAGTTGAACCAAGACTAAGCTATCTTCTAATAATCAGCAATAATCACTTAAATCACAATGCAAAAACGCAGCGTTATAGGTATGTTGTATTGAACTTTGCACAAAAACAGCTCTTGAAGCACTTCTGAACTTGTTTGAAAGTGAGGTTAAGGTTGCCGAAGACTTCAAAAATTCTTTAACTGTATTTTTAAATTGGCTCCAACGAAATTCCACGAAGGTCGGCCGTTGATGAACACTGAGTAATTAGGTACTTTGGTTATTATGGATTGAGGTATTACCGAAAACTTTGAAAGTCCTTACATCGTTTCTTTGCGTAGTTTGAGTTTGGTTACTCAAGTCGGTTAAATGCACAATAACTAAAAACATGAATGGTGATGTGAAAATTGTGGAATTGTACTTTTCTCAACGGTGCAGCAATTAATGCGCTTGTGCAAATGCATCGGGGTTTTCAATGTACTAAACAATGTACTGATGCTCTTTAATAGTACATTCGTGTTCTTCTAGCTGAGAGTGGCATATTATATAGACCCTCAAATTTAAAGAAAATTATTTTAACATACCTCCTTCGAGTGTCGCTAATAGGTAATTCCATACGAACTTAGTTAAATTATAAATTCTTAAAAGGTAACAGGATCTTTTGAATCAAATTACTCTTACTACACCAACATTCAACAACAAAAACACTTGATTTAGTACAATTTTTTCATATCTCTTTTCTCTATGAGGTACGAGATAAACAAGAACAAACATAACTTAACATCAACAACAAACCTTTGACAAACAGCTGACTTGCTTATCAAAACAATCGTCACATTTAATCAAATTTTTCAGTTACCCACGAAGTAATTGTTATCAATTATCAGAATAATCTTTAATGATATCTTGAATTTATCGAAATTAATATGAAATAGCCCCAAAAGAAATAAATAAAATAATGAGATTAAATGAAAAAATTGGACCGCATTCTTAAACTGAAGACTAAAAACCCCTCTATGTTTGGAGATGGAGGCTGATAAGCAACAAGAGATCGCTGTGGGAGAGTTGAAAGCTATTATCAGTAAAAATTTGCCAGGTTGTGACCTTACAATATGTATCTTTATAGCAGCACTAAAGTCCTTCAAGGCAGACCAATGTTTAAGGCCCTTTCCTCAATGTTTTATTAATGAGAAAAATGAAAAAGATTTTGTGTCTCTTGTAAGTACTCTCAAAAATTCAAACATCTTTATTATCAACTACTTTTTAAAATAGAAAACTGCCTGTTCTAAAATACCTACACTAAGTGAACTACTCAAACTGCACAGTATACCTAAAGAAGTTGTAGATCTTCTTTTATGGTTATTTAAAGACTCAGGTATACCACTATGCACAATTCATCCAGCTGTAAGTTGCCCTATATATTCTGAGTGTACCTGCAAGGTGTATATGTTTAAGGGAGATTTACCTTTGACAGTTATAAATAAAAAAGCCAGTATAAGTACTCTACCCCAGTATGTATTCAAAGTAAGCTATAATTTAAAATTTGAGGAAATATGGGAAAAAAGAGTTGCCTCTAAAAACATCTTTTATGCATTTCATGGAAGTTCAATTAGCAATTTCTACTCAATTTTGAAATTTGGACTTCAACAGCATTTTAGCTGTGGAAAAGTAACTAATCTTTACTACTCCAAATTCTTTAAAAAAAGCAGTGCTTTTAGGAAGTGATATTCGGGACAGGTATCTATTTGTCAGATGAAATATCTGTATGTACAAATTATTCTCCATTTGGAGAGACATGGCAAAACAGCACTTTAGGACAAAAGCACAGTATTATTGCAGTATGTGAAGTGATTGATGATGAAGAGAATGTCAAATGTAAAGGTAAAACTTTTCGGAATACACACAAAACTATGCATGAATATTTAATGTTTTGTTTTAATTTTAGATGATAGAAACAAGAAAAGGGCCATCAATCAAAACAGCTATGGTGAAATACCTAGGAAGTATTTTGTAGTGACAAACAATGAATTAGTTAAGTTGAAGTATTTATTAGTATACCGCCATAAAAACCAATCAACAGTCACCTCCTTTATAAAAAAAAATTTTCTTTGGTTTACAATAATTTTATATTTCTTAATGTTGATTTTGATAGGGTTATTTAATAATCCCTACTTCCAAAGATACCTAAGAATTATATATTCATTGTTCCAGTAAATGGTAGTTTTAATGCTCGCTAAAACCAGAAATGCATTTGCTGTCCTACATATTTCTTTAAATATTAATAGAAAAATAATAAATAGCAATAAGAATGCCTAAAATCCTGTTCAAGTGTGAGCCCTGGAAAATGATTTATTTTTTATGTACAGTGAACAGAACATGAGTGATGGTTTCTCAAATATAATATCTTAATGTATGTAATTCAAAGGTTTTTACATAAATTAACAATAAAAGTAGAGTGGCTTGTTATGAATTAAACGCAAATATGAACTAAAATGAAAATATGTTATGTTGCAAAAATTTTAAGAAAAAAACTACAGGAAGGATAGTTAGAGCTCAACATCTACTACATATTGCATGTTTTATTTGCAAATGTATTAAAGAAATGAGAATTCCACCAAAACTAAAGGGAATGCGTATAATGTTACCTTAACAAAAGTTGAAGAGGATTCAAATCTCTACAATATAGGATTCGTAAATACAGAGTGTCCCATTTAGAAATTCCAAGAAAAATGAATTTGAATATTCTCAAGTTGCAGGGCCTGTAGAAAGTATTCTGAATAAGAAACCGACTTATTCGTTGAACAAGGCACTTGAGCATCCCTTTGTCTTCTGTTGTGTCAATTTTTGTTAAAATAATTAACGTGCTTTGAAAGTTATAGCGCATGTTATGGAACCCTGTTTTGCTTCAAATTTAAACATTTTTCGACATAAGCAGACAACGTTCCAATTTAATTTAAAACTAATCATCCTACCATGGAGAGAATTTTACGAGGAATCCAAATATACAATAATATATAGGGGGTTCCGTTAAATAAAATGAATAAATATTTTGACCTGTTTTTATGCAACACCCTATATGATAAAAAATATTTTTAAAATGTAGGCTGTATGTTCACGTGTAACTTTTATACGAACAGTTTTTTTTAATTTTGTAAAATAAGGAAGATATGGTACTTTGTCACACTATTGCGCCACCCTGTATGTATTCATTGTTAGAGCAAAAAGTAGCATTAAAGTAAATGAAAACTAGAAATACATTTATGTGCTATATATTTCTTTAAATAAAAATATTAAATGGAGGAACACTGCATAAATAGATTATAATATTAATAATGGACAAGAAAATACTTCAAAGACTACATTCAAGTAGTTATGCTAGGTTTTGTTCATTGTGAATTAGTCCAAATCATACCATAATACACATGTCAAGAACCCTGTACAAATGTGGGACATCAAAATAAATCAAACTTTTTAAACATTATGGGAATATCAAAATGTATGTAATTTTTCGCTTATGGTACAGTTGCCCAAATATAGCACCCAAGTGTGCAATTGAAAGGTTTTTGCATAAATGAATAACAAAAGTAGGGTAACTTTGCACAACTGTACACATATTTTGATCTGAAATAAAAATAATGTCATGTTACAAACATAAAAAAATACCTACTCAAAACACGTTCAGGCGGGATTCAATATTTATCGTAGATACATCTTAAGAAAAAAAAGCACACGAAGTGCACTCAATTATTGCATGATTGTCGATCCAAAAAGAAGTTGTGAAATGGAAATTAGCAATTTGGCCATTAGACATTTTGTTTTGGAAAAGTAAAGTGTTCATGAAAAAAAAAGATTCCTTAAAAAATTTACAATTTATACATTGTTCTTCATGAACCCTGCCTGAATTCTTCAGCCTGATTAATAAAGAAAATTATTGTATGCTTTCTTAAAATGGGAACTAAAAATATGACTTCGGAACTGATATGTTAAAGCAGATTATAGCTCCCCTTTTAGTGTTTACGTAACTCAATAAAACTAAAGATTTTTTTACTAAAATACAACGTCTTGTGACGTTCCTTGACACTAATTGCAAAATAGAGCCAATTATATTTTTTAACGTCAATTCAGTAGAAACTGGTTTCAGAGCGAAACTATTACATACATAGATGCTACTATTATCACTACAATGTGACAAATACACTTCTAAAAGCACTTAAAATTAATTGTGGCAAGTCAACCATTAAGCAGTTCAAGATTTACAACACTACATTGGAAATATAGTTTCCACTTCACAAGTGACTTTCAGCTGTGTTACTGCGAACAGCAAATAAGTTTAGACTAATTTTGCGCCAACTCCAAAAGAGTACCATGAGAACTTTGGTCGCCAAACCAAAAAAGTGCTGTAAAACTTAAAATACCGTAAACCTACAGACACCTGTTCATCACTCCGATTTTGAGTCAGTCTAATTTTAAGGCACAAACTGAATCTTATCCGTGTTTAGATAACTTAACTATTACATAAGATATATTTTACCGGTATCTTAACTGAAGTAATATATACATTTATATTTAAAGGAAGATAGATTTTAAATAATGGTATATTATAAATACTGATCTATTTACAAAAGAATCTACTAAAAGTACATTTAAACCCAATGATAAAGTAAGTCATTGTCGAACGTACCAAGATGGGACTTAAAATGTATGGCGTCCAGTTATACATCAAATTTGTGTGGTCAGTTGTTATAAAGCAAAGGTCCTCGTTGTCTCTACATGCCTCTTCCTCATATCGCATTCGCTATGAAAAAAAAACTAACTTGATATTGCAATTTCTTCGAGTTAATACTTATTTCCAGAATAATTATTCTCGACTTCGCGGTACGATGTATAAGAAATTGAAACTCTAAAGCAGAATTCAATGCGTACCCACCCCTTCATTCTTCAGATTATTATTTCCTGTTTCAGTATGTTGTATGGGTGTTGAATATTAACTACTGACTTGCCTTCGCGGCATAAAATAATTAAAATGTAGTTGATATAAATACAAATAAACATTTTTTAAAATTGTTCTGTGACACTATTCGATTGAATTTATCTCGGTTTATTTAGCCTATAGAAGAAAAAGATATTTGGAAGGGATATTTGCTCTTAATGAAGTATTTGTACTTTTATATTTAAGCGGCACTAAAGTATCACAGAAATCGCTATTGTGTTACCGGGTTACTTCGTACAATAAATCGAAATATAATAACTAAAAATAACATAACTAATTATGTTATTTTTTGCATTTATTGCGGCGCTTCGGTAATAGTTAAATAAGATCATTGAAAATTGTTCATAAATTGAACCATTACAGCTTGTATATGATATCCCCATAAGGCTTTTTCTGCCGTGATATTGATATAAATAATAAAAGTACTGACAACACACGCGATTCTGCATAAGCATTTTTCGTCTTTGCCATCCCCAATCAATGGGTATGTCACTAAACCTAGACCACATCATGAAGCGCACTAAAATATAATACGAGGCACAAATAATAATTTAAAAAACTTTGCTGAAGAAACAGTCACTTTTTGTTAACAAACAGTACACTTTCACCGAAGTCTTTAAAATTGGCAATATGTCTCGTGTCATAACCGATTCAGTCTTCTTTTAGCGACTTAGCGGTGTCAAACGTCAAATGAGAAACATAGCCTTTACTGGGCGTATTCTGAGCGGCAATATCAGTGTTTAACGGCTTAGAATCTCCTACCACTACGTAATTTCTTGCGGGCATTTCAACAAGTGTGTCCTGCTCCCACGTAATCAACGATTTAGGACTCTCGAGGGAAGGCTCCTTAGAATCGTCCTCCTTAAAACTGAGCATCGGAGGTAGCCTCGCTGGTGTGGGTTCCCCTGCTACGACATAAGCAGTATTCTTTGCAGCCGGCTCCTGGGAAAGACAGGGAACATAGCCTGGCGTAGTAGGCTTCAGTGCTTGAGGCTGCATAACAGGCAGGAATGAGCTCACTGATGATACATCCGACAAAGGAAGATAATCTGCCTCACTTTCAGATTGAATAGGCGGATTTCTAAGACCTACAACGCTGTACCCCTCTGGACGCGGGTTTGAAGACCAGGGCATTAATGTTTCTGTTACGTAATCTGAAAAATTTAAAGATGGTTTTTGTAGTACTGTATTGAGCTGCCTTTTAGAGATATATTTTTAAACTGTGAGTTTAACTGATCAGATATAAATTATGCTGGGCCATTTGCTATTTTGAATAAACTGACATTAGGCTAAATAGATAAATGCTACTTGACACTTTTTATGTGTTTTTATATGTATTGCTAAAAGGAACATACTTCATAAAATTTATTCAAACAATGGTAACATATTTATTCGAACATTGAAAAATTAAAAGATCTTGGATCATTGTTAATAATAAATCGAAATTTTATTATCAATGATGTAAACATTTTTCAGATATTCATCTCCCAGGGAAGTTTACCGAATTTTGACAGTTTATGGGAAGTAATGGTTCAAAATTCTAAGCATTATTATCAGCAAGCTGTGATTAATTGTGCTTACCTGGCTTCTTTAACCTTTGTCTTATGTTGGCTTCTGACTCGGGCAAAGACGGAGATCTTGGCTGATCTGTACCTGAATCGGAAATAGACAAGTGTCCTGCAGATTCTCCTGAAGAAATACTCTCAGTTCCTGAACAACATCCGCTGCTTTCACCACTTGGGTTCCTCTGGGTATCTTTATTTTGTGTTCCCCCTTTAGGCTGTTTCTCAGGTAATAAAGGTTCGCCGGGTAAGGTTTCATCCATATTCTTCTCTTTTGTTTCGGTGTCAATTACATGATCCATATCGGTAGGAAGTTTAACTGGACAATTTTGCATTCCAACAACTTTATTACATGTACTAAGAAAAAAAATTGAGAATATTATTGTTTTTAATAAACATACCCACTTACTTTTTAGAGAAATACCAAATTAGCGCTAATAAAAACCCAGTCGTCATTACAACCAAAGGGATAATCCATGTGAGAGAGGAAGAGGACACCGTGCAAGGAATATGAGTTGTTACGCTCCATGGACCGTATAGGAACTGGTTATTTTTAATATTCACTCCTCTCACTTTTATATAGACATTTTGCGATTTGTCAACTTTACAAATTTCAATTCGATGCAATGGTTCTAAAATATACAAGAAAATAAAGTATTGGTAAAAAAAATTATTAACACATTACCTGTAGCATTCACAGTGGAAGTGTTAACTTGATTTTTCAGACCTACTTCCACTTGGTAAAAATCTATTTTTCCATACGCTTCATCAGGTTTGTCCCATTTAACAATCACAATGTCATTTCGTTCCCAGTTGAAACTCGGTTTATATGATCCTCCAGGAACTGTAAAGACAACGATTGAAAACTGCCGCAAACAAAATTGCCGCCAATTTACTTACTGCCAATATCTGACGTTGCAAATACGGTGCTGAAGTTGGAGCAAGCTATGGTATAAACACATACAGAAATATTGTATGTGGTTCTAGGTCGTACAGCGACAGTCTCTACATAAACTTGTTTGTCTTTGATTGCATCTATTGTTAGTTGTTTAACGCCGTTCATATATATTTTGTAGTATCTTAAATGACCATTTTCTTCCAAAGGCTTCTCCCATTTAATTGTCATTTGTTTATCAGTTATATTGGTTATCTGCAAATTTTGTGGTTCGGTAGGGATGTCTTCAGCGGTATTGTTGAACATCGGTTCACCAAACTGACTATTTGCATCATTAATTATGGGCTTGATTGCAGTTTTATACCTACCAGAAAAATACATAAATCTAAAAAGGTCTATAAAGATCAAAAATATTACTTACGTGGAATAGGGTTTTAAACCAGTTATTACAAGCTCTCCTTCACTTATTCCAAACTTATTATCTGTGTTATTGAATAAACGGTATTCCTCAGTATTTGGCTGACACACTTGTGGTTGAAGTGCGGCGATCCTGCAATAGCTAACGTTGAAACTAAGGGTATCTCTCAACTTGATGCATTCGAATTTCCATTGCAGAACTATA
Organism: Euwallacea fornicatus; assembly: GCF_040115645.1. Classification (NCBI taxonomy): domain Eukaryota; kingdom Metazoa; phylum Arthropoda; class Insecta; order Coleoptera; family Curculionidae; genus Euwallacea; species Euwallacea fornicatus. The sequence goes on from NC_089543.1 coordinate 671,992, forward strand.
GACCGGGATTCAACCTTCTTCACATATGTTTGACTCAACTTCACTCCAGCGCCTGGCAATATCGTGCAATGAGCCCACAACATACCGCTACTTGTATCGATAGCATTTGCGGATATAGCGAATTGGTAGATGTTTATTGATTGATTTTTTTGCATGTTGTATGTGGGTAGTTTCAAACTTGTATTCTTAACATCTCGTGGAATTTCCTTCCAACTTAATACTCCCTTAAAAGATTTTTTAAAATGCATTTTTGAGGAAATATGTAAATACATTAACTTACATCGCAGGGATGAGGCCACTCGTTCTGTGCCGAGCACCAAAACAAAGTGTAATGCGTAAGTCGAGGATCATTGCTCTCGCTCCATTCCACACCATATTCACCACTCCCTTTATCGATTTTTACCAATGTTGCCAGCGGCTTTAGCACTAAAACATAATTAGTGATTAGGTATATTCATTAGATAGAAATACCAAAAGATACTTACTATACTTCTGCGCTGGAAAGAAAACACTAGAAGCTTCAGCAGATCTTGACACGTTATTCTGAGACCAAATATTAAAAGTATAATTCTCATCCGGCAAAGCTGTAAATTCAGCAAAATTGTTTTGAATTTTGATAGGTCTAATATCTGGATGACCCTGGATTTCAATATAATGCGAAAAGTTGTTTCCATTTTCCTCATAGTTATGGATATTTTGCCAAAATATTCGCCTGTTTCCAGTGCCTGGCAACAACTCGAATAATCCAGCAGTAGTTGATGGAGGACGATCAGGTGCCTTAGGTTGAGTCCACAAGTTAATAGACGAGTTTTGCGACCACATATCTTCATCTATTGCCGGGGTTACTTTTATAGCTACACGTATATCATACAAACAGTGAGCATAGGGTAAATTAGTCAGAGTGTATTCATAAATGGTGTACTGTTTCGTGGTATTAAAATAAACTGTAGTCCAGTTCTTGAATTCTTCAATCCACCAACTCACTCTTAGAGTAAGATGTTTTGGGAAAGTCTGGATATATAATGGAATAGCCCATTTTAGTTTAATTGAATGTGGAGAAGATGTCATACCTGTTAAATTTTCAGGTGAATTTGCACGAACTGAAAGAAAGGGAGGCACAGCTAAACGTATTTTTCATAAAATTCATTTATATTTACTTACCGCGTTGGTATTGATTCACAGTAAACTCAGAAGTTTTATTTCCAAACGTGTTACTGTAATTTAGTCTAAAGGTTAGAAATTCCTGTGAATGACGATACTGAGGAATCGTGCTAAGGCCCCAAGTGCAAGAATATTCGAAAACATTTTCACTTTTCTCAACTGCTGTTAAATTTTTAGGGCAATAGTAGGCTTTCCTAAAATAACGTTGAATTTTTTTTATCCAAATCTATTTAAAAGATGGTAATCTTTACAGCATGTTGTCTTTGTGAAGCGTATAAAAAAATCATTTCTCTAAAACTGGACCATATTGCACTGAAATAAATGACAAAATGCAGAAATGCTGCGACGTACATTTCTTAATGATGTTCATGTTGGCGTCGATGCTTTAACAATAATAAGCGGAACATTTAAGGTGTGGACAATGAAAGCACAAAGTGTAGACCAATTAATGTACATGATTGAAAAACACAAACTCAAAATGATTTTTTTATTAAAAAAAAAATCTTACTCGCTGCTAATAGGAGTGGTAACTTCGTGCTTATGTTTTGATTTATCTTTATACCTTATAGCACTAGGAACGTAATAATCCATTTTGTAATCAGTGTGAATGTAGTTATCCGGAGCTATAAAACTGCATGTAAAAGTTTCCAAGTTTTGGCCCATGCAGCTAAAATTTGTAACTTCCTGTGGTGGAGCTGCAAATAATTGTCGCATATAATTAACTGTACAGAAAACACTTTAAAAAATCACTTACTGCCTACGGCCACTATATTGGTACATACAAGGCTCTCATTCACCATACAGAAATACTGCATCATTTTTGTTGGCGTATGATTCATTATTGTAAGTCTTATTGCACTTCCATTTATTTTCTCCGACTAAAAAAAAAAAGTTTCATTCTAAACTTTCTTAACTTTCCATCTAAAAACTATTTACCGGAGCGACATGGTCGCCAACCATGAATCTCATTAAATCCGAGGCATTTGGTCCATATTGAGATATTCCTTTACTGTTTAACACGCATGTAATGTTCAGATCTTGTCCCCATTTTAATGTTATATCTCCTTCGGGATATGTGTCTGAAATTTAAAAAAATTGTGAACTACTTTAAGTTGACCGGGGAATGTATATACTTACATCCACATGTATTTAGACCCCTCAAACATTCACGAAAAACTTCTGCACTAGAAAAACTGTTATAGTGAAGCACCAACAATAGTAACGTCTTTAGGTAAGCCATATTTCTTTCAAAACTCAACACTGATTCAATCTGAAATAAATAATACATATAGATTAATTTAAATTAATAATATACATATTATGATCGTGAATTTATATACAGGGCGTCAAGTGAAAGAAGTTTGAGAACATTTTAAGCAAAAATGACAGACTACGCAAATACACCATTGCTACCGTACAAAAATATAAATTGACTTTTGTTACAATTTCGAATTATAATTCAATAATTCAATAATATCAATTTAAAAGTTGTGGTATTATCTCCAATCGTTTTTTTAGACTTAAAGAATATCTGCTCCATTAAAGTAACGGTTTAACTTGTAGGTATTTAAAGGATACTGGAATGGATGGATATGGAATCTATTACTCTTATGCAACAAATACGCATAAAATCCGAGAAAATGATTAAACTCAACACTGCAAAAGCCTAATATTTTTCAAGTCAGAAACGAATGGCGTTTCATTCCGACTTCAAAGATGTATTTAAAATTTTTAGGTTTCAATGAAAACATAAACAATCAATCTCCTAGTACACGTGGCCCACAAGAATTGGCCATCCATCCTTTCTCGGAAATTATAAAAAATATTTTTTTAAAAATTTGAACACATAAAAAATAATTTATCAGCCAGGTGTAACGGTTTAGTTTTGATATCTACAGGGTGTGGCATTTTTGCATCACCTCTCAAATGTCGCCCTGAACCATGTATTCGGGAATATTAAATTTGCGGCCATATCTTTCTGAGATGATTGTGTAATTAGCAGCTGTATCAAAACTTTCACTATACTTTTAAAGGCAATAAAAGAAGCGTATAAGAGTTTTATGTTTTACGACAGCCACTATCGATTTTATGTTCCGAAGACAATCATTAACAATCCATAAGACACACTAGCTTACCTTACACTCCTTTTTATATCTGCATACATATACATATGAACGAATTGAAAGGAATAAGTTGAAATAAGAGGTCAAGACGCAAAAGTCACTCTATTGTAATCAAATAGGTTATCTTAAGAGGCGGCTTGTTTCTCCGGACTCAACACTGTACTTTAATCACAAGACCTGTATTGGAACTGACTTCTCAAAAATTTACAATGTACACACTCCTTAGCACACTTGACTAGTGATTAAATAGAAAAATTTTGTTTGGACCTTTTAATACGTCATGCGCGTCACAAACAAAAGCCCATTAAGATTAACTAGGTATATGTATTGAAGTGTTTGCTAATTCTTAAAAATGTCTAACTACTTCCGAAGGAACTACTGTATCAAAAAATCATTCTCAACAAACTATAAACTGTTGCTATTGCAATATTTCAATTCCAGTAATAAAAACAATATTTGTGAATGTTTTCTTTTAATTTGTGTCATATAAGGAGATATAAATTCGCCTTACGCCACTGATGGTATCTCAGAAATGATAGGAGATTCGTGGTTAGTAATAATTCGAACCTAGATCATTCTTTTACTTAACTATCCGTGTCCCAAAGTCGATAATAATCAAAATAGCAAGTTTGCAAGACAGCTTAAGGTCATTTTTACATTAAACGAAATGGCACAAAACTTAGTCTTCAGGTGTTTTTTTTGCGGGTAGGGAATTAAAATTATCGAAACTTGGACCCACATTCTCGAGAAAGGTGTTGCATGCACTGATAACACTTTTCCTACACTTTTAAAAGCTCACAATTTTTTAATGCAAAAATGTATACCTCGTAGATTTTGTTCCAACAATCAGTTTTCGAGATATTTACGTTATAATTATTCAGGGCTCTCTTGTAAAATACAATTTGTTAGTAAGTAGCCATTTCCTACTTGCCCACATTATTCTGTTACATTTTTCATATAATAATGAACTTAAAATTTCGATTCGATCGAATAACCCGAAAACATTTCAAGAAAACATCTAAACGAAGACTTAGACCAAATGGAAATATTTTGTTTTATTATTTGAGACACTATATGCCTACTGGGTGTTAAAATTTAAGCAAAACATTGAACTTTAGTTAGTAGCCATCCTAAAAATAAAAAACCGAATTTATATTCGTGTAAGGCTGAGCAAACCACTCATTTCATTACAGTCTAAATCAAGCTAGAAGACTTTTAAAATAAATTTCCGTGAATTCTCTTAAGAGTAGGCTAAGCTCCATCTTTCCCGAGATGTTGTTTTGGTCTCGTTCGCCATGCTGTCGCCCAGCTGTATTGGCCTTTTTGGGTTCAATGTCTCGGCCATCTTTCTGATCTTTATCTTAGACTTCAGTTTTCAAACGGGTTAAATTATGACCACGTTTTCCAAGCTTAGAAAATACTCGCTTGTTGGCTATTAATAAAACACCGCTTCAAGGAACTAACTTCAATATTAAATTCTGATAATTTTTTGTATGTGTAACACAGAAACATTCAAAACCCCTAAGCAGAGTGGAAGCATAATCTCATTTTACTCCGAACTCGAGTTTTAAAAGTAAAAGTCAAGAAATTAAATGTTTTAATTAAACCTCGTATTATTACTATACGTGGAAACAATCAACCTTAACCTTTACGAAATTGATCATAACTATTCCTGCCCCAACATTAAAAGAACATAAATAAAAACCAGATTATTTACGAGGCTTTTGCTAATATTGGAAAATGCGTAAATATCTCTTAAACAACATTCGAGGAAAAGCTGTGACGTCATTTGATGGACGACCTAACTCATACTGAAACATGACATATGTTGGCTTCCATGAGCCTTAATTCAATTTGCGGAACCGAATTGTTTGCCAGCCACTTAGAAGGATTGAAAATACAATTGCAAGAAAATTGCATAACAGTTTTTGCTATGTAATTAAGACAATTCGTGTTTTTGTATGTCTTGGACTCGAAATTAATGTTTTAAATAGGATTGTGTCGTGCAACATGGCAACAACACACTGAAACATGTTATTATATGGCCTAAACATTTCATGTAATAAAGTAGTATACTTCTCGAAATCGTGTGTTTCAGGAAAACGACTAAATGGCCCAGAAATTGGGATATGTGTAAATACCCGTTTTTCGATACGTACAAATTAGCTCTAGTTTTCATGAGATATATTGGCTGTTTTATAAAAAAAAGGGCCAAGCTATAACACAGTTATTTATGAAAGGAATCAAAAACCAACTAAAATGATATTGTTCATACTACTAAATAATGTCAAAGTTGATTTTTTTAGATTCAATTTCTCCTTCTTCAGGTGTGAACTCCAGAATTTTAAACAGATTTCCATGTTTCGTACATTTTTTAATAGAAAGTATTTTTCGAAATTTGATGATGACAAATTAGTGTTAAAACAACTTTTAAGTGGAAAAATCGAAATATTTTGACAATATGCCATTATAAGTGTTTAAAAAGAATATTGTTAGTTTGGTTTACGACGCCGTACAGATGATTCCTCGTTATTAATTTTTTTATTGGCAATAAATATCAAGTGGCAATTACACTTGGTAATAGTTAAAAACGAACAGTGAAATTAGAGATATACAGGGTGTCCTCGAATAACGTGGCCAAAATAATACCGCAGATTGTTTGAGTGAAAATAAGTCGATTTAACTAAACTTCCCTCAGTCCAAAAGTTGATAATTATGGAGCTACAGGGTGTTAAAGTTGAAAAAAAAAAATCACATTTTCTTTAATATCTTTCGATTTCTTTGAGTTAATTTCACGAAATTTCATATTTGAGGGTGTTTTAGGATACGAAATTCAAATTTATTAACGATTTAGTTGTTTCTTCTAGGGGGCGCCACAAGCGACCATTAGGACACATTTAAATCTCTGTAACTTTTTCGTGCCACGGTGTATATTATTTTGGTATTTAAAAACCTTTTTCCCTACCTTTTATACTTGGAAAAGGTATACTTTATTGACGTCGCTAGAAGCAACGGTTTTGGAGAAAAATGCATCTAAACCTGATGATGCATGCAAATTACCTTAAAATTATTTTCCGTTAAAAAAAATTAAGTTTTTCAAAAATAATTATTAGTAAATGTATAACAATAAGTTTTTAAAATCAGATATTATTTTGACTATTACAACGGCAAAGTCCATAAACCAACAGCATATCCACCATTTCAGAATAAGTGAATTTATTGGCCATACTTATGGATATTTACAGGAACAAGAAGCGAAACTGACAAGAAAAACTGAGGGCTAAATAAAAAAACTGACATTTGAGAAACAAATTCAAGTGTTAAAATGTCAATTAAAAACATAGCCAACTGAGTTATTTACTTAAAAGCGCCAACGCAAATATGCAGCGCATTAGAATTATGCGTTTTTCTCCAAAACCGTTGCTTCTAGCGACGTCAATAAAGTATACCTTTTCCAAGTATAAAAGGTAGGGAAAAAGGTTTTTAAATACCAAAATAATATACACCGTGGCACGAAAAAGTTACAGAGATTTAAATGTGTCCTAATGGTCGCTTGTGGCGCCCCCTAGAAGAAACAACTAAATCGTTAATAAATTTGAATTTCGTATCCTAAAACACCCTCAAATATGAAATTTCGTGAAATTAACTCAAAGAAATCGAAAGATATTAAAGAAAATGTGATTTTTTTTTCAACTTTAACACCCTGTAGCTCCATAATTATCAACTTTTGGACTGAGAGAAGTTTAGTTAAATCGACTTATTTTCACTCAAACAATCTGCGGTATTATTTTGGCCACGTAATTCGAGGACACCCTGTATTTAAAAAAAGCAACAAGAACTCCGGTGAAACAGTACGTTTTTATTCTATTCGTTTTCCTAATTGAGGAGTACCTAATCGTAGTAAGCTAAAGCCTTTAAAAGACAACTTACGACGCTATGGATCTTTTAAAAAGCTGAAAAAATCACCATAAAACTTTTGACTAATCATATTGATGATGACAATAATAATAATAATATCAACATTCATTTTAAACACTTATTGTGACGCGTTGCTAAAATTTTTCAATTTTTTCAGTTCAAAAATTATTTTAACATTAATTGCCCATACCTAAAAAAAATATTTTCTATCGAAAAATTGTATTTAATCTTTGGAAGTTGATACGAGAAGCAGAAAAAGTAGACTTGAAACAATAAATTCTGAAGTTACTTTGTAATCTGAAAATCACTTTATTTGATTTTTAGTTCAATAAAATCCGTTTATAAATAACTAATTCATAGCATCGCCCACTTTTTTTTATGAGATAGTTATACTTACATTTATCCAACAATATGTCAGAGAAATGACTTGACTGCAAAATAATTTTTTACTTAGAAACATATGAATTCACAAAACTACTGATCCGCGGTTCAATGCATTGACACGTGACACTTCTTACCTCTGTGAATAGCCTTTGTTTAAAAAACATCCATACAATACTTATTCACTGTTAAACAATGTCATCGGTGAAACCCAAACCTCCTCTAAATGTCATTGCCAATTAACTAACCGAGGGCAAAATTACTTACGTACCAAAAATGTGCACTTTTGAAGCAAAACGCCCCCAACCTAAACATCTCTGGAATGAAATTCTTAAAACAGCCCATTGAAATGTAGTCAGGGTTCGATATATAAGACCTTCCAAGCCACGTAGAGACCTGTATTCAATCGGTGGAAACACGGTCGACCGACTGTATCATTTCTTGTGTCCATTTGAACATCCTTCACCATCGCTCTAGAGAACATCGGCAAATGTGTACTGATACATATGGGTTTTATTTTATAGGACATTTGATTAACTTATGTAATAGAGCAATAGATGTTTTTATTAGAGAAATTATTAAAACATCGAACCTGTGAAGAACACAAAGAACAAAACATTTCCATCTACACAATTTATATTCTGTGATTTGGGATATGATGATAAATAATAGCGGAAAAGTCAATTGATAGATAGGTCCGCAAACGGTTTGTTATCAAGACATGGCCTGTTACAAATTAAATGTTTTTTTATTCATAGGTCCTAACTGTTTTGAGATATTTTTGTTAACTTTTAGCTGTAGATTACTCTTTAAAACCTGCATTGTACATTTAGAAGATAACTTTGCATTAGTAAACAATTGCTGATGTGGAAGTGATACATTTATGTTTTTAAATTAGCCGACGACCTGAAAACAAAACTCAGTTGGTCGACAATATTACCAACGATTGTATATGGCCTTTTATTGTTTACTTTTAATAGTTAATTTACGTCAAATGACATTTTCTCGTGGCTGGACCTAGCTAAACTTTGGAAAAATTGAGGGAAAAAATATTTTGGTCATTTTTTGCGACTGCTTATACAATCCAAATTAACTCAGTAGTGACAAAAAGTGCATTTTTGTATTAAAAAAATTAAAAACAAATTGGGAAAAAAATAAAAGGCAAAACAACGATCAAATGAAACTTCACTTTTTGGCTATTATGGCACTAAATCGACGCTTTTATATTTAAATCATAGCATTTCCAAAAGAAAAGAGAACTCTTTCAGTTTCTGTGCTCACCAAGTAACACAGCAAAAACAAATTCCACTAAATTAATAGACATAATAAATTACTCGCGGGAAATTCATCCGGGAATTCCTGTAAATTCCTAATTAGGATACGTCACTACTACTACACTAAAATTCACCAGCGATTTCCCTCTGAAAACTAATTGGGCCTTTACTCGAGAAATGTTATTACATAGCACGTCTATTTCGGGACTTCGAATAAAAAATCATTTTTGTATTTCTTTGATAAATAATACATCATTAAGTCCATTGAATAAATCTTTGTTTCATGTTTATTGTAAAATATGGAAATCCCGCTCAATGTCCAAATATTGGGTTGATGCAAAATTAACAACCATTTTTTTCAACAAACTTTATTCAATAAAAACATGTTTAAATAATTATTCTGGATCATATTCACCATTAACTTCAATAACTGCTTCCGATTCACTTACTTGATAAATATTTGCTTCCACGAACAAAGAAGTCATGATTCTTTGTGGCAATTCATCCTTTGGCACCGACCACCAAGTTATCCAAATCGTCATAAATTTGATTGAGCAATTTTTGAACGTGATAGTCCATATGGACCTCGGTTAATGAATAGGGCGGATGTGAGAGCAGATTCCATCCCTTATTGACGATTGATTCGACGACACGACGTTCAACAAGAGGACTTGTATTATCGTGGTGAAAAACAATATGATTGAAGGCGGTCAAGTTGGATCAGATAAATGTCACTGTTAATGTTGAAATGTCGCTTGTTATTTTTCTTCGGAATCCGCTACTATTGCTGCTCATCTTCGGTTTTCCACCATTAACAAATGATTTCTCAATAGATGATTCCACTGCTGTACCACCAGGCATACCACATGACCTTCTGACAGTGGATGTCTTTTGGTATTCGTTTAGGTGAAACACGTGGCGATACGCAACCCTTCATTCTTTTAACGTTTTTAAACAACATCACTCTTAACAAGATTCTTCAGAAATGGAGTTTGCTCATTTCGTTGCAGCAAATTGAAAAAAATACAGACACCTTCAGCTTTGTTGTTATCTAAAATTTTTTGCGAGACCCATCCAGCCAATTTCCACACTTTTCCGAGTTTCTTGAGACGGCATACATTTATGGATTGATTAACACTGCAGTTTTCAGGCAACATTCTGCTGGTCATACTTTCGTCTTCTTCTATAGCCGTCAAAATTGCCTGATCAATGAAATCCGATGATCATCCTCTTCTGCCTGTATATGCAAGGCTTACGTCATCCAATTTAAACTTATTGAACCATCTTTTCACTTGCTTTTGGCTGATTATTGCTTCGCCAAAAAGTTCGTCGAGATCGCGAAATGAGTGTGCTGCCATCCATTCTTACTCGAAGTGAGACAGAGTAATGTGGCAAATATAGAGAAAATTTATGATATGTATTTTTATTACCGAAATAGAAATGATTATTTTTCTGAAAAAAGTAAACAAAACGTCCATTTTTCCAAAACAATATAAACGCGAAAAAATCATCGTTAATTTAGTATAAACTTAATTGTATCTAGTACACGATTCATAAAAATCATGTCACACTCGTCATTACAAAATTCATTGTTTCGCTCCTTGTTTTACAAACTTGGACTGATATGACAATGAGCTGCCTTATGAAACTTGTGTTTTAATGGACGAATATAAAGTGGAGTCCTTATCACATATAAAGGCAAATGCATACTGTGATAACTTTTACCATACAATTCTCGTTTTATAACTACAATGAAGTACAGTCGCGGTCATATAAATAGCACACTTTTAACTTTAGGTCCAACTGAGAAATAAACACTTCTTATCTGCAAATGTTGATAAAATTTAGGTTTTTTGTGAACAAAGGACAACATTTTTAAGAAAGGTCTTAACTTGTCCCTATACATATTCGATTATTTTCAAATTCAGTTGTTTAGTGTGGTCATATAAATAGCACGTTTTCTAAGATCGCTGAAAAATATCACGTAAATTAACAATTTGTTTCTGAAAGTATGATATTTAGGTGTTTCCTTATATCCGATTGTTTAATTCAAATTTTTTAGTGGGTAAAAGTAAGCATTGTGGTGTAGAAAGAAGAAATCTCATCGTTCGTTTGAAAAATGAAGGTCTCAGTATTTCAGAGATTGCTAATAATATAAAATGTTCTCGAAAACTTGTTTACAATGCCCTTAAGTTATTTGAATCTACCAATAGTACTGAAAACAAAATTAGAATGCCTAGAAGTCGCAAAACCTCAGCAGCAATGGATAGATTAATCACCAGAAAAAGCAAGTCTGATCCTTTTAAAACAGCTAGGCAAATTAAACAAGAAATTTTGAATGAACCTGATGTCAATTTATCTGTTAGAACTATTAGAAGGAGATTAAATTAAATTAATCTAAGAGGATGCATAGCGAAAAAAAAGCCACTAGTATCCAAACGAAATCTAAAGAATAGATTAAAATTTACGCACGATCACGTGAATAAAGACATTAAATTTTGGAAAAATATTCTGTGGAGTGACGAATCAAAGTTCAATCGGTTTGGTAATGACGGAAAAATATTTGTATGGCGCCCTCCAGGCCAAAGCCTCAATAAAAAATACACTATTAAAACCATAAAACATGGCGGAGGGAGTGTCATGGTCTGGGGGAGCTTTCTCGTGGAATGGTGTTGGTCCAATACATAAAATAGACGGTATAATGGACCGATTTATGTATAAAGATATCCTTTCCACTATCATGGAGCCTTATGCAGATGAGTATATGCCCCTAACATACAAATTCATGCATGACAACAACCCTAAGCATTCGTCAAAACTTGTAAAAGGCTGGATTAGGGATAACATGGTAGGTGTTTTAGATTGGCCATCATAGAGTCCAGACTTGAACCCTATAAAAAAACTTATGGAGCCGCATAAAATGGGATCTACAAAATAAAAATCCTACAAAGTTAGAGGAATTGTGGAATAATATTCAAGATAGTTTTTACAGAAAGTTAGTGAAGTCTATGCCATCAAGATTAAATGCGGTTATACGAAATAAAGGCTATCCCACAAAATACTGACTTATAACATGAAAATTTGGTTTAATGTGAAATGTGCTATTTAAATGTCCCATCAAATATCATAAACTTTAGAATCATCTTTTGTTTTACATTTGTATTAGGTTCTTTTTTGTTCATATTTTTCGTATTGGCAAAATAAATCAGGAGACAGTCACAATTGATAAATTAATATAAGTTTGGAAATATTTAAAATTTAAAAGTGTGCTATTTATATGACCGCGACTGTATAAACTGATCATTTTAATCTTGACCGATCTCCATCTCATGATAAATATAGTGACGAAAACTTTGTTTAACTGTGCGATAATTCAAGCGTAATCTGTACGCCTAAAGGTAATATTAGAAATTATTGTGATTCAATAACTCGTAACTATTATTGGTTATTGTCATATCATAATCATTAACCTACAAATTATAAGTTTTGAGCTGGACTAGTATCAAGTATTGCACACGTGCATCAACGAGACAGGCGCAACAAAACTGATACACTTATTGTAAGCAAACGTGGTAGATAAAAGGAAATTCTTCATAGGTTTATTGCTCGACGATAAATGAAAACTAGGTACGAAAATCACAGGAAATAATGTAAAAGGGATAAAATTTGACAATAGTCCACTAATTAATAAAAATTGGAGACACCTTTACACCATAGCCTTTTACTACCTGCGAAGGTATCCTAAGTCCGTAGGTGCATTCCAATAATACCGACTCTGACCATTTTGAACCTTTCACTGATTTTGACCATTATGTTACTTTCGATATGCAGTATTTCTTGTAAAGTTAACAACAGGCAATAAGTGCTAAAAAAGTGACTTCTCACAACATTTTCAACCTTGAAATGATCATAATTTGCGAACGTAATATTATCTGCTACCTAGATTTAAATAATAATTTTCTAAAATAAAAATTTACATTGACAAAATTTGTATTGATTAAAGCCTCAAAAGCAACCTTTTAGAGCAATTCACGCTTCCAGTGAAGAGCAACCACTAAATTTGAAAGACATGCAGTATAATAATACGCAGTAACGATGAATAGAATCTACGGCAAAGCTTGGACTATTCAAAGCCCAAGCCATGTTTCTCTTCTGAATAGTAAATGCCTTTTTAGAAATGCGTCCCTAACAGGCATCGCTTTTCAAACCAGATAAATAAATTGGGAGAATATTGCCACAAACACGTTTAAAGGTTTACGTCAACTGGTAGTCGATTTTATGACTCTAAAGATGCCTTAGAAATCAAATGCACACACGTATTTGAAAATAATATACTTAACTATTACTTAAAATATTTTCTTATCCAAACTCGATTTCAACAGAAAAAGCATTAGCACCAAAAACTACTTTATTTAATCAGTTATAATTAATAAAACTCATTCATTTTATAACGAAAGAAAGTTATATAAACGTCTTGTAAGGAATATTCTTTCCTTTGGCTTTGACACAAAGATAACAAATCACCGATTTTTACTAAACGATCAAGCATTCCACAGATTAGTTATGAAACTACTTTTCAGCTCCATGTAATCGTTAATTAACAGGCAAATACGAATCGAAATAAAACCAGTTTGTATTTCTGCAAAACAGTTGGGAGAGTCTACCTTAATGAAGAGTTTGGTTTTTAATTCGTTTAAAGCTTTCAAATAAAATGTAATTCAAGATTAGATTCTCTAGTAAAAGACCGAGCACATGCAAGGTTTATACGATTCCTTGGAAATGGAGTACCTACGCACTCCATTAGGTTTACAAAGACGTCTGTTTATAACAAAGCACAATACTAAGAACTATTGTCTTGTAGAAAAATTGTATCATTTAACAGTCATAACTTTGGAAATAGGTATTTTCCGTTAGGCGATATCTTCATGATGCCTTCGATTAAACTATACAAAAATGTATGACATTATGGTTAACTAGATAACACTTATCTAATAAATTTCCAATAAGTTTAGACGATAAATATTTTTATAGGAAGCAAGGATTATTATTAAATCTTAAAAGCAGAGGAGATTTGTTTATAACTGAAACGACCTAAGAGTTTGAACTCTTCTAGTATGTTTACATTTTGCTTGACTCGAAAATGTACATCTAAGTGAAATAATGAATATATAACGGAATAGCTGCATCATTTACCCATACGTATGCTAAACAGAACCCATCTTTCTCAAGTTCTACCGAGCTCGGGCTTTTCTTCGAAAATCACGAGATGTATCTTGAGAGATTGTGTATTGTTATCTGATGGTATAAAGTCTTCAAATACAGTTACGATTACGTTATAGGTAAATACCGCGTAGCAGTAAACCGAAATGTCTCGTTTTATATACCTACTCCCTACGAGTTAAGACTTTATATGTGAAATATAAATTTTGTCTACGGCCTGTTTACATACGATGTCATCTATTTTGAGGGTAACAGAAAAATATCCATCAGACTAAGGGTCGCCGCACACGAGCAACCTGAGTTGCTTGTGGCTAAATATTAACACGATTAAAAAGTTGTTAGTGACATTTCGCGTCCACATACGGGTAACTGAATAGTCCAATATACTAAATGGTACACCTATCAGTTCGCTGTGGATTTTGTTCAGATAGCATGTGTTTGGGCTCTTAATACATGAAAAAAAAAAAACATCAAAACGAAAGCTGTATTGGTGTTCATCCGATTTTAAGCCGAAGATTTTTCAAAGGACAATTTCATCAGTTGTTTGAAGGATTGAAAGAGTACCGCATAATTTTTTTTAATTATGTGCGAATAAGTCTTAGGAGTGTTGACAATTTCTTGAATGTACCAGAGCGTCGAATATCATACCAAAACATTAACGTACGAGGGCTGCACCACCACAAGAAAGATTTTAAAAAATCAATAATGTACGTAGGCGAAATATAAAGGTACATTGCAGTGCTGTCAGACAAACTTGCTAGTGTACAGCTACAGATTTGAACAAGTATGTAGTACATTTTTTGGCTACTACAAAGCAACTATTTATTCATCGGCGAAATAAAACATATTCAAATTTTTTAGTTGCTTTTGCTAAGAAATCACCTATGTGCAGGATTCTATTTAAACCCGTATGTTCTATTTCGGCAACAAAATAGTTGCCAGGGAAAAGTTGCTCGTGTGCGACGGACCTAAAACACATTTTGATTTGATGCACTGAATGTAAAGAAACATGTTGATATTCATGAAACAGACTTTCTTGAAATGAGAATATATTGCTTCAAGAGTAAAAAAGAAAATTCGGTATTCAAGGAAGGTTTTTTGGAACACCGTTTGAAGATGTCTACCATTCAGTTGCTAGAATACGAATTTTTACTTTAGGTCGGTTAATATAATAAAACAATAATTAAGAGTCAGACCATGTGACAAGTTCACCTGTTACCAGTAATCGGAAGATACCCAGGAGGATTATCGCCTCTGGGAATTATTGCTTTAGTTTACAACGCCAATTTCAAATACTATCTTGGCAGCAGGAACTTAAGCAAACACAATCTAACTTCAATGCCCTAAATTATTTGAATGGGTATTTTGTTTTTCTATCCAATAATGACCGTAGGATAAAAAAAAATACTTTTAAGATAACAAGCCCTCAGGTTTCACAGGAAGTAGACATCCAATTTCTTAAGTCGACACCACATGATGCATGGAATGTTTGACCCAACGTTCGACTGAATATATACTTAGAATAGACACATTATTCAAAAATACCAAATTTCTCTTATAAGAACTTAGTTATGTCGTGTATGTAACTAATTTGTTTCTTGATATCACCCTGTGGCCACTGAATACATAAATTAAAATATTATTAAGCGGAAATCCTTAATTTTTGTATTTATTTTGTTTCGAAAAGTAGTTAAGAAATGACATGTTCAATTAAAATTTGAACCAAAATAACAAAAAATATACATAGTAAACATTAGAATAATATAGTTATTTAAAATGGAAACGCATAAACTTCTATGAATTAAAACTAAATACACTTTAAATCAACTGAAACTTAAAAGTTTAGTTTTGACCACAGACAATTTACCAACAAATACTTAAATAACGAAAATGCAAAAAAAAATCCCAAAAACTTTTTAGCAGAATAAAATATGTGTGATAATACCTCTACTGCTATTTACAATGTCTCAACAGAAGTTTGGGTAGCTAAGCCATGCCTAAAATGACATACCTACCATAAATAAGAACTGTGTCAATATTTTCAAATTAAGTCTTGCTTACACAATAAGCATTTGTCAATAAAAAAATGACAGCTAGTGCCCAACAAGCCATTTCTGTCAAAATGAGCCACCTTATATTATTAAATGAAAGTTTTCTTTTTGCAATACCTAGTAAAGTTGATAAGATACTTTTTTTTCTATATGATAAATATTTATTATTACTATTGTATAATATTGATATATTATTATTGTGTGATGCTTTTTAAACAGTTTCATCAATTCTTAAGAAAACACTACTTGAATACTAAGAGTACATACAGGAGTAGGCAATAAAAAACTCTTCAAAGAAGGTACTACTTGACTCCCCCTCCAATTTGAAATTTTTCACGCAAATAGTGTTGAAGAGACAGAACGACAGCGATACATTTGAGCCTTCTGTCAAAAAATATCCTACTTGTAACCATAATTTAAGTATATCAGGATTTTTCTTTAAAATGAATCATTACTTAATAAGACAAAGGTGAATCATTTCAACTGGAACGCTGTGTATATAATTCATCTCAATGTTCAGTTTTTCTGTAAAAGAGTTTTAATAAATGAAAGTTGATCTATAACCTGTATAGACAATATGCAACTATCAATTTGACCTTCAACCTTAATTGTCAATATTATTTCTCCATTTGGATGCATGCACTTTTAAAAACTACTAATATAACATATATGGCAGTTAAATACCTGCACAGGTACTTAATAATTTCAGACAAGAAAACTTGTTGCATATATGGAACACCAATAAAAATTAATATTCATTAAAAATCATTATATAGATACTAAGCTTAAATTAGAGACTTAGGGACCGAATTGAAAATTAAAGGCAACATATTAGCCCTAATTAGTAGAGAAATTAATAACACCTCTCTTAGTCACCTGCAATTTATTCATTTCTATATTATTCAGATGAAATGAACTATTTAAGACAACCATAGAATATTGAAAACCTTAATGTAATACCTATTGACGATAACAAAATGTGAATAGGTATTCTTATTTAGCCTGGAATTTTTCGCGCTATCAGTATTTTGTAAATATTTTTAGGACAACACGCAATGAGATACTTACCACTTCTTTGAAACCATTTACAGTTCTACCTAACTGATAATCTCACCTTGTTGAAACTCCCACTACCACTATTAACACAAAAATTATATTTTGGTTACATTTGTGTGCAATGTCATGTTGGATGCAAGCATTTTTTCATGAAGCAACAATAAAAAAAAAGTAGTGCCAGTACAGTGATGCTTATCTAATGAATACTAAAATGTACATTAAAAGTCAATAGTATCTGATCCAATTGGAATCATCAAGACAATGTTTAATTTTGATCTTATTCATTTTTGTGATGGTTATATACTTAAATTTCAACAATTATAAAATTAAAATTTTAAATTTGGAAACATATGGAATAAATGGATACAAAATTTTATTTTAATAAAATAAAATAGTAAAATATTTTTTATCAGACATTTAACTGGAACAAAATAGATACTTATTGGTCATACCTAAGCATAGTAGGTAATAGCTGTTTCTAAGTTCTAAGATGGTCTTTAAAAAATTGATAGACATAATAAATAACTTAATATTTTCTAGAATAAAACTCAACATTGCAGGTAAGTTTAATACAATTCATTTATTTAGTTATAAAGGGGCAGATCATGAAACATTTAATTAACATGTGTGAAACATGACTGAGAAAAAAAAACCACTGTTAATATGAAATAAAAACAAATAATTAGTTACTGTATCTCTAACATTTAATTATTACTTCTGGGCTGTTTAATCCTAATTTAAAAAATATAGAGTTTGATGTCATTTTTTTTTCTCCGAAATTGTTTTCATTCAAATGAATTAGCTATTTGTACTCAATAAGGATGGCTTTTAGGATTGCAAGAGGAATTGCAATGTTAATTTCACATAGTTTACCTAGGTAATGAAATAAAATAATTACTGTAAAATTGAAAAAATAAAAACTGCAGTCACACATATAGGTTTTTTGATATATAATTTGTGGTTACAAACATATACCAAAGCCCTGACTCTATACAGAAACATTTTAGTGAAAATTAAACTTATGTAAATGGTGTTTGTTTAAAAAATTTAATTTCCTCATTTCATTTGACAAAACTTTCTATTTTTCATAGATGTGCTATGGATTCCTAAAAATTAACATTTTAAGAAGACATATAATAATTTTACAATGACTCGGAGGTATGAAAATCAGAAACTCAAATGTCTGAATCCTTATTCTCATGTGAAAATATTTCAAGGAAAATATGTATTATTAATTGCCAAAAGACTCGTGAAATTTTTTCTCACCTGGTTTGAGTGAAATGAAATTAATTTCTCCAAAGTAAAAATAAAGTGTAGTAGGTTAGATAACAACTTTCTCACTTTTCTCATGATACATGAAAATAAGGGCATTGGTTTATTATCAGTTTCAGGAAGTACTGTTTATAAACAAATGTTTCATATTATTTCATTTCAAATCATTTTATTCTTTGTTTTGGTTCATTGATTATCGATAGCATTAATGCCCTAATTCTGCCAAGTAATGTATTAGTGAAAAAAGAGTTTTATACAGGTGATTAACTGAATAAAATGATTATGCAAACAAATTCATGAATTATCAATGTAATACTAGCTTTCGATCTCTGATTGTTGTCGTTATTATAAATTATATTCATGTTTACGTTTATACTTTGGAACAAAGCTGAATTATACCTACCTAAAATTCCAAAAACCACTTCTGAGATCAATTTTCAGTAGAATCGTTAAAAGCTCCTTCCCAGAATCAGTTTAAAATACCTACAGAAAAGTAGGTTTGTTTTTAATAAAAAGCAAATTTCATATGGTGAAAGAAAGGTATTTCATGGTTTTTTAAACAATGCTTAATCTCAAAATCTCATAATTGGGCTTAGATACGTAAACAATAAACATAAATAAAAACAAACTGATGCGTGAGGGTTATACGTATATTATTGTACACTCCCGCAACTACCACGACCACCTACATAAAATAGGAGTAAAAACAGGTACCTAATTACTGAAAATCAATAGCCAACGTTTAGATAAATTGTAAAATAATCCCGAATAATGCAAAAGTGACTTCTAAAAATCAAATAAACAGATTAAAACAACATACTTATGTTGTCCTGTGATGCACCATTACTTGGAATTAATACCTTGTACTGCTTCGATCATAAAAGCTTTGGCGTGTCCATACCATCGGAATTAAACAAAATTTCTAATTTATGAAGTAAACTGCAGTAAGCACAAGTTGAGGACTAAATCACTAAACACCGTCACAACTAGTTTTTGACTTTATTTTGATAAAATTTTCTTCGTCCGACATTACTACGACCGACTCGTGTAAGTACAGCGGTTCGGGAAATTACATGGTGCAGCGTTGCCAAATGCATGGGCTTTTTTGGAAGTGAGACGTGATGTGGCGCTATTTTTATTTAAGCGCTGATTGGTTTAAAAATGAATGACGCTACTGCTTTTAAATTTTAAAACAAGTTCCATTGATAAAATAATCTTGAATTTTTTTAAATCTGACTCCCACATGCCTAATTTCACCTCCTAGTCATAATAAGCAGTTTGCTTTGCCAAAAATAAATAATTTAAGGTTACTTCAATAATTCAATAACAAGGGATGGAACAAGTTTTTAGTAAATAATAACGAATTTTTCTTAGTTTGTCTAAGTTACGTATGGTGCTCGGGATTTTACGCTTAGTAGTATAACAAAACAATTTTTCAGCAGAATTTTCCCTTTACGGATACATACATATCTTCATACCACAAATGTTGATTCCAGGAAAACTATGTATACACATTATTTTAGTTTCTCTGATGTGCTTTAAGAATATAAGCGAGTTTTAACTTGGTTTTTAAATTATTTTACCCATATGGGTAAAAAAAATTCCAAAGTTTGCAATTTCACCAAGCTGACGACTGCCAGCGACCTCTATTAACATCCTCATAAAATATAGTCTATAATAAAACTGCCTGCTTGTAACCTCACATGTCACATGTAACCGCACAACAGTGAGGACTGAAATTGACTGCATTGCCAGATTCTCCCAATGTTTCTCAAACCTAGATAAATTATTTTTAAAAAATCAATTATATACATTTTACAGAGAACTATTTTTAATGCTATACCCTCAAAAATTATATTACTTTTTATTGCTTTAAATTTATTTAAAAATGTTAAACAGAGTGTATCGACTAAAGCGCTTTCTCTTAGCTTTGTAATAAAATTAAAGAAAATAGGCTACACGTCGACAACAGCGCTTTTCTTTGACAACTACCTATGATATAGGATAGGAATTCTGGGAATTTCTTTTTTTTTACGACGTTGCCAATATCAGTAAAAAATTGTGGAAATTCCCAAGACAGTTTTGACGTCTTAACAAGTAAAGCAGTAGATACCAATTAAAAATTCACAAAAATTCCCCTTGTCCAAAACTGCTTGAAAAACAAACAATAAAATAATTATTGAAATAACCATTTTTCGCAAAGTTGTTGTTCCTAGATTGTCAATATCAATCATTGTCAACTATACACTGGCTAATTTCGTAAAATCAGAATCCATCTTCTGTTTATTTTTACAGATATTTCATCATATTGATATTGTGCAACATTTTTAAATCCAAATTACTTTCTGCAATTTGTCTGTAAGCCAATAATTGATTCTCCCAATTTCTTGATATGACAGTTATCAAAGGTAATAATAAGTCTTATTTCACAAGGCCTGGTTCTGCTCAAGTATCAGATTCTGAATCCCTACAGTAAGTATTATTTGAAAGGTTGCTTGAATTGCTTGAAATTTTCCAAACAGCTTAGGCAGCGCCTCAGCTAGTGATGCAGAATCTCTGAGTAATGAGCCAGTTGGCCCCAGTCGTTTGTTTCATACATTAGTTCCTAAAACCAATCAGTCAGAAGAGCCTGTTAATCTAAAAAGGTCATCAGGAAAAAGGAAAGTGCGACGATATCAAAACCGTAAGTTTAGATTTTAAATTAGTAAGTGTTTAATAGTAAACCATCAATTAAAGGATGTCTTTTACAAACATTGTTAGAAGAAGAGGATGAAAGTTCTTTAGTTATAATAAATTCACATAAGAGCCCCTTTGCTAGACTTTTGGAGGATACTAGTGCCATGAAATATTGGAATAATTTTATTGAAAAATCAGACCAAGAACAGGCAGACATCATTAATGCATTTTCACAGCAGTATCACAAAGAAAAGTCAAAGTCAGATATTGTAATACAAAATAATAAACCTCCCCTAGGCAGGGTTTCTTCTCTTGTAAAGAGAACTCTTAAAACCAAAAAGAATCTATCAATGGAATCTGTTCAAAACTGTGAGATTGAGATGCTTGAATTCTTTGAAGCATCTCCTCAAGATGTATATGTTAAATCTCCAACTAGTAGTTTTGACAGGTTATTACTGAAAGCAATTGCTCATTATCATGGCCTTCAAATTAAGTGTAAGTACTTTTTGATGTTATATGATTATTATCAAAGATTGATATTATTTAGGTGTTGCTCCCTCAGGTGAGAATTTGAAGCCTTGTATTGAAATTTTTAACATGAAAGAAAAGTGGGTTCCTGCAAACTGCTTCCTAACAGATTTTATCCATCAACTAAGATGAAGTTTTATTTCTTTAAAATTTTAAATCACACACATCATAAGTTTTAAATTTAGAACATTTTTTTTGCTTGTAGTTTGTACTTTACTTAAAAAATGTTACCATTTATGTTGCTTTAGGTGTGTATTTATACAGAATGTTTTCAATCCATATATTAGGTAATATTTACCTGTACATAAGTGATTAAAATCTCAAAACGCCAATTTGCTGTGCAATAACTTCCAGCTCCTAAAGATAATACTTAATATTGTCATATGCGCATGTATTTTTAAACTCTTGTAGTAGCAGCTTGCTTATATGTGTCTATAATATATTATGTCTAATTCATTATAGTCCTAGTTGAGTAAGGTAGGTGAGTTAATAACTGTGGTAGACTAAAACAGGTAATGTGTATTTGCTAGGGAGTTAACACACAATGACTGAAGGATATATTTTTTTTAACAAGTATTTAAATTTGGACTTAAGTTAAATTATTATGAAATTAACATGATATTAGACATAAAACGTTGCAAAGCATGCTTACTGAGATTTTATTCCATTGACCCGTTTATGCATTTGCTCACAAAGTAGCTCGGCCCGAAACTGATTAGTCTCATAAAATTTTGCATTAAGCATTTAGCAAATAAATAACTATTCTACTTCTATAGTCAACTCTTGACAGAAGTGACAATATGCAGTGTGAAAAAAGTGCACTTCTTTGATGTGAAGTTTTTCATCTTTTGAAATAAAAAAATGCTATGTTTAACCTCCTTTTAGATTGTAAAGCACTTATATTTGGTAGAAGGCAAAATAAATCTTATAAAACATTTTCTGTCTTTTATTGATAAAGTGATCCTGGAAAATATTGAATGTCGTCAAACATGTTAAATAAGAGATTTGTTGAGGTGTAAATTAATTTATCACTGAATATATAATATAAAAATATGTGAAGTCATGTATTTACATTTAACAAATAACATACCTTAAAATTTAAATTACAAAAAATTCAGGAAAACTACTCAAAATAAATTCCACTTTACTCAACTATCGCCACTATTTGTGGTGGTAGTGTTACATGTCAAATGGTTTGGTGCATCTGCAAACATAACTTTCAATTTGTATGCTTCCGCCACTAAAAGACTTATTTGAGAACTAGTCCAAGTCCGAGTAGGCAAATTTTGAAGGAGCAACAAAAGTCCTTGGAAGTCTTTTTGCCTCATTAACTCTTCCTTCCAGTATAATAAAAATGCTGCGCATACATATAACTGAAATGTGGCAAATGAATCATTTTCGGACAAGTAAGTGTCCCACAAACGAATCGTACACCTTAAGGGCAATTCCCTCGTAAGTAAGTTGTTCAACCATCGAAATGAGAATTGTAAGTAACTGACATTATGCTGCTTGAGATGTTTGTGGAGAGTTTCGTCTACACGCTTTATTAATTCTTCAAGTTGTAAAACTTTTTTCTGAATTCCAATTTGGGCAAAAACGTAATTATCTTGAATGCCATCCAAAAACTTTGATAAACACCAAAATGAATCAGCTTCGATAATTTTACGCTGTTCCTCTGTTATACCATCTACTGAGAAATTTTCAAAAGGTTTGTTATCAAGGATAAATTCCTGCAGAAATACTACAAAAAATGGTGTAACTAAATCATTTATGCCCTGAACATAACCCGATGCAGGATGTCTAATAGACCAAATAAACAGAATCCTCTCAAACATAATTTGAACAGTTTTTTGTTGGAATAGGGATATAGTAGGATTCATCCTTGGCACATCAATATTAATTTGATGTTGAATATCACGATTGACTTCATCATGTTCTGTATAATAATATTTCTCCACCAATGTCCAATAATCCTGCCTTTTTCTTTCAAGTACGCCATCTCGTCTTTCTAAATTAATAGGCAGATAACCTGACAAGAGTCTCCAGGTAATACCTCTCACTTTCACTGGAATACCTGACCAACTTAATTTACATAAATCTTGTAATGAAGGTGGGTTTACTAAGAGAGCCTCGAACCTTTCCAATTTTGATTCAGTGTCTTCTTCTTGGGGTGGATTGGAACAATGCATTTGTAAAGGTCTACCTGGAATCCTACTGATTCTTACTATTTCATTATCACGAATTATATGTGGAGAATTATCAATCATATTTTCAGTTATTGACCTTTTCAATTCAGTCGTATTTCTATGAGAATTTAAGACATTTAATGCTGCAGACTGGGAAACTTTTTTTGATATTTTGGTATCTGGAAAAAAAATAGGAATGTTACAAAAAAAACTACAGATCCAAAAATAGGTATCTTCATTTACTACCATCAGTTTAATTTATGATGTTTACAGCTCTGTATAAAAGATAAATTACTGTGATAAAACCAGGTAACTTACTCTTTAATCCAGAACAAAACTCATCGTCATCCATTGCCCAAGCATCACTTACAGAGGCCTGAAAGTCTTGGAATGACGTAGAGCTTTGAGGTTTACTTTTGGTGCTGCTTTTGCCTTCGTGCTTTGGGCTTGGTCTACCAGGAAAATATATATTTTTGCTTAATTTCCAGTTATTATAATTATGGTACTATGTCAAGTTATATCTATTTAATAGATGTATGGATTAATTAGAACACATATTTGTACCAAGTCTTCAAATAAATTCACATTCAGTGTTTTTGAGGTATATTAAAGGGTATTGCTTGAATGTAATATACTCTACTAATTCTCTCAAGAATTTTATTAAACAAAAATTGACATTGAACCGAAGGGCTTTGGAAACATGTATGCGAATAGGTGTGTGATTACCTATGACAAGTAGGTAATTGACTACATAGCTATGAGAAAACTCATACCTTCCAGGAACATTTTTAATGTTTTTCTTCCAGAAAGAAGCTTTATCATGTTCCCCTTCCATCGCTGAGTTACTAAATTTCAAAAATTTGATGTAAAGATGCCATAGCTTTTGAAATTTCGGTTAAATGAGTAGTTCAGCAAAAAATTACCAACAAAACAGCTAAAGCAAATATCTTATTTTAAGGTTATGTCATGTCGGGTTTGATTGGCTGTAGACTTTGACAGGGAAGTCTACCGACTCGCATGATGTGTCATGTCCACAAATTACCATCATCAGAGGAAAGAATCGCAACACTCACCCCTACTCAAGACTTTCATGTGGAATTACTTACCAGTTCATTAACAATCCCTATGTAGGGCATTTTTGGACATGCTATAAAGATAATAAATATAGGTCTTATAGGAAAAATCAGAACACACATAAACTAAAAAATGTAGAGTCAAAATTTTTATTCCTAGAGTTGTAAGCGAACAATCAATCTGCTCTGTTCCAGTAGGTTAAAAAGATGGATCAAACGACAGTGCCATAGGATGTACTGCGGCAAGAAATAGGTAAAATAAAATAATTCTTAATTAATTTTTCGTCCTTAATTATTAAAATAGTTAATTAATTTAATATTAAACTTTTTCTCTTGCTTTTTTATGACTGTCGTTTGATAATGATTCCAGTGAAGTATAGATTTTCTCAATGTTTACAATTTCCTATTTATACAATCAGCCCCTTAATGCCAGGCAACCAGAAATAATAGTCTTGTTAATATATCCTCTGTATTTTTAATCTTAAATAGTGACTAAATTAAACTTATATTTACTTGAAGTTAAAGGTATTATCAAAAGATACTTAGAAAATGCTACTTAAATGTAAAAATAATCATATGTGTGTGTAATGGGTTCTCTATTTATACTTCAATTCTAAAAATCATCGATATGGCGAAGGTGCTGGTCCAACACAATTTATTTCGAAATACCGGGGACTTACAAAACGGTCATAAATATGTGTACACACTAAGGTTGTAAACTACTTCATTATGACACGAACGTCAAGTTTAAATTCTAAACCGCATAGCTCTAAGGAACCTAAGACGTGATGGTAATAAGTACTTTACAAGCACGGTGTATCTACCATTTATACGGTTAAACCGACCTTCATTAAGTATACATTAAATCCAAAACACGAAAAGACAACGCGTTCTGAATCATAACATCAATGGTGACGTTTCATTTGACATTCTCTTCCATGGCAACCACAAATACTATGACATGAGGGTTATTAAATTTTATTATAGTCATTTTCTTCATTAGCTCGCTAGATAAATAGTTTTAAAACTATTTGGAGAAAAAAGACGAGAATACGTATTTTCTTTCTATACTTAGCAATGGTGGCTTTTAAAAATATTAGTGGTGAAAATTAATTATACTATGGTTTTGAGAAAAAGAATTATCTGTGCAGCAAGTATGCCTTAAAATTAAAGTATTTAGATTAGTATGTGTTATGAGAATAATTATTTTTTAATATATTTTCTAATTTTATTTCTCCATGCTTAAGTTTAATGAAATGGTGAAGGTGCTGGACGACGTCAATCTATTATGAAATACCGGGGATTTCCAAAAAAATCATAAAATTATTTAGATTGGGTTTTTTCACGAGAAAATGAGCTCATCAGAAATTTGAAAACCGAAATAAATTATTTACCTCCACACAGGCAATAATAAGTCATTGTTTTACACATTTTCATATAGAGAGTAAGTTATTTCGCTGCTCAAATTAAAACGCATGCCACCTACTTATATTACGTAATTAAATTTAGTCGATTTTATATTCATTGACAGGCAGATAGTAACAAGTTGGAGTACGAGTATTGTTGATTGTATGATGAGTTTAGCTCTATAATCATTATTTCAAAGTTTTGTTCTAATGGCAGCAAAATATTTTTATATATGCCTACACTGAAAAGCTTACTCACTGAATTTTATTTAATCAATTAGTAACGATTTAATGAAAGTTATTAGGTATACCTATAAATTTAGAGATCGAAAATAAATAGATCATTATTTATTTACTTTTAATTATGTATCTAGGTATGGATATGATATAAATTAAGACGAGCGAATCCATAAAAAAAGGGATATCTTGAAGATTTCAGTCCAGTACACTATTAGAGGCAAGTCCTGAACTAAAAAACATGAACATTAAATATTTTTATGTTACATCTTTCATCCCGTTATGAACTACTAATAAAATTCCATTACAATAGAGTTAAGTAGGTATCTATCTTTGTATACTTTTACTGCCAATGCGTTAAATTATAATTATCTATTCACATCTAGTTGAATTTCAACATAGGTAATTAGGTAAAATGTGATTCCGACGATAATACAAAGGTATCCTGTTATATTAAGAAATTGGATAAATGTTTGGTATATGCCTCACTTGATTTTATTGTTACCATCTTAATTTTGAAAATTTTCTATTGTGTTATTTATCAAATAATTGAAGTACTAATTATTAAAATTTATTTGAGAGGTCAGACTATTTTAACACTAATTGCAGATCAATTAGGCAAACTTATTAACTATAATGAATTGGACCGTAATAACACTATGGAAAAAACCATCTTGGGATTCAATTTTACCATGTTGTAACGTGACCTGAAAAATACTTAACATTTTTTATTAAATGAAATATTAATGAAAATAAATAATTGACAGAGGGTGCATTATTATATGCACATTTATTTATAAAATTTGAATTTCTCAAAAATTTGAGTTGTGATTTATACCTCCTCATTAGGTCAGGAGAAATGAAGACAGGCAAGTTTAATAGATTTATTCTATATAGGAGAAAGTATCAATCGAGGTCCGCTTTCCTTTCGTTTACTAAAAGCTGCACATTACTACATTGAGTTTGGATCACCACACTTCGAGTGTGTGTCGGCTATTTGTGGTAGTCGCGGTGGAAGGTCGGTGGTTTGCTTAATAACATTACTTTTTACACGCGTTTAGCTCAGTGATAATACGAATCTCTCTGATTAGGTGGAAGAATATCTATCTCTTTTTAACATGACATCAACTTGTAAGTGTCTTGAGATTAGTTTCAAGCGGTATCGATATTATCGTTATTATTTTTAGTGACTCTTCCAGTGAGAGTGGCTAAAATTATGGAGCGTCCTGTGGAAAATAACGCGTACGATAATGGAGAGGACGACGGGCAAGAAGAAAATGATAATGATTCTGAGGAGGTAAGTGAGAAACACTAAATCCTTGATCTGACAAACAAATTGTAAGCTTCTAGTGATAATTTAAGAGAAAGCTGCATTCGCAGTAATAATAATAAGGAAGTACAAATTAGCATTAGTATTTTCTCCTTAGGGTTTCCAGAAAAATATACCCGATATTTGATGATATACGATAAGTATATATATGTATGTATTATATACTTTTCGTCCTATTCTGGACGATAGTGTCGTCCTGGAGATTTCAGGAAATATTTAATGCTACACCTGGAATTTTAGCTCGCACAGCAAATTTAAATTTCTGTATGCGTATTTCTCATGAGGTAAAATATTATGCAAGAAAAAGATGATTTATTAGGGACCATCCTTCATTTTTTAGAAGCTTTTAATATAGCCTCCTTCTGCCTAGTCATAATGTTAAATATATGTTACGCATAACTTAACACTGTCCTTTGAAAGTGTCCTTAGACCCCGACAAGCGAATAACCTTATAAACATGATAAAACAACAAAATGTTAAACTTGAGACGTAACATTCACTTTTTCGTTGCCAAACTGTAAATTTCGTAATTGGCAAGTAATTTCAAGTTCAAGTCTTAAAATTAGGTCATATTAATGCATTCAATGTCATCAATTCAACTAATTATAAGTTTGAGGACGTCTGCACGGTTACACATAAGTACCAACACTTTTTAAATGTTTAAACAATACAAATTGAAATCTCTAGTTTTGAGAGATAAATTTTGTCGTAGAAACAAAAGTATACTTATATTGCTATTTTTGGCTTGTTAATGGTCCATTGTTCATTCGCAAGAAAATTATTAATTACCAGACGTTTCCACTCAGTAACTGTTAGTTATGAGTTATGATTAATTCTTTTTATTTATCAGATTATAAGAATTTGGGTGTTTTCTTGCACAAAAGAAGTTATTTGCCTATAAAAATAATGAATTATCTTATCAAACATATAGACCTTCCACATACTATATGCTATTGACACAAAATATAAGAGACATATATTTATGATTAATAAAAAAATAAATAAGAAGTTATTTAATTTCTTATTAATCATAAGTATATGTTAAAATAATATTGGAAATATTTTTCATAGTTAATAAATATTAACTGATTAACAAAATATTGAAAGACAAACTACCCTTCTGTATCTCCTCGACCCCTTTTTCTACCCTTCTCTTTCCTTTTCAGCATTGTAGAAGTATTCTGGTCCAAAAGTGGATTCCCCAACATTTGATCGTTCAGTAGCGGCGGTAATAGTAATCTCGTTTTAGTGCTTCATCTCAAGATGGTACTCATAATTTGCTCCTCTTTATCGCATCACTAAATCTATTGTTGTAATAGTAAAAACTGAAAGCTTCAACATATATATATTAATATTCTCCCTTGCACGAAAACACCTGCAACATATTTCGATTGTTGAAGGTCTAATGTAAATGTATCTTATGAACTTGAATTTCTAAATTATGAATGATTAAAACTCGATTTTTGGAATTTGATGTTAATGTGATCAAGTTTGGTTTGCACCAAGAAATCTTTAGCTAAAAGCAATTTTTTATTGAATTAATTTGGGCTGACCTTACGTATTATGAAATAAAAGAAAAAAATTAATATTTATCGTGAAAAAGCTACACTAAAATATTTCTTTTTGTTTAGTTTGAAGACGCCAATGAATTCGCTTCAGACCTGTAAGTATAATTTGTAAGCAAAACTAAAAAAATAAAAATAATTTTATCAGGGAAGACATGACCTTAGGTAAAGCCCTTGAAGAAGCCAAGAAAGCAATCTTCTACTTCTTCAATAATCAGTTCACAGAAGCTAAACAACTAATGTCTCCTTAGTAAGTACCTTATTACATCAAAAAACATCTTTTTGGTTAAATTATGTATCATTAAGATTTATACTGTGTCTAGTCTGACTTGTTGACGCAACTCGAGCTGTATAAACTTATTCTGTAGACCATTATTTCATTTCCATTGCTCAATATTTTTAGCCACAAATCGATGGCAATTTAATCGCAATGCAAAATAACTTGCAGCGCAAATTCTTCTGTGTACCATGCCCTGGGACATGCAATATTCTTATTTTTGGAAGCAATTTTGACAGTGGAACCTGCGTCTATCAGAGCTGCTGCCAAAGCCCTAAAACATGCCCTGACAGTATGCAACAGATTTAGGAAGAAAAATACTATTGGAGAATCTTTAGGTAAAATGGTTAAAAAGAACCATTATGAGCAGTTTACTGACTTGGAGGCTCATGCCGAACTTTGTTACGCCGAATGCTTGCTTTTAAAGTCAATGCTTACTTTTATGGAAGATGAAACATTGAGCAGTTTTATTAAGGCTGGAATTAAGATTCGATCATGCTTTAATTCATACAAGTGAGTATATAAAACATTATAAATGCAGTAGTTATTTCATTTTAAATTACCTAAGCAAAATTGTATTTATGTCATTTACAAACTCGTCAAGCATAATTTCCATTAATTGGGGTGACAATATTTATAATAGCAATAATTAGTGACCCTGAGTTCGTTAGATGGAGTTTTTCATCACCTGTTTGTATCAAATTGTAATGAACATGTTTTTTTTTTGTGTTTTAGTCAAGCTTCCTAATGAATATTTCATATACATATCCGTATCATCAGGTCGTAATTATTGGTCTTTGGACTTCCTTTTTTGTTATATTAAATTCATCGTAAAACCGAAGGTTGACTGCAAGTTGAGCACTTTGCATTTGACCACAATCGGTAAAATTATTATTAATAACAGCTTTAATCATCATTTTTTTTACATATATAGCAATCATAAGTGTCTCAAGGCAGAAAAAACTGTTCAATGTGCGTTATACAAATACTGTTGGTATTTATTAAGTAGCACTTCTTTACTTATTTCGACATATAATCATAGAAAGCTGAATTTAACGTTCGTTCAGAGTGTTAAAACTAATTTGTGATTTAATAAGAATTTTATAAATGAAGATATATATTAGACTAATCAATAAGGATACGTTTTGAGAATAAAACCATTACAAATTGGCTTAAAAGACATTTCGGTTCGTCCTATGGGCGATTCTCCGCAATTCCAACATGGCGTAGCCTACGTATACTTTGAAAAGTTTATTAGATAATGGAGTTTGGAATATTTTACAGTTTAGGGAGTTTTAATTTTCTAGTATTTGATAGGGAAAAAACTGTTTGTAGAGAAGATCAGAGATGTCGACTTCCTCCACGACCATTTACCTCGCGACACTATGAATGTATACTAAAACACACCAGCGATCTGCCTCTCTGTGAATTCTTTCCTACCCTAGTTACCAAAAGATCTATGACATAGACGGTTTTGAAATGTTTAAACACATGGCATTATTGAAACTTTCAATAAGTAATGTTTATATTTTAAATTTCGCCAGATGTCTCAAAATGTAGATCCATGAAATGTGAAAAACATATCAAAAATTATCTCCCCACAATTTCTCTCCACTACAATTTTTTTCTCATAATTACCAAACTTTTCATAAATAGATGTTACTATTTTTTAAATGTACCCCTACCTTGAGGAGTCTCTATTATACATCGCCGAATATTATGCAGCACATACATTGACTTATGATGATAAGTGTGCTGCACATTTATATATGTACATGCTTGTGTGTTTATAGAGAGTGTCAGCAAATAGTAAACAAAAGAAAATGGCAAGATGAGGACTCAAAGCTACATTTCGAAAGCGGCGTGAAAATGGGCATCGGCACTTTTAACCTAATGATTTCCATGCTACCAGCAAAAATCATCAAACTGTTGGAGTTCATTGGTTTTCAGGGCAACAAGGTAATTAGTAACGCCACACTTACTAAACTGCATTTCGTGTATTCTTAATTTTAGGACCAGGGTCTCAATGATTTAATTGAGGGATACCAGCTAAATGGCATTCGCCAAATCCTGTGTATGATGACTCTTTTGGGGTACAACCTAATAGTAATGCACGTCCTAAGCCATCGAGAAGGAGATATAGCCATTTGCCAGGACATCCTGGATAAACAGCTGAAAAAGCATCCTGATGGGGTTTGGTTTTTATTCTTCCAAGGCAGATTAGAGTTTATGAAGGGGAATTTAACTGAAAGTATTAAATACTATACTTTGTCATGGAAATCCCAGGATATTTGGTCGCAATTTCATCATATTTGTTTTTGGGAGCTTCTTTGGGTTCATTGGTAAGTTTCCAGTAGTTGTTTGCTATGGATTATATGTTATTTCTGATTTTAGCCTCAAATGTGAATGGAGGCAAGCGCATAAATTCATATCTATTTTAACAAAAGAAAGCAAATGGTCGAAATGTCTTTACATGTATCAAAAAGCCGCAGTTATGATTATGATGAGAGAGGAGCTTAGTTTCGAAGAAAAGACGGAATTAGAAAACTTAATGCGGTATTTACCTATCTTCAAACTCTTCAAAAAAATAACACACAAAAAATACACAATTGAAATCTTTCAGGGATCTTCCAAAGTACAAACAAAGGATAGCAGGCAAATCGTTGCCGATGGAGAAATTCGCAATAAAAAAGGCGGAGCGGTTTTTTGGCCAGAAGAAACGTCTATTAATTCCAGTAATTGAACTCATGTTCCTGTGGAACCTTCTAAAAATAATGAAGAACTATGAAATAGCCAAAGGAGTTATGTCTTTAATAGAAACAGCCGAAACTGAGGTTGAAACAAATATAAAGCCTTCTAAATACGACAACGATAATAAGGCTGTGGTGTACTTACTTAAAGGTGCATGTCTAAGACATATGGGAGCACCAAATCAAGCTATAAGTTATTTTGAGAAAACTATAAGTTTGCACAGGGATATAGTAGAAGACCATTATGTGGTTCCTTATGCTATTGTAGAGTTAGCTTTGGTAGAATGGAGTTTGGGAAACAAAGAGAAAGCTTTGTTAGCGTTAGAAGATGCCAGGTAAAAACTTTTTTAGTAATTAAATTATAACATTGATTAAAAAAATATATTGCAGAAAGAATTATACCAGTTACTCTTGTGAGTCGAGATTACATTTTAGGATACATGCCGCAACAACTGAATTAAAAGTTGAGTTAAAAAAATCAAAGAATTAAACAACCGTAAATTCCTAAACTAAATATGTTTACAAACCGCCTTAATAGATTATATGTATGGGCAACTAATTAGAAGCTTGTTAACACTATTTATATGTTTATATAGTGGCATAGAAACATACAATGTTGCACCTTGCATTCGATCTTTATTCTGAGCCTAGACTCTGGTAAAAAAATATTACGCAGGAAGAAAAAAAATGAACACCTTGCCTATACTGCACTAACCGAAATCTTGCCCTAAGAGGATGTGCTGCGATCAGAGTAAACTGCAACGGATATTTTGGCCAGATATCATTATACGAAAATAATTACAGCACTCCATATTTATTAGCTTTGTTATAAACAGATCTATACTTATTCATTTGGTCCCTGGAGGACATTCTTATTAATTTAATCAGGTATTGATACCACCCAAGATTGTACTATATGTCTTACCAAGGAACTCTATTATTAGTAATTAAAAAATGATAATGGAGAAAATGGCAGAAATATTGAAAAGTTATTTTTTACTTGTGTTTTATTTGTGTGGTCACTCTTTGATTATTAGACTTATTTGTGTTTTGGTAACTTGGCATAATTGCCATACATTTTCTTTATAATAGATTGTTGAAAACTTTTAGCTATTTCTGTACCTTAAGTCTTTTAATGAAACGTTGGTCACATCAAATAAATTTAGTCAATATGTATAATGTTATTTAATATTTATGTGGCTGTGTTGTTATATACATATACAGTTTGACTTTAGCTATATTCCTTTATTGTTCGTATTATGAAAAATAAAATATTTTGATCCGCAAATAAGTTTTTCTCAATAAAATCCCCGAGTCAATAAATTATATCAAAAATATATTCACTTCTGACTCGTAATGCACACTTATCACATTTTGTGGTGTAAATTCGTTCGATGAGAAGTACTATATCTGTTCATCGTTTTGGTTTTCTTCATTTTTGAGTGGCTGCGTCTTTTTGATCTCGTCATAGACAAGCTCATCTTTCTCGTTTGGTATTAACTGCTCCCTTTCTTGAAAAGCCAAACTCTGGCTACAGTTTACCTAAAAAATAAGTGTGGTTTCATGTCAAATCGAGACATATTACAAAAAATCTTTGGACATATCCTTAGGGTTTTGCGTGAAAATTTAAAGAGGGTTATTAAAATTAATGGCATTTTTTGTCTGAAAGATGGTTTTGATGTTTTGTTCTTGACAGCTTGGTGGTTTTAAGTATCTCAATTTAGACACGGATAACTCGAATCAGATGATTCTCTGCTTCGTGAATTTATGGAGCATTTGAAAGTATCATGGCTAGAATCGCCATTGCTCATATCTGATCACACGAAGAAAAATAATTCGGGGCCGTAGAACTGAATTGTGGATGGAAGCGATTTAATGCTTAGGTAATTAAGCATTGCTAAAGAGGGTGTTAAAGAAGAGCTAAAATAGGTGAATTTTAATTTTTTGAGATATAATAATAATTTCTCAATTTTTACCGAAATATTTGGCTTCAAAACTAGGCGAATTTGTTTGTATTATATTATTATGCAATACTATGCGGACTATGGGTCAGTATAAACTGGCATGATTCCAATTAGTAAATTATAGTACAAAATATGTAAAAGCTTAACACAAGATAGTAGATAGTTATCACAACAGTAGGCCTTACCATAAGTTTATATTTATTGGGATTTGGATTACTCGGTTTACCTATAATCAAGAGTTTCTGAAATAAGGAAAAGTGTTGAAAATTTCAACAAATAGTTGCTATTTTTAAAATTTTATATTCCGAAATGGGTTCAATATTGGAAAAAAATCTAATCTGAAAAGGGTGTTTAAATTTCCTAAATTTGATTTCCGAGATAACGACGAAACATTATTAATTCTAGATTATACCAGAAATAGTAGCAGTTATGTATAGAGGAGATAACAAGTTTATCTGGTTTAGGATTATGGTGCTCTGATATATAATTCTGATTGATATAAATTTTAAGTGACCAAAGCCTAACAAATATTGACAAAATAAGCTTTGAGTCAATAGTTACTTCTGAAACTGAAAATAATGTGTTTGTAAATTACACGTATTTTCTATTTATATGTTATACTGGTATATTTATGTACATTGAAGTTATGTGCTCTGTTGAATTTATGCTTCATCACCAAAATCTCAGAGACCGCACGAGACGCTTTGCTTGTACACTATTATTACTTATTACTCACTTTCACAATTGGATTCCTTGATTAACGGATAAATTTATAGAGCTAGATGAAAAAAATCTTGGAATTATCATCTAATAAAACTTCGAATTTCCGAGTTTACCCGTTTACAACGTCAAATATTTTAATTTTAGTATTTGCTCGAAATACTTTCCACATGCAGTTCCCGTTTACCTTTCCATTACTTTCAGTCTTCTTATTAAGCTTGGCATTGCTCTTGCTGTGATTGACCTCAAGAGCTGACTTCAGCAGGTCGTTCTTCGATGCTTTAGCAGCTCCAGAATAACTGCCTCTTCGTATACTATTGCTCCTCGCTCTAGCCAAATGATTTCTTCCCAAAGATGTCAACGAACCGATTTGATTGTATTCCACCATCAAACTCAGCCTTTCGATGCTCACCATGGTGCCCTGATCTTTAAATTTCGGTTCCCCGTTTGGCAATTTTGTATCAACTACAATAATTATTGTCCAAATACTGTGGAGAAAATTATAAAATCCTTACCAGATGCTTCGTCTATTTTAAGGTCATGTTTCTTGAGCCAAAACGAATAAAGAATAACGTAACTGAGTCCGGAAACTGCTGCAACAGTTCCCATGATCTGAAAAGCATCGGTTATGCCAAATTTGCTGATAATATGGCCCCCTATAAAGGAACCGGAACCTCTTCCTATGCTGTAGTGAGCCATTCCTACCACCCCAATGAGGGTGGCTAGGAGACTGGCGGGTGCTAAAACTGCGCAGTAGGTGGCTGCAGCCACCCACATCAAGTGAACTGAAATGGATTCCAGGGCTTCGAACGGGAAACACCACCAGGCGCTTCTAAAAATTGGTAAATTGGTGAATCCGGCATGGCTGCAGGGCGCGAAAGTTCTCAAATTAATACCGTTTTTTCGAAATAATTTCTAAATGATTTTATTGACTTTCACTAATTTTGGAACAAAGAGTTACTAAAAAAATTGGTTTGTTTTAATGTCAGCGGGATCTTTTTTAAATGCGTTGAAATACTAAAAATGGCGCGTGGTTCGTAAATAAAAGTTTGTATTTGTCTTACCCCCTGTACGAATTACTTCAGTTTTATATTTATTACAAGTTGATTTTATTTTTAAACTTTTTGTCTCGTGTAAAAATTTTTCGCAAGATGTACAGGTTCTCTAGAAAAAAATTATATACGACACTTTATAATTCATTATTGTTGTTTAATCGTGCGAAAACATGAAAAAAGTTCTAACTCTACATAACTAACAACTTAGAATAATTCTTAGAACAATTATTTAAAATGTTGACTGTTTTCCTGCACACGTAAATAAAATTGTTTAACAAAATTAATCTATACTTTGGTTTTTCTGCTTTTTTTTAAATATTTTCACATCACTAATGAATTGCATGGTATCGTAAATATTTTTTTTGAGAAACTAAATGTCTGGCGAAAATTTTACAAGTAACAAAAAAGTTTAGAAATTAAGTCATGTAGTGGCAGAGAAAACGATTCAAGTGATTTGTACAACAAGCATGAAACATGAACTTTTATTTGAGAATCGCGCGCCATTTTAATGTTTCCACGCATTAAAAAAAGATCTTGCTCCCGTTAAAACGTGCCAATTTTTGTAGTAACTCTTTAGTTCCAAAATTAGTGAAAATCAAAGAGAATATTCAGCAAATATTTCGAAAAAATGGTATTAATTTGAGAACTTTAGCGCTCTGCAGTGGCAAAACTAAGCATTGGTCTGCACCAATGCTTAGTTTTGCGTCTGCACATCGCAAATTAGCAAATGTCACACATGCTTGTTTTTCAATTATCAATGACTGGCTAAATTCGTACAAAAAAGGTCAGGTTCCTATTAAAAAAAATTGATAGCTCAATAGCATTGATAAAGTTGATGCTATTAAAAAATTAAAACGTCGTATATTCGCAAAGCTATATTCATGTTGTCGCACAGGAATAAGTGTCTCAAGAAAGTATTTTTCATTTTCATATTTTTATGTAATTCAAGGCAGAAAAAAAATAAAAAGAAAATAGCAATTATTGTTTTTTTCCGGATGTTTCCGTAAGTCATTCGAATTTTAAAAAAATAAAAAAGCAAAGTGCTCCTCTCGTAAAGACACAAACTTGCCTCTGTTTAACCGACTATCTATCTCCTGCGGTTTCCGAGATTCCCATGTTGAGAATAAAATATGGGACACTCTGTATGTAAACTATAAACTATAGATATCTTCGTTTAGAACGCGTTACTTTTGGTTCAGGAATTTGTAGTAAAACTTTGTACAATCATTTTAGGGTCACCCTGTATATCCGAAACTATCAACTTTTAGACAAGGCATAATTTCTCCGATTGTCAGCATTTCACGTGTAGTATTTCCAGCTCTTGGTTATCCCATTGTTAATGAATCACCCTGTATGTAGGTATTGGACCCATAATGGAGGTACGTAAAATTAGCACATTAAGGATTATACTGGGTAATCATAAAAAAATCTCTCGATAGAAGCGGGTAAACAGTAAATGTAGAGCGCTGATAAGCCATTTGTTATTAACCATCAATCACTTAATTACCAATCGAGATCCAACAATTATCACCCTTGATTGCATACAAAGCCTTACTGTCCATACAAATCTCAACACACGCAAACACTTACTCAATGAAGGAATATCCCATTAACCTGGCAGCATGGGCAAAGAAGGCCAGAATTATTATATTCACATGTCCTATCTTGCTTGCAATTTTCTCAGCTCCATATAAAAATGGTAAGCTACTTATAGTGCCAACAGTCACAGTTACCCCAAGCAAAGAATTTGGAGCCCCCAAATCTCTAAGATAGAAGAATAAGTAACTCTCTATAAATCCCCACAAGTTTCCCAGGATGTACATGAAAATTACAAAAACTAGAACTTTGGGGATTTTAAATATGTTGAATAAGTCTTTAAATACGTTGTCGGAAGGTAGTTTGGTCTCCAAGGGCATCAATGAAGCAGCCCCAGCAGAGATCACCAACAAGACGTCGAAGGCATAGAAGGCAGCCGAGTAATCTGTGTGCCCAATTTTGCTACTTCTCAAGTCGATCAGCCAGCCAATTAATGGGGAGAAAATCGCCATCCCCAGACTGGAGAAAAGACGTTCTTTCCCGAAATCTCCACCGTACTTTTCTATGAGAGCTAAAGCTATAGGGTCCATAATAGTAACCCCAGCGTTGAGCATAACTGTCCCAATAAATCTCAAGAAAAAGTATATCCAGAAAGTTTTGCTATCGCTTTCTTTGTAATCCGGAGGACAAACATTTGGGCCGTTTGCGCGAAACTGACACTTTTGCAATATGCAATCATTGGACATATCATTTAAACGATTTTTTGTCACTTGATTTGCACCAAATACTATCCCACCACATCGAAGGTCCAATTCATCAAATTCTTGAGTTTGAACTCCATATCGCTGCAGCATCTTATGGCTGAATCGCTTGGAGAGTTCCATTACGTTTGCATTTTCTTCTTCTTCCAGCTCAAATCCAAAAGACTCAATTGGCTCCCCCAAATTTGGGTGCATGTCCAGTGTTATAAGCAAACCAGTGCTGTGTGGGTAAAAGAAACGTAGATTAAAAGTGTTGATCAGGATCTACAGGGTGTTTCAATTTTAACTCGCATAGGGTTGATAGTGTATTGAACGTCCAAAAATAATGCCAGTTTGCTATATAAACCAACATTTAATAAGACTTCCTCTAGGAGATAGAGGGGGTTCAAATTTAATTAAAAAAATAAACGTTTAAATATTTTTGGACGAGTTGATAACTATAAACGACGCATTTGTTGTACTGATAAAACAGTTTATTAGCTTTGGCAGTGACGTACCTACTTCCATATTAGGGCATATTTTATCATAAAAAGTGGTTCGCTACTGGCTTTTCTGGAAATAAAAATTATTCTTGAATTGATTTATTCTCCTTACTTACAGTTTCCAACGCTTTACTGGAAATTTTGAAAGAAAAGGAAAACAATCCACCACATTTTTTTAAAAGCAAAAATATTTTTGCGTCAAAAGTTATTATTAATTATGTATCTATGTACATATGTAATTTATGTAAGTATCAAATTAATATTAATATATAAGCAAGTCAAACGTGCATTAAAATTATTAAAATTTTTTAACTTAAAAAAAACTGAGTCGGACGAAAATATCTCAAAAAAGACAATTTCCACAGAAGTGAATGAGAAATTGAAGGACAAGATTTATTTTTAGAAAAATCAGTAGCGTACTACTTTTTCTAAAAAAATGTCTTCTAACATAAAGGTAGGCACGCCACCGAAAAAGTTATAAAAATTGTTTTCCAGTAAAACATATGTGTCGTTTATAGTGGTCAACACATTCAAAATTTCGTTAAAGAATATCAAGCCATTTTTGAAGAAACGTAATATTTTCCATTTTTAAAATCAAACTTGAACCCCCTGTATTTGCTAAAGGAATTCTTATTGGATTTTGGTTTATATAACGAACTGACATTATTATTGAACGTTCAATACGCTATTAAAGTCATGCAGGTTAAAACTAAAACACCACGTATACAGGATGTCCGGAAATAATGTAGAAATATTGGGTCTGTAGTCCTAAAATAATATAAAAAGCTCTTATATATATTTCTTAAAAATTACTTCTTAAAGATACTAGACCCGTTAAAAGGGGAATACTGAAGATGATTTTTTCACAATATTTTCGAAACTGTTTGCACCAAAATTATGAAATTCAATATACGTATTGTAATAAACTGGGGTGCAAAAACTTTTTTTGTGTAAATAACTGCAGATTTTATTCAGGAACATTTTTATGAACTTGGGAAGCTTTTTGGATCAAATCGGCCTTCCTATCGAAATAATTTTGAGGATTTTCCATGACGTTTA
Source organism: Euwallacea fornicatus (assembly GCF_040115645.1). Lineage (NCBI taxonomy): Eukaryota > Metazoa > Arthropoda > Insecta > Coleoptera > Curculionidae > Euwallacea > Euwallacea fornicatus. The sequence continues at coordinate 712,053 of NC_089543.1, forward strand.
GACTTCTTAAGGGGACTGATTTGATTGTTTCTGGCCTGGAAATGTAATTTTTTCTAAAAAATTTGGACTTTTTGAAAAACTTACCTTCAAGGAGACGCTCAGAAATGACGAAACTAACTCAAAATAATATGTTTTTCTCATAAACCAAAATAGCACTACTTTAAATCTCCAGAAAAAAAAACGTGATATTAAGTAAAACAAAAAATTTTAATTTCACTTGACTTCTTGATTTTTCCCATGAATCGCTAACTCCGACGCTCCGGTTATGTAACAAATCCTGTACAGTGATCCAACTTACGTATTGTTCCTTGTTAAATGAAAACTCAAGTTATCCTCATCTCCAGGATCAACTTTTAAATCCGTCCCATTTCCTGTCACAATGAGCATAGGATTTTGGGGAATTCTTTGCTTCTTTAGCAAACAGTGGTCCACACACATGTCCACCACTACGTCAATTTCCTCAGCCTCAGGGCATTGCCTAGAAGGACATGGGCTCCACCAAACTTCAACGTACATTTTCTTTGGATGAGTTATTACGTAACCTGGAGGTTGAACTCCGGGGAGTTCTTGTCCCGGTATGAAAAGGAGAACATGGTGGAGGACTGCAGTGAGCAGAAATGATACGATCACAACGGGTTTGTATTTTCCGAATTTGTCCACTAAGAAGCCGGTTATGGGGGGTGCTAAGAAGGTGGTTAAAGGCAGTGCCAGGTACACTATGGAGATGTCCTCCATTCTCAGCCCGATATTTTGCATGTGGATTGTGAGGTATGGTACTAATGATGAGGTTGCTGGAAGAGTTTTTATGGAACTACAGAGCTCAAATTCGGTGTACACTGTTGGGATCTCGAAAATCGCAAGTGGATTAATTTTTTATATGCTATTATATATATTCGAAAAATTCCTGTATTTCAAGAAAAATGAAATTTTTGCTTTGAAGCCTACTTATTCGATATATATACACATTTTTTTCTTTCTACGTGATACGTCTTTCTGTGCAAATTTATGTTTTTTGTTATGGGTAAAATCTTCAAAAAGGCACCTGATTGGTTACTCTGGCAGCCGGGTAATATGGGATTGCCCGAAGCGCCTTCCCATCAAAAATCTCGGAACACCTGAGAAACCGCCTGGTGCCTAAACAATATATCTTCAGGGTCGAAGAGGAGTTAGAATTATGTAATTCTACAAATCCATATTGTCGTCGTCATTCAAGGGCCAATTTCCAATATCCCCTTAATGAGGGATGTTAGAATTAGATTCTTCACGCACTTATTTAGCGTTTATCTTTGTTCTTCGAATAACGGAAATTGAAAAATGTAGCGCTCGGGGGTCTATCCGGAATTCCTGCAATATAGGTCCATTTTAATTTTAGGGTGCGTGTAGTTCTTGAAGCTTCTGCCTGCTCTGAGCGCTGAGTTAGGCAATAGTTCAAGCGCCTACGTTTACGCGAAGTCAAGAAGTTCAGGTCAGAGATAAGATTTTTTTTTACCAACCCTTGTCCTCAAGACTTGACCAACGATTCTGCCATTTCTGGATACTTCTTGATACGTACTTGTAGCCACTCTTTTATTCGCCTCCGTTACCGATGGAAGGGTGCTGAGGGTTAAACTTTCTTTTAGGAGCAGGTCGATGTTGAGACACCCGGTAAAATTTGGCTTCCCCGTGAGATACAGAACGACACGTATATATGGCTCGCAATAAGGTTTTTCTCTGTTTTCTTAGCATCATATGTGTATATTTTTTTATTCTGGTCATCCAGTGCCAAATTAGGGCCGCGTAGAATAGCGTCAACTAAATTGTCTTATATAGCAGTAGGCTCTTTTGAGCCGACTGTCATTCGATTGACTGTATTCTTCTCCATATTTGTTGAGGTTCTTCTGACAACTGCCCTTTAAGTACCATGCGTGATATGTGTTCGAGCCAAACTGGAGTCGAGATATCTAATCGATTTCTTCGGTGTGGGGCGGGTATCGCTCACATTCAAATAGATGTAGCCGATTTCAGAAATCATTGTCGTTTTCATCAATTAGCTTCCGCTGATGTGAGAATGAGTTGAAATAGGAAAAAAACAAGCTTTGTTTCGTGGACAAAAATTGTTAATGAAGGGCATGAATTTTTTTTTACCTCCTACGATTTTCAAGATTCCAATGATGAACTGCAAATCTAAATAACCCTGTTTAAAATTCACTACATACCTCCATAAAGAAAAAACAAAGTGATTTTTAACATGATCAAATTCTTGTTAATGCCAAACCAACGGGGAGGTGGAGGTTCCGCTGTCTTTTCATCCATGTACGTGTCGGTACCAGTCTCTTCAGCCATCCTGAATAAATTTCACTCGCACTAATACGAAACTGAACAATTTAGCACTGTTTTTTTAAACTTAAACCCAAATTGGAGCTCGTTGTTTGTTTTGAATTGCGCAGGATTTGTTTAAGGCTGAAGCATGATTTTAGATAATAAAACGATTGATTTTTTCTTATTCCGACGTAAAGTTTATGAAAATCTTTGGGCTGCTGAAATGAAATAGGAAAAGCTTTGCTGTTCTCCTTTTATACGATAATTACGAAAATATGCTATAAATTAGAGTTGCACAATATATTCAGATCCAAATTAAACAAGATCTTCTAAGCTTCTGGAGCATTTGTGAAATCGTTCTTAATCTCCAGTGTGGTTAAAATTAAGCAAATTTACAACTATAAAAGTTTATGATCCTCTGTGACGCAAATCAAGACACAATTAAATGATTAGTTACAATAAGAAGAGTTTTAATATGTTTATATTACAACAAATGTTTATTTTTAGTAATAAATTATTTTCTTTGAGTGTCTTGATTTTGCCTTCGAGTCTTCTGAGAAGTTTTTAATCTTATAAGAAATTTTACTGCAATCTCTTTTATGGTCGTTTTGCACTCATGTGAGCAACTTCGCATGACAAAAAGCCGTCGTTTACTTTTCAAAATTCATAATCAAGGAAAAAATCAACGTGACTCCGTATCTCGGAAACTAGAGGAGATATCGCAACCATTGTTGCGTAGACTTATGCAGTTCGTCGTTAAGACTAGTTTAACATATTTAAGTCCATTGATCCAAAACTAGAAACATTGCAAAAAACAACTTTTTTCCTTTAAGAAAAATTCGGGTAATTTTTGGAATATTTAAAAGGACTTTAAACGACTGATATCAAAACTGATTAGATCTGAATATCTCAATATAAAGACAGAAATCCTGAAAATAAAATTTTAAGTTTATACTTTCGTAGCGTCTATTTAAATGAGGATAAAAGAAGGGGAAAAGTATTAGTAACAACTTCTAACACATAAACTAGTCATTGAAAAAATTTAATAAAAACATTTCTGAGCTGGTAAAGAAATTTGCTGTATCCAGGTTCTTTAAGTGTTTCCGCAGAGGGTATCAATACTTTTTTGGAAAATATAAAGGTGCCATCAGCTGTGTTACAAATCATAAATGATCCCTATAGCATCTTTTGTGAGCGCATCCACTGGATTCACTTTTAGTCACAAAATCCCTTAAAAGTTTTCGGAAAATCACGAAAATAAGTATAAGTGACTCCGTATCTCAAAAACTATAAGATATTTCCCTACCTTGTAAGTGTAGGTTTATGTTAAAAAGGTCTGTGTGAGAAATTAATTTTTTTTTAAATCGTCGTGAAATTTTGGAAAATTTGAGGTTCGCTGTATTTCACTTTAAACGATTTTTATACATAAAACATTTATCGATACTTAAAAATCTCAACCGGTGGTGACTACTCCTGGAAATAGAGATTCAATTCAAAATGACTCGAGATATTTTTTAGACCCTATGATTCGCTAATTTTACAGATATCGATAATTAGCTTTTTAAAATGAGAAAAAGTTAATAAAAATAGCAGTAAGTCTTCAAGGGACCTGGATGTACATATCGAGTCTATTTTTAAAAACCTACCACCTTCCAAATTTCCAGAAGTGCAAAGTAAAGTTAAAGGTGCCAAGACACAGATATGTTAGAATGGAGGAGGAAAACGAAAAAAGTTCTCATCTCCCATCGACAATATTGCAGGGATGGCAACCTGTTCGTTTTTTTTTTAATACGCAACATGGGTCTAGTATCACATCATTTTAGAGGTCTTCAAAGTCTCTAAACAGCCGTGGCAAAATTTTGTTTCTTTTTATTCAAGTTTAATTGAAAAAATTAGTTATTCTGTGAAAATATCAAAAGAACGAAGAAGAAGGGATAGCCAATGTTGAATGGGGGATTTATTACATTTGCAACAAAATGGTGCCTTTCCCTATTATGTTTTACCGGTTCAACAGTTTTTTGGTAATAATTTTTCTGATAGATGAATTGGGAGGAAAAAAACCATTGAGTGTACAGCATAATCTCCCGATCTTACACCTTTCGACTTCTTCCTTTAGGGATCCCGCAAAAGCATAGTTTGCGCGAATTCTCTACAGGATCTTTAAGTATCTCATTAAAGAAGCGTAAAAGGTTTTGTGAAGTTGAACCACCGTTTGTATTATTGCACGGAGAATAATGCAATACAATTCCGGGCGTCCCTCAAAAAATTAAGAATTTGGAAAATCACACCTGTAATTTTCAACTTGACAGGATGATAAGTATTTCCCTTCAACAATTACACACTGAAATCCTCAAAATAGTCGAGAAAATTACAATTTCGCAAATGACTTTGGCAAAATAAAATGTTCGGGTTAAATCCAAAATTACCCTTTCAGCATACCTTGCGCTAATTTTGAGAAAATCGATGTCTAGTTTAATAAGACACGTGGCTCTCTACGGGAAATATTAAGAGCATATTTTTTCGAATATTCGTCTCTAAATGTTGCAGAATGGGTTAATATGTGCCTCATGGCCAGACCAGACGTTAACGGTTACGCAATACAGGTAATAAGAGGGCGCAGGCCCGGAAACAAACCCTCTATCCAGGAGGAAAACGTCATTTTCTAACCCTGTGAAAATTCGCGTTTCGCGACATCACAATGCTGACTGCCTCGTAAAAGCATGCGAAGCCCCAATGTTCGATTCAGTTGGCTTAAAATGATTTCGATTTTACTCAAACATAACCGGCATTCTGCAGTTTTTGTTAAGTGGCGCTAATTATTTTTTAGAAGACCGAAATGACCAGCATAGCGGCAAAAAATAAGAAAGGGACTGTGATACATCGGACAACAAGTGAAACCTTAAGGTTGGGCGATGAGGCGTTCAACACACAAGGAAGAGCTTCTACTAGAAAGAAATCTCAGGCTACATCCCCCAGCTGTTCCTTCCAAATCACGGGGGTTTTGACGCGATACGATCAGGAGGACGAATCAGCTGATGACTTGGATGAAAGTCATACGGATGAAATTTCAAGGGTAACCGACAATGAAACTCCAAGTTTCTCTGAGGACTCCCGGGACGAGCAACAGCCCCAGCAGGTGCAAACCCTTTTCGGTCAAAATACAGTAGCTAAGAATAGCCCTGCAGCTGAGGAGCTTCCACCCCGAACGCCCCCATCGCCCCCTGTCGTTAAGGAAGAACCCAAGCTGAATAAAGAAAATATTAATCATTGCGAAATGGGACGATTCAGGGTCGTCAAATTAGCCGGCATGGGGCCCTTTAGTCGAGGACGATGGACTTGCTATGATTATGTTGATGAGTCTTCCGATGCTAAAGAAGAACGAAACCCTGCTACTACCAAACCCTATTGGGAATCAAGCTGCCAACCTAGTTATGTGTATACAGGGTCTATACTTTTACCTGAACCTATTCCAATTTACGTCCCATTGTCCAATGAACGACCTGTACCAATATCCTCCCAGTGCCCCCTGCCAATGACGAGAGTGAGTTTTCCTAGTTGCCAGACTGTTGATACAGTTGTTAACAATTTTAGCTTAGATACTAACCAAAATAAACAAGTAAGTTTTGGTAGTGGATTTAGATGCTTTTAGCTAGTTAAGGGTGATTCTCTTTTAATAAATCTATGTAGCGCATAGTAGCTGCTAGAATAAACTTGCATGCTTTCTTTAACGCTTCCTAAAGCTCTCTTCTAAAAATGTATTTTATTTATTTTCAGAGTCTCGCCATTAGTTTTAACCAAACCAAAGTAGTTCCTCTGCAACCTGGTTCAGCAGTGGACGGTACTATCAAACAGGAAACAGGCCTAAACTCAAATGACAATACTGGGTAAGTTTGTTAAAGTTGCATCAAAACGATAGGATTAGGGGACTTTTTTCAAATTTTACCTTTTTCGAAAACTGATGGTAACAGTCATTGGATTGAATCACCCTGTACATTATTGCATTTGGGTGCTTCAAGTCTTACGTATATTTGATTTAACGTTGCTACCCTGTTTCAATTTTCCAATGCTTTCGTTTCGAGATATTGGAATTTTTTGACATACATCTCAATATTTTGGAATTTCGATATTTTTAATTTATTGTCACATTCAAATTAGAAATATGTTTGGAGAAGACCTAAAATTTTGGCGGTTTTTTAATCAGTTTCAAAGATAATGACGCCCGAAACTTCATATTTGTCACTCTTCTATACGTCACTTGTGAAGAGTTTGAAATCTTAATTTTGAAACATCCGCAAAATATCATAATATTTTAATTTTTTGAAAATTGAAATCTTTTTTTTAAATCGACGAAAAAAATGCAAAATTCCAAAAATTATGTCATTTCATTCCTTTCAAATATATTTTTATTGTTTTGAGTTATTTTTATTAAGTTACTCATATTATACATCACATAAATTCCTTATTTCTCCTTCTGATTAGCAACTAAAAAATAACTAATATTGAGACTGATAAGTAATTACTAAAACTTTTGATTAAACCCGATTTCTTAAGCATAAACTAATGTGATTTTAATCTAAGAAAAAGTTAACTCCAGTAATGAAAAAACTCTAGAACTCCTGATTAACCTAAAGTTATCGCAAAATTCTATGAATAGGATTTTTATTGTGATAAAAGTAAAAGACAAATGTTAAGAATTCTTTACTTGCTTAAACAACTCACCTCAGTGAGAGCTTATCTAGCTATTGGGCTAAGTTATATTAACCTGAGAGAAGATAATGAGAACATTTTGAAAAAATACTTGACTAACCCGAAACAACCTAATCAAGAATGTTTCACAAATCTTCACTAATCTCAACTAACGGCACTCCTAAATTGAATAGCGTTATTGATTAACTTGAACTAACCTGACAAAAGTTTCACTCTAAAATGATTTAACTATTTGAACGCAACAAACAAAATTGATCGAATGAAAAACCTTGCAATTTGGATTAACCTGAGCTAAATCTATATTTTGAATCTCAATCTGAATAAATATTTTTGACTAGTTTGAACTGATTTGATCGGGTAGTTAATTTGCAAATTAACTTGACATATCGTGACCAAGGGGGTTTCAGAATTTCCGTCTAATTAAGGTAATCTGAAGGAGAAAATTGTTGAATACTTAACTAGCGCGAACTAACCTGATCAAAACTGAGTTCCAGTATTTGTGACTCTTTGAGCATGACTCCAAAAAAATTCTTGATTAACCCGAAATTATTTGACGACGTAGCTCTAATCGTTTTTGAGTAATCTTCATCCATTTTTTTTTACGAGATGAAAATCTTCAAAACACACCGACCCTGGTCTTCTGTAGACTGGGTACTGTAGAATTCATCCCAGGGAAACTACCACCTCCTACTCCTGTTAGGTTTTCTAGACAAGTTGGGGCGGATTTTAAAAAGTTTTTTTACCGGTCCCCCCCTCTCTCTTTCTCTCTTTTTTTTTGCTGTCACTTACCTTTCTTTTTATTATTTTTCCAAACACATTTATCATTCCTTTCAATTCCTCCAAGCTTTCCGCCTGCAGACTCTTCACTATTGTCTACTCCCCTCGATATCCATTCCCAATATGTTTTTCGCTTCTAGCCTTACATCCTCAAATCTTTGTTTAAAAAATTTATTGCTATAGTATGTCGTATTCCGTTTCTCTCGGCTTTCTTAATTTATTTTAAGTATACGTCGAAAATTCTATGACCGCTTAGGATTTCATGGGGTGTAATAATTTACCGATCCCTTTCTCAATTTCATCCATTGTTTAATGTCCGGAATAATCTTTTTTTGTCATACCTTCATTCTTTGCCATTCCAATGGAAGCCTCTTCCTTGTCTGTCCCTTATATTCTTTCCATTTTTATAAATAATCCGTTATTCCATCTATCAGTATATCTATAGGGGGGAAATCTCTCTATGACTTTCATTGCCTAAATTGGTATTATTTTGTATAAGGTAAATCAAATTCGTTACTCATCCTTGGAATACTGAAAATCGTAAATAATGGGATCTTTTAAATAGGAGCGAAGTTAGGCATTATCTAGCATTTTTAAACATTGTTTTAAATTTCGAAAATCCTGATTACTTACGTAAATAACAGAATAAAACAAAAATTCAACAAATCGCTTTTATATATATATATATATTTTTACATATTTGAATAGGTGTTTCTTTTTAAATTAATTTCACTTCCTTACATATATACATGCCACATTTCGGAATTTGGGAACCATTGTCAAATTAATTTTCTTAAGTACGGATCTGATATTTTTTTGCATTTTTAGGAATCCTGACCTTAGATTTTTTGAATTGCGAAATTTCCATGATAACGTTTTTGTCTGAGTAAGGTTTTATTGTTTCATTCACGAATACATACATATATCATATATTTAACAAAAATGTATATTACATTATTTAAACATTTGTTTTTACTGCACAAAAGATGTGACAAAAGGTTTAATTCAAAAAATCAAATTCTTTCCAAAACCACAAAAAAATTCAGGTTTGTATTAAAAAAAATGAAGTTGATGGTGGTTCTCAAATCCCGAAACGTTGTATTTAAAATCTAATGACACCGTCTCATTGAGGAGCAAAAGTGCCCATGAGAAGGTGAAATTCACTCTAAAAAATATTCTCAAATAACTTTAAAAAGGCGATTTGTGGAAAATTCGGTTTTTCTCATTTAGCTTCAGACATAATTGGAATTTTTACCAATTTTAAAAGGCATATAAGAAAGATCGAATATGCGCAACTTTGTCCCAATTTAAGCGGCCTCGTATCTTTTATGATTTTCAATATCCTTATGGTGAGTAGCGAATTTGAATAACCCTGCATGCTAAAGATATACAAATTCGCAGCTTTCTGTTTACATATTCAGCTTACTTTAATGTGATATACATTTCGTTACCCCAGGCCATACTGGGGCTGTAAATAATGTCTACACTAACGTGAACTAATTTAAACTAACTTAGTGATTGACTTCTCTCATTAAATACCAGTTCTTAAAGCAAATTCGTTTTGGACTTCAGACTTAGTGGCTCATTTTAACCCGCTTTTACCGCTATACTAACGACTGATCGCTTTATAAAGAAAAAATATATTTTTTGTGAAAAAATTGAAATTAGCAGAAATTGGCAGACGCCCAAACAGTCTAGAATTTTGAAGACAGGCAACGAAAATAATAATTTCGCCCGACCTTAATAGGCCTTTTTTGGCCGTAATTATGGAAATCGATAAGAAGGACGCAGACGCTTATTCCGTTATTGCCAATTTGCCACAATCACAAATTCCATACTTTCCAAGGAATTTACAAATTTCATGTGAATTCATAATTTAAAATGATAAAATTCGAATGTTTATCATAAAATAATGTTCTAGATATTATTGATTAATATATTTCAATTTTAATCCGCAGTTTCACTTTTCACGTCCCCTCTTTCTCGCAGTATTAATGACCGTTGTAGGATCTATAGCAAATCGTAAAAACGCTCAATCATCTATTTGGCGCAATGCCCTCCAAGAACTCCTCAACAGAAGGAATTGCGCAGTGGCAACACCGCTTTCCCTCAAGGGATTAGAAATCGTGGTTTCCACTTTCGCTCATTTCGCGCAACGTTCTAATGGAAATTTAGCCAGGCAATGGCTTCGAGCCATGGAGACTCGTTGGGCAACGTAGCTCAGTCTATAGTTGTTCAAGAATCCGATGTGGGAAAAATATCGAACGCGAATTTGTCTTTGGGGGTGAAAGATCTAGATTTTAATGAAGCTACTTTTATTGCTGTTTATTGTTTTATAAGGAATTTTGTGGGGTAAGAAGCCAGTGTTTGTTCCAGACAAAAGGAAAAATTTATATGTGGGTGTTTATGGATTGTTTTACTTTTTTTTCAGGGCTTCTGTCTCGTGCACTGCTACAATCGACACCAAGATAGAACACGCCTTGGTGAGTCCTCACTTTCTATTGCCAAAAAATTACTGTTTTAAGACTCCCCTTTAAAAATGTCTTTTCCGAAAACAGCCCCCATTCTTAATTCATTTCGTTCGTCCATATATCACTAATGCAATTACTTTAATGTACAGTGATTGTAGAGCAATTCTTTAAAGCTGCATTTACATATGAACATGTAGCAAGTCACGCTAATTCCGTGTATTATGATACCTGGAATTTCTCTGGAAAATTATCTTTCAACATGTCTCGAAAAGCTTATTTATTGCTCGGAAATCTTTTTATTACGCCAAAGAACAAATATTTCCTTTCCAGGATGTGGTTAAAAACCACTTGACTCATGCAGTAAGATTGGAAGTTGAGGAGCTCAAAGTTAAGATCAACGAATTGGTCGAACGCATATCTTTCCTAGAATATGAAAACGACATGCTGAGATCCAACGTAACGCCTGAAGTTCTTGCCAATCTTGGAAACAGAAGAAACTGAGCATATTTACCATCAAAATTCAATGAATATTCATCGCCTATTCTTAGTTTTACTTCTCTCTTAGTTCATTATAGGGTTGAAAGTTATTGAGGGTTTAATGTTTGGTGCTATGAAAAATGTGATTTTGAAGTTGGTATTTTTACAGGAGCAGTGTGTTTTTATATTTTGCTAAATTTTATGGTTGTATCTTTTGGCATATAGTATCTCCATTAGTTAGGAATATTGTTTATTTTACTGCGTAGAATATCTGTGATTAGAAAATTTCAAGCTGGAGGAGTGACATAATCTAAGTCAAAATTTAAGTAGTTTAATTCATGTTTCGACACGTTTTTATATGGATTATATGAAGATAACTTACAAGACTTAGGTTAATGTAAAATAATAATAGATGATATGAGAACCATCATTGAGTGGTCCAAATTTGGACTTTCGGTCACCAAAATGTCGGGAACTTTATGGAATCTCCTATGAATCATCAAATATTATGGTTTTTGATATACCATTAGTAAATTTCGAAGTTGGACCACCAATCAAGAGCTTCTTCAGTTCTTAGATTCCCCGAACACCGAATTGTTGCTCGTTTTATTGTTTGTTTGAATATTCAAGACGCGATATCAAGACACCCCATGTTTCTGAAAAGAAATCTGTCAAGACGTTTAATGTTATTTGGTTCAAAATAACCGAGGCTGTGCCATAAATAAATAGTAAGAACACACTTTAATTTGCCTTCCAAATAACTTTCATAAATAGGAGTATTAGAGAAAGATTGTTTACGAATGAGCTACGTAGTCTTTCCTGCCCATTTTTTTGACTACACGTGGATGTTTGTAAATGTAATAATATAGAAGTAAGTTCATACTTTAACATGTATTACGTGTCTTCGGTACAGCTTTGAGGGCTACCAATTCCTTCTGTAAAATCCTCATTTGATGTAAGATACGACATTTTGTAAAATGAAAATCCGTGTTTGATGTTCATGATTATTCACATTCTTGAATATATTTAAAAACATCTCAGTAAAAATTTGGAATACTTTCATATTACCTTCAGGGACCAAAAAATTGTCAACTTTCGAAATTTTTTGAAATCTTAGCTTTAGCCCTGAAGAGTCTTCTCGCATTTCAAACTGTATCTTCACAAAAAATATCGGTAGAAATAAGTTCCAGCCTGTATTATGTATAATAAGGGGCCAATAAGGACGATTTTCTGACATTTAAGTTACGATGGTAGGTAAGTCCATTTCATCCTCCAAGGAGTCTCATGCACCTCTTAACAAGTATTCTAAAACATCTTTTAAGATTTACAGGAAAACTTTAACTGTATATAAATAACGAGGGCCTCTTGTTTGTCCCCCGTTATAGTAAGTAGCTTTTGTATTATAACAATAACTATAGTGGTATTACTACTATCATATTCTTCCCAGTAGTGTCTCGAGGCTTTTTATTAAAGACATCGATCGTATACATGGTGTTATTTAAGTATGTTGCTAATCTTTGAGGAGTGACTTTTTGCGTGATTCTAAGAACAAAAGTTTATATATACATATGTATGTGGTAATGTTTCGTTTTCAAGATACAGGGTGTCAAATTTTTTTTAATGCTTTTCTCGTAGAAGTTTTAATAATCATTTAACCGATTCTGTTGAAATTTAGCATTTACTTATTGTTCAATGTATTGTTATAAAGAAAAATTGCGTACCATTTTTTTAAGTTTAGTTTTAATAAACCGTTTTTTTTTGTATATTTTTCTTAAATTTCTGACAATATCCTTGTTCACGTCACCAATAAAAGGAGACAAATAATTTCTAGCTTAAAACAGTTCTTTGTATTACATTGATAAGTACCACCTAATTTAAAATTATTTTAGTTTACGTGTTCTTGTTATTTAGGATTTTTTTTTGAGTATGTAACGATAAAAAAATTAACACCCGGGATTTTGAAAATGAAACATTATCGAACCTATGTTTATATCAACATTTTGTCTTAGAATTGCTTGAAAAACCATTCCTTACAGTTTGGCCACGCACTTAAATAACACCCTGTGTACAGGGAGTTTTCAAAAATATGAGCAATATCCCGAAAATAAAAAGTTCTTCTATAAATATTGTATTTATGCATATTAATAATTTTCTAGAAACTTTCCCTTACGGAAATATGGTTCTTCAAAATTTGATAGCTAAAATGGTATTTTCTATATAACTTTTCTTCGAGTTCATGAAATTTAACGAAATTATTTCAAACGAATAAACTTATTTTTAGCAATTTTAAAACAAAAACATTGTTTATTTTGATATCTAGGTAAGGGAGTAAAAAATATACGCAAAATTCAACTATTTTTGTAAAATACACCCTTTGACAAAATGGTGTTTTTCTGGCAAACAATTTGGTTTATGTACCTGAACTAAGAATGCCTTTTTCTAGGAGTGTCGGAAACCTAGTAAACCAGATAACAATTAAAAAAGCTCAAGACCTTAAAAGTTTAAGGATAGGGAGGTCGAGAGTAATCTTTCCTTTCAGCAACTGGAAAAAAAAGTTACTTAGAAAATACCATTTTCGCTGTTAAATTTTGAAGAGCTTTAGTTTCGTAAAGGTAAGTTTTTGGAAAACAACTTATATCCATAAGTACAATCTTTTGACAAGATTTTTTCGTTTCTTAGATATTGCCCATATTTGTGGCAATACCCTGTATATTCACTTTAATTTACAAGGTAATTACCATGTTTCCTTTATTTTTACAAGTACAATAAACTTTTTAAGAAACCCCGTGGCAGCCTTTCTTTACCTCGGCATTGGGATGAAGTAACGGCCTTTTCCAGATTTCGGAATTCGTTACATATCCAATATTTACAAGCGAAAATCATGAAAAACCTTTGCCAACGCATTCCAAAAATATCGCGATGCTCATCGCTGAGAAGTCAACTTAGTTTTATATTGGTAGTGACTATAGAACATACACAAATTTTTAATATTTGGTATTGTAACGGCGTTACAGTTCATCAGGTTTTCTGTAAGTATTATTGAGCTTGAGATCCACAGTTTCAGGTCAAATCTGGTGAATTCTGGTGTCCGAAAAAACAATTTTTACGTTCTACCATGTTTTATTGAGGTTTGTAAAATTGATTTTTTAAAGTGTGATTTCGAATAGATAAGTGTTTGCTAGATGTAATTGACTTTTTGCACCTAAAATCCCTATTTGAACTTGAACTTTTTATTAATAATTTCATCGGGAATGACCTCATTTCTTGGCATGGTATATTTGGGATGCCTATTTTTAGACGACGGCACTGTTAGTCAACTGAATGAATAACTTTCCAATATGGTATAGTAACAAAGTTGAATATGCAATGCTAATATATCCCTCAAATGTTCTAGAAAAATTATCCGTTATACTGGATGGAGAACTTGATCATTTTAGATCAGTGTGATCATTGTAAATATATCCTCAGTCTAATGACACACTTAGAACATTTCACCTAAAATAATCCGCTTAGATACCTCCGAAAATCCGTTTAATATTTTTATTAAAATTCAAAAATAGCACACTCCATTTACATCAAAAACAGGTGTTACATCGGTCATCCTTTTACAGAAACCTCTCTCTGCTCAAAATGAGTGTGTTAGGATTTACGGACATAATACAAGGGCCCTTAGCTCAATATAACCAAGTGTCCCAGCAAATTGGGGGCGATGTGGCGCAGCACAGTCAACTCGTTCAACAAGCTTTCAGGGCACAGCTTCAGTTCTTGGAACTGGCTACACAAAGTGGAAAACCAACGAATCAGAATGACTTGATGATTTTCCTGAAGCCCACCAGTGATCACATCGCTGCCATCCAGGATTTCAGAGAAAAGCACAGGACTTCCCCGTTTTTCAATCACTTGTCTGCTATTAGCGAGAGCATTCCTGCTTTAGGGTGGGTCGCAGTGGTAAGTTTTCCTGGTAATGGGGGGAATGGTAACATTCATGAATTGGTGATATAGAGTCCTGCTCCATCTCCTTATGTCAAAGAAATGAATGATGCTGGGCAGTTCTACACAAACAGAGTTCTTAAAGACTGGAAAGAGAAAGATAAAAAGCACGTGGATTGGGTCAAGTCCTGGGTTCAAACCCTGACTGAGTTGCAAGCTTTTGTGAAGCAGCATCACACTACTGGTGAAATGCCCTTATACATACATCAGTTTCCCTTATCTTAATGTTATCTCCAGGTTTGGTATGGTCTGGCAAAGGAGCACCGACGGCAGCCCCACCCCCACCTCCCTGTGGCCCCCTACCACCACCGCCGTTAGACAACTATGCCCCAGGCGCATCAAATCTTAATAATGACCGATCAGCTCTCTTTGCTCAAATCAACCAGGGAGCCAATATCACCAGCAGTAAGAACAATAGTCTTAGCTGATTTGTCCAGATTTAGAATTATGATTTTCCAGATCTGAAGAAGGTCTCGGCAGATATGCAAACCCATAAGAACCCGGCGTTGAAGCAGGAAGGAGCAGTTCAATTTAGGGGGATTTCGCAAAGCACTGGGGCAGGTTTGCCTGATAAACCACCAGTGTTTACCAGGGATGGAAAGAAGTGGAAAATTGTAAGCAGCTCGCTATTTGCTGGATTTATCAAATGCAATTGCCACGATATCTTTTCAGGAGTATCAAACTAGAAATCATAATTTGGTTGTTGAAAATGCTGAAATGAACAATGTCGTTTACTTGTATAAATGTACTGAGTGTACAGTAACTATAAGGGGCAAGATAAATTCAGTTGTGATAGATGCCTGCAAGAAGACTGCTATTGTTATGGATTCAGTTGTGGCTGCAGTTGAGTTCATTAACTGCCAATCAGTGCAGATGCAGGTTGTTTAATTTTTTATTTACATAATTTCTCTTTGGGTAAACTGACTTTTTAGATGTTTGGGAAAGTACCAACAATCTCGATTGATAAAACAGATGGATGCCAAGTCTATTTAAGTAACGATTCTTTAGATGTCGAAGTGGTGTCTTCCAAGTCTTCAGAAATGAATATTTTGATTCCCACTGCCAATGGAGACTTCGTAATATTTTTATTCAAAATAAAGTAACTTTGCATTATTTATTTATTTTCAGGTGGAGCAGCCTGTTCCTGAGCAATTCAAAACTGTCGTTTTGCCCAACAAGACGTTAAAAACTACTATTGTTGAGAATAAAGGCTAAAGAGAGCCTATTAACAAATTTTTGTGGAGAACTGTGTTTCTTACTTTAATGGAGATTTACTGATAAGTACTTATGGCTAATAGCGCACTTTTTTCTTATTCAAGCATCTTTTCGGGTGTAAGAGTGATTTAGCAAGAATAAATTATATTTTCTTCAAACCTTTGATGTATTTTTTGCATTACCTGGTAATCTTCAAAATGTCCTGACCATAGAAATGAGATAGCTAAAGGAAATCGAAAAAGCAAAATTAAAATTTCTATTATTATTTGACTCATTTTAAAATTAAAATTAAAAGTAACAAAATCCGCAGTTTCTTACACGAAAAATCTTCAATATTTGTTAGCTTCCACGGTGTTTTATTTAAATTTTATGCGACCATGTTCATTAGACATAGGTATAGCATTGGAATCTACTATAATGTGTATTTATTGGGGGACACTAAATTGGAGTTAACTGATAAATAAAAATTCAAACACAAATTCAGACATGGAAATGCTCTCCTGTAATTTAAAAACTTGTTTGCTACATCCACCCATGTTCCAGTGAAGTCACATCTCTAGAATTCTAAAGGGAAACTGGTGGATTATACTCATATTTTAAGATTTATTAATCGAATTAACCGCAAGAAATTAAATATTTTTAATACTTCTTTATGTCCGACATGTGGCTACAATGTTCAATCTAGTCCTAGTTCAGTAAAGTCGGTAAATTTATCATACTGTTAAAATAAAGCAGATAACACACACAAGGTTAGCTGCGCTACTCGCTCATTAAAAACTTTTTGAGTTATCACCATTGTAGCCCAATGAAATTTAATTTCAGCCATGAATCGACCATTTTGAAACCAAGTAAAATATTTAAAAAATGACGACACTTCCAGTTATATCAGAATTAGCTATCAGCTTCGTTATTATAAATCGAACCCCATAATGTTTTTGTCATTTTTGGATTTCTCTTCAAATTTTAAGGTGATTCATTTAAAGTACTTTATGTCTCAAATTTACCGTTTCCGAGTTATACCGGAAAATTTTTTAAGACTCAGAGAGGACTTCTTAAGAATTTATTCAGGGAACTTTAATAATATTCGATACATAATTAAATTTTATACTTAAAAATGCTTTAAGTTACAGGGTAGGTAAGTTATTGCGATTGAGAGTATACAAATTCGGAGACACGTTTCGGGGACTGTGGTGACCTTTTGTCAAATTGAAACACATTAAAACGTAGCTTATTAGGACCTCTTTAAGACCTGGAACACCGATTCCAAAATTCAAAACGGTTAATGTACAATGCCAATTTCCATGAGATCTTGTAGCTGTTAAAATTTTTAAAATGGCGGTACTTCCGGTAGGACCGGCCATTTTAAAAATGCTTTACTTGCATTTAAAATGGCCGATTCTATTTTGAAACCGAATTTCATTGGGATACGGTAGTGAGAAGTGAATTTTTTTTTAATAACAGGGTTGCCCTATAAGTGTTCTGTTGCTTAATTTCTTTTAGTATTTGACTAATGTAATTAGAGCGTATTTTAAGTTTTCCTTAAAAGTTAAATTATTATCTGACAAACTAACATTAAATCTAAGATAAAAGTTTTGTGTAACGGGCACCGAATAAAAATTTATTGGGCTGATCTATTTGCGACCTTGCAAGCAAGCGGGCTCGACCGGGAAACTGATTCATCCCATAACATTTTACATTACGCATTTATTACATAAATAACTATTTTTGGGGATAAATTGACGTCGAATGTTGCTTAACCGCTCCATGGATCATTTCATTCAAAGATCCGAAAACATTTAGATGGCTAATTTACCGAATTTGAAGCTTCAGATTACTAACAGTGAGCTTGCGTAGGAAAATAAACAAATTCCTTAAATTTTGAACGAAATTTCGAATTCTGATGATTTACCGCTCGCATACTATGGTGCAATGTAATCTTGTGATTTGTGATGCGATTCTAAGAGAGGATCCGATGACGTGATCTAGTGACTCTGACTTAATCCCGAGAAAAAATTAACTTATTAAATTGTTTTCCCATTTTTTCGCTCGTTTTCAAATCAGCCTGTAAACTTTTGCTTAGCACCGAATTTTCGTTTAATTGTCATAAAAATGCGACAAATGATTCAGCATGCATTTTCAAGACTTACACAAAAACTGCTAACCACATCTAAATTCTAAATCTGCACTCGTGCAATCAGCCCTTATCGATAATCGAAGATTATAAACAATCAGCAGAAACCCAAGCAGACAATTTTATAGAGGGGCCTGGTTGGTAGAAAATGCTAAGTTTGTTCCATCAGCATTCATCGGACGTCGTTCTTGAATTCCAATTGGGGCTCACAAGAACTTGAAGGAATGCTATTGGTCAATGCAAATTTTCTTCGAGGCATCGAACAAAATGGACGGTATTCTGCTATTAGTACCTTAACCAGCACCATGGCACAATCTGAAGATTTTTATAATAATGTTCCCCTGAATATTAAACAGCGGAGAAAATGGAGATTTGTGAGTGCTTTAGAGGGTTTTATAAAGGAGATTTACCGTGCAATTTTCCTAGGAATATCAAAGAGGACATCACTTCCTGGTCGCGGAAAATTCGTCAAGCGAAAACATCGTTTTCATATTTAAATGTATCAACTGCACAATTACAGTGAAGGGAACAGTGAATTCTGTAGTGATAGATCAGTGCAGCGATGTTACAGTTGTTTTGGACACAGTTGGGGGGGCTGTTGGGATTCTAAACAGTCTGGCAATAAGACTGAGAGTTCGGGTAAGCTGCTCAAAGCATTTCATTATGCACGTCTAAGAATTCCACTCCTTTTAGATGTTTCATAAAGTAGCCACAATATCTATAGAGAGATCCAATATGTGTAACATTTACTTGAGCAGTCACTCACTGGATGCTGAGGTCATAACGCTAAAATCTACAGATGTGGCGTTGCTCATACCGAATATTTATGGGGACTTTGTAAGCTCTTTCCAATCAAACGGGGTGAAAATGAACGAAAAGTTTTGTGATATTTTTTAGGTGCGGCAGACGGTTCCTCAGAAGTTCTCCACCAGATTAACACAAGATGGAGAATTGGAGACTTTCTTAGTTATTAAGAAATAAGGATGTGAAACTAATATATTTTTAGATTATATTCGCTTTATTTCTATTCGTAAATAAATAAGCTCAAATCTTAGGCCCATTTTCAAACCATAAGTTTTCCATTTTTCTTGCTACACATATCTTTCCGTCTTGTGTCATTTTCTGGTAGAAAGACTTAGATATACTTATCATGTGACTCCCATCACCTTAGAAATATGGAGAAATACGTGACTTCGCACTCTTACCAACTACAACTTATAACCCAGCAGATTTCTACTTTCTTCAAAAATGGACTTCTTCAAGAACGCTAAATCAAAAAATCAAAGATTGACCTCTGCTACAGTACTCTATCGGCGGTAGTCTCAAGTTCCTCAAATATGAAAAATAGTATCTCCAGCTACTGTAATGATAAACGTAATGTCGATGAAATCCCTCAAATTGCTCACACTTCTCGAGTTTCTGAAGCTGGTCCTAGCAACGCTTCTGTGGGTCATTAAGTTGCTGTTAATCATGAATATCAAGATGATACAAAATCTGCAAAGGGCTACCTGGCAACATATATGAGAATCTGGCTTGCATGAAATTCGTTGCAAAAATGGAAACGCTTTCCTCGCCATTGTCGATCCAAAATGTGGCAATATGATTTTTGGGGTAAGTCACACTTTTTTGTTAATGATCTTCAATATGATTATATGTGTGCATTGTTCATTGCTACCAAAAGGGTAGTGTGGATATAAATGTTGAGATGGTGGAAGGACTCGATCTGCATATTCCCATGTTCAAGGCAGCAAAATCCATATCACAACTAGCGTATAAAGCTCTACTGTGACATAGTTTCACCATTGACGGAATTCGTCACCATTGTACTGGAAACTGCCTTAAAGTAAGCTTGAAAAACTCTTAAAATATTAAAATTAAACTTAGTTTTTGAACCTTTTTTAACAATGATTTTATGACTTATTGCAGGGCAATAAATGCTCAGCGATAATACTTCATTGTTCAATTTCGCAAGAATTTTTACTTCATATCTCTATGTCAGCAATGCAGATATGAACAAAATCGTTCGAGTTATTACTTCACCTTAATTGACTATTAAATATTTTTATAAGTAATCAACGCCACGTGATACAGAGAAAAATATACTGACTATAGTAGGAAATAGCAATTGCCCCCTCCAGTGAAGTCTCTACAAAGTCCCCGCCAATTCAACCCACCTCTACTATTTAATTTCCAGATATCAACGAGTGTGGTTAATCGTCAACTTCTGTTAAGTTTTTGTGATCAATTCTAGAAGAAAATTAGTCTCCCCGGGATGGACGTAGCGAAGAAGTCTCCAGTGCTATCCGGACGACTGAAGGCTCGTGCTGCCTTTTCCGTCAACCCTATTAGGACTATCGAGCCCAAGGCGAAGGCGCCCCCCGCACTTCAATCAAACGTCGTCAGTGTAGATGGGATGTGGAGAATTGTAAGTTCATTTCAATTTGATTCAAGAAAATTGATTTTATGTTTCTATGTGGAGTAGAAAACCGCTGACTAGAATTTTTGCTGATAAGCGCTGTCATTCCCCTGTAATGAAATCCTTATTTGATATTCAGATTTGATAGGAGCAGTTGCGAATATACGAATTTATGACATTGCGAGTGATTTGAACTGCATCAAGAAGTTTACATTATTTTTCAAAATCTGTAAAGTTTACTGACCACTCTTGATTTCTTTCTAGACCTCTTTGATTTTGATTAGTGAAATTTTAAAGAATAATAAATATTTTCTGATGGTCTGGAAGAGATGGATTGTATGTTAAAAATTAATGATATGATTATTTCAGCAAATTTGATACGATTGATGAACTGTTGTGAAATGTTTGAAAGAAATTTTAGGTCTTCCCAAAAGGGTGGCACATGGGCGGATGTTAGTAATGAAAAAATGTAATGAATTACAAATAGTTAATTAAACTACATATATAAAGGGTTTGGTTCACCGATATACATGCGAACGGGGTTGGTTGGTAAGATGATTTTGAACATATTTGACCACATACAGTACTTTTTTCGCTGCTGTGCACATGGGGTTTTAGTGAGTGCAAGCAAGAGGCAATTAGACGCTTAATAAGTGCGACGGAGATAGGCTACCGTTTTCCCTTCCATTGTCAATGATCGGCTAGTGTCGTTCACTCATAAACAGTACGCCGCGATCTAGGGAAGTATGTAGTTCTACGTGATTTTGGAGGACGCAAATTACGCGCGTAAACGCAAATTTGAATGCATTCTTCGAGACAAATTTGAATGTTACTTGAACCTTACCTCTACAAACTCCACGATAGAAATGGGTTTTAGAACGTAGCAATTGAAAAACAAACCCTTCTTGTGACATGATCCGTACTCGGATTAAGGCGTACTACTTACGAGTCGACGACGCTAGCCGATCGTTCACAATGGAAGGGGAAACCGTAGCTTGTCTCTCTCGCACTTATCAATTGCGTAATATATGGCTTTTGCCTCCACTCACTAAAACTCTATGTGCATAGCAGTGAAAAGGGCACTTATATAACTTGCTGTATTTAAATAATACTTATACGAAGTATCACGCATTTCGAAGTATCAAAACTTCTTCCGAATTTTATCATATTCACTGGTTGCTTCCATAAAAATTACAATAAAAATTTAATGGAATATTTGATCTGACTCTATCTTTTTTCGTATAAATTTGGATATGTGTTTTATCGAAATTAAACATGTAGCGGGATCTGCATATGAAAAAGAATTGCGTATCTCAAAAACTCCAAAAATGCATTTCTTGAATATTAAACCTCGACTTTGTAAGCGAATAAAAAGAAAGATGCCAATGGAAGAGTCGTTAAAATATATTTAAAAGTTTTTTTGGATGTTGCTCTTTTCAATGATTTATTGAAAAACGTAGACTTAATATTGCATAAGATATTTAATCAATAAAGAAAAAAATGATGGAAAAACAACGTATGGCGATTTAATAAATTGATTAAAAAATTACTAACTAATTATTATTTATGCATTACTTATATTATATACTTATGATCAACATCCTGCTCGAAATGAGAACCATTGTTTTTAATACAACTTGGGAATTTTCGTGGCATCTATGGTGGTTACTCCTGGCTCCATTTCAGCCTTCATTGCTTCTGTTGCCTCTTTAATTTTTTGGATTAATGGTCTCGATCATGAATTACCTCATTGTACCAGGTCCTTCATTCAATCCCAGATACGATAGTCGACTGGAACCAGATCAGGTCTTTTGATAAATTTTATTTTTTTTTAATTAACACATTCAATAGCATCTACAGAGTGTAACATGTCATCATGAAAATATTTCACGAAGCAATAGTGCTTTGCAAAATAATAAAAACAATTCTACTAGACCCATTGTCAAAAACACAACATTTTCGATATAAAGGCCAAGTTTCGAATATTTTTCGATTTTCGCATGCATGTCTTGAGTTAAATATTTGAAATTTCGTACACCTATTTTCTTTAAAACTCTAAGTAACAAAATGCGAAAATTGTCGGTAGCTAAGTAATGTATACAAGACGTTATGTTTCTTTTGTTCATCTACTAATTTATGCTACGTATCTTTTTTTGGGATGCCCTGTATGGATACTGACACCAAATTTAAATTCCTACTTCAATTTTTCAGCTTTTTGATCTTTTGCAATATTTTCACATCTTTCACTGCTTTTGTAGAATTTGTAAAAAATATATATTAATGCAAATTAAAAATGTAAATGAAGTAAGGAAAAAAATCATCCGGCTCAGTTATCAACTATCTAAAAAAATTCGTAACATTTAATTCAGTTTCTTAAAATAAAATAAATATAATTGAAAACAAAACTATAAAAACTATAGTAAATGTCCTTGCAAAATATGAGGAGAAAATGTGAAATTTTGCCACCTTGTATATCAAAAGTTGCGCGCTTTTGCCCTTGGGTCTATTAGCATTTTTATTATTTTGTAGAGTACTATCACTCCGTGAAATATCGTCATGACGATATGTTACCCCCTGTATTTTAACTTCAGGAGTCCGAATTACAAATGAATGATGTAGGGGAATAAGCTTAAAGGGTGGTATAGGGTCAATGCAAGTCAGTATTATTTCATTTTTTTTTGGTGCATCTTTATGTCGTAATTATCAGCGAGTATGTTTAAGTTACGTAAACATTTACATAAACATTAATGAGAGCGATTATGAATATTGTAAAGAAAATTCATTTACGAGGGTTATGAACCATTTTAATTTAATGTTTTATTAAAGGTTACTTTAAATAGACATAGCCAAATGGTATTAATTATTTGTTCATAGGAAAAAATTAATACTTTTGTGAGGCTCAAAGTAGGAATATTATTCATTTTTTTGTCATGAAGAATTAACAAAGGCAGCTGCTTCAAGATTTATTTATATACATTTTATGTGTCGATACATCTCCATCCTTATCTGTCCAAAAGCTTTATGTGATTTAAAACCTAATAATCACATTTGTTTCAGGAGAATTACGTCGCAAACCACTCTGTCCTTATCGACAAAGCTGATATGAAGAGCATTGTCTACATCTTCAAGTGCATCGAATCCACCATCACTGTGGGGGGAAAGGTAACTGCAATCATCATTGACAATTGCAAGAAATGCGTCATCGTCATGGACACTGTCATTGGATTTGTCGAGGTTCTCAATTCCCAAACGATCAAAACACATATTCAGGTGTGAATGACACACTTTGTGTTATTATTATTATCCTAACTATTGAATTGGTTTCGCAGAAACAGGGTATAGTGTCTAATATCACCGTCGACAACACTGATGGCTGTTGCATGGAACTGAGTCCCCTGTCTCTTGGGGTTCAAGTGATTACCTCTAGGGCCACTGACATGGTAGTGGTGTTCCCTCGCGGAAACGGAGAATTCGTAGGTAATTTCAAAGTTGATTTACAATTATTAAAGAGATAATAAAACATTTCAGGCTCGGAAACTTATTCCAGATCAGTTCAGAACTGTTATTTCCCAAGATATGCTGCTGGTGACCACTTACTGCCCCAAGTAAGTACACACCTAGATGAAAGAAGACTGGATATGGCGTTTTGCGTCTGATCACCAATACGTATGTTTTTATACTTATTTTTATGTTTTGACCCTGTAGGATTTCTGTCTTAATTTTTACTTTCTTGCTCTGCATTGGACTTTTCATTTTAACCTCGTTTATATAAATATATAAGGTGCTTAAGGTTTCAAAAGAAACACAGAATACGTCCATGAAGTATGACAAGAATAAATGTAGAATGTTGTCACCAGTGGAAAAAGAAACGGAAAAATTGCTTACCGGAAAAAGGAAACATGAGCATGATTGTGGCATGGAGTATTAAAAAAAAATGCCCCTTGACGCCTCTTTCGTACCTGTCGCCGTTTCGCCATAAACTTGATTTTTGTGATTTATTGCTTCTAAGCCTGTTGCACTTATGCTGTATGCTTGGATTGTAGAATATCCCAGGTGTAATAGAAATAATAGATCTCAGAGGATGCTTTGAATGCTTGGAAATAAAAAAAATCTTATTTTATTGTTGTCCCCTAGTCATTCAGAATAAAAAAGAGGTAGGTCCTCTGTTTACATGAGCAACTTGACTAAAAAAGCCGTTGTCGAACCATTTCTGACGCTCAATCATCAAACCTGGGACACCCTGTACAACACGTACAATGGAAGTCCAACTCATAAAGAGCTTGTGTGATAAAAAAAAAAAAACGTTTGCAGGTACGTTTAGTACTTTTCGCAATTGCGAACATAAACGTGACTAATCCGATTAACGATCACGATACGTTTATAGCGTAGTCGATGTTGCAACGTTCGGAGCGCGTACCAACGTTTTGCTATAGAAACTGGAACCACTCCGTTTATGACTTCAAAAACTTTATGGATGTAACCAAAGGACAGAACCAGGGAAATTAATACAAAATGAAAATTTTAAATTTTGCTCCCTAATTAAGCTTCAGTGTCCCTGGTAGAACTAATAACTTTCGCTCAGGGTGTGAAAATAAACCATTGTAATATCATTTGAAAATTATATTAAAACAAGTGTAAAGTTTTAGCGTTTAGGACGGACTAGATCGCTTGACTAACGTTGCAATAGATCTATGCTTAAACCGATTGTACTGTCACTTGGGTTCTCCCAGAAGAATAAGATTGCTGTCACAAATGAAATAAACTTGGTAGCAACAAATTGCTTATAGGAGGGCTCAAGTAAACTAAGACTTAAGTTGACCATAGTTTATACCGTTCTTACACAATGGAACTCATCTAAACTTACTCATAAATATAGGTAACAAAAACATAAGATACAAAAAGTATTTAATTCTAGTTATTTTGTACTATAAGACAACTAGTTTGCACGTCTATTGAGCAGAATATAACAAATCGGAATGCCTTGTTTCCTCTGTTGACAAAAATTTATTAGTTATTGTCGTCATGTTAACATATTGCACTATCTGTGGGTAGGTATTGAATAAAAATGTTATATGATGCCTTTAATAATTCTAAGTTGGTTAGCAGAGATCACTACCTCTTAATTTGCTATGCTTTGAATTGTTTTAATTAAAGAACTTTATCCAACATTGAGCCAAAAATCTATTCTAGTATAGTACCGCTTTCCTTATTTTCTTCTGAATTACGCCGATCATCTGATTTTGCTTCCATCCATTTCAACAACTTCTTGCCCAACATTTCTTCAATGTCTAAAAGATTCCGGAGCAAACCTTACATGCGTCTACGATAATTCTCCGATTGGAGCATTTTTGAGCCACTGATCATGAATGAAATGATAAAGGTCATCACTCACGGCTACCTATAATGTCCAAGAACCAATAATCCAACCTTCAGTATAGTTACAACACTGACCTTATATGGAGTGGGGTTCAAATTCCTTTTGATATCAGACCTCAAAGTTTTCAAAGAACTGGTAACTTTCTCCTTAATCTGTTTCAAACTAGGCAAACTCTTCACAATTCTTCCATCAGCCCAGCACAATTCCAACAACTTCTCCACTTTAGAGGGCTTCACATATGCTCTTTTGGACTCCTCGAAAGGATGCCGGCAAAGAATTTTCTCGTTGATTTTTGGAGGAGACTCTACAGACCTCTGTAGCAAATCTACAAGCGCATGACCGCTCTCGCTGTACAGCCTATAAGCATCCTTATTTCCCGGCATGGTAACTTTCGAGACTTCTTGGCTCAGTTTGATCCTCGGATAATGGTTTAGTTCCACCATCTTGTAGACGCACCCTAACGCTGGTTGTCTTTGACACGTGACCAAGTGAGTACCAATGCCGAAGCAATTTATTTTGTGGCCCTGCTCATTTAGGCTGATTATGGTTTCTTCGTTTATGTCGTTGGAAGCCATAATTAATTGATGTTCGAACCAGGGAATGTTAAATTTTATGCTAATTTCTGTGAAGTAATGCCGAGCGATGTTGGAGAGGTAGCAAAGATCTCCACTATCTAATCTTATTCCTATGGCGTGATATCCGAGATCGTTCAATGCCAGTGCGACGGCACAGTAATTTAGAAGACCACTCCTACAGGGAAATATCTTGTAAGCAGGTTAAAGAACTCGAGGAACTAAAGATATGTTTTTAAAGTAAATAGCCTTAAAGATAGAACATGAAAATCAAACAAAATGGGAAAGTCTTATTGCTCTATGACCTCGAATAAAATCGAAGTAATTTCACTGTCAGAATTATAACGAAGCACGGAACTCCTTACGTACCTTTGTACTTCATATGTGTCCACTAACGCCATAAACCCATCAGGAAAAGCTATGGCAAACGACACAAGGGCAGCCAGCTCTCCCTCATTTGCTTCCGATGAAATTACTTTAAAAATCGGTAAAAGATTTTCTTTCCACTTCAAGGCCATTTTAAGCAAGTCCTTAGGTTTGCCGCCATTTTTAGATGGGAGAACTGTATTTTTCAGCTCTGAGAACCCGTTGAACGAAGTGATATAGGCGTGAGCATGGGTGCCCCTTACTGGTATGTCGAAGAGTTTTCCTGCTAAGACGTTACTGGTGCCGTCAAAGCCCCCTAAAAAATCGTCTTCAAACAAATTATAATAGGTAACACAAAGGCCATTAAACGTGCCAGCTTTTCCCACAAGTTTGGTATAGTATTGATTGAATGGAATATTTGACACCCTCAGCGCCTGGTACCAACTTTAACATCGTAAGTCGATAACGCTATTTGAATATCGCTAATTAGAGTTTGTTCAATTTGGATCCCTAATTTGCTTTTAAAGCCTATTAGAACAAAACACAGTATCACAAACACTTACCAATATACGAATATTTGGAAGCTGATAAGCCACCATCAGGCCCTTGAGCCCTTCTAAGCCCGAACTCAAACAGCATTAAGTTTCCAGCTGCAATTCTGTATCTTGCAGCATTTGTGGCCATTAGACTGCAATTGGGTATTTACATCGTCAAACACAACAATAACTACAGCACAAAACTTACCTAGCATAATTAACTAAAGTAAGCAAAGTGGTTTCCAATAATTGAACTACTGTAAGTGGACCTTCTATCCTCATTAGCGGTACTCTATGAACGAAATTATTATTTTGATAATAGCGTGAACGTTTTGGCTCATAAATCAATCATTGTTAATTTTGTGAAAATATTGAAAGAAATTTATAGTCTTTAAATGAAAAAAATGTCATTTATTATGTATATCCTATGACGATATCGACACTAAATTACTGTTCGTGCCGGAAATAGTTTCGTATCCAATAGAAAATGCAGTGATGCTTCAAGGAAACCTTCTTTCATGGGTTTGATACATGTGCTTTTAGCATGGAACTTTTTAACCTACAATAATTGATCTAACGTTCAAGGTGTGTTTGATTACTACTGACCTAGGAAAGGCCACCGATCCTTCAGCAATAGCATACAGTTTGACATCTTTTGCCGTAAGGGTACTCAGGAACTCAAAAAAATCCTCTTCAGTATGGGGGGGTAAAGCGGTTTTAAGGTATTCGATGTCTAAAATGGATTATACTATTCATCATTATCTATTAATATTGCGCCAACCTTACCGCTCTTGGAGTAATAAAATTTTCCTAAAAACTTCAGGCATTCTTCGAGCCCTGCGAAAATAGTGAACTCGCCCTGAAATGGATTTTTCCGGAAAAACAAGTCAAAAACCGCATGGTCTTTCGTTTTTCCTGACTTCCAATAGGCATAAGCCATGGTAATTTGATAAAGATCTAAAATAATAAATACATCAGACGCTCGATATTGTAAACCAATTGAAACCAAGCGTGGTTCACATGATTGAAATGTTTACATTAGGGAAACGTGATTTAAGTAATAAATATATTTAAAAAATGTTTAATACATATGCAAGGTGTTTCAGTTTTAACCCGCATAATTTTTAAAGCGTATTGAACGTTTAAAAATAATGTCAGTTTGTTGTATAAATGAACGTCCATTAAGGCTACCTTTACCAAATACAGAGGGTTCAAATTTAATTTTTGAAAATTAAAAATATTTAATTTCTTCAAAAATGGCTTAAAATCCTGTAACGAATTTTTGAAAGTGTTTTCCGCTATAAACGACGCATATGTTTTACTGCAAAACAATTTTTTTAACTTTTCCGATGGTGTGCCTATTTTTATGTTAGAAGATAGTTTTTCAGAAAAAGTACTCTTCTAGTACTCTACTGATCTTTCTGAAAATAAATTTTATCCTTCAATTTCTTGTTCAATTCTGGAAAAACAGTCTGTTTTGACGTTTTTTCGTCTGACTTCGTCTGACTTATTTCAGTTTTTTAACTGAAGTTAAAAAACTAAAATAATTTTATTGCATATTTAATTTGCTTTCATATTAATTTTATTTGGTACCTACATAAATTAATACATATTAAATAACAACTTTCTACATAAAAACATTCAAGAAAAATATTTTTACTCTTAAAAAATGTGGTAAATCGTTTTCTTTTTTTAGTTTTAAAATTCCTAGTTAAGTGTTGGTACCATTACGTTCTAATTATTAATTTAAAACATGCATTAAAATTATTTTAAATTTTCTACTAGGAGACGAGGGGTTGGGCGAAAAAATCTGAAGAGAGATCATTTATTCAGAATCGAACGAGGAATTCAAAAATCGTTTTTATTTTCAGAAAAGCCAATAACGTACTAATTTTTCTGAAAAAAATACCTCCTAACATGGAAGTAGGTATGCCAATGTTAAGCTATAAAATATTTTTCCCAGTAAAACATATCCATTGTTTATAGTTGTCAATATTTCTGAAATTTCGCTAAAGAATATCTCTCCTTTTTGAAGAATTTTAGCATTTTCCATTTTTTAAATTAAATTTAAACCCCTTCTATCTGCTAAAGAATCCCTTATTGGACGTTGGTTTATACAGCAAACTGACATTTTTGGACGTTCAATACGCTATTAAAGTTATACGGATTAAAACTGAAACATTCTGCATATAACAAAATAAACAAATATTCTAATACTAATAAGTATTTTTTAACAGTAGAACCAATAAGTAGAATAATAATCTGCAATTTTGTTCTGCATAAATTGGCGCTTAGCATTGTTTTCCACTGTCTATGTCTGTAATTTACGAAGAACTAAAATATCCATAGATGATGCTTCTTTTAGCTCAATTTAAAGTTTGGTTAAAAACTTGTACAGCTTGCGCGTCAGTCGTTACACTTCTACAATATGAATGAAAACGTCCTTATCGTCTTCATTGTCCATATCGTTCTCCTTATTAACATCATTTGTCTGCTTGTCTTCATTCCATAATTAATATCAGCTGGAGTGCGAACAATGTTGGGATTCACTATTTTGAATAAATCAAGAACATCCAATGACGCACTGACAAGAACATCATCAGTACATCGCAATTGTTCCCTAATTACGCTTAAGGGAACATCGTCTTCATCTTGATCATTAGTGCAAAAGAGATTGTTCCGACATTTTTGAATAGTTTACTGATTAATTGCATTTTACACCATATGCAAATTTAAAACAGCTTCTTGTAATGTTACCAATTTCAAAGACTCAGATATATTTTTAGAATTCTTTGTTAAAGTAGAAATTTTCGGTAGCATAGTTTGATGGGTCTCATTACGTTCTGGTCCATGGTTCGGATTAATGAAGTTATGTTGCGCAGTATGTACTTGACAAAAATTGATCCATTCTCGCTCCTTAAGTGTTGCTCTTGGTTATAACTTGGTGCTTTATGTAATAATAACAATGCTTTTATTGGAAGTGTCTGTTTTTTAATAATTTTTTTACCTACAAGTTAAATAATCTTTAAATTATGAATATGTAGAACATTTGTGATTACAAATTCATTGTCATACTTTAGGGACAAAGTGCTTGTGGAACAATTTCAAGAATATACTGCTAGTCATCCAAAAGATTTTTAAACAGTCATAATTAACAGAGATATTAAAATTTTTATATGAGCGCGGATTTTTTGCTTTTTCTATTATCGCTGCTTCATTTTGTGTGTCGCCAAGAACTAATTACGTCAACGAGAGTACACATTGTTTACGTTATCGCGCGTTCCGCTGGATCCTACGGTACAAATTTTTTTTGTTTACATTAACGCAAAAGTTTCATTATCGCGTGTTTACATTATTGAGAGCCTACTGTAGTTGGTTCTCACAGTTTACCAAATGGTCTCAAATTGGAAAGATTTATGTTAATCAGAGTACCGGGTTAGATTTGTATATTTGTCATTCTCCTCTAATAAGTTTTAAAACGAATTACATCTATTTGGGTCGCTGCATTTAAACTGTGGAAATATTTTTGGAGAAGTGTGTTCCAATTAATTCTTTTCTCAATTTTTATTTTTAGATTTGTAAATATATAATGGCATAGTGTTTATTTCCTCCGTATTCTTGTTCTGGTATAGATGTTTCAGCTTCAAAGAGACGCAGCAATGAAGTTTATTATTATAACGAAATATGTATCAGAAAAATTTATAAAATAATTGATTTTTTATTTACAGACTGTATGATTCCGAATATTCCTTAAAATGGCTAAAAATTATGAGTTGGAAATCCAAAGTATCCATTTTTTTGGGTTGAGAAACTTAATTTTCAGAGTGGTACGCAATTGCTATAATAAAAGGCATGTACTCATCACAGTCTATTCATTAAAATAAAAATAAAACTTCAATATTGTACGTACGTACAGAGTGTCTTACTGGGAAATGGGAAGCTGATCCATCGATCGACAAGTAAATGAACAATGAAAAAATATTTCTAAAAATTAAGTATTTTGCCATATGTTAATGTGAGACAAATTTTTTTCACACTTCAGATTATTTTATTGCAAACCGGAAATCCGCATCAGTGAGCGCACTCAGAGAGGTAATACGGCAAAAATGGGCCACGTGCAGTCCCGGATCTCACATAATATTAAAAGTGTAGTCGCAAAAAGTGTCCTTTAACGTCAATAGTTTGAACACGAAAAAAATCGGAATAGGGTGCTTTTAAACGAAATAATCTTAAAAATTAGCGAAGAATCCAAAAATGCAACAATGTACAGGATTTAAAAAAGGTTAATTTTATTGCATCTGTTTTGAGCCATCCTGTATGTTTAAACTAATGTTAGATGAACCCCAGAGCGCAATAATATACCGGGTGGTTCGCTATATAATCCACCATCGAAGTTCCCCTGCAACACACTGCGCACGAGAATATTCCCTTCCAGGGATAGCCGCAATATGTGCCCCATGTTGTCGTATTGTGAGAATTATCTTAAATTTAAAGAACTTTCACAACAAAATTATTCTAGTATCGCAATATTTTATTTAAAAAACACTAAGGTTCAGATATTAAGGGCTAATAAAACAAAATTAGCTGTCGAGTATCGATTAGTTGGATAAATGCAAATTGGCGAATTCTCTATAAATTACCAAGCTAATCATAAAATAAAAATGTTTAACCTACTACTACTACTACTAAAGGGCTTTTTTCTGGAATCTAATGAGCCATCTGTGGAAAACAAGAGTTTCAAGGTTCTTAATATGAAAATGCGGCTCGAAGTTTTTTCTTTCTTTTCGAAGCTATAGGGAATAATTTAACAATAATACCAACACAATAAAAGTCATCACGGAATTCCAACAAGCCAAAAATGCACTTAAAAATTGAGTTTTTTTGATCGTCGCACTCAAAGTTCTATTTTATTTTCGTTTTAAACTGACGCACGAGGCCCCGCTAATAGTCTTGAATGTCGGGAGAGTAAATAATTTGTATTTCTGTGAAAATATGTAGAAAAATAAAAACCTAAAGCACAATTTAAATATGCAAAAAAAAAATCTTCTAGAGGTTAACATTATAAAAAAAAGGTGACTATGATGCAATTCGCGTTCACAGATGCAAATGAAATGCATGAAAACGCAAATACCGACATTTAAATGTGCTTTATGCGTGACACATATGAGTCCACACAGCAGCACTGCTATTAATACTAATGGTCTAGTATGGTTTATTTAAAAAGTTGATAAATAAATAGGCAAATAACCAACTTACCAGTCAAGAGAGGCTGAATGACCCCGTTTTGCCCGAACTGCCGCATGTTATCTACAGATCCGTCCGTCATGTTCGGCCTATACTCTGTTTAGTTATGTTTTGAATTTTCGCACCAATCGCACCTTTTCCGATGACATTCTACAGAGCGCCACCAGTTTACGTGTCAGTCACTTCGTGTGGCCATCTGTAGACTAATCGAATAATAAAAGCTGAAGCTTGCCGTTCGGGTAGAATGACTAAGTTATCGATCTATGCAATTAAAAGGTCAGGGAAGGGCGACGGGCTGGAGGGAATTTGAAAAGTTTAGTTGATGATGATACCGAGGGTCTCGGATTTAAATTGCGGAAATATAAAGCAACAAATTACTCAAAATAGAACACCAACTTACCAAAATTTCCGAATGGCAACTACACATGCTCTATCTTCCTTGTTACCATCCGTTTAACTGAGTAGCGCATATTCCGCAACACAACATATCAATTACGCACTAATGAGCCAGAAAAATATAATATAACACTCATGCTCGAGACTAAATTTTCTGATATTATATTTATTACAGTGTTTACATCACTTTTATCTAATTAGTCGCATGTTATGAAGATCGCAGCGTACAACCCTCAGCAAAAATTATACTTATTTAAGGAGGTTTGTTTTCCTTACACATATGCGATAAAGAGTATTTGACCGGATTAAATTTGAACTTGCACCCGGGAAATAATTGCGATTTCAAATTCAATGCGTTTAATTCAGACGTATTTTCCATGATTAAGGAAAATCGCGTCCATGCCATTTTAAAATAATGAAGCGACAAGCAAGTAAACAATTATCTTTATTTACATATGACCTACTTACAACTATTTAATACTGATCGTAATTATCAGTCAGATACAACGGACAACATCTCCATAAACAAAATAATCAACACCTTCTAGCTATAGTAACTATAAAAGTTTCAAATCAACGTACATCAGTTCTGGATAATATTTATTAAGGATTAAAATCAAGTCATGCGGCTGTATATACTTCATGTACACAGAAGATAATTTGCAATATCGGGGAAAACACATAAGAGTAATTATAGTATAATACTTATTTCACGATCCACTTGAAGTCTGCTTTGGAGATATGGAAACTATATGGTATATACCTCCAATGACTTGATACTACTAAAATTTAAGACTACTTTGAAATTTCACTGATAATAATTTTTTATCCAATTTTTCACGTAGTATTCTACCAAGTTACGGAACTAGTAACTGTAAATAATTGCCAATAAACCTAACAAGCTTATCTCATTATTTTGGCTGCACGTTCCCTGTCACGTTCCACTTCGATTGGATGCATTCGTTTTCTGTGCGAAAAGCAGTTTCCTGAACTCGCAAATGCTTTGGGGCAATAGGGGCATTGGTAGGGCCTTGCCCCTGTATGTTGGTTAATATGAAACTAAAATAGTTAAATTAAAATCATTCTCTTCAGAGGTATGCGCACATCGAGAGCTACAATACAATAGGTACTCGTAGTTCGCAAATTTTCCAAAAATCCAATTTTCAGAAAACTTATCTATGGTTAACAAGCGTAATAAATTAAGAAACTAGTTTATTTACGATTTAGAAGCAAATAAATAGGACTGCAATTACTAAACGCACCAACCCTCGTACCCCACCGTAATATAGAATCAACCAATTCATAAATACCCTCTCAAGGCGCACTTCTTACGAAGATAACATAGACATTCTTAAGAGAACATAGACGTTCATTTAGGGACATCCTGTGAATACCCATATTCAACCATAAGATGTTCTACAAACGTCCTATGGGCATACGGATAGGGATATGGACACATCAGTCGGAGTTTTGTGTTTACGCACAAAAACTGGATTATAAGTTGCTTGTGGATACATATCCTTAGATTTAGAATATGCGCAATTCAGGGAAAATAATTAGAAGAAATGGTTCCAGAGATAGTAATTGCTGTCCATAATTTGTCTTCATAAGGTGATTCATTAACAATGGGACAACCGAAAGCTGGATGGATATATTATGTCAGACGATGACGATTAAATAAAATATGCCTTATCCGAAAGTTAATAGTTTCTGATATACAGGGTATTAAAAGTTAAAATTTTAATTAATTTTTTTACATTATTCTGAAAATATCTATATTAGACACTTAAAAATTTGAAAAGCTATATTTTTTAAGTGACGAGTAATATACGAATTTACAGTTAATAACCTTTTACTCTGTATATCTAACGAGAAGTTGGATTCAAAATCTGAAAAAATAATAATTATCCTATTAATTCTGTATTTTTGTTTCATTTCGATATCTCGAACTATCGAAATCGAATTCGAAATCTATTAAACGAATACTATGTTTAAATTTGTAAATACGAAAAATTAGAAACGAATCAAATCAAATATAGTTTCGTTTTCTAGAACACATAGTTCGTTACTAAAAAAATATAACTTTACAAATTTTCAAGTGTCTAACCTAGACACTTTCAGAATAAACTCAAAGAAATTAATTAAAATTCAAACTTTCAACCTATATATATCCAAAATTAACACCTTTCGGTGAAGGCACATTTTCTCCAATCGTCACCATTTGACATATGTGCCGTGTAGTATCTCTAGTTTTAGAATGTCCCATTGTTAATGAAACACCCTCTATATCTTGGTTCCTGGAAGTTGGATAAGATCCCGGACTAGAAGTAATAAATTCCCATACGATATTTTATATGGTCGATAGGTCTAATAATTTCAATTGGAACTATTGCGTACAGTCATGGTGGTGGTGTTAGTTCAGGAGGGTCACGTTGAATTCATTCTTCTTCTGCAGACAGTTCCACTTGACCGCCGAAGTAGATGTAAATCTACAGCTTCGTTCCTTGCCCGATTGCCTCGTTCGTGTGGCCACCTCATGTAAAGCGAAAACGTTGGTTTGGATTCAGTTACGCAGTTCCCCCGAAGAAAAAAATTCGAAACATTCCTGCGGTCAACTCTTCTGCATATTCCAGCTGCCAATGAATGTATATCAGTCATTCGGGATGGGAAACTGATGTGGAAGGTCCCATAGAAGAAGCTCAACAATCTTATATAGTAGAATAAACGGTTTCTCCTATGCAGGATATCTAATAAATAATCTACCCTCTTTCCAATTTATTTATTTTTGATATTAAAAAGAGGTTAAAACGGGGACCCTTCTTCAGTTTGGGCACTAGAACTTAAAATGGCCTTATTGCCTTCCCTTGTACGTGATATAGACTTCCTTACCCTAAATAGAACTCGCCAATTTTTTTACATTTTTGGATTTCTCGTTAAATTTTATAATCACTTTACGTAAGATGCTTCATCTTCGAAATTTACCGTTTTTGCGTTATTCAGCAAAAGTTGAAAATTTTGATAGCTGCGAAGTCCTATGAATATTGGTGGTATTTCTTAACTGCAATGAATTTTGGAATCGGTCTTTTAGGGCTAAGATAGAACTTAATAAGCTTCATTTTGCCGTACTTGGATTTCAGAAAAAGTCTTCCATAGTTCTCGAAATACGCCTCCGAATTTGTGCGATTTCAAACATCAATAACTTGTTTTTTTCAAACCAAATGTAACAATTTTCTTAACGGCGTCGTCAACGATCGACATAAACCTAGGTGTAAAAGGATCGGGAAATACATACTTATACTTTTTTTTTAGTTGCTTATCAAATTCGAAATTGATTTAGAGGATATCCCATTTCTCTCTTTGGTAATAAACGATATTGCAGGGCATTTTGCCAAATACAAACATTGAAATGTTCACAAAATATATTGTAAAAGTTTTCTAATTACTGTCGTTTTCCGTTTTTTATGAAATATCAAAATTTGGTGACGTCATTGAGCATATTTAGACTTTACTCAGAAAAAGGGTCAATTTACGGGAACTGAGAAATGGCTGGATTTAGGGATAAGGCCATGTTAATAAAAGATAAGAATTTTTGAATTTTGCACACGATGCCGTCGAGAAAATTGAAGCATTCCCTTTGAAATTAACAAGCTATTAATGTTTGAAATCATGTAAATTCTAAGGCATTTTTCGAAGATTGTGGAAGACTTTTTCTCAAATTCAAATATATAAAAGCTCATTAGGTCCTGTCTTAGTCCTGAAAAGTCGATTTCAAAATCTGCAGTCGTTAGAGAACAAAACTGGTTTGCATGTGACCTTGCAAGTGCTAGATGTTTGAAATTTTTCAAAATCAATCGAAAGCGGTAAATTTTAAAGATAAGACAGTTTACATAAACTGACCTCAATATTTAACTAGAAATCCAGAAATGCCAAAAAATTATGGAATTGTATTTAAAATAAGGAAGTTTATGTCACTTACCAGAGGTGGATCATGCGGGGCTAGATAATAACAGCATTTTTAAGTTGCACTTGCAAAATGGACCCCGTTTGAATCTTTTTTCTAGTGTCAAAAATAAGAAAATCAGATGGGGTATAAATTATTAGTGAGACACCCTGTATATGACTCTGTATCTACTGTTTGCAGGTCTCTATCCCACTATGGGAAGATATAGCCTCCATTTTGACTTAGATTGGAAATTCCCGCAACCCTTGCAAGACATTGGACGTTGCTACTGGTGTTTTCTTAAGTGCATCGATGATGACCAGTCAGATTCGGTAGTCTCGCCAATTTTACCGTATAGTAAGTCTGATCTATGCCTAACAGTCAAACCATGAATCTATGAAAACTCTCGGTCTTATTGTCGCAGTAAACACCCAGTGTAGAATGTAAGGTTTCAGGCCCTATATCGTCTCCTTTATACTGTGCAGTTGTCATGCTAGCGCTATTGTCTTATTGCACTAGGTCAGCTTATTGTCGATTGTCATCATATAGAAAAATAGGTCACCAATGTAGCTTAAGCCTTAATAAATCATTATTGTATTTTCTATTGCCGCATTCCTTGTTCGAAGCACTAACGGCAGACTTGAAAGAGTATCATCACCAACCCGTCGTCTGAGTACGCCTACGCTCTGAATCCATTAGTCTAAAGCCTCTTCAAAATACCCTTCATCAGTAAGTACCACAGTCGCGGTGATAAGCAGCTAT
This sequence comes from Euwallacea fornicatus, assembly GCF_040115645.1. Classification (NCBI taxonomy): domain Eukaryota; kingdom Metazoa; phylum Arthropoda; class Insecta; order Coleoptera; family Curculionidae; genus Euwallacea; species Euwallacea fornicatus. The sequence goes on from NC_089543.1 coordinate 749,728, forward strand.
CTTGTAGACAGCCAATCTTGACACCGACTTCCAATCTGGTGACTTGTCAAAGGTGTACTAAGTTCGCGGTCTCAAAGTCCCGATCTGACCCGTCCCAGTCCATTAGTTGGGATTGGGTGGTGGTACCGGTACCATTGGTTATTGTTGTAAAACTATTTATTTCCCCACAAAGAATATTTCTCACGTGTACCAATTGAAACGTCATAAGCAAAATAATTTTAATTTTAATTGTCTATGTAGATGAAAACCTAATAAATAACTTTGCAAAATATTATTTGTATGTGGAACATGTTTTCACAACATTAAATTTATAATACTTGGAATGGATATATTTTGAAACGTTTGCGGTGTTCTCTTAGAACACATTCAACAACATACCTTTAAGTCCTGGTTTCTCTTGAAAGTCTTGTCACATAATGGACACTTGTGAGGCCGTAAATCACTGTGAGTGATAGAGTGCGCCCTTAACGTACTATTGGTTGGATACACCCTTCCGCACACTTCACAAGGGAATTGAACACCTTGGTGGTACTCCTTGTGTCTAAATAAATTGCACTGAGTCTTGAACCTGCAAATTTTATTGTAGAATGATAAAACCCGCACTTACCCACAAAATAGAAAAGTCGACTTACACTCTCCCACAAATATCGCAACCGTACTGACCCTTAGGCCTGTGAGTCTCCAAATGCACCTTCAAAGCCCCCTTAGAAGTGATATCTTTGGCACAAATAGGGCATTTGTAGATGACCGAGGGCTCCTCTTTTTCTGTGTGTTCCTGCGTTTCCCCATTTTGAGCGTCGTCTTCTTTCTTCTCCAATTGCGTGTTGTTAACGAACACCGTAGCTAAATTCGTTTGAAATTTATTGAGACTAAAACTAAGAATCCTTTTGGTGTATGTAGCTGAATGGATGTACATATGCTGCTGCAGAGCATTATTACTAGAGAAGCTCCTTTTACACACTGAGCAAAGGTAGATAATGCAAGTATTCTCGGAGTTATCACTCTCAGATGAGCCAGACTCTTGTAAACCCGATTGGCCCTCAGGGTCTTCATCCGATTCTTCGTCTTCTTCGTGAGCTGGATCTTCAGGCATCAGTTCAGAATCAGTCTCAGGCTCGCTTTCTTCTAAGCAACATTGAAGAACTGACATCGGGTCCACTCGGACTTCCATTTCAGTCTCTTCTGGCTCGTTTAAGGGTGAGTCTTTGTCCTCGGTGATCTGTTAAGTTAGAAGTTGCCTAAACATGCGGAGAAATTTTTTATGCATTACCTTGGTTAAATATGTGTGCAATAAAGATACGTTGTCGGTTTTAGTCGGTTCGGGGCTGACTGGTGTGGATAGCACACATCTCGTCATTTTTTCCTGATTTTTTAAAGCCATTGTAGCAAAAGAATGAAACCCGTTAATTTTCACTATGCAGTCTTCACATATCATTTTTGGCAATTTGTCTTCTAAGTTAACCTGCACAAGAAAAAACATGTCGGACAGTTGTCCACCAGGCGCATTAAAACGAAAACGGTCCTTACTGAGACAGAGAGATATTTCCTAATTTTGGCATGTAAAAACGCCTGTTTGGCCTCCTCACTGAATAGAAAAACACCGCACTTAACTTCGATTGAGCATATTCTACACCATTTTTCAATATCCATTTTCGTTTATTACTACATTGAACACAAACTATCCTCCCAGAACTGTAAAAGTGTGGCAGTTACATCGGGGCTTTAATTAGATATACAGAATATAAAAAAGAACTATACCGTCCTTTAATAGAGATCATTGCGCACACACTCAATAGGTACATTTCATGAAAATTCTGTGCTTTTAAAAAACGTAAATCATTCGGCTGCATGTCCATTTCCGATCGAGGAATTTATCCTTATCTGGGATTTACACCGGAAATCCTCACAGGATGATGGAAGTTCGATCTTTGGCGAGTACTTTGGGACACTTTTTTGAACCGACAGTAATTGCGACAATGCCTAATAAATTTACGATTGACAGACGTCAAAAAACACGTGTACATTCTTCGCGCCATTGTGCGGTTCCAAGCGCGGACGCAGACAACTCGTAATTTTGAAAGGCGGTACAGCGATTGCCTTTTAAAATCAATATTACCAGCAAAACTAGGGGTTGTGTCAGTGACGCAAGGGCTGCATTATCGTCTATTTTCCCTAATCAATACTGCTAGATACAACGATCCTGCAGTAACGACTCTGGCCGCGACCCCCTGCGATGAGCTTATAGGATCCTGATACTCATTTTGCGTGATGCGCCTGCTTCATTCCCGTTTCTTACTCATTAGGGAAGTTGGAAAGAGTTTCGCAACTTCGCTGATGACATATGAGAAGAACCATTAGAATTGAATGTCTGTCCGTTTTAAAAGACACTGCTCTCTTGATTTCCTTTCGAAATAAAAACCGCCCTAACGCGTGCCAAACGAAGTTAATAAAATATTCTTTTAGGGACTACCGAATATGAATGTCTTAAGTTTTCAGACTGAAAGACACTTCAGTCTGGACTACTTGTCTGTCCTTCTACTGCACTTCTACTGCACTTTGTGACGCTAACTTAATACGAGGATAGTCCCAAAAGTACCCACCCCAACACTTAAAGAAAAAACAATTTGGGAAAATATTACATTATTTCTTAATTCCTTTGATATTGACATGCCTCTCTCAGCGATATATCCTGTTTATGGTAAGAAGCATCAGATGTTCCAAAATAATTATCAACCTTGGCACCACCTCTTCATTATTGGCAGATCTCTTTCTACCGAGCCAGTTTTTCAAATTTAGAAATAAAAAATAATCTGACAGGACTAAATCTGGCTGACAGAGTGGGTGAGGACAAATCCAGTTGAATAATTTTACGAATCGCGATGACAGAAATCTGGACTGGTGCGTTGTCTTGATGAAACAAGACTTTTTTCTTCGCCAAATGCTTTCGCGTTTTTGGATTCCTTCACTTCAACGCTACAATCAATTTGTACAATATTCTCCGTTTATTGTTTCTCCTGTAGGGAGATGATCAATAAAAATGCATAAGAAAACTATCGCCATCATCTTTCCTGCAATGCAACGATTTTCGCATTTTTGGAGTCGATTCTTCCGTTTGAGTTCATTCTTTTGTTTACCCTTTCGTCTCTGATGTAAAATGATCATCCCATGTTTCGTCCATGATTATGAAGCGACGTAATAACTCTACCTCATTCCTGTGAAACTTTCCCAAATACTCTCTTGCAACATCCTCACGACGCTGCTTTTGTTCAATTGTAAATAATAGCGGAACCCATCTTACGCACAGCTTGATGAATGTTCAATGTGACTACCGTCTATACACTTTATATTTTATATGAGTTAAGTTTCAAAATCGTATTTGTAATAAAATCAAAAATAACTTAATTTAAATTTTGTATGTACTGTTCAATTTTATCTCAGGTTTCATTTAGGTCTGCATTAATATCGTTATAAAGTTCAGTTTTTAAGTAGTCTCATAAAAAAACTATATGAGATATGGCTGGCCTAACAGGACGCCCCATTTTTTCAATACTTTATTTAAATTGAATATCAAAAACTACTGAAGCAAATCGTAACATATTACAGATTTTTGAAAATCCAAAAATCGGTAGAATTCAAATATACTTTAATATATAGAGGGTATCACTTAAAAAAACTTAACTTTGATTGATTTTTTCTAATATCTTGTCATAAAAATATACGTCAATATATAAAACTTGTACTCGTATATAAACAACTTTTTTCTAGCTTTAACAATAAACACGCAATAACTTGTCAAATCATAAACATTTACCCTTTACAGTACTTTTTGAAAAGACTGTTATGTATGCTAACTCGCGCAATTTTATCCAACGGTGTTCCAGTACAGTTTTATGGATATTCACCACAATATCTAGAGTAGTCAAATCTGGAGTGTCATGAGGTCGACCGCTTCGAAGTTCGTCTTGACACCTGTTACGACTGCATTGAGACTCTACCACTCAATATTTTACAGTTTTTAACAAAGAACCATATTCTCCCAGAGTAGAAATTAACTCCGCTTTGGTGTTGGATGGACAAAGACGTTTCAAATGGAAGTATTTAATAACGTATCAATGGCCAGTTGTTTCCCTGTTCACAAAACCTCTAAAAGCATTCACTTAAACGGTTCCAAAACAATGCCCTCAAACATTAGATATAACCTTTCTAAGGTTACGTCTTTGTAATATAAGCAATTAAAAAAAAATCATCATCATATGTCAAGTCATGTACTTCGGGGACTATCCTCGTAGCTATATTTTCAGATGCCGTTTTTATTGAATATTTTCAAAGGGAAGTGTCCAGAATAGAAAGGACGTTTCCACCATATTGGTACAAACAGGACGTCCGAAAAGTAATAACCGGAATAACTATGGGATGCTAGAGAGTAAAAAATAAACCAATTCGGCTGAAATTACTCTATACAAAAATGTTTCCATTTTACAGGGTATCAATTGTCACAGTTTTTGACTTTAAAACTTGAAACTGCTCCTAAGAGATTTTGGGAGCGTTAAATTCACTTAAAATACATGCGTTTGTTAATGAACAGGGCAAAAAATACTTAAATCTCTTGTAGAGTAAAAATACGCAATTTTGTATAAGGTATATTTAGCTCAATCGCTCTACTAGCACCCCGTACTCCTTTATACCGACGTATAGGAGATAGCCTGCAGATAATACCCAGGCCGATACTTATAATAAGTTTTGCTGTTTTCACATCACTCCGAATGGGTAATTTTGTCAATCATATTTTCAGAAAAATTGAAATAGTGTCTTTCAGTCTGATTATCAGACCTCTTATTGTATTTATACTCACCATATCATGCCAATTCTTGCCAACTTCTATTATAAATCAAAGCCGTCTTCTGCCACTGCCACCGTAAAAAAAAACTATCTCCCAGCTTATACTTTAAGGGTTAATTCAATCAAACACACCCCCTATTCTTAATATTTATTGAATAACATATTATCATGTATAACATACACGGACATAATTCAAGTAAATAATAATAATTATAATACAAATGTACAGATTAAGCAATGTAATCGCCTTAATGGTATTCAGTTCCAAACAATGCTAGATCATTTTTTCGCTATTTAAAATTAAACATAGCATGTACTAAGTAGTATACAAGGTGATTTAAAATTCAGTACAAAGAAATGAACAGCGCATTTTCAAGGTCAAAATAAGACTTTCTGTCTTTTAAAAGTAGATCCTCAAAGGCTTAGTTTTCAATATACAGGACGTTAAAGTATTATCATCATCAAAATTCATGGTCCGCTATGACGTCGTTGTTTGACACTCCTACGCGTTTTCTGTCAAATTTGTTGAAATCTGAGATTATCAGAAAAAATGCAGGCAGAGAACAGATTTTTACGAAAAAAAATAATAAAAAATATCCGAATTTATGGAAATTTAACAATAATGTTATCGAAACTATTTTGAGCTATTAAAAACGAGACGAAACGTATTAACCTCCATTTGAATCAAATTTGATAGAAAACGCGTAGATTTGTGAAACTAGACCGTCATAGTCTACTATGAATTTTGATGGTGACAATATTTTAACACCCTGTATATCGAAAACTAAGCGTTTGCTAGCCCACATTTAAAGGAGACAAAGTCTTATTTTGACCTCAAAGCTACGCGCCTAAATTCTTTGCACTGAATTTTGAATCACCCTGTATAATAGCATAAATTGGACCTAACTAGGCTTCGTAATGTTGCTGCAGGATTTAGATTTGCATCTGCAAATAAAATAACAAATGAAATAACTCAGCCATAATACTGATTAGCAACTGGCTTCAGTTTTCACTTACGAGTTTTTGCTCCTCTTTCTTCTACAAATATGCAGCGTTATAGGTCCGCTTTTAACACTCTTGAAAAGTAGAACTGCCTCAGCATGAGATATATCATGACACACTTGGCCATTGACTGCTAAAATCTCATCTCCTGGAAACGGAATTTATTGTAGCAATTTGGTCAGTACAGATACCTAGTACATGTAAAGTCATAATTACGGCTTCGTGAAATATAATGGTATTGTTGCAATTTGAAATTTTGCAGTTCACAAAGCAATTCGTTTTTAATTAATAAAAATAGTTTAACATCTAAAGCCCCATCAACGCTAATTGCCTCTTGCAATTGTTAACGTTTCATGTTGGCACTAAGCGCTAATGGTGTTCTCTATATAAGAATAATTATTAAATAAGCCATTTCCTTAGCCGATTATGTAAATAGCCAATTTCGTTCAAAAAGGTGCACCTTAGCAAGTATGTTTATACATCTTATACACATGGTCCAGAAGCAAGTCTGGTATTCAATTTCTGTTGCGTTTATCATCTTTCAAGTCGAATAATACCGAGAAATTTCCGTGCCAGGATGAAATAAAGAACCAAAAAGTGTCACGTTTCACGATTTTTTAGTCCATCGATCATGTAAAGTGTTGATTAAATGTTTCCTGTTGAAAGTTATTGGGTTAAACTAATCGGATATCATTAAGTGAATTGAAGCTTGATTTACAGGCAGACTGGTAAAGTGAGAACAAAGCCACAGCTACTTGTTATGAACAGTTAACCAGTGTTGGTTTAGTTATAAAGTGGTCGACATTGGATATACATATATGCAGGTATGTATAAGTAATAAGGGATATCAGGCAATAAAGTCTGCTAAACAGACCAGAGGATGACCATTATAAAATGTATAAGTGCGCCTTGTGTTATCAATGTTTTTGCCCTTGGCGAATATTTAATAATTTATGAACGCACTCACCGGCTTTGAGTCTGCCATCCTCAGCAGCTTGTCCGTTCACCATAATGGTCTTAATGAAAATCCCCAAGGCACCTTTGGGAGAATCCCTCCCTCCCACTATGGTGAACCCCAAAGACTTCTTCCCAACACCCTTCTCCAGGGTCACGGTATGGAAAGTGCAAACTCCTGAAGCAGGTCTTCGAGGCAAAGTGCAGAAACTCGAGGCTGAACCTGAGTCTAAGAATGACTTCGGCTCCGTACTCTCCGACAGAGGACTCGGAGGAGGAGAGACACTGTCGTTCCTAGAAGAGGAGGAGCTTTTCCTCAGCATCCTAGTGTAACTTCCATGAATCGAGTTTTTTTGGAAATGTCTCTTGTTAAGGGGGCTGGGTGTGCTTAATGGAGGTCCGCCCAATGAATGCCTGTTGAAATCGAAGTCTACAGAAGTTTCTTTCATGCAGCGTACGATGACCATCTCAACATGGAGCTCCGAATTGTTGAGAATTAACTTGGCCTCAGTGATCGTTAGCCCTGCTAGGGGGGTTCCGTTGATACTCACTATTTCGTCTCCTTCCTGCAAGGACCCATTCCTGCAAAAGTTTTTACGTGAAAGTGTGAATTACTCGAATAGAATATACGCAAAAATCGCTCAAAATTCTCATGGGAATCACGCCGTCATATTAACGAGTTCAAGCCTTTTATTACTGATAACTGATTAAGTTTTACAGCAAATCCCTAATGAGCTCCTAGTTTGTATCTTGTCATGAAATGTATTGCCTTTTAGGATCTTGCATGCAAAGACACATGCGCTCACCAAATGAGTTATTATAGTTCTAGGAACTTCAAATCTTAATATATGCCGTATTTTGAAATCATACTCGAGGATGTACAGCATTATAGCCAGTGAGGAAATTAATTAAAAGATGCATCCTCTCCCGGAAAGAGAGACCAAGAAGCAGCTCGTCAGTCAACCGTTAGTTGTATGAGAGTAGCAAAAAATAATTATATACATTTGCATCTCATTTTTTCCGTACAGCTTACAAATAATAGGCTGTAGACTTACGTAAATTCGCTATAAGTGCTCTTCTCTGAGATAACTTAAAATGAATATATTCCAACGACCAACGACACCATCCGCACCATCATAAACTTCTTTCTATACGCCACGCTAGCACGATAATATTTTATTATTTGCAAGTAATTAATAATTAGAGTTCGGCCTTGATTTTATCACCGGATTTTGCTCGATAGAACATGCTACAAAAAATATGGCGATAATTAAAAGCAATTTACATACTGATTTCCGAAAATAAACGCAAGGGAACTTACTTCGAAGTTAAACTCTCAGGCACGATTCTCCCAACCATGTAGCCTTGGGAAATTTGTTTGCTCTTCGTTATAAAAATTCCAAGCTCCTCTTCCGGAAATGTTTTACTGAACTTAACAATGGTCACATTCTTGCTATAGTTCGAGGAATAGATGCCGTCAGTCGAATTCGTCTTGGCTTGTAATCCTATCGAGTAGCTCCTATTTAGGTTTTGACTAGCAGAATTTGCGGCAGTGCCATCGATGTCTATATCTTTGATCTCGGTCAGTGATAAAGGGGAGAGAGAGCTGAAGGGACCCTCGAAGTTGGATGCGAAAGAGTCGTTCACTAGAATGCCACTATCCGAATCTTCGTTGTCCCCCGAAAGCAATCGATCCTCCTCCTCATTTGTGTTCACTTCATGATATATCAAACTATGAGTCTGCCGAAAGGTTTCCAAATCAGGCAGGGCGCCATAGGAAAAGCTGCGCTTTTTCACTGCTTTTTTCCTCAGCTTCTGGCCGTCACTCTCCGAATTTTTGTATAGTCTATTGAACAGTCTATTGGAGTTTTGAAAGTATTTCTCCGACATGGCGCGCAGCTTTGCAGTAAAACACAAAGACTTAAAAGCACTATCACAAGGGGTAGTATCACTAATATTGGAATCGTCCTCTAGATTTTCGCTTAAACTAAACGTAGGAGAATCTTTGGAACATGAAGGGTCAACGTCTATATTCGAAGAGGGATTTTCGCTCGTCACCGTGGATGCGTTTGAATTGGACCTAAAGCAGGACAGGCGAGTGTGCTTCACCCTGTCTAGAAGCGGATTTCTCTTTTCAGGTGTGCAATTAAACACTCCACTAGAACCAATAAATCTTGGCTGGCTTTTATGTCTTCGTTTCTCAGACTTTTCTAGTATGATAACGCTGTCTTCCACGCTATAGAAGTTTGTGTCGCTCTTGCTGTAGTGTCTTCTTGCCCACGATGAGGAGGTCATATCTACACAAAAAATAACACTATGCTATAATCAGAAACTCTTTTTTTCCGTCAAGCAGGGAACCCGAGGGAGAAAACATAATTCGAATACGCTGAATCCAATGGTGCTAACGATTTTTCTAGGTTAGCTCTTGTTTTCGAGATATTTGAAAATCAAATTTTGGGTTCCAAAGACGCAAAAAAACCTTCTTTTGTCATTTTTCTATCGAAGATTGGTCGAGTGAACGTCGTATCGAAAAATATACATCTAACAGAAACTATATGGAGAAAAATGATTTCGGTTCACCCGGTTTTGAAGGTAAGTTTAGATCATTTAATAACATTCTAATACTGAGGCAGTGAAAAGTAGCGAAAATGTCTTAGTTTACCATTACTGTCAAACTTCATGTCTATATTTAACATTTTATAATAGCTTTGAGATTTCTTATTAAAGTCACGTTGTTGAATAGTTCAAAATAAATACAAGGTGTCCCAAAAAATGCATGTCAGAAATGGTGTAATGAGATTATTTGAGTCAGTAGATTAAAATTTGATTCAAGAATTATTTGAAAAAACCATCTCGTTTAGACGCAATTGACGGTCAAAATTCTAAAGAAAAAACAAACCTGCTTTTGCTATATCTGGAAAAGGCATCAATGGATTTCATTGACCCCATTATGCATTTATTTATTAGTTATATCATGTAACTTTAATGTCTATTCGCAATGTACAAATAGTAAGTTCTTAGCTATCTTCGTACAAAAATTACCAGAACTTTTCACTGAATAGCTGCATCATACTGACTTTTTCCTGATGATACATTAGCTCTTTCTCCAACTGTTCTATCTCGTGGAATTTCTCATAAGGTTAACATTTCATGGTAAAAAATTTTTTTTTTTTCTTTAGTGCAGAAAACCAATTTTTAATCACTTTGATGCTCGTCGATACATCTAGATGTGAACACGAATGATACTTATGAAAAATTTCATAAAAATTTATCAACATTTTTTGAGACGTCTTTTGAGCTCAAGAATGGTGTTCTTTGATGAAAAAATGACCGATACGGTTAAAATTATTCGTTTTTCCCTTTTTGATATATGGTTCTCGTGTAAAGGTCTAACCACTCGCGCAAATGTTTGGTAATCGGGTTTCCGACGATTCGGGAAGCGCACCGCATGAACCGTAATACAAGATGTCAGATTATCTTCATAAAAATGATTAATTTTAACTATGTCCGCCATTTCTTCATGAGAAAACGTCATTATTGATCTCAAGAGAAACTTCAATAAATGTTGGTAAATTTTCATAACATTTTTCATAAGTGGCATAAGCCTTCCCATCGACTAGTATCGATAATTATCGATGTAATAACAAATTGATATTTTGTATGAGAAAAGAAAAAAAATTTTTTTAGGCGTGAAATGTTAACTATACGAGAAATTTTCAACAGATAAAAAAGTTGAAGAAAGGACGAATGTATCGCTAGAAAAGAATCAATACAATGCAGCTATCTAGAGAAAAGTTTTAACCATTTTTGTATGAAGGTAGCTCAAAACTTACCAGTTACACATTGCAAATAGACATGCATGTTACATGAAAATAATCTCTTTACTCATGAATAAATGCACGATGGATTTCATTGAAAGGCAGTGAAGCATTCTCCAGATATAGCAAAGAAATTTTTTTTGTTTAAAAACTTTGAACGTCAATAAACCAGATAATTTAAAAAAATATTTTTTTGTACCAAACTTAATGTATTGACTTAAATAATTTCATGATACCATTTTGACATGTATTTTTGGAACATCCTGTATATACAAGGTATTTTAAATTCGACCATCACCATTGGGATCTCGGAAACTACAGGGAATACGAAAAACCCTCACTGAAGGCGAAATTGCATAATTTAGCGCTTAACTAAATGCCGTTTTCAAAATTTTGAAATTTTCGAGTGCTTCCAAAGATATCCGAAAAGAACTAAGAATTGGAGATTTCATTTTCATTTTTTTAACGTTATTTGAGAAGGAAGGCCAAAACCAGAAGAACATTTTCAAATTTGCCATCCAACTATATTTCTGCTTAAAAATCCAATGGAGCGCTGATAAAAAAATTAAATTGACGATGATAATCGAAAGACGAAACGTCGGGTGACAAATCTGATCGAACGTCATTGTCTAGTTGAGAAAAAGTGACATCACAAGGCCTCCTTTCACCGCCCCTCCTTCACCACACTGATCAAATAACACTAAAAAAATAATAACGAAATTTCCAATTTTTAGTTTTTTTCGGCTAATTTCAGAAGTACTTGGAAAGTCCAAATTTTGAATTCGGCATTTGATCAAGTGCTAAATTTCATAAATTTTACTACCATTTAAAATTCTTCATGTCTCCTCTAGTTTCCAAGATCTCATTAGTGGGAGTCGAATATGAAATGCCCTGTACGTAAAAAAAGTAAATATAAATAGAATGAAAATAAAAGAAGGTAGACGTTTGAATCTGAATGATGATCAATTCATATTTCATTTTGTATTATGGTAATTTTATAGGAATACTTAATAGGCCGGATATTTGTCTTTTGATGCGGGATGAACCATTTGACAATATACTCAGCGATATGGAGCTTGTGGCATGGGATTGTGTGAAAGTGGTTATTAAAATTATTCTTTGAAATCATCGCTCAGAAAATTGGCGAATGCTAATTGAAGACATGCTCACTGCTTTTCAATAACTTAATATTAGAATGCCATTAAAAATTTACGTACATATAGAGAAATTCACTGAACAATCACCAGCTAAAACCCGTGAGCATGGGCACCTTCATCAGGTTATAAGACTTGAACATTGGTACAGCAGTAAAAAGCTACATTCTCTTTTTGGGGATTTTTTTTAGAATTTACAAGAGGAAGAACAGGATATTTAAAAATTGATAAGGACGATAGATGAAAATTGAAAAAAAAACTAAGAAAAAAGTTTGAAAAAATGCTGAAAACCTATCTGAAAGCCATGCGAACCGAATTAATTATTCTTCAAATAGTTTCTATTAGATGAATATTTGTCGATACGACGTTTATTCGATCAATTTTCATCTATTCAAATTCAATAAACGATTGATAACGTTTTCTTGGGTCCTTGCAACCAAAAATTTAAATATCAAATATCTCGAAAACAAGAGCTAACCTAGAAGAACGGTTGACACCATGCGGGTGTCCCGCTTGACGGATTCTGCAACTGCCCCGATGTAATTACAATCGAGAATAATCGTTAAGATAAACGCATCTACCTATTCTTGACCGGTGTCTGGCTTGTTCTCTGGGGGTCTTAAGCATCTCCAGCTCAGCGGAATCGGATGAAGAATTGAAAACGAAGACATCAGGGGAGTCCGAGTTCCTCAGAGGTGACAAGCTCAAGAGACGAGGAGGCTGGTCCTGCTTTCTGAACCACTTCATTCCTGAAAAAGTATTAGATATAAAGGGAACAGTTTGGAAAGATTCATGTCATTCTCGAGACAATAGTTGCTGTAATGTACTCATTGTGTGTGTATCCATTATATTAGTGGTACCGCACGCCCAATGCAACTTTGTTGAACAATGTTATTAGCTGTCCATTCAGCCTGTGTCATTGTTACTAAATATAGGTAATTTTTTTAACACTTTAAGTGTCAAAGGCCTGATCCTAACAAATTTGGTTCCGCGAAATTCTCCAGCCTGCACCTTACATGTAAGATAACATCTACCTTTACTATATGTTAACAAATTACGCATTCAGCGGACTCAAAAAAGAACAACCACTCAGTGGCCTTATAATAAATTGTCCGATTTTTAAATTCCACTGCAGTTACGCACATTAACATTCTGGAAATACCTCGCAGAGATTCTGAGCTTCTTGGTATACTAAGAATTTTTAAAACATAATAAATATGCCAAAATGCACTGGTTTTAAGATAGATAAAAGAGATCGGGTCAGGTAGTTATACTAATTAGGATTTTTCAAGGCGACCGTATTCTTTGATTCAATCTGTGGCCTTTGTTGGGATCAATAAATAAAAAATCCCGTTTACGGCATTTTCTTGCCGCAACTGGTAAATGCTCAGCATAAGAGAAAACTGTGTTAGTTTGTCAATAATTTTACCAAAGATGTCAATCTGGGTTAATTGTACCATGACGAATGTGACGATTTGCAGAGAAAACTAAACTTACTATCGGGTTTTCGTTTTTATATATAAATTACTGTCATGAAACATCTTTTCTCCATGGATATGCAGGTACGTAAAATGTATCATACATAATGAGCAACAGAAGCAATGTTATGTTATACTGGTTGTTTGTGCATTAACAATTAGAATGTGTAAGTGCATGTTGTTTGAATCGTACGAGCATACATTATGACTGAAAATTACATGTTTAAAATTAATCAGAAGCACACAACTTTTTAAAATCTACACGCAAACATTTTGCAAGTTCTTGCATATTTCACAAAGTAAATGAAAGAAAACTTATTCCACTAAAAATTATAACTTTATTAAATTATGTATTACGCATTTTGTTCGATAACATTTTGAGACAATTTCATGATCTGGCCTTCGCAAGAATTAAGATTATTTTCAGGCAGAAAACTGGAGTAAATACGTTTTTACATCTTAGCCAGTCGCCTAGGTTTTTCCATTAAGAGCATCGTGAAGTAATCGAAACAGATGAGATTTCGACGATGCTACGTCTGGAGAATCGGCTGGATGTGGAAAAACGTCTTATCTAAATTGTAGCAATTTAGAATGGATGAACCACAACACCTTTACAAGTTATCAATTCTGGGTGCTTGTTCCCGATTCCGCTATCATTTTATCCAATTGACGGCGATACATATTCAAACCAGTTGTTTAGTTCCTTCGAAGGAGTTCAAAATGCACCACACCTTTGCAGTACCATCACACGGATAACATAACTTTTCTTTGGCGAATATCTGGTGAATATTGAAGTGTTTTAAGCTGGCTCATTACGCTACCTGTTATCATATCTTTGCAAAACGAGCCAATTTTTTCTCTTTTAAAATGTACCTCGAGTTCATGGGGTATCAATGCATCGAGTTTGCTGACGTATCCAATTTGTTTGAAATGCTTCCCAACGCTAGATTTCGATACGTTTAGACTGTCAGTAATCTCCCATATCGATCATCGCCGATTTAATCCCATAAAATCTTTAATTTTTCTTCATCGAATTCACTATACACACGACATAACGTTTTCTAAATTTGTGTTGCGTTTTTTTCTTTACGGATGTAATATAACAAAATATACCGAAAATGTTCATTATTGTTTTCCAGTTTTGAATCGAAAGTAAATAAACAATTTCAGCAACCGCTTTAAGAGTGGACATGCAAGATCACGTCCTCCCTTGAATACTGCGCGGCTATAAATTTTACCCTTCTCCCGGTTATCTTTTTAGCGAATTATTATCATTCTTTAATTTCAAAGCAACATTAAATAAGAAAAATTATATCCTTTTGTCATTTGTTTATTTTTTTAAATGTCGCTTACACCACCGGTAATGCAAAATAGCTGATTTTTTAAATTGAAACACCAGTCAAGTGATGCCTCAAATTAGAGGTATTCCAAAACTTCATTCAATGGTGTATTGCGATTTAAAATCTGTTGAACGATTTGAACTGCTTTGTTCGATGTAAATATCTCTAATACGGTTACAATTAAAGGAATGAAATTGTTACAATATTTAGATAAATTTTTTGAGAACTTCGTAGCGGTGTTGCCAGTTTTCTGGCTGTCCTTACTTTTGGTGATAAATTGTTAAACATTTGAATTCGGTACAAGCATAACAGCAAATATTTACGTTTTTAAAATAGTCATGGAATTTCTTTTTTAGGCATGTATTATATTATTTGGTGTTTTCTTCAAAAGCTCTATGAGTTATAGCGATTGAAGCATTTCTTAATAAATCGGCTACAATTTTAACTTAAAACAATGGTGCACAATAAATATATATGTAGATGCTATGAAATTTAAAGTTTCACGACTTAAAAATATTTTTGACGATTTCATAGAATTTATTTATTTATTGTGTACTATTGGTATGAGACAAGAAGATAGCTGACTTATCAAAGAATATTTTAATGGCCATAACTCATGGAGTTTCTGACAAATATAGCAAGAATAAGATGTAGCTGAAAAAATAATTTTATGACAATTTTAAAAATAGAAATATTCTCTATCATGTCTAAACGGAATTCAAAGGTTTAACAAGTTTATCTCCAAAAGTAAGGACCTACCAGAAAACTGGCAACACTGCTACGAAGTTCTCAAAAAAGTGTATTAATAATGAAAACTTTCATTTCTCTAACTGTAACCGTATAACAGTAATTTGCAAAAACAAAACCGCTAAATTCGTTTTTTCCGCATATCTTCGTAACCATTCGAAATTTACTCGGTATAAAAACAGATTATTAATTTCCTTTAAATTGCGCAACTTTTTCGTAATTTAAGTGATTTTGTATTTATTACCGTTCCCGAGATCCCCATGCTGTCCATCTTTATCTGGGACGCAGTGTACATTCGAAATTATCGACTCTTCGATAAAGCATATTTTCTCAAATCGGTACCATTTGACGTGTAATATCTCCAATTATCGGTTGTTCCATTGTAATGAGTCACCCTGTGTACTACGGTTTTTACTCCAATTCATTCATATTTCAATTTGCTTTATCGAACGTAGTCTACGTCATCTTGTATGCACAAATAAAATTCGATAGCGGTGAATTTAAATTTCCGGACGACAATGCACTTCTAACCATGAGCATTTAATATGGATTTCGTATACCCTGATAATACAGGTAGGCAGTTAAGCAAATAGGAAGACTTTACGTTCAAACCTTGGAAGATTTCATTAATTTATTCCAAACATCCCACTCTAGATGTTGAAATCGATGCATGCCATTATCATCCAAGTATTAACAGGAAATAATTAGTTAAAGGCGCAAGTAAAATGTCGCAGTATTTACCAACTCACTTAGCAAATTTAAGATAACTTTTAATGTTCTTTACGTGTACTCGTCCTCTCCTTGGAGACTTTCCTTATAACGAAACGTCGCAATCTTTAGTGGGAAACTTGTTTAAAATCGAACGAGCAGATTCCTTCTAGTTAGTTAACTGACTAATTGTGTTGACGGAGGTAAAACCTCAGTTTTTAGTTAAATTTAACAAGCTCATATTTCATTAAGCGATCAGGTTAACTTATCGATAAGGATTCGCCTCTCCCAAATTACTGTTTGTTAAACCTTCCAAATTATGCGCTTAGAAAATCTGGGCAGTATTAACTCCCTTCTGGGGGTATACACGTAGCTTCGGGAAACTGACTACCTTCGAGGAACCACGGTCAAAAGAACCGCCTTTAATTATCATACCAATAAAGGCATTTTATGAATATCAATCAATGCTTAGGTGTAACGACATTGCTTTCAAAACGAGATTTTGTAACTCTCGCCTGCAATGAGTGTGCAGTCATATGAGTTTTCAATACCAGATCTTCTAGGATTATCTCTTTGGGCTGAGTTATTAGTAACAATAACGATAATAAGTAGCGCAATTTATTGCGATTCAATGCACCTAGTTTATAAAGCAAAATTGACTTACTGCGCCTGTCCACCTTAATGGCGTTATAAATTAATATAATTACGTTGGCTCCCTTGTTGTCAGTTACTGGAATGCCTTACTTTTTTATTAGCGTCTCTTCGCTCCGATTGAACATTAATCAAGAGGACACTGCATAAAGTAATTTACGCAGGGATTTAAAAGATAATATTAATATACGGTCATAATCTCAGCATGCACTAGTTGGGAAAGCTAAGTGAGACAAGAGGAATACCTGAAATTTTGGCATCCTGCATAAAAGCACCTGAGAATGATAAAATGTAACAATTTCTGTAGTTACCTTTTATTTATTCGCATGCTTACTTAAAAGGTGGTTCTGCAGTTATTCCCAGTTAAGCACAGACAACTGAACTTATGAGTTCGTTCTTGTCTGAAAATTGTAAACAAAAATGTAACGGTAAACAAGAACTCATCTCCTAAAACAAACTCCTTTTTTACGCATCTGCTAGTGTTTGTACTCTGATTATGTACCTGGCGTTACGAAATAGCGTCGCACGTCCATAGTGTTAAGTGTCCTTAAAGATAAAGTTTGATGACCACTGGCGGCAGGTACATCGTTTACCAAAAATCGCCTTTCGTTAGCGACCTTGTTCAAAGTCACCGAAAATGGGTTAAAACCATTTTTTTATTAAAACATTAAAATATTCAAGGGAACGAAATACACATAAATATTATGTAACAGATGTACAAAAATAAACTGAGCACCAAAGTTAGCCGCATTAGAAAACATACGCAGTTGCATCCAATTGGTTCTCGATTCTGAGCATGTGCGGCCTAGTCATTGTTCTTATATCGGGTGTCTCAAATGCCATGTCATATCTTCTAAATGGTGAAAACTGCGAGGTCGCTTAAATTAGGGAAAATATATTGAACTTGGTGCTTCAGTAATATTCGAAAACCGTGTTGCCATTTTTTTTAATTTTCTGAGTTATTGGGAAAAATCTGAAAAATGACAAAATTTAATTTTGAAAATAAATTGAAATCTAAATATAAAATTTTTTTTTCATATTTTTGCACTTTTTCAGACACTGGACCTGTACGATTTGCTAAATTTATAGTTGGCCTAGTTTTCAACATAATGATCCCCAACTTTGATTTTTTTTAATGCAGATAAATCTTGGAAACGCTCATTAAGGGTAGTTCAACGATATATCGATGTTTTGGTTTAAACGAGACCATTATGAGGCTTTTTTAAATGTGAACGGAATTTTGTTACAAATTTTAAATCTTAAAATAAAAATGCATTCTTAAAATATTAATGTTCGAAATGACTAAATGTCATTTCAAAATAAGCGTTGCCCACGATCTGTTATTCAGTGTGTAAAAAAATGTGATGTGCTTAAGCGATGGATGTTTCCAGGCAAAATTTACGAGTATCAATGTTGTTCTATTTTTAATTGCAACAAAATTCTATTGAAACTATAGAAATGATTAATTCGCCTTGGAAAGATAATCCTGTTAGTTTTTCAACTGTTAGGAGGTGATTTAAGAAATTTTTGAGGGATATTTTTGTCTTGGATACGATCCATGTTCGCATGTAGAAAAAGTTTTGTAGACTAACAAGTTCAAACTTTACTGGACGAAAATCCATGTCCTACTGAAAAAAGGTTGCTGAACAGTTAGGAATTACTTAACAAGCAATTTTAGTTCGATTGCGCATAATGGGAAAGATTTAAAAGGAAACAAAATGGGCTCCTCACGAGCTAACCGAAGATGACAAAAAATCGATCGGTTGACATCTGCATGAACTTGCTTTTTCGATATGAAAGAAAGAATTTTCTGTAAAATAATATTACGAGAGATGAAAAGTAGATAATGTATGACCATCATAAGCAGAGAAAAGCATTGGTTGATCCAGGCCAGCCATCCACATCTGTTGCAAAACGAATATTTACGCCAAGAAAGTTTTACTATGTACCTGGTGAGATTGAAAGGGAATCGTTAACTACAAGCTTCTGGAGCCTAATGAAACTTTTACAGTTGAGCGGTATGAGGTCCCAATTCAAAACTAAAAATTTCTCCACCATGTTCCGTATTGTCCAGACTTGACCGCTTGCCACTCTCATTTACTCAGCAGTCTCATGTAGCTGATCAGCGGCTTTCTAAAGTTGACGATGTTCGAAAGTGGCTCGATAACTATTTTGCTTCGAAACCGCTAAGTTTCTATCGCGACGACATCCTTCATCTATCCCATAAAGAGCAAAAGATCACGGATAGTAATGGAAGTTATTTTGATTATTGACACTTTTAATTAGTATAATTTTTATTTCTTCAAGAAATACTCAGTTTCTATTTCTAGGGCTATTAAATATACTCGGTTAATCGAAAACGTTCTGCTAAATTCGAAATTAAAATCGAGCAGTAAAGCGAATGTGAGTTTGAATGTCATCTCTCACTCTCACGTGTTTTATTGCTTTCGTATTATTAACTTTACATTTCCTTCATATGACACAAACAGAGACACAGTTATCATCAAGATAATTGAAGCTCTTCACTTAAACGAGCACCTACTGAGCGAAATTGTTAGATAGATTAGCATGTAGGTATACATTTGTGGAATGCAATCTGACTGTAGCAACTCGGTCAAGTAAATGAAACGTTAAATGGTCTATTAAGATTTATGTATTTGCAGGTGTACATAGCCCACAATGCAATCTAAGTCAAAGACCGAAACAACGTTATTTTCCTACTTAATCTCGAAGTTAAAGACCCTGTCATTTATAACTATTAACATTCTGGGTGGTTACTCACTTGACAGACCTTGAGCGAAGTAAATATTTTGGGACTTTTTGGTGTTTTTGGGTTAATAAAGGCCATAACAGTAAGTTTTTTCGATAAAAGTTGATTTACTTTCCTAAGATAAAAATAGGAGATGTATCACTCGTTTTAGAGATATTTAGATTTTAAATATATTGTTACATTAAAAAAAGTTAAGTTAACGTGCATTATCTCTAATTCATCAAATTAAAACAGTATCAGTGGTAAAGTAATCGTGTTTTTTTATAATAAGGTTTATAACGAGATATATGCTGACATTGTTTTTATGTATGGTTTTACTAACCGTAATGAGCTAGAAGCAGTTAGGCCGTATCAATGTTGATTTTTAAAACAACTTCCTATTCGTAGAACATTTGTGAGAGTCTACCAAACTTTGAGGAAAACTTTCCTCGTTTCCTTCTAGCATCGGCGAAGGTCAGACCTCACACCTCTGGATTTTTTCGTTTGGGTTGACCTAAAACTTTAAGTGTATTCACAACCTATCAATTCTAGAAACGTATTGATAAGGCACATACGGGAAGCGTGCGAATATATGAGCGAAAACCCGCGGGGAGGCAAAGTATTCAAAAGGAGGGGGGTATTTTGAATCGTCTTCACACGAAGCATATCAATTAAGTAAATTCAATTTATGTTATTTACGTTCAATATGTATTTCGTAACATTTTTGGTAATCAAAAAATTATGTGCAAAACAAGAATATTTAATGTAATTTGTGAACATTTCTAAAACAATTGAAAATCGGATCATTAATTATATGATATTTTTTACTAAAAATGAGTTATATAATCATCCTTTAAAATATTTTCCCCTCGGCATAGAATGCCCTGCATATTAATATTCTGTGCCTTTAGTCCATAAAGTAGCGAACCTTGAACAACGTTAACATTTTGCATGTTTTTGGTTGAATAGGGACCATATTAGTAAATTTTTTCCAAACAACTCAATATGTTCTTCCAAGGAAAAACATCAGTTGTATATTCCGAAACTTCAAGACACATTACCGACATGTTAACAAAAATCCATACAGTTATGAGACCTATTGCCAATTTCCAAAAATATCGTTATTGATGTAACAAATTAACTTATCTAGACACCTATTGAAACAAACCACTTAAAATAAATAAATATTACTCAAATGTATATGAGCGTGTCCACTATTGCTATAAAAATTCAAGGGGCAAGAATTTTTTTCTGTAAATGCGACATTTTTTTACTTTTCTCTCTCGTACCAGTTAATTGCCAATAACGTTGGAATGCCCTATAACAGCAAATCAGCAATAGCAAATAACCGTTGTATAACGAACCTTCATACCGTTACGTAATGTTGTTACGCACAGCTTAGTGGTCGACAAATCCATTCATCTCGATGACAACTATATGCGTTTTGTATGTTGCTCAGAATTTTAAAATAGAAACAGAACAATTTTTATCTCTGGAGATTAGTAAAGTGAGGGCCAGTAAATTTACATTAAAGAAGCAGTAGCTCGTAGAAAAAGCTCTAACACAACAAGAAAGTAAGACATGTTAATTTGTTCTGACCTCACCTGCAGCTCACTCGTAAACTTTCGTTTTGTCCATAACATGCTTCTTTCTATCCTCATAATTTAATCAAATATTTTCTGTCGTTTGCACAAAATAAAAGATTAGTTTTCCGCACAATTAGCGTGAAATTCCTCTTTGAAGAATTTCTTGAAGCATTCCAAGAAAGAGCCTATCTAATCAGACATGGTGGGTTAATTGCCTAGAATTTACACACGCAGGTTCCATTATTTTTTTTTTAGTGTGTGTTATTTTCTTGAAAATCTAACTTTCAACGTATCTTCCCTCGAACGTAGATCAGCTTCCAGAAATAATTTGAGCCGGATGAACATGAAACTGATTGGTGGATGTATCAGGAAGACCTTCTTCAAACGTGGTGGTGATGGACAAGCTCTAGATGTAGTGCCATTTCACTGAAACTTTTCAACAATTTCTCAATTTCTGGAATTGAATGTCGGATTCGTTATCCTGAACGCGTTCCTTCTCAGTTAGAAATTCAAAGCCATTTAAAAAACAGTTTTCTGGATAGGATTGATTCCTATCAGCAGATTGAAAATCGCCTGATACGGATCATCCCAATCAATATATTCCTTTCCGAAATGCCTTCAGTGAGTAAAGGGGTCGTGGATGGATCGCCAGAATTGGTTTTCTTGAGGTTCCTGATCTCTCAAGAAGAATCTTCATCTGAACCTTTTGCCGGTCAGGGCGCTCTAATTTTATCTTTTCTAGTAAAGCAGCTTCCATTATAAGTATTCTCCCCACAAGACTGAAAAGTGGAGAATATTTTTTTAAAGGGTAACGCTGCACGTATTGAACGATGGAGACAGTAATTCGGCATTCATTTCGAAGCAATGCTCGATGGGGTCCACTTCTAGGATGCAGTGAGTCTTCTTAAAGTTGTGAATAGTTTGATAATACTTGTCAAATTAAAGTGTACGGTACCCATTGATCGAAGAGTTCTTGCTAGAAGTGCACCCAGAGAGGAAGCTTCTAAAGATACTAACTTCGAAAATTGTCGGTAACGTGGGATTACAGCAAAACCCATTCCTGTAGTAAAGCCAGTGGAGCGCAAAATCAAATGGGCATCTAATGGTCCAGAGCACACATAAAAGTAATTTTGTAGCCTAGAAAAATACCGTTCGAACATATATTCTTGAATTTTTTCGAGTAATTACTGAAGAAGTTATGGTTTAATATTACGCTAAACACGTTCTTTTCACTATACCTACACCACAAATAACGGGTGCACGTGATAGAGTTCTTTTATGCATACATAAATTTAAGCAGTAGGAATTTGAGATTATCAGAAAATTTGTATTGCAGAAGTTTCTAAGCTTTAAAAGAAATGATTTTCAATACAACAAGGCAGAGAAAAGTGCCTAATGGGCGATATTTACATATAAGAAAGTCAATTTAGTGAAAACGCATTGTCAATAATAATTATTTAATAGCACGTCTATTTATAACTCGCTTCAATAACCTTCCTGAAAAACTTTCACAGAACACCATGAATTTACAATTTGCGTTTGGTATATCATTTATCCGTGGCGTAAATCGAAAAGCCGGCCTTTATGTTTAACACGAAGGACACACGATGGTTCACTGGCCGTAAGATGCACGCTGATTCCAGATTTTTGATAAATTTTTACCAGCAAAATAGTGCAAAATTTCAAGTCGAAGTGCGATGGTATCTGGGGTGATTTCCATGAAGTCATGACGCAGAGCGTGTTGGCCCAGCCACAAATTAGTGCATGTAATAATGAGGTGTCGTGTGTTATATCGTCAATCCACGAGAATGTTTAAGTTACAGTGGTCGCCATAAAATTAAGAACGGCATAGAAAATAGAAAACATAATTGCTTGGAAGTAAACTTAAAAAAAACAAGATTTTTTGCACGATTTTTATACATATATATATATATATATATATATATATAGGGTGTCCCACAAGTGTTTCATTATATTTCAGTGGGTAATAGTACATTGAAAAATAATATGACTCCCTATATAAACCATATTCCAATAATTCTTCATTAAGAAGATACAGGGTGTTAAACTTAAAACACACCTGGAATATTTCAACGTATCAGAGTATCAATGAACAGGTGAGCTCAATTATGTATTGAACAAAATGGCCACCAATTTGAACAATTTCTATAATGTAATAGCAAATAAATAATATTTAAAACAAACTTAATATTATTAAAACCATTTAGAGAATATCGTGCATATAGACGGTATTCAATTTTTTACTGGCAAACGATACGTCGGACGAAAAAGAGTCAAGTGAGCATTTTTCTTCTAAATGAAATTAAACTTTTAAAAATAATTTTTATTTTGATAAAAAGCAGTGGCGCACCATGTTTTTCTTTAAAAATGTGCTGAGAGGTGTCCGTACGCACGTCACTGGTGAAACGAAAAATAGCCCTTTTGCATAAATAAATGCGTCTACATTAACTCTCAAAACATGCCAAATTTCACTTACATATCTCAAACGGTTTTGAATATATCAATAAAAGTTAGATTTTTTAAGTAAAGTTTAACACCCTGTATCTTCTTAATGAAGCATTATTGGAATATGGTTTATATAGGGAGTCATATTATTTTTCAATGTACTATTACCCACTGAAATATAATGAAACACTTGTGGGACACCCTGTATATATATACAGGGTGTTTCCTAACTACGTGTAAAATTTTTAAAGGCGTAATCTTCGACTGATTTTGAGTCAAAAATGTCTAATAAACATATGTCCGCAAATGCCTTGTTTCCAAGATACAGGGTGTTGACTGAAAGACGTTGAAAAAGGTTTTAAAGGTTTCTAAAGGTTTGGTGGTATTTACTAACTTGTTTATTGTTAGTTTTTTTTGCTACTTCCACTACTATAAACAAGATAGTCAGTGTTATTTTGGCGTTTTACTCTCTAAAGTGAAAGAATTTAGTTCTGTGTTCCAAAAATCAGATTATACCTCAGTTTTGAAAATTTTTCAAATGCCTAATTACACTAATCAAGAAATGGCCAATATGGTTTTTGTTTACGGCCTTGCTGATGGTAAGTGTTTGGCAGCGAGGCGCATTTACATGGAAAGGTTTCCAAACCACCAAGCTCCCAACCATCAAACCTTTAAAAACCTCTTTCAACGTCTTTGTGGCATTTCAACACCCTGCATCTTGGAAACAAGGCATTTGCGGATATATGTTTATTAGACATTTTTGACTCAAAATCAGTAGAGGATTACGCCTTTCAATTTTTACACGTAGTTAGAAAACACCCTGTATATCGTCATAAGAGAAGTTAATAATGCATATTTTAAGAAATTTGTAACAATCGAAACTGGAAAAAAAAATTTCCAATAAAATTTAACATTACTAGTAACGAGTCGAATAACCTTTATTCTTCTGTACTTCCACACAACGGTTTGGCGTAGACTTAATTAGTACCCGACAACGTTCCTTAGATACAGAGTACCACACTAGCCCGACAACATCGAATAAATCTGGGATATTTTTAATGTTTTGTCGTCTCGAAACCTTCTTTACATCGTTCCACAAATTTTCAATCGGATTAAGATTCGGACTACAGGAAGGCCATTTTAAAAGAGACGCAGAATTCTGGTCGAGCCAACACGAAAACTAGCTGCCGTATGCTTTAGGTCGTTGTCTTGTTGAAATTTTCAAATTACAGGCAAGTTCTCTTCGGCATTCGGTAGCATCACAGCTTCAATAATATTGTTATATCGGACCTAATTTGTAATCCCCGTAATTATGTGAATAGGGCCTACTGCGGACCAGGAAAAACAACCCAATGGATTCATCTCCATGTTTCACTGTGATTACTTAGGATTGTACTCCTGGCTTGGGGGATAACGCAGATACTGCCTCCCATTTTATACCATTCGATTAACTCTTGTTCAATCAAAAAACGTATTTCCGCTGAGGTAAAGCCCATGCTTTATGGTCTTTAACAAACTACATTCTAGCTGTGCGATTTTTTTTCATTATCGATTTTTTACGCGCAACTGGTTCATGTGAATTGACTTGATGCAGACGACGGCGAATCGTTCGAACAGATAACACTGAATTTTTATTTTAACATTTTTTCAAGTAGTCTTTATCTGAGTATCAACCGCCGTCATCACGGGATTTCAGCGAGAAAATCTCAAAATTTGTCTATCTGTTCCAGGATCCGACTTTCGAGATTTCTTTTTGCGTAGAAGGTTTTACATAGTTCCATATGTGTTAAAATACTCAATCCAATGAAAAACTATTATTTTAGAGAATTTTATCCTTGTTACTACGTTCCCATAAGGCATCTCAGAAGACCCCTAATTAATAATTAATTATCTAAGTTGTGATGTGCAATTCTTGACCTTTTCAATGTTCTCTACATTTAATTAGTTCTCAAAGTCAAAATATTATAAAAACTCTCCCAAATTATTATCAATAGATGTGCTAAATTGACAAATCAACGGTGTCCTTACAGACATTACAGACATTTAATGTTCGCTCTTTATCAGTACCTAAAACGCACTGATTGACTTAACATTTATTTTTCTAAAACACGGAAATTCAATAACTTCTCTTGAAATTTAAGCTTCCGGGTCCCCACAGATAGTTCAAAAACATAGATTTTTAAAATGTTCCAATTTCGATAAAATAAGTAGCCGCTCCTAGTACTAGCCGCCAGCCTATGTTAACCACATGTTTTAACTTTCAGTTTCAACCAAACAGAAGGCATATGAGAAAAAATAACAATAAAATCATATTTATGAAAGATTGCGGTCGATGGCTACATCTATTCGCAAATTCACGAAAAATTTTAGCCGGATGTGATAAATTACTGAAGACCTCTTCGTGTGTGTTTACTGCCCACGAGGGCTTCAGCTCTGTAACACACGCAGATTTTACTTCCCTGACTTTTATTAGCCGAAATTGCAAGGAAATGTGGAATGCACTAATGGGATAAAATAGTTTCGTAACATCGACAATTAGACGTGAATATAGTACGACAATAATAGTGAATAGAATTAAATTAATGAACGTTCTCATTCTCTCCGAGCTTTTAATGCTGTAGATGAAGAGTTTAGCTCAAAGACCTGTATATTAAAGTGATAATTTTTACACAATAAATCATTATTGTTGGCTGAGAACGTAACGTAATGGTTTCGTAACGAGACCATCTCAGTCTGGATTTTCCCAGGCCGGCATTTCATTAAGTTATATCACTTACGGCAGGTATCTATTAAATTGTATGTAATATCGGGGTATTCCTCAACCCCGCCCCCCTCCGGCAAGTCTTCTTTGAGGAAATCGAAACTAAAAAATTATTTGATTGAGATCCTCAAACGTGTTCCAGTGAGGATTATTTTTTATTAGAAAAAAGCATTTAAGCAATTCGTGAGAAATTTTTTCTCTAAAAAGGAAATTTCTACATCGATATCCAAATGGTAAAATGCGATTTTACATTTCTTTTCACTATTAATACTTTACATTTCTCGTTTGCACCTCCAAAAGATGCACGCCAAAAAGTATTAAAAAATCAAAAATCCTAAAAAAGACTCAAATTATGAGTAAAATATATATATATATAAACTTATAGGTATATCACATGCCTCAATTTCTGCGAGGCAGGGTCTCAAAATTTAAAATGTTTTCATAGCATTTTCCATACAGCTTCTACAGGTTTTCAGACATTATGCACTGATATTTTTCCCGTAAATGTATCTATGACGGTTAATGCATTTTAACATGCTGCAATGTTTTTAAAAATCTACAGGGTGATATTTTTCCGAAAATCAAAAGCTCTAACACTATCCAGAACCTTTTTATAGTGCGCCACTGACAATTTTCAAAACCTTGGATAGTTTTTTTTTTATTTTCGAATAATTTGCAAAAGTGCAAATTCTCAAGTGAATTTTCAGATTCATAATAAATTGTAAAAAGAGTATGTCAAATAACGGATGATCATAAAAAAACAAGCGTAGGAGGTGAACCGTAAACGTAGGTAGTTTTTTGTCGCCATTTACTATTTACCATTAAACACCTGACCAACATCAGGTAACAGATGCACTTATCCCAAAAGTACCTCTGATATTTCAACACGTACTAGAGGTCGTTTTAATGATTATACTTCAATAGAAAACACTATTTCACGTGAGAGGATTACATGTACCTCTCAGTAACGAACCACGTCTGTTACTCTTGTAAAAAGAAATTAAAAACGGCGATTGACATAAAAAAAACGCAAAAGCTATTAAAATATCTAAATTCAATGAAGAATCCAAAATTTAAAAAGTAAGCGCTCAGTGTTAAAATGCAGAGTCAAACCTTATTTTTTACCAGAAAAAATATCGCTGCAGATTTTTAAATCATTTTAACATACACCTGTGGACCGTTGTTAATAACGTGCAGTAAAAACTTGAGTGAATAAAAAAAACCATAAAAACGATATGTTTACGTCACGTGTCAATATCATGTTTTTTTAGCAAATGCCAGGATCCTATTAATATAAACTACCATATCCTGTACAGGGTTCGAAAACTGGTCATTGTAAAAAAAACAAAACAAACAATAAAAAAAACGTTAAACAACCTGATCGTTTAGAGACGCACTGATGTATTTGTTACCTGAGCAGTATAAAATAGTTTATAGTTTTTTTTTCTATTTACTCAAAAAGTATCCCTCCTTAATAACTATGGTATATATCGTATTTGTTCATTTTTTTCTATCAATTTAATGGCCCAAAATTTTATTTTAGGTGCCTTTTGAAACAAATTACTTTTATGAATTAAAAAATTCTAAATTTCAAAAAAATGTTTAAACACTTTTTCAAATATTTTTCTTCATTGTTTAATTGTATATAAAAATGTGTTAATTTTGCAGTAATTTAAAATTTATTTCGTTAATTTATATTAGATAGTTTTCTAGATAATCGAGTTTAGTAATGTTCTACAAAAGGCGTAAAAGTCAAAATAAATGAAAAACCATCGAGAGTCGGTACTATGTTATATTATGAATCTTTTGCACATTTTGGACAAAAAAACTATTTCCCGTAAAAAAACTGCCATGTTCTATTTAAAAATATGAAGTAAGTTTCAGTTTTCGGTTTAACCGTAAATCACACAAGGTTAAAAATAGTTTTACAATAACAGAATTTTTCCACATAAAATATATAAATTTCAAAAACACATAAAACGTTTAATTTTCTAGATACGGGCTGTGTCAGCTCCCAAAGGCAAACCCTACATTCAAGGGGTCCTAACAGCTAATCGCCTTATCTCTTGGCAAATTCCTAGTTAGGTCAGCTATCAAGTAATCTCTTTTAGCATAAGAGTTAGAGCAAAAAGTTACATATGGGAAGATGTAGCTAACTTGTTGAAAGCAGTGCTGTTTTTGGCTTTCACGTCTTCTTCGCGTTTCCTGATCCTTCATAACTCACAACTGTTAGTAACTCATAGTGAGAGGTTGGTGCGGTTGAAACAATTTCCAATCTATCAGAAGGGAAGACCATGTATGCATGAGCCAATAATTCGACACATGTGAAATTCGCTTAATTACCGACAATTTCCGCATTGGTGAACTTTAGATGTACACAAGAAATCGAATAAAGTCCATACGAAGTCGAGAGAAATACCTGATAATTTAACATTAATTACAACTTGATAACAACAAAAAAAACTGCTCGAAAGTATCATTTATGAGATTTCCCTTTGATCCATGGGATGTAATGAAATTTTAATCATTAATGACTTTTCAAAACCGCAAATTTTGTATAAGAGTTCCACACCTAACACCCATTACTATACATTATATTTGTCTTACTGTTTCTGAGACACACTGTATACAGTGCATGTCTAAGAATTTCTTTTTGCTAATTTTCAAACAAAGTGAAATATCGTTTTCCTATACAGGGTAACTTTTTTAATTTACAATTTTTTATGTTGGCACTTAGATGCCAACAAAAATGTATTAGATACTCTGTGGGTTTCATTTCAAATAATTAGTAAGCGAAATATTGACCTAGATTTTCATTTCCACGACTCCAAATATGAACATTATCTCATACAAAGCAAAGATGGTATGTGTAAAAAAAAAGTACTTGAAAATGATAATTTTTCAAAAAAAACTCTTTATCTATTGAACCATAGAAGATAGGCATACTCAACTATGCAAAAAAATTATAATTACGACTAGAATACGATAGGATGCTTAAATACAAGGTGTGCTATTTAAAAAACATAACTTTTCAAAACAACACTTTTTTGAGCGATCTTCTAGGTCTCTAAATATTTTCAAAATATATATATTTCGTAGCTATATCACAAACCATATTCAGTTTGAAAATAAACTTTAAGTGGAGTTCATTAAGTTACTTTATAATTTTGTTGGCTCACCCTGTACAAACAAGGTTGGCCAAATTAAATCTAAAATTCTTTGTTTCTTGAAAGCTGATTTCATCTTCTTATAAATATGATTGAGTCACAACCTCCTGAAGGCATTCTCATGGGAACGTTATTCACGAAATTTCCTGTATACAAATATTTAGGTAGGCATGTCTGAGTCTGCAGCTTTAGATTTGATTCACTTTTAAAGCATTACTGACTACAGAATCCACTGACCATCAATGTATTTCTGCTTGGTCATAGTCATGACCGTTCATCCACCGTTCCAGCTGCAGTTTCAAAAACTGCAAGTCAAGAAGATAGATTTTATTCGTAATGGTGCTTTGTAAGTTATTCACGTAAAAAGAAGGCTTGACGATGAGTCACACTAAAGTTTTAGACAAATTTGTATAGAGAGAAACCAAACGTGCATAAAAAGCATGGTAAAACCTTTAAAATGCCAATTTTTATTGTTATTTCTCGGAATACGTTTATCGTTTTATTGCCTTGTGTTGTGAATTCCTGTCGCCTACGATCAGCATTTTGTTGTCTTCTGATTATCAATTTTATATCCCAATTGTCAGAATGCACTATACCACCTCAGGTAAGAAATTTTAATATGTATACGTGATTGAGAACTATAAACTAATAAATCTATTATGGTAATCGTAAGTTTAATAAAGAATTCAACCTTCACAGGAGGCAAAAAATGGATACAATATATTGACCAACACACAAAAATTCGTGTAGGTTAAAGCGCATAAATAATAGTTATTTACATAACAAGTTAAGAAAATAACTCCTTACGCACGAGCGTGAAATGTTGCGTACGAGCTGCAAGCAAGAGCGGCGGTCACGCTAGTGTGTTAAGAAACTTTCTTGCGAGTTATGTACATTATTTTTCACACGACCATGGTCTATACGTATACAAAAAAAAAACCCTACAGGTATTAGGACCCGTAGGAGATATCTTACACTATTTCATAGTGTAAGTATGTAGTAGCTAAGATATTAGAAAGGACGTATTTTACCAAATTAGCTAATACAATAGCATATTACTAGCATATACATTTTTTTTATCAAGAGAAGTTCGTTGCGCTATACCTATTATTTATCTGTTTTACTAACACACGTGTGTGTTAGGAATTCTTAACATACGAGTGTGTTAGCATTTTTTTTCGCGATTGCTATCTCCATTGGTCATGCTTACTTTCATAACAGGTCGTGGGAAAACAATACTGAGGTTCTTTTTTGGTTCGGAGATCATTTCTCCCACGTAATTAAATTTTCTCAAGTCGGCTCCACTTTGACAATTTTGGTAAAAATCGTCACAGCCATCATTAAACTAGAAGGCAGCCACAATATGTGCACATATATACAAATTCGATACGAAGAGTACCTACTTATTACCTAACTGTATTTCGTAAGAATACGCTCGCATGCCTCCATTTATGCTATAATATTCAGTTAGAAGTACCCTACAATAAATCTGAAAAATCATACGGAATGTATAAGGATACAATTTAAATACGTCTAATTATGGTCTAATTGGAATGTCAATTTATGTATGCATTAGCTGACATAAATGGTATAAGCATAATGGCACTCAATGCTGAAATGTGGGTTAACAATAAAGATTACAATTTTAAAGCGAGCTAATTAATAGATGCAGCCTAGGAAAGGCAAAGCAAATATCTGTAGTATCGTGTATGTGACTGTGGTCCTGATTAGTGTTTGTTCTGAAATTAGAATAACCTGGATATGAGTCTAGGGAAGAAAATGCACATTATTTGTCGAGTTAACTGTAACTCCCTTGCATAGAGCGGTTTGAGAGCTAGTAGCACTTAGGAAATAACATTACATGCCATCAGGGGAATATAATACTACAGAAGTCTTAACAATTTGCTAAATGTGTCTTATAAGAAAGTTGACAATTTTCGGTATTATGTTTGTTACTAACATATGTTTATAGAATTTTTCCATCTCACTTAACCATATGGGTGTCTTTGAAAGTCACTGCTGACTAAGAAGCCATGGACACTTCCGGAGAATGGAAGGTACCCCGTCTGCAAACACGGAGGAGGAGGAGGACAGTTCTGTTTCCATTCTTTAAGAGCGCGAGTGCCCAATAAATTATGCACAACCTGTGTGCTCTATGTTTATCGACTAAAGTTTTAGTCTGTGTTATACCTAGGGCTTTAGTAGGCTTTAGGTGTAGAGCCATCTGTATGCTGCGGAAAGAACTTCCAACTCTTGATCGGACACTCAAGTTCAATGCGGAAAGTCAACTCAAAACGAACTCAGTACTCCATGAAAACTAAGTATAATAAAATTTCGCATTTGATTTTTATTGGTCGACTGTAGATTATCAGTAAAATTATGAATCTTTGCACAGTTTGGTACAGCTATTTAGTATAGCACAGTGGAAATGTAGACCCTAGACCTTGATGATTCTCTCTCAGAGATACTGTAACATTGCAATCCTGAAGAGTTGCTTTGACCCATCCCACGAACTGGACGCCCTGGGCCATAAAGGTGTCGCAAATATTGCCAGTTATTGCCTTGCCTTGAGGAATGCTCTTTCTGTGTCAAAGGAGAAGGCTAACGCCTCCTCTCTATCTGAACAAGCCTTCTCTATATTATTTATTACTGAAGGGAAAGCCGCTTCTGTCCACTTTCCCTTGCTGTACGCTTGGTGACTCCTTCCATTGCTGACGGATTGCCACCACACAATTCTGCCTTTCAGCATTTTTTCCAAACTTTGAAGACTTTAGCGACGCTGTAATCGCTTCTTCCCGCTTTTTCAGTGAAGATCTCCATTCTTGAGGGACGTATCCCAATGCCACGCCTGTTTAACTAAATGTTTTAGCTACGAGAGTTAGTCTTTTAGTTAGTTCTGGCAAAAACTCCTCTCTTTTACAGAAATGTAAATTTGCTTGGTAGACATTAATCCAAAATGTTAACAGCAGTTGATATAGCTATTTGAGCCTGGAGAGAGCCAGTTTCACTATATAAGTAGGTCACTATACGGTGCAATATTTATTTAGGTAAAAGTTTATCGGTTTAAACATACCACAGTGCGCATTACCCAACACGAAACTAGTGAAGCCACTCCTTGCAAATAAAAATAATAAAACGGAATTTTCAATTTCTCACGTTAGTACTGCCCTCTGAAGCAATTTAAACAAGAAAAAGGCACTTTAAGCCTGTGTTAATTGATTGTGTTTCTTAATAGTCGCAAGAATTTGATTTGAATATGTGCCGTAGTACGTACACGATTAAAAGCTTGAAAGGATTGTCTGAATTCCTTGTGTAAAGTCAAGGCTATTGAACAAGTACTAATAAGAAATATTTTCGCTTTAAAACCGTAGTTTATTAGCTATACAATCAAGCAATTTTACTGGTCCGAAATTTGTCTTTCTTTGCGTGTTGCGTAAGTGCGTAATGACGACAGTTGGTAATACAGTTATTACATCAAGGCCTGATTGGGATTAAGCCATTTTGCAACGCTCTCCATATATGTCAAAATCAATAAGAAACCATTTATTCCATCACAAACTCACTTTATCGGTAGCTCCTCCGCCACTACTTAAGGCCATCGAAATAACCGGTTCCAAAAAGTAACACCGATTCGTTTTACATCAAGATAAATAACCCAATAAATCTAGTTTTGAGCAAGCATTAATTTATTTAACTTGTGATTACGTAATAGACAAAAAAGGTACCATGGATCCAAAAGATTGTAGGGCCCGGCGCACTAAGTCACGGTAGGTACCACATTCCAATTCCAAATGCCCCAAGATATGAAAGCGAAATTTCTGCCTTTGCACAACACTTTGAAACGTGATATCTGCCTCGTGTGATATGTAGACGTTGTATTAATAACTATTCCAAATATTTATTGCATTTAGAATGAATGTGACAGGAAAATTATGCTTGATTAGTATGGACATTTCGTCAAGGTATTTTTATGGGGCAAACCACAAGTATTACAAAAAATGCAGAGACTCGATCACTGCCCTTTCGTACGCGTTAATTAGTAAACTAAACTGCTCTGGTACCATCCAGCAAGAAGAGCAAAAATGCAATATCAAAACCATCCTGACGCCTAAGGACATAACGGAGTCTGAGATGGAATCATATTAATAATAACAATTTATCTCACTATTAAGAATCATACGTCTAATGATAAGTCATTTTTTCATAATGTGATGGTTATAACGACCCTGCGTCTCAAGGATCGCTATGATAACACGGTCTTTATATAACCACGTCTTCCAAATTAAGTCCAACATATATTTGGTAGTAATAAACTGTTTAGCAGGGCAATTAAAACGGCGTCTTTGAAATGAACTTTCTCTGAACACTTCAGGTTGGAGTAAACTAAGTTCCACTGCAATTATTTACAATTTAAGCGTACAGGAGAACGACCACCAATTTGATCTGCAAGAAAAAAAAAACAAGAAAAAAGTTACTAATTTAGGAATTCGAGGCTGTAAAGGATTTTCGTTCATCTCAGTAATCTCTGCCTTCCCAACTGCATTGAAAAGTATCACTATTAGCCGTATGGAATTCTCGGGATCCCATCAGAAACAGGTTGACATATATTAAGTTTCTTCAGTAGTACATACTGGAAATAATTATCCATATTATACTAGACATACGTAAGGCTCGGTTTAATGTATCTTACAAGCATGTATAAATATATTAGCGGAAAATTAAATTCATATTTCAAGAGCTAAAAGTATAATCAAAAAATGTTTAATACCAACAGTACATTTCACGTTCTTCCTCTTCTGCAAAAGGAATGTATTCCTTTTTCATATAATGCAACAATTATACATTTCACACGAGTACCTCTAATACTAATTATGCACTCAAGTTAATAAGGCGGCACAAATTTCTGACACCCTTTATTAAAAAAATGATACTTTTCCCATTAAAACTATTATTAGTCACAACTGTGCCTACGTCATCAACTTATATTCAAAAAGTAGACTCTGATTGCGGTTGACACGTACGTCATATTTGCTGTCTTGAGTCAAGAGTCTATACCAAAGCAAGATGGATATATGCTCAGCAATTACGGTTTACGTTTGAGTCCTAGGTGGACAAGCATAGTGGTGACAAATAACAGTTTAAATAGACAAAATTAGAGGTTCTTGTTTATTTTTTAAGTTTAATATTGAATTATTTTTTCGAAATTTCTGTTATTTTGATCTGTGCCTATAAAATATGTTTTCTTTTTTTTTCATTTTTGACCGCCTTTTTAATTGTGGAGAAAATTCAAGTTTAAAATAGGAAAATTACACAGGGAAAGTATCTTGAACTATCGTTGATATTTAAATACAAATTATTAAAG
Organism: Euwallacea fornicatus; assembly: GCF_040115645.1. NCBI lineage: Eukaryota > Metazoa > Arthropoda > Insecta > Coleoptera > Curculionidae > Euwallacea > Euwallacea fornicatus. Next base: position 784,510 of record NC_089543.1, read on the forward strand.
AGCTTTGTCCTCACACTGCTAGAATCAAATAGGCCGGAAAATAATCAATCCCGTTTGTATATCTATCGATTCTTAACACGGACACCTTGAATTTTTATTAAAAAAAAAACATGTTTGTAGCACTTTTGTGACACTCTGTGTAGTATTAAAATGTCTGCATGAGATTCATCTATGGACAACTTCGGAGTAGGTATAAGCAAACAATAAGTAGATGCCTATGTCGGAATCATCGAAAAGACCAAGAGATTGTGTTTTGATTGCAATAAGAGGCAAAAGTGTGTTATTATACTTTAATCTTGACTTCCAAGGCTGCTGTTAAATTAATTCGAGATGGTCTTTAGTGAAAACGCATAATTTATGGTATAGTAATGAAGACTCCTCAGTTATTTTTGTTGCATAAATGCCATAACCTTGCGGGGCAATTATACAAGTTTTTGCACAATTTATGAGAAACACACTGAAGAATACTGACTTCTTATTGCCTGTGACTAAACAAAATATTGACTGCTTTACAAGCAAAAAATTGCAGTATGAGACCTATCATTTATGTGAGAGAGGATATGAACTAAGTAACTATACGCTTTTTAAATCCGTTTATAATTGTTCTCAATTAATACCAAAAGCCACACAGTTCTTATTAAATAAGTACAGCGAGCTTTTATGGAAACACATTACAACAAAACCTAACGTGACCGCAAAATGCTTTAAGCTTTATATTAAGAAAAATGACGTGAAAAATCATTCGTGCGAAAAAACTTGCAAATATTAAATGATTGTTCGCAAAATACATTTACTTAGCAGTGAATGTCATAATATTGTTTTTAATTATTGCGAAACTGACCATAAGGATTACCGAAGAGCATACGGGGTTAACGAATAAGCAAAGCCGGTGGAGTGGAAATTGGAATAGAAAAAACCGTGATTTAAAAAAATCAATTAAACTTCAAACTAAATGAATTAAGGAATAGTCATCGCCAAAGGACAGTAAAATTCAATGAATCGTGAAAATAAAATCTAATCAGGATTGAAATCAATTGAGTTAAATAACTAGTTGCAACATATGAATTTGCACATTCTTGCAAGGCCAAAATATATACACTTACCACTTAAGACTTAATTAACAAACATATATTAGACCTGCAGTAACGTATTTTCCTGTCACCTTGTAAAAACTAACTCCCCTAACATAAAACAACATGAAAATATAGAGTGTAACATATTATTATGGAGATATTTCAAGGGGCGATAGTACATTTAAAAACAATAAAAAACGCTAATAGACCCACGATAAAAAAAAAACACCTTTTTAGATCTACAGGGTAGCAAAGTTTAGCTTTTTTTTCATATTTTACCAAGACATTTCCAAGAGTTTTTATAATTTAAGAATTTTATTTAAATGTAAAAAACCGCTTCAGATAGTTAATAATTAAACAGAATGGTTATTTTTCCTTTCTTCTATCATATTCTTAATTTGCATCGCTAAATATTTTTGCAAATTTTACGAAAACGTGGAAATATAATACACGAAAATACTGCCAGAGACCAAAACGCTACAAAATTTAAGTAGGAATTTAAATTTGATATCAAAATCCATCCAGGGTGCTTTAAAAATTAATTACAAAGTATAAAATAGATCATGACCCAAAAAATATAAAAAACCCTGGATATGGCTACCGACAGTTTTCATATTTAGTTGTTGAAGATCTTAAACAAAATAGGTATACGAAATTTCAAAATTTTAACTCGAGGCATACACGAGAAAAGCGCACACTGTGAGAAAATATATGAAACTTTGCCACCGTATATGTTGAAAATGATACATTTTTGACCATGTGTCTAATAGCATTCTTTAAATTATTTTCCAAAGTTCTATAGTCTCTTGAAATATCTCCATGATGATATATTACACTATGTATAGAAAAACTGGAGACATTCAAATATTTTCCAGGGCTTTTCTCAAGAGCATACTTTTATTCGAGTGCCAAACGATTTTATAAAAAAACTGACCTGTTTTAAGAGAATAAAGGACTTAATGGAGGGAAGATCTGGATATTTTTAAATAGTTTAATTGGCGCAGTGAAAATCCAATTCCGTGGCAACTCTGATCTCCAACTAAAAAATCTTAATAGATTTAGAAGCACTGAGCATTTTCCAGAGAATTGAATGATTCTCTCAAGAGACCAATTTTCCTCCGGATTTTCCAATCGAAACAATATGGTCGTTGACAAAAGATAGGAAAATGATCAATCAAGCGTAAAAATAAAATCCAATCAGGATTGAAATCAAATAATTTAACCGAGTGCTAATTGCCAATACTATGTGTGTATGCACCTGTATATTCCAAAATATGATAACCAATTAAGATATGGCTTAGAAGCGTAGATTGAACCGCATTCCAAACAATGACGAGCAATTCCCTTTCAAGGCAAGCCACCATCACTGAAGTCCTGAAATTTTGATTGTCAATTAATTGCTATTTAATCACTGCATAGGACTTCTCATTCGGCAATAAATAATGCTAATAGCTTTTAAAGAACCGGCAATATATTGTTTTACCAAGAAAATGTGCTTAGTTCCTGTTTTTGTCAGCGAATAGATTTTGAGAAAGAGAGGCGTGAATATGGCTGAAGATTGCAGTTAAGTGCTTCTGGAACTGCCTATTACGACGATTATTATTGTTGCAAAAAGTTCTACTTGCGAAGAAGGTAACGGTACGTATATAGGTGATATTCGGATATCTTTAACGCACGTTGCTTCTGGATAAACAATTCTCGACGGAACGACGATTAACGACGATGTAAATTAACACAAAGAACTGTATATTTGTTGCAACAAGCCATAAAAGTGGTTCTTGTTGCTCCACTTCAAAAACAACGTTTGAAAATTGTCGCGTAAGAAATAAACATTGCTAATGCGTTATGCATTTTAACAATCATAACGGTTAATTCGATGCGAAAACTTTGAAGAAATTAGAGGAGGAGAAGTAAATATCCCCGGGGGGCTTCAAAAGGGGCTTTTTACTCCGGAAGCTTAGCTTGTTACATACCACGATTTTAGGATGAAAGGCGATACCGTTACTTAAAAAAGTAAAAAAGACCAAGGCAGAGGCAACATATTGCAAACAGCAAAGTGTGGTTTACTACATGAAAATAAACAAGCAATTTGCAGCCAATGTTGTGGTTGTCAAAAGGTATAGGACAAATTATGGTGTGTGTACTTTATGAGTGCAGATATTATTTAGAAGGAACTACTGATAGGCAACGACAGTCTATTTATTAGTTTGAAATTATTCCAGAGAGGCAGTTTCAATGAGAAACGGAGCTTGATAAAAGTTTACCCATCAACTTCTTATTTCCTTTCTTAGAGCTAAATATACTGACAGTTTGACTATATGTGACTATATCCACCGACACTAGTCAGAATGTCAAGTCTTAGAAAAAATGGTTAATGAGGTTTCCAGTCTTTATACAGGGTGTTTGATAAAGCAATAGAAAGTTTTCAATGAGAGATCGATGGAGTCACTTTGAATCTATATAACTATATTTATCACCATATAAAATCTCATCGTTTTTCAAATATCAGCCAGAGGGGGAAAATATGGTGAACAGAGTCGAGGTGGAAAGTAAATCCATTAAATATGGAGAGTCTCACTTTAAAAATAAAATTAATCAATGGTAGTATTGCTAAAATTAGAGCTAGTGCCGCAAGTTTTAATATTGTTAATAATTATTGAAACTTAATGTTACTGATTTTCTTATTGTGAGTAATATTTCCTTTTGTTTCTAGTTTTATGAGCTAGAATTTTGTTATAATGTCCTATATCATTTGAAAATATATAGAATAGAGCAATTTTTAAGACTATTTGAATTTATTCGGCTAGCACCGCATTGAAGAAAATTTTGTGTAAAATGGAAGAATAATTTGGAACTAAAGCATTTCAACACATTAATTTGTCTACATAATTGTCTGTATAATAATAATGTTAAATTAATTTTGATGTCACTTTCTCAATATGCATGTTAAGAATTTTATCAAAAGTGTTTCTAAAGGCGGAAAGTATTTAATACTAAAACAACTGAACTTCATTGTATCAACTCAATTATTTCGTTTGAAAATCTAAGATGGCCGATATTTGAAAAACGATGATGATTGGTATTAAGATAAATATGGTTATATAGATTCAAAATTATCCCAACTATCGCCACTTGTAAACTTTCCATTGTTGCAACAAACACCCTGTATATTTTAAAAAGAATCATAAATTACTTTCATACTTCATATACTATTAATGTATGTTATTTAATATAATGAGTGCGAAAAACCTATAACATAAATAGCAATTAAAAATTTTACTTCAATTCTGTGTCAAAAACTTAATTGGTAGTAAGTAGTCAATTTGTCGCAATATTTGCATACATAAATTTTGCTTTGTGTTCTTTCCTTTTTGTTCTAGCCATGCAGATCACTTTGGTGACCTAATAATTCGCATACGGTATCATAAAATGCATCTTTTTCAACATCCAAACTTTGCATAAATATGACAATTATATTTTCCAAAAACACAAAAGATTTCTTTCATTTTGCTATTTTTGAAGCGATAATTATAAAAAGAATTTGAAACTAATAATAGAACAATATTTCGATTTGTATTTAGTTTCCTTACCGAAGAATATAGTAATTAATATTTTAATATCCAAAGAAATGTTTCTTTGCAGTTTTCTCAACAAAATTTCACAACCTCCACCCCTCGACATTCAATCAACAACTGTCATCTTATTTTGTGTCATTCACACCCGCATAACATTTGTTTTGATGGTGCCGCGATTGCGCAGTATTTATAATTTATTATAAGCGCACAAAATTCATTCCATCACCTAGAAAAATGCTCCAGTTATTTTGACTGATGTAGTAAATTTAGTGTTAAAAGTGGTAAAAATCAATGGTTACTAAATTCCTTTCACAGCACCATATTAGATTTAGTATTTAATGGGATTGTGGACCTGTTAATAAATTTCACAGCATCTGATAACTATTAACTCCCAGCCGATAAAGTAGTAGCAGCAGCAGTAGCGGCAGTCTTTCGATCAAAATTTGCAGCAATTTACAGTTTCCAACTACGCCGCAAGCAATACTTTATAAACAATTGTACCACATAACGGAGTTACTTCACATGAAAACTCAGTCATTAATATTATGGTAAAATAGAGGTGTCTAAAACCGTTTTACTTTGTTTTTCATTCACTTATCTAGGAGAACAAACATTAGTGATAATGAAGACACCTACCATTGTTCTCTCTCCTCATGCGTGCCCCTATCAGCTCTTACATTGCAGCGCGGCAAAGGAGTATATGCCTAATTAGGATGCAGCCTGCCGTGTTATAACAAACCCCTTTTTCGCAGTAAAACAGAAACCGCAAAATGACAATAAAAGCCCCTAATAAATGGCCTCATTGCTCGGCCTGGAACAGCTTTAGTACACCTACATATATAACCATTAACAGGATATCGATATCAACCAATTAAATGGAAAAAGACGTTAGAAATAGATAATTTATATCAGATGAAACAGTCTCAGTTCCATTTACCATGCATTAAGCAAATGAAATGGCTTTGAGTCCGTTTCCGAGCGTCATTATTTTAATAACGCAGCTATAAACCATATTTTTATGGGATGGAAAATCTATAGATGATTTAAAAAAAGAGATAATTATGAAAACTTCTATGACGTACCCTATCGGTGTTTAATTACTCTATCGGTGGTTAATGGAAGTTCCTTCTATAAACTACAATACGTGTGCGCCCATAAATTCAGTAAAGCAAAGCAGAAATGTGCATAATAACAAATACAAATAGGACATAGTGCAAGTGCTTGAGATGAAATATTGACATTTATAAACGAGAACCTTGCTGCTCAGCTTCCATTAACAAAGCAATTTCATTAATATAAATTTATATAGAAATGGCATGAAAAGCCAATAGATTATGTTCCTTATTAATTCCTCCTTTAGTTAGAATTGTTGCAATTATTTCGTATTGCTATACGATTTGTTATTTAGTGCAAAAAGATTGCACAGCAGTTATAATACGAAAACAATATGGATTTTTTAACTGCGGATAGCTGTACTGTCACAAAAATGAAAAATATTCGTAAAAACTTACTGAAGGAGGTGTAGAATACTTTAAAGGCAACAATTTGCTGTAACAAAGAGGGGAGGACTTAACGGTATTTTTCAAGAAATCTGGGCACCCCCTCTTTTATGCGCCGATTTTCAGCCCAAAAATAAGGTTTCAGATACCCTTCTTTCGATTCATGTGTCCACTTAAACTAGCAACACATATAAGCATATGGGCAAATATTTTTCGTGACCATCAATGGTTATACCAATAAATACTAAAAATCGCGTGTAAGTAAAACACCTAAATATCAACACCTATTTCTGATTCGTACAAACAACAAAAAAAAAACCGGAACCTTACACCTTCACATGAAAGAATTCGATGGTTGTACAAGTTGAACCGTTTCCACTTACTTATGTAGCTTTTTGATACCTATGTCTCATAGGAACTAACAGCCCCAATAGACCATTTTCCGGCAGTGTCTCCGTCTCACTAATTGCACTATAAATAAATCCATCAGCAATTACTTCCCAAGTGTGTAAAAATAATAACAATTCAAAATCCAGTTTACACGCCGTAGGTAAGCGCGAGCAGTACCAAAGGCATTTAACTAGCGATGTCACTGCCCTATACTCGTAGCAAAGGATCGCACCAAAAGAATAATAGTACCATCAGTACCATACGTTCATGTCACCATCGCACCGCGTACTGTTTACTACTGTTTGCCGGCATTTGCTTTTACTCATATCGCGGAGCTAGTTCCAAGTACCCTTACCATCTCGTTTTTAACCATTAGCCGATGGGCTAATCTCTATTATTGGCAGAACGCTACTTTTAATGTTCTTCGCTCTTAATGAAAGAGATCTCGATCTCTACGGTAACGCAGGTATTCGTCGATTACATTTTTTAATTAGATCCCCTATAAAAAAATTATAACGAGATGTTAAATTATAAAACATAAAGTATCTCTGCAATTTTTATATCTATGTATGAAAAAAGAAATAAACTAGGTCCTCCTATTAAGCACTTATTCGCAGATGATAGAGCACTAATTTAACTTAGCACCTCCAACGCGCCATTAGAACATCGTAGCAGTTATTAAATGGACTTGAATATTGATCCGTGGATGAAAAAACAATGTATGAAATTAAAGCAATGAAAATCCAGTTCATAGTCTTTGATCAGAAATTAAAGTAAACTCTCCATTATCCTTCAAATCTGGACTTTATCTTAATTTGTCCTGTCAAGAACCAGAACGAAATTAATTAGGGAGGTAGACAAGAACGTTATTTATCCTTTTAAAATGAACTTTGTATTTTGTACGTAACTAGATTTTGTTAAACTGGTTAGAATTTCTAACCAGTTTAACAATACAAAATACAAGAAACAACTGTGTTCCTGGCTCCTCTGCGCGACATGCAATATGAAGACTGGTTTACCGACTTAATACAGGGTGGTCTAAATTCGTAGCTCACCAATTAAATCTTGAAATTCGCAAGAGATACAAAGTCAATAAAATTCGGTCAAAGTTGATCAGTCAAAAATGTAATCTTGAGTATTAAATAATACGAAGCAGTTCCGAAGATATCTGGAAAAAATGAGTATTTGTGAAACTGTTTTAATTTTTTTTCGACTTAAATATCTTTCCGTTAGTAGATTTTCTTTCCAAGGTTTCGACTGCATGTCACCATCATCAATTTTTTTATATATTCACAGAAAATATATCAATTTTTCAAAGAAAAAACAAAAAATTAGGAACGTCCGAAATTGAGAAAACTTTGAGTGTTTCCTTAACAGGCTGAACTGTTGCTTGCTTATGACTTCCTCTTTTTTCCTTTCACCCTTTCCAAGAATGCACCCACTTATGACAGAAAAATATTTAAAATGTTTCTCAAATAATAGTTATTATTAATTGAATACTTATTATAGTTATTAATATATTACAATAACTACGTAAAAATGCTTTGATAGCAGGGTTTACATTCTGAAATAAAAGTTACTATTTATCATTATACGTCTGCTTAACAGATACAAACTAATGAATATACCGAAGACTTATATAAATTAATAATAATAATTGCTATGAGTTTTATTTAATATTTTTCTTATATTAAGTTAAGTCTTTCTTTTTGAGCGAAAAACACTTCCTTTTATTTTTAACCCTTAATTATAACACAGAAACATCCAATGTCAGTCTTTTAAGTATTGTAACAAACTCAATCATAACGCACTTCCTAGTTCGCAGTGTTCATTTCTGAACATATTTAATGTAAAGTGAGGTTATAGTTTCTAATTATTTATTATCCTTATTTGCATTTCGCAAAAGAGAAGGAAACAACATAATCTGATGGTAATTGTGATCTCAACTAATTCTGATAATTGACAGTTGACATCTGATCTTGTCTATTGTTTCTGATTTTCCATTTTCCGAAGGTTATAGTTAGTTGATAGTTGAGAATAGGTAAAGTGGAATGTGAATACTTGAATCACGAAAAAAGGCATATCTAAGCAAGATCTTACATTATTTAAAATAAATTTATAGGTAAATACCACTGTTCAATATTTTCACCTTATTGTATTATTTACCCTAAATTTGATTGAGCGATAAATGAGTTTAAACAATTTAGGAGCATCGCCAAAATGGGTGCCGAAAAGGAAAAAATTGATAGACTTTTGGATTTGCTTCGGTTTATTGACCTTATGGTCAGACAAACCTGTCGTAGGGCTCATTATGATCATCTAACGCGAACTAAGGCTAGTAAAGAGGATAAGGATAGTATATATTCTATCGACCATTTGAAGAAAGTCTATGATAAACCCCGGGAGTATGTCTACCAACTAGTCAAGGTACTGTTTATAATTGTTCAAATCCCATACAAAACTACGCCAAATGCTTCTTTTATTCCATATACAGAGCAATAACTTGTTCATAAATTGGTTCAATAGGAGTCTCATTGAAACACTTAATATAACTGTCAAGTACTTATTTTTGTAATTCTCTCCCAAACTTCTCAACTCGCCCTCTCGTCTATCAAAACTATCATTTCACTTATTTACATTGTCACCTTCCAAAAGTATCAAGAAGTCTTATCTGTCATTTTTCAATACCAATATATACAGGGAAATAATTCTTGTTTGCCTTTCAGAATCCCCAAAAGACTCTCAAAGGTCTTAGAGTGGAAAACATAGGTCCATTGCCAAAGAAAGACAATAAGTTTACGAAAATAGAACAAAAAATGTTGCTTGATTTTGTGAAAAAAGTTCAGGAACAAGCCCCCAAAGCACATTTTGTTTGGATAGACCTCCAGCATTATTTATTTTACACTTATAGGAATTTTGCCTGTCAGGTACCAAAAACTACAAGTGAAACATTGTCAGCATTTTTTGTTTGTGAAATGAGGGAGTTGCTTAATTAGTAAGTGTTGACATTTTATGAATATTGTTTATTATTACCACTAATTACAGTTTAAGGGTAGAAGACGAGAGTCAAGTTTGGCTAAGAATATTCACCTTACTCCGAGAGTATTGTATTTTTGCCCAGTGGCATTATAGCCAAAATGACAAAGATGAGGCTCTAAAAAGTATGAAACAGTAATAAAAATCAAGTTTTTCTCTAATATTTAATGACTTTTCAGAATTTTTTGCTTATTATGAAGCAATGTTGACTGCAGCCAAAAGTTTAGTTGCAGTATTTGCAGATTTTGAAAAAGATATTATCTTTAAAAATTATAGAGTATGTTGGATAGATTTCAACACTTTCATTTTTATTAGGTTTTTCTATGAAAGTGATAGAGTAAAGACTAAAGTTGATGAATGTCTTAAGGTAACTTTGAATTTCACATATATCAGCTAAAGCTGAGTTGATACATTTATGTTTACAGACAAAGAAAAGCCCTGGTGATACTCCTCAAACCTTTGCCTCTATGAATAAATTAAAAAAGACTTGGGCTGATCATGAAAAAAGAGTTGCCTTGTATAAGTAAGTGTTTGCCATCTAAAACTCCCAAAAAATAATTAAAAGTATTTCTAGTCAGGAAAGAAAATTGCCAGATAACATGCAAGAAGGGATAAGGGAAAAAAGGGTGTTGGCAGCTCATAAAAAATTATTATCTGCCACCTTTTGGGTGGATCGCACTAAAGATGCGTAAGTGTCTACCAAAAAAACAAAAATTCAAATTTTTTATTAAAAATTAAATTTTCTTGTAGAAAAAAGGTTATTGATCTTGATAGAATGGATGATAATCTATTTGATTTGCTCAAAGACAAACATTTCTTTCCTGAAGGCCCAGGCCTGAATAAAAATGGACAATGCATATGCGAAGAGTGTTTAATAGCAAAATATAAATGTTACCTAGATTCAAATGATGACTTTTCATTTATAGCAACTGAAGAGCGGACCACTTACTGTAGAAGATGTAAATGTATTTTGAGTTTAGATCAGTTTCAGAGGCATGTTAATGGTCAGTTTGTAAATATTCTCTTCAGTATTGTGGTACATTTATTTTTTTCTCAGGTCATATTGAAGATTTATGTGCACCTGGCCAAGTGTCAAACCCATTATGTTTAGGAAGAACAGTAACTGAGAAAATGGATGTTATTAAGTTAGGTGACAGTACTGTGCAATTGAGTGAAATGTTTAACGATAAACTTAAAATATCTGCTGAGGTTAACATAGACATTAATAAAGTAAAAAAATATGATATAGCTTCCACAAAATTGGCTTATGAGAAATTTTTGCAAAATCGTAAGGATGCTAAGGTTGGAGATAAAGTAAAAAATGGTAGAACTCCCAGTCTTCGGGATGAACTCATAGCTAATGGGTTTGGAAAAGCCTTAAAGTAAGAATGGAGAGTATTTCAGAGTTTAATGCACAAACTTTATGTGTTCTACGTCCGAAAATAACCCTAATTTGTTTATGAAATATAATTTAAAAAGTCTGTATTAAGAAAATTCAATGTATTGCAGTTTGATTTTAGAAATACAAAATCATACAGAAAAAGGCATAAATTTTGATTAAAAATATATTTAGTAATTTCTATGGAGTGAGTATCGGCAGGTCATTGAATATTTTTGGAAAAAAAGAATTATCACTCCTTGTTCGTTTTTGAAGAGAAAAGTTCTTCCCTATGGCGCACCATTTTCTGTTAAGAAAATGCAAATACTTATTTTTTATAATTTTTCTAAAAGAAACATTTATACGGTTTTAAAACTCAAGTATTTGTTTAAAAAAAAACATTTTTCAAATATGGATTATAAAACGAATTAGGGTTTTGTTTCGGACTTAGAATAAGTCATTAAAGTTTATACATTAAAATTTGAAATACATTGCATCATTGGCAAATGCATATGGAAAAAAAACTATTTATACGTTTTTTATATTTTTTAGAGATGAGTCTGAAAAATCGATCTCGCCTAGTATTACTCCGGAAAAATTGGCTGAAACTGAATTAATGTTAAGGGAAATGCGAAAAAATGGCCATAGGTATGAGTGTCATTATCTTAGGATTTTATTTTTAAAAAATAATTTACAGACCATCCCAAAATAAGGCCTCAGAAGAATGTATTCCAATAGGTAGGCCTTCCCAATTCCTCAACCTGAAAACTAATGTACCCACGTATTTCAGCGTCATCTGAGAGTTTCCTGCCACCAAAGAAATGTAGTTGCACTTATTGCGAAGTATTCGGTGTTCAAAGAGTCATTGAACCGCGTGATAAATTAAGAGTAAGATTATATAGGAGAAAAGAGAGGCGAAGGGAAAACAAGGGCAACCAGAAGATTTTAGACCATGAGCTAAGCAGCAAATTTAAAGGCGATAGCAGGGTAAACTAAGGTTTCCCATATCTAGCAAATATTTTCTATCTTCGTATTCAGGTTCCATTACCACCATCTCCATCAAATTTTCCAGCAACGCCTCCAGATTTGTCAGAGCCTCTTGGGTCTGGTAGTAAGATGAATGAAATTCGCGGCTTAGTAAATTACATTGAGGGCAATTCGGGAAAAAGCAAAGCAGAAATAGCCAATAAAAAAGCTGCTAAAAAAGCTCGGCAAAGAGAAAAGAAAGAGCAAGATAAATTGCAGGCTGAATTTGAGGCTCAAAAAAAGCTTGAAGAATTAGCGCGACAAGAAGAAGAACGCAAAAAGCTTCTTCAAAAGGAGAAAGAACAGTTAGAGGAGCTCAGGAAAATTGAGGAAACTAAGTTAAAGAAGAAATTAAAGAAGCAGCGACAAGCCCAAAGGAGGCAAGATATAGCAATACAGAAAAATACGATAGAGGAAACTATTCCTGCTATAGTTACTATAAAAAGAGTTCCTGGTGGAGAAAATGGGACTCCGTCTGTTACAATTACTCTGAAAGGGTGTACGCCAGATCAAGACAAACTTTTGACAACTCTCGTTGAAGAGCCACATGTTGAAACCATCACCAAAGTTAGCAGCACCTCTGAGAATAATCATTGTAAAATTACAGAAGGAAAAAGTAATAACCTCTTTGCAGTGCAATTTTTTCAGAAATTATTTTGGCTTGCAATTTCAGATAGCAAAAAGAAGAGGAACACAGCCAAGTCAAACTATAGTAGTACACCTGAGATGCAAAATTCTGAAACTCAAGAATCAACAGTTGTAGCTAAAGTTGTTAAAGTTACTTTGGCAGTAGATAAAACACCAGTTTCCATAGTATCAGATCCTTACGCTGTCCAGCAAGAAATCAAGGAGAAAGTAAAAGAAGTCAAACGAGAACGCCAACCCACTGAAGAGGAAATTCGATCATTAGGAAACCTGCGATTACCACCAGGTATCATAATGAATTTTTTTAAATCCAACCAACCTGAACATATTTTATTTTGTTTATAGGAATCACTATTACAAAAGTTGAAGGTCCTGTAACATCTAATAAGACTTATATGCATTCAGATTCAAATAAGGGGTCCTCAGTATTAGGAAAGTCGGGAGTGATAGTAGTAGACACAGAAAAGTTGATTCAAAAATCTGAAACTGATTACCCAAAGGCAGTCAAGACATCCAAAAAGAAGAAAAAGAAAAATAAGAAGGCTGCTGATGAAAGTAAAGATAAGCCGAAGATGGTTACTTTAAGAAATCCTATGTTCCAGCCGTTTCAAGCTCAAAACCTCATTAAACCGCCTGTCGCCATAGATGAAAGTGCACCAGCAGCTATATTTACAAGGGAAAATGGAATGGTAACAATCAGAAGCTCTAGATTACAACAATCATTAGATAAAGGCCTAGCTAAACCTTCTAATGTTTCCCAACTGGGCATACCCTTAATCCCAGATTTGTTATCTCAAGTTCCAAATTTTTCCAACCCTAATCCTTACTCCCCGGAACATACTTTCAATGGGTTCGATAAGCCCAAGGAAGAAACGTCTAACATTAGAACTGTATCATCTTTAGACGCTCAAGAGATTTTGTCGGGTCTACCGGGGATTGAAATCACTAAAATCGATAATAAAAATGAGAAAGTGAATGAAATGGAAATTGACAATTCCTGCCAAGATGCTCAAGTTTCCATAACTCCATCAAATGACACTGATTTTAGTCTGGAGCTTGGCAAAGAAGATGATTGGCTTTACGGTATGTGAGTGAAGTTTCTTAGATCTAAATAAGAGTATTTATCAAAGTATATTCTTTATGGTGCTCGTTTTGTGCGATAGACCCCATCGTTTGCCGGTTTAGTCATGAATGAAATTTCGTTTATATAGATAATGTCTTCAAACCGCGAGACGTCCTAGAAGACGACATGGACGATGAGGAACTAGAATTAGAAGCTTTCAAAAGATTTTGCCAGCAGTCGGTTCCCCCGAAGGAAAAGACAGTTGCTCATTTCAACGTGGCGGATATCGTTTTAAAAAAGAAGCTTACCTAGTTTCACAAAACTGCCAAATCAGATTTAAAGTGGTTTTTTTTCTGTTAATACACGGGTTCTAGCTTTACTTAGAATATCATGATCGGTCTGATTTGTTTGCGTTTAACCACAATGAATCTAACTTTGGTTAGTAGGACTTCTTATTTTTTAACGTTGTGATAATTTATTTTCTTTGCGATTAGTCTATAATCTTCGCATTTTGTATTAAACGTTTCAATCAATAAAATTGATGTTAAAAGGAGTTTCATTTTCCGATTAAAAAGCGCAATTTAGGTTTAATATAATAGTAAATATTTATTTTTTTATTAAAAAAGTATAAATGTTAAAGTCAGTCGAATGTAATTGAGTAAATAAACTTTTAAACTGCATAAAATAACAGTACATTGCAGTTGTTTGTGCTTACGAAAGAAATGAAAATTATTAAAGCCTTGAAAGAGATTTAACTAAAATAATAAATAAATGAGTTTTCTTTTCTGTGAAAAGATGAGATGAGTAAACTAATAAATTTAGACATGAACAGTAGTATATAAAGGCGAAGAATAATATATGGTGAGCGTAATAATTAAGAATATGAACAAATTTAGAACCCTAAACGGCATCTAATCGAGTTTAATGATGCAAATGGAAAACTAATGCCTTAACAAGACCAGCACTCAAAATATATCAATGAATGCTTTTCCTGTTTTATATGCAGCGAGTAACAAGTCGCGATTCAAAGCAGATCTTACGTACACTACCCTAGACCGACATCAAAAATTATTTTTGGCTTTGGAAGGTCGTTACAATCATTATTGTCATAATTTTAGACTCAAAGATCCGTGAAACGTCTGCCAGATTTTTCTTGTTACTCGTTGGACGGTCTAGTACGTTATTACACAAAATTCGAATTTTAACTTGCGTTATAGTGGTTAACTTTCAACAAATATTTACACAGTAATCATCCTTCCAACTAAGGCAACAATGGGGAATTGTTGAAATTTGAGATTCGTGCTGTGAATGTGCGCATATTTTTCCAATATTACTAATTATGGCTTATTTCTATACATTTAAAGTACGTATCTTTATCATTCAAATGATTTCTATCAATCCCCACGTTAACCTTTTTAATACGAACATAAATAAGGGTAATATAATTTGCGAAAACTAATAATGAAATAAATATAATACTATTGGTCCAACTCGCGTTATATGAGACACTTTATAACGTGAATCCGACCTACTACACGTAAAAATAAAGTTCACAGCCTGTTACTAAAATACATCGAATTTGAGGTACCTACTTCTGACCTTCAAGCTTGTTTAGTTTTACAAGATTTGGGCAACTGCCGAGGTTTAGTACGAAAACAATAACAATTGATAGAATATAACATTTTCTGAATAAAAACGCTTTTTTTAAAGTCTAATAGCTGATGGAACCACCTAACAACAAATCACAGTACAATTAGGTTGATAAGCGATAAGCTAAGCAGGATTTTGATTTCTTTTCCAAAGACACTTCCAATAACAAATGGCACATAACGAAGTGATTAAAAATTTTGTAGCACCTTACATGTATAACCTCACACCTTCACCACGAAAAACATGTATATAAGAAATTTTATATATAAAATACGGAGGCTTTAAATTACATTGAAACATCTATATCGTGTATAACTAAACAAACTGTGCAACCTTACCTAAAATTACCTTAAACATAAAATGCAGTCAAATAGCCTTTTCTTGGCAAAATTTACAGAAAATACTTACAACAAATAATATGCAAGTAAAATAACCTAAAACTTACAGATGTTAAAGGAAAACCGTGCAATAAATATTTGTACTTCACCCTTAATATCATCAGAAGACGTTTTCTAATAACATAATAAATCGGACAGTAAATTAAAGAAACATTAAACAACATGTCTCCTCGAGACTGTTACAATTCGTACATTACCTATTTTCCTTGTAGCGTCTTGATATGCTGCCAAAGAATCTATACCTGTATAATCCGTATCATCAAAGGCCAAAATCTTATCGCCGGGGCGTAACCTCTGAAATAGAGCCCCTTGACTACTCACCTCTTCAATAAATATACCCTGAAAGTTAAACCAAATTTCACTGTCCAATATTAAAATTAAATAAAAACTTACATCATTTTTGGCAACAATTTGAAAATCACCAGGTTCATTAAGCTCCGGTATTTCAATATCTATAACTTTCAAAACAGCATGTTTCCCAAATGGCCAGTGAGTTTCGCGTCCCTGCCCTTCAAGCCCTTCTTCAGTATTCGTAGATATCGACTTCATTATCTTTCTGCTTTAATAATAAATAAATATTGTGGAAAGGTAATATAAAAAGTGTGAGACTACTTACAAAAAAAACATTACACTATCGATATCACTTACTTATCATTAGAGGTTCCCCCATGATTATTACTTTCAACGAGTTGATGACGATTGGCCATTTTTGGAGTTGGCATATGTATGTTAGCAGGTTGTTGCTGGCTGAATTGCTTGGGCTGATCATGAGGACTCGGAGGAGAATTGGCGAATAAATGCGCATTTTTCGAGTAAACCGCTGCAATGTGATAAGGGGGAGGCTGTCTAGGTGGAGTCTTGTTTTGATCATGCCTCTGCATATTTCCCAAAATGTCTATTCTACTTTGGTCGTGCTTATCTAAAACATTCTCTAGAACATTTGGAGGCTCGCTTTCATGACCATTTAAGCTTGTCTGGGAAGTGTTTAGATCAGCTGATATGTGAGTCACTTTAGCTTCTTTTATTTCAGACACATTTAAAACTTGGTTGACTAAAAATGTAATACTGTTACTCTGAAAATTAAATTTAAGGCAGAAAGTACCTGGAACGTGAGAATTTCTCCAAACTTCCCTCAACCTTTTAAGCTCCTTGTGATGAGGTGTTGGCGTTCTACTTAAAGACAAATTACTATTTTCAGTAGG
Organism: Euwallacea fornicatus; assembly: GCF_040115645.1. Classification (NCBI taxonomy): domain Eukaryota; kingdom Metazoa; phylum Arthropoda; class Insecta; order Coleoptera; family Curculionidae; genus Euwallacea; species Euwallacea fornicatus. Next base: position 801,445 of record NC_089543.1, read on the forward strand.
TTCAGCGTCAGTTCTTTCAGTATTAAAGCTAATATGGCTGGTTTGATTGCTCAAATGGGGTAGAGGTACTGAAATTTCCCTTAATGGTACTTGAGGGAACACTACTGATGTTAAAACGACCTGTCCATCGGCCAGTTTTTCATTTTGCAGGTGAATTAAGGGCTGGGTTTGATTAGGGGTAAGCCACAAAGCCTTCAAATTTGTAAGCTTGGAAATGGTAATGGGAAGGTAGGACAATCTGTTGCCTATAAGGCCTAAGGTTGTCAAATGTTGTAAGTGGCCTACCTCTTCTGGGAGTTTTTCCAGTAAGTTGTTGTGAATATTAAGAATGGAAAGTTCACAACAACTGCCAATTTCTATAAATAAAATAATTAAAGATTTTTAGTGAAACGAGATAATTGCAAACCTGGTGGTAAATACTGCAATTTGTTATCAGATAATATTAATGTTGCTAATTTCCTGAGATGTCCAATACCACTAGGCACCTTGGTCAATGAATTGTTTTGGAGATTGAGTTCCTCCAAATTAACTAATTTGCAAATTGTGTTTGGCAATTCCTCTAAATAATTTGTTTCCAATTTTAAGACTTGGAGGTTTCTCAGATTACCTATTGCTTTTGGTAGGCCCGTGAGATTATTAAAACTTAAAATTAAATTGGTAATTTTTGTCCAATGACCTATTTCTTTTGGCACTGATTCTAGGTTATTATAGGAAGCATCAAAGTCATTCATTTTCTTCAAATGTGTTATTGAAACTGATAATTCAGATATATTGTTACCATTTATCCACAATTCTGTTAAATTTCCATGGGCCTCACAAATTTCACCCTAAAACCATTTGATAAGTATTTATGAGCATAAAAATTGCTTGGAGCAGTTACCAAACTAGAGAGATTATTATCACTAACGTCCAGCCTCTGTAAATTAGTCAAACGTCTAATAGATTTAGGTAATTCACAAAGATTATTATCCCTTAATTCTAGAATCCGTAAATTTGAAAGTCTCCCAATATTAGCAGGGACAAAATCAATTCCTGTATCATTTAAACAGAGCTGCTGTAAATTAATGAGGCTCATTATGGCTTCGGGCACTTTTCCAAGATCATTCATACTGAGATCTAGCATGGTTAATTTGGTCAGTTTATCTAGATTTGGATGAACTCCATCTAAAACTACACAGAATATTTTTGTATTTTCTTAATTAGTCAAGACATTACTACCAACCATTTTTGCTAAATATCAGGACCTGTAGATTACTCAGTTTTGAAATAAGTGGTGGGATGGCTCGGATTTCATTATCACTGATATTTAAATACCGAAGGTCAATGCACTGAAATAACTGGGGTGATAAATCTTTGAGCTGAAAGTAGAAAATATTATTACATATAAGATGTCTAAAATTGATTCTATTGGTATATAAATAAGTATTTCACTAATAGCAAGAGATATAATATGGATTAAATGGGCAAAATCAAATTATATAATCTTATTTTTAAAAGGGATCTTGAAAGCAAGCTGCCATTCTGCAGACTATATATATTAAAGATTGTTTCATAGTTTTGCCAGTTCTTGTGATACTAAGTTGATATTTTGAACACACACTATTCTTTAAAAGTTACAAAACCATATTTTAAGATATTCTGTAAAATCTATAGACTGATACTTTATAAGATGTCAGATTCCCATTTATCATGTCAAACTTTTATTTAATTAAGTAAATAAGTAATTATGATTTGAAAACATTGTAAGTCTCTAAATTGAAGAATATCTTGGGAAAAAAACAATTGTCTAACATCAGTGACAACCAGTAATGGAAATTTCTGGCCATTTCACATCTTATATCACAGACATGAAGGTCTAGCTAAAAAAACATATATTATAATTATGATATTATAATATTAGTTTTAAGCCCTTATTCAGTTTAAGAAATTCAAAATGTGATGCCTACAATTGTATTCAAAATACATGAGAAAGTAATAAGCAGTGTATATGATTTTCTTTTGATATCAGTCCATTACACCATCTATGTTATTTCAGAATATAATGTAAATCATAGCAAACTAGTACCGTTTTTGATTTAGAATATGTAGTTAAAGCATGGTGGTTTACTTAGAGAATACCCTGCAGTGTTTCCATCCATACAATAAATAAGAAAAAAAGGGGTTCAATAATACCATTTCTATTCAAATTTTGAGAATGGAGGCTGTATCACCTCAAAGAAGATGTTAAATTGAATGCAATTTTATCCCAAAAGGTATCCACATTAAAAAAGGATTTTTTTTATTGATGAAATGGAAAAGAACAATGACTACAAGTTGTTAACCTTATTTCCTTCAAGATGTAGTAATTCTAAGGAGGGCGAGTTGAGGTATACTTCGTTAGGCACCTCGGAGATTCCACAACGAGAGAAATCCAACTCCGTTATTTTTTCTTCTTTGGACTTGCATTCACAGCAACTCAACCAACCCATATTATTTCAGTCGTTTAGTCAACCAAACGCAAACCATGTAAATCATAACTTTGAGATCATAGCACTTTCCTATGTAAACTACATTTTCTGATTAAGTATAATTACGAAAAGCAAAGGTTTGCGGATAAATTTTCCAAAATTAATTTTTTCTTAATTGTTTTTATGGGACTCCATTTTGAAAGTTTTACACAGAAGACACTGTTGCCACATTAGATCAGATATATTCTTAATAGGGCGTTAGTAGACTTTAATAACCTATTTTAACTAATTAAGCGTACATTTTTCGATTTATAATGATATTTCAATACTTTAGGAAGCTCAACAATGTAAAAAATTTAACATCTTTATGAAATTATGTTCTGAAAGTTACAAAAATGATTTGAAGTTTAAAGGGAAAATATAGTTTCAGGGATTGCTACAAGGAGTGGCAATACCGTCTAGAGAAAATTGGGTATGTATAATAAACCATACTCCGGGTGATTTAAAATGAACGCCGAGAGTGGTAATTGAGTAACGTCATGCAAATTGCATGATAACGTATATGAGTAAACATGACTATATTTCTTATGATGATTGTTGATCTGTCATGAAATTTTTAAAACATATATAGATATGTATAGAGAATTTTCCAATTTCCTTAATTGGGCGTAATAAAACCTTAAAATTATAGTTTTCTTTAAATTGGTTGAGTTGACACGAATCTCGCTTACCAATTTAGGAAAAAATACCATATTGCACAAAAAGAAGACGATAGTTTGTAAATTTTCAGGAAATAGAGACTCTAATTCGAACAGATAGGGATGGTCAATTTTTGCATCTACTTTTCTCCGACTATCTTTTTTTTAATTTTGAAGTGCTTAATTTGTCACCCACTAAATAATTTCGTTTTTTCCAGCCTCCTGGTGAATTTTCACAGTTCGTTCATTTTAGAAGCTTCTCAATAGTCATTTCTGTGTTCAGTTTTCCTCCATAATTGCATCATTCCTCAGAATTTGCAGCTAAAAACTAAAAGAATCTATGCAAGCCAATCTGGCTCTAATATTGTTTGTTTCCTTTGTATACTGTATTTTGTCTAAGCTATTTACTACATATCCACATCACTGTTACTGTCTGGTATGTATATATATATATATATATTCAATCAACCTTACTTCCAAATTTTCTCCGGGGTATTAATTTAACCTGTAAGTGATCGAGACGCGGTCGCCAGAATATTCAGAATTCTAAATTTAATATTTAATCTCCTTTTAGTGTTAGAAAGCGTTTCTGGTTTAGGAACATTTCATATACCCAGCTGCCTCCCCTAGTTTTGGGATAAATTGAATATATTTTTATTATTTAGTTCAATTAGTCGACATCAACGCAACTCCTAAAAAAACTTTAATTCAGGTTTTGTGAGCCCATCCAATGGAAAACCCCGAGAAAAAATCAGTTCTGTTCGTCTTTCCGAAAATGTATTTAGCGCTACCTGGAAGTTTTTTCTTCAAACATTTATAGACTTTTCTAACACTTTTCTTTTTCACTTAAAATTAATGTGAATATCCATTCGTGCAAGTATAACATTCATTATTATTCATTTGACAAGTCTGCGATTTAGTCTGCTCTTTTTCTAGATTTCTGTTTCTGCAGCTTTGTTGTTTCGGGTTATTTATTTCTACAAATCTCTGCATCATTTTTCTTTTTGCAGTTGTAACATTGTATTGTTATTTTTCTGCTTTTCCGTATGCTCCCGGCTAACACGCATCATGTTGGAACTAGGAACGCTTATGATTAAAGTTAAGAGTACTCGGAGCGCTTTAGTAGGAAAAAAAACAAACACTGGTAATATTTCATATCTTTTATATAAAACAAGTATAAACTAATTTAAAAGAATATTTTTACTGTAAATATCTAGAACCTTAATTTATGTTTTACAAAAAAAGTTATAGTTCTCTATTAGAAAAACAAAGCATTAATAAATTTAAATTAATAGTTATTTTGCGCTCTGCGAGCAAATGTCAAATTTGACGCAGTTCAACCTGTACTATAACCAATTATTTACCGGTCTTGTGCTGTTATCTACTGTGCAGCGTGCGTGCAAAATATATTTTGTATTGCTGTGCTACACTTGGACCACGTTTTTCGTATTCTCCTAGAACATTTGTGTTTTTCTTTTTGTAAAAACATTTACGTACAACTTCAGTATATACGTATCGGTGAGCTTATTTATTCACAAATGAACATATTTTCTTCTAAAGTTTGTGAGCTTATAGAGTTGTTTTCGCAGTTGTTTTTAATCCAATACGTAGTTGGTGTAATTAATGTTTTTAATTAAAATCAGTTTTGTGGAAAATCAAGACTAGAATCACGATAATGCTGGCTATTAATACATACTCTTTATAATCAACACATGTTTACTTTATACATAGAGCCAGGCTCTAATGTAAAATCACCAGTCATACAAAAATCTTAAGTTACAGGACATCAAGAATACTAACCTACAGAATAGTGTGTGTGCATCTTTGGAAAATTTCCAATTAACAGCTATGGGAGACACCAATCATTGTGGAAAAGCATATGCCTCTAGACCGATTAGTTTTGAGGAGGATGATTTGCAGGATGGATTGTCTGCCAGAGAAATGATTGAAAAAGGAAATGGCCTAACATACAAGTAATTACAAATGTTAATGTATTATTATAAACATTCTCTTGGTTGTAAATTTTCTCCACGATTTTGTGCTTAAAATGACATTTACTAACCTCAGTTGAATTTATGATATTTACACTCAAGTCAACCTGTATAGAACATTTATAAATCAATGTTAAGTCCTTACTTGCTTACAATTTCAGTGGAATGGAAATGGCAGAATTTCATTGATATTAATAGAATGACCTCTTGAAACAGTATGGCATTAGTCATTTCACATAGGAAAATTATAACAATATCCATATTTTCTCATTATATATACTAATATTTTCTCTAGATTAAGTAGGAAAGTTACCTGTTCCCTATCGAAATATTGTTAACTGATAATAATGGTTAGCAACACAATTTTTTTTTAATCAATATTTAGTTTTTCAGTTGAAGTAAATTTCATTTTCTGGATAAATTAACTAAATAGATTTAAAATAATTTTCTACTAATATTTTTAACAAGAAGTCATTATTAATTCTGCACTTACCACTAATGTCACATACATAGACTAACTTTAATTGTTAAATTCTGAACTATAAAAGATGCTGTCCTAATTCGTATCATGTATATTCTGACTTGTTTGTCAATTTTTTCAGTGACTTCATTATTCTGCCAGGATATATTGACTTTGCTCCAGGGGAGGTGGTAAGTATAAACTCACAAAAAATATACCTTGAATAATTGAATTTATATTTTTATCAGGAATTGTCAAGTCCTTTAACTAAAAAAATCAGCCTTAAAGCACCTCTTGTATCATCACCTATGGACACAGTCACTGAAGCAGATATGGCAATTGCAATGGCAGTATGTAGCTTTCTACAATAAAATGTTTTTGGTACCTTACAGTCTTTATAGCTTTGTGGTGGAATTGGCATTATCCACCACAATTGTCTCCCAACCTATCAAGCCAATGAAGTGTTAAAAGTAAAAAAATACAAACATGGATTCATCCACAATCCAGTTGTGCTAAGTCCAGATCACAGGGTATCTGATGTTCTTGATGTAAAGAAAGAACATGGTTTCTGTGGAATTCCAATAACTGCAGATGGCAATTTAGGAGGGAAACTTATTGGGATTGTCACAAGCCGAGATATTGACTTTTTAGATGAGAAAGACTTTGCTAATATTAAATTAGAATCAATCATGACCAAGCTTGACAATTTAGTAACAGCACAATCAGGTGTAACTTTGAGTGAAGCAAATCATATCCTAGAGACAAGCAAGAAAGGGAAATTACCCATTGTGAACAAGCAGGGGAATTTGATTGCATTAATGGCTCGCACAGATTTGAAGAAAGCGAAAAGTTATCCCTTATCATCTAAAGATGATAATAAACAGCTCATTGTTGGGGCTGCAATTGGAACTCGAGAGGAAGACAAACAGAGACTTGCCCTATTAGCTGCTGCAGGAGTTGATGTAGTTGTTTTGGATTCTTCTCAAGGAAATTCTATTTATCAAGTTGAAATGATTAAGTTTATTAAAACAAATTATCCCAATTTACAAGTTATTGCTGGAAATGGTAAGTTAATAAATATTGACTTTACCAAAATATTTAAATTAATTCAATTCCTAGTTGTGACAAAACGTCAAGCTAAAACTCTAATTGATGCTGGAGCAGATGCTTTAAGAGTTGGAATGGGAAGTGGAAGTATATGCATTACTCAAGAAGTAATGGCTGTAGGAAGACCACAAGCCACTGCTGTTTACACAGTTGCAGAGTATGCAAAAAGATCAGGAGTGCCTGTTATTGCTGATGGTGGTATTCAGTCAATAGGGCATGTTATTAAGGCTCTCTCACTTGGAGCTTCAACTGGTAAACTCAAAATTTATGTGTGGCTTTTAATCATTTTCTTGTTTTTAGTTATGATGGGATCATTATTAGCTGGCACCTCTGAAGCACCTGGAGAATATTTCTTTTCAGATGGAGTTCGCCTAAAAAAATATAGAGGAATGGGAAGTATTGAAGCTATGGATAGGAAAGACGCCATGGGTTCTGCTATGAATAGATATTTTCATAGGTAAATATCTTTTCTTTAGTGATTTTTTTTTAGAGATAAATTGCAGTCCAATATCATGTACAAAGTTACTGGCAGTAACAATGATATTTTGAATAAGCGTTCTAAAAACTTTCTAATAGTTCTTCAAATCCCCTGTTAAGTACCCACTAATTGTTTAACTAATGCGGATTAATATATATATTGATTCCCCAACTAGTTCAAAGTAACTTCTACTAATACTTAATCAATACCTAGCGACACCCATTAATACCTACTAATTCCTTAGGGGACTATACCGAAAAACGTGTGTAGGTTACTCCTAAATTTATACAAAATTTTATATATATTTTTTTTCACTTCAGTGATGTAGATAAATTAAAAGTGGCCCAGGGAGTAAGTGGTAGCATTGTAGACAAGGGTTCAGTCCTGAGATTTGTGCCATATTTGCAATGTGGCATTCGGCATGGTTGTCAAGACATTGGGGTCAAGTCTTTAGTGCAGTTAAGGTAAAAGCTCATTATTTTTTAAATATTTTATGATAATTTATCTTACGTTCTAGAAACAAAATGTATTCTGACGAACTGAGATTTGAACTGAGATCTCATTCGGCGCAATTGGAAGGGAATGTACACAGTCTGTTTTCTTATGAGAAACGACTTTTTTAGATTTGACTAAAATTCCATTTTCCATAAAGGTTATCCCCTTAAATTTTAGAAAAGCAAGGCTGAATCCACCTATTTCTCGAAATATTTAATGGCGACTATTCTTGACAAAGTGGCATTTTTATTTATTTTTTATAAAAATGTATTTCAGATGTACTTACTGTAAAATATTCGAAGGCATGCTACAAAGCAGTGTGTGTTTGTAAGGCTCAGATTTGTAATTTTGGTGTTCTGTAACCATTAGAAAGGATTGCTAAACTTAGGTATTTGTATTAAATAGATATAGGAAGAATGCCATATTACACTATTTTATATTAAGGTTGTGTATTAAAACCATCACAAGTTATTCAAATTTATTGTATATCACAGTGCAGACTTCCCCAAATTTACAAATTCTATTAATGTATTTAATACTGGGGGATTGCTTCTTGGGGCTTATAAGTCTTCAAGGAAGATTTTAAGAGGCTAATTTTCCATGAATAGAAAGATGTAAGTATTCTAGTTGAGACATCGATTGAAATTAGTCCGTTATTTGGTTGTAGTTGTAAATGACTGTAAAGAGGTTTATAATTTAAATAATAATAAATGTCCAAGAAGTCAACTTCCAAATACATGCAAGGTTTGTTAAGTAACAGGAATTTTCTATACTAACGATGAGAAAATTTGAATGCAAAATTTACCAGTATTCAGTTATTTATTGAATTACGATTATTCTTTGCATCTGAAAGCTTTTTTCATTTGGCAGTGTTATTTTCTAGTCAAGTGTTACGCCATAACTAATAAGTAAAAATAAGAAAACAGTTTGCAGGTGCGCAGATCATATAGTTAACAATAAATATAACATCTTTAACGTAATTTCCTAATTTAGTGGTTGTTGGCGTATTGTTTAAAAGTAAATAATAAAAATAAAAACTACTTATTGTAATAATATTCAATTAATACACGCATGGATTATGGATTTGTAGTAACATTTTTTAGAAAATATCGAATGCCTAAAAATAAGATAGAAACTAAAATTCTAATACATGCATTTGAATACAAGTATTCAATTTCTAGTACTGAACTTTTCTTAGTCATTTTGTTATCTGGGATAAAATCGGACGATTTCTGAGATTTTGACACAATACCAAATGTAACTTTATCTGAAAATATCTGTAAAAATTAATGTAGATTTTCTTGTCCTTAAATCATCTATTGATGGAATAAACACATTTTTTATGTGGGGAGAAATAAGAATTTGTACCGTGGAGATGTGAACAGATAGGTAACGTTAATTACTTAATTTTTCAATTCCCTACTGGAAGTCTCCAACAGAAATATCTATATGCTAACGTTAAGGTGGAAAATATAATCAGAAACCGTTGGGTTTTCGGTCACCATTTTGATCAGACACATTAAAGAAAATTTTCTTAAATTGTAAATCTGAGATTTCAATTAGAGTGAGAAGAGTTTTTATAAAGCTCTCATAAAATATTTTTCAAAGTTCTTGTAAACACTGATACGCATTTCACAAAATGAAGCAATTCATAATACGAGGATAAACTCAAATGAACCAATTAAGTTTTGCATTGGTGACCAGAGACTATGGCAATCCGGAAAACGAAGTGTTATTTATGCCCGTTTTAATTAGCACTATAAGTTTAATATTATAAATTTGTTTATATTTTCTTACAGCTTTTATTTGCATTTTTGAATAAAAAGTATTCGCGGGTTCACAAGCATCGCGACATTTGCAATCAAATTTCTGTAGAATAGCAATTTATCTCCCTTGTACCTACAGTCATAAATAAGAAAAAGGAAATAAAATTTCAACTTTCATCGCTATCAGATCTATAACCTCACAAAAGGAAGTTTCTATACCAATATGTTTGCTTTAGTCAACTCAGGTCAACTGAGGTTATAGGACGTGTCATTTGTCAAAGTAAAAGAATTAAGAGAGATTAGAGGTGTTTTATATTTGTAATTATCACAGTTTTGTTATTAATAATTGTAGTTTTAAGTTGAAATAATATATTTTTGAAATGTTAGCATCATCATCACAAAGTATGTCAAATATTAATACCTATTCTAACGACCGGGGCTTAAATTTTGAAAACGAATATGCAGCAGATCCTGCAACTGGAGGCTTTTTTAATTCGGATTTTAAGAAGTAAGTTCAATTTAAATTAATCAATTTAACGCTTAATACCGTTCTGATTGTATTTGAAGACACGATGATCTCAAGGAGATGTTGGATTCAAATAAAGATAGTTTGAAATTAGAGGCAATGAAACGAATAATTGGGGTATGTCGACTCATTTTATTTTCGTCACTGTTAACATATGTTAACGCTCTATACCTTGTAGATGGTTGCCAAAGGAAGAGATGCTTCAGTTTTGTTTCCAGCTGTGGTTAAAAATGTAGTCTCAAAGAATATTGAAGTTAAAAAGCTTGTGTATGTCTATCTTGAAAGATATGCCGAGGAGCAACAAGATTTAGCTTTATTATCTATATCTACATTTCAAAGAGCTTTAAAAGAACCAAATCAATTAATAAGAGCAGGTGCTTTAAGGGTTTTATCTAGTGTTAGAGTAAAAATGATATCTCCAATTGTAATGTTGGCCATTCGTGATGCTTCAGCAGACATGTCACCCTATGTCAGGAAAACTGCTGCCCACGCAATACCAAAGTTATATAGGTAACCATTGTTCCCCAAACATATTACTTGATTCCAAATATTTTATTCTACTTCCAGTTTAGATCCAGAATTAAAATCAGAACTGGTAACAACAATACAAAAGTTACTGGCCGATAAGACTGTCTTAGTTATTGGGTCAGCAGTAATGGCATTTACAGAAGTTTGTCCTGAGAGAATAGATTTAATACATGAAGTATATCGGAAACTTTGTGCCTTGATTGTAGATGTAGATGAGTGGGGTCAAGTTACCATTGTTAACATGCTTACAAGATATGTCAGGTCTCAATTTGCTGATCCTAATATTCATGTAAGTGAGATTTTTGTGGTGACATACTTGAACCATATTTTTATAGTCATAATCTTTCTATTTTATAATTTAAGCTTTTGGGGTGGGTTGCTGATGAAATTTTTGTACACCAAAGTGCCTCAAAATAGTTAGAAAACACTTCAAAATACCTGAGAAATATTGTAAAATGCCTTAAGTGATTGAAATCACCTAACCTAACTACAATACCTCAGCAATCTATTACTCATTTAATGATGAACACAAAACTATCTGCATTATGAAACCTTTGTTTTTTGATCAACTCACATTCAGATGGAAGTGCAAAGCATGCAAGATACTCATCCTGGTAACCTGAATATCTGATTAGCCCACTTATATAAGGGAATGGTAAGCCTAAAGGTACATTTGTGTCTTTGGGGCCTTCAACAAAATTTTAATTAGGATTTAATTTCATTTACTTGCCTATGATTCTAGTAAAAACATGAAATATACACATAGTAATTAATCCTTGAAATTAAGAACTAATAAGATATTACTCAATCTAGATGCGAATACACCCTAAAAACCTTACACTTGAGACAGTAGATATAGTTTTTTCATTGGTAGTCATATGCAAAAAATATTCTTATATTACTCTGCTAAGCCATAAAATCTCAGTCTGCTTAGTATTTGATTACAAACAATTTTTTTTACATTTCCAAAATCCTTCACATACAGGATGAACAACGACAGACCCAATACCAATAGATTAATTAGCAATACCAATTGCTTAATATAAGCCATCATTACATTTATTCTAGACCCATTTTTATTAATAACTACAATTTTGTATCCCTGTGTAATATTTTTTTATTATAGTTTCATTTTTATTTAACTTGATTATGAATTTCAGGAAGTTGGAGGTGATCAAGACCGTCCTTTTTACGACTCAAATTCTGATGCTTCTGAAAAACCTACACCGTCATTAGACCCAGATCATCGCTTGTTATTAAGATCCACGCGTCCTCTTTTACAGTCGAGAAATGCGGCCGTCGTAATGGCCGTAGCACAGTTGTACCATCATTCGGCACCTAAAAGCGAATTTCCATTGGCGGCCAAGGCATTAGTTAGATTATTACGATCCCATGTCGAAGTTCAAAGTATAGTTCTTAACGCTATAGCTTCGATAAGTTCAAAAAACAAAGGGATGTTTGAAACGTATTTGAAAAGCTTCTTTGTGAGGACTTCTGATCCCACAAATGTTAAATTACTTAAATTAGAAATATTGACCAACTTAACTACTGATGCGAATGTTTTGATTATATTGAGGGAACTTCAGACTTACATCTCTAGTAATGATAAGCGTTTTGTTGCCGCAACCATTCAAGCTATTGGCCGATGTGCTTGCTCTATTTCAGAAGTTACAGACACGTGCCTTAACGGATTGGTTTCTTTATTATCTAATAGAGATGGTAAATTATCCAATTTTCTTTAACAAAATGCTTAATAAATAGATGCATTTGTAGAAGCTGTAGTAGCGGAAAGTGTAGTTGTTATTAAAAGACTGTTACAAACACAAGCTGCAGATCCAAAAGAAATTATTACTCACATGGCCAGACTACTTGACAGCATCACTGTGGCTCAAGCCAGAGCTGCTATTTTATGGCTTTTGGGGGAGCATTCGCAAAAAGTTCCGAAAATCGCCCCAGACGTGCTCAGGAAACTTGCAAAAACATTTTCTGATGAAGTATATCATATTCCTAAATTTCTGATCAAAAAAACTACTTTACTTAATTTATTTTAGAATGATATTGTTAAGCTTCAAGTCATGAATTTAGCTGTTAAGCTATATATTACAAACCCTGAACAAACAGCATTGTTATGTCAATACATTTTTAATTTAGCCAGATACGATCAAAACTATGATATTCGGGATAAGGCCCGATTATTAAAGTACTTCATTTCAGAACAAAATAGTAAATTATCTGCTGAGGCTGAGAGAATATTTTTGGCTAGCAAACCTGCACCAATTTTACAATCACAATTTAAAGGTAAAAAACTATACCTCTAAATTAACGGGTGTTCAAATAAAAAAAAGTTTAGAGTGCTTTGCAATTCGTTTTTTCAATATATTTTAGGTAAAAATTTTAAGTTTTATTGCAACAAGAAAAAAACTAGATTATTTGAAATGTATACTAGGAGTCCTGACTGGTGTTCTGAACGTAATTCAGACTTTCTATGTCAAAATAAAGATTTTAGTTTTGAAAACACTCTGAAAAGTTTTATTTGAACACATGTTAGTTGGTATAAACAGTTATCATTTAATATGGAATATACATATATGAAAAATCGTCAAAGTAAAGTAATTCTAGAAGAACGTACTTATATATCTATATGTATTCTGAAGATTGTGATACATTTCATAATAAGTCACAACTGTGTATAATATTATCTCACAGACCAAGAGGACTTACAATTGGGCTCATTATCCCACTACATAAAGCAAAGAGCCACGGGTTATGAACAATTGCCAGATTTTCCTGAAATACCACCTTCAGGCGATGTAAGGAATGTAGAACCTGTTCTTGTGGAGGAACCAACGAAACATTATAAACGGAACGTGAGTGTTAGAGATTTTTAAGAGGGTAACAATAATTAATTAAATGACTACAGGAAAAGAGAAACAAACGAGATATGTTTTCGTGGGAGACGGCTTCAGAAGCATCTGCCTCAACTGAAGGAAGTAAGAGCAGCACTGAGTCTTCTGACAGTGAGTCGTCTAGCGAGGATACAGGAACTGAAGAAACTAGCAATCCTGAAAGTTCCATTGAAGAAGATAATACAGAAAGGTGAGTATGTCTTGTCGTTATTTTTATAAGATTTTTAAGGATTAATTTTATTTTAAGGAAAAGTGTTGATTCGGATGAGGAGGAAGAATCTTCATCAGCGTCTTCTAGTGAAGAATCAGAGTCCTCTAGTGGGGACTCTGATTCTGACGAAGAAGTCAATAAAATCGCCGTGATTAATCATATTGCTAAAAGGCCAATAAATACAAATAAAACCACTAACAACATTAATAAACCCAGTGAACAAAAGTCAAATTTAGATTTACTGCTAGATTTATCGGACATCGATACCACAGTCCCGGTTTTAACGCCTTCATTAGGTAAAAATTACAGCATTAAAGAAAATTAGCTTAAAATCATTTATAGGCGGTTTTTACACACCAACAACACCTTCAATTGAGACTTTACCGATGATTCAAATAGTCCAACCGCCCTACTCAAATACTAAACCCAGAGAATTGCTTAGTAAAATAAATGGAAGGGGACTTTCAGCTACATATCGCTTCACAAGAAGTCCTCACTTATATTCCCCTGGAATGACAAATATTAATATTATGTTTACTAACAACACTTCAGAAGACATAAATGATATACGTTTGGGGAAGAAAGTAAGTGTATAGATCATTTTTCTTGCAGAATGATTTACATATTTAGTTTTTCACAGAATTTAGCTGTTGGTATGAGCATTCACGATTTTGCTTGTGTATCCAAACTGCCGCCGAATTGCGTTCTTCCAGCTACCTTAGGAATCGATTTCAATGACACTACGCAACCAGCAAATTTTGAAATTGTGTCGTCTCTAGGTTAGAAGCATTACTTAAGTGACTGTTTGAAGATTATAACCAATTTTAGGTAATCTTTCTGTTTGTATAAAACCAAACATTGGAGAACTGCTCCGGCCAGTGGTGATGCCAACTTCTATGTTTGTTGAAAAACAATCAAAACTCTGTGGAATGAACGAGCACACGGCCACTTTAGCATATTGCAATAAAATTGAGGAACGTATTGGAGAATTAACCAATTTAGGTCCTTGTGATAAATCATCTGAAGAATTATTAAGGTAAGTTTGCCCTATTTTTGAAACTTGTTATAATTTAATGTAAAATATTTCATTTAGATTTGCAGGACAAACAATGACTTCATCAAGTTTAACTTTGGTGACTGTGCAAATAGGTGCAGAACCGACATTGAAGGTAAACTGTGAAAATATAGTTTTTGGGTCAGTGATGCTCAATGAGTTGATTAACAATCTTAATTCATAGGGATAATTGGAAGTATGGTGTTAATTTTTAATAGCTGTATGTTTATACTATTTGTTATTTTGTATTCTTTTATATTTATCACATTCCTATGTTTTAAGAGATCAATTTGTCAACTATGCTCTGAATATAAAAGTGTATTAAGTATATTTATTTTTGAAATATGTATGTAGTAATAAATTGAACAAATTTTTGCTTAATTTATTCTGGAGTTTCTTACCCTATCCAACTGTATCCAGCCTAAAAAGTTAAATTGGTTTGTAACTGATAAAGGATTATCAGGGTTCTTGATTGAATTTTTTCAAATATCACCTTTCAAAAAATGGGGAATATAAAACTTATTTATAAGAAATCACTCACCAATAAAGTTTACCCACATTTGCACACAGGATTTACAATATTGAAAATTACCTTAAAATTAATTAGCATTGGGAAGATGTATTGAAATAAGTAGTAGTAATTGCATCACCGGTTTGCTACTTCCCAATGAAACTAAAATACAAAAATATCACATAAATTAATACTACATTTATGAACACAAGGAAGAAAAAATTAAATTAAACTTTGCATTAATTTTATAACACAATTCCTTTAGCTATTCTTTTGCATAATGCATAACATATTCCATAACTTTAGCCTTAAATTCTTCTTTAGAATCCCTGTATTGATCTGCAGCCTCTACATTTAAAGGGTCCTCAAAATTTAGCAAGTCCTAATAAGTAATATTTAAGCATAATCTGATTGATAACAGATTAAATACTTACAGTAAATAAGGCATGTAACCCCCAAACAATATCGTTTAGCCTCCTTATAGGAGACCAGCCCATCCCATCCACACTATGTCTCCTTAGCAAAGACAAACATACCTCACCAGTTTCTGAAATATTCGGGTGCCACAGCTTTGTTGTGCATTTCACAAGAGGGGGCTAAATAATACAATTAAATACAAACTCGAAGTTTCCTTCAATATTACAACTTACAACCATGTTATATTCTTCAGTAACAACAATGTCGAACTTAAAGGTTCCTCCTTCCCAATAACCTTCAGTTGGCTGCACTATTAGGGTAAATTTACTTAAGTCATTTTCATTTTCATAATTTACAGAGCACGATGCCGGCAACAACTGGGACATTTCTTGTGCTTCCTTTACCAACAAACGGTCCCTAATTGGGGCTCTAGGCACTGGTGCGTTTCCATTGTCATTTTTCTTTCTAAGACGTTGGGACAGAGTTATCATAGTGGTAAAGTGTCTTATTAATACTGCCGTTCCGAAGAGGATTTTAGATAGTATTAAGCATATACATTTCAATTGAAATTAAAAATCCCTTTTTAAGTAAATTTGTTCCCAGTAATCCCAGTACGTAATATTTAGGTTAGGTTATTCTTTTGGCATTTCAAATGGTTAAGAGCCTATAAATAACATTTGGCAACAATGTCTTTGAATACTTTCTCTTCAATCTCAACCTCGTCTGAGCTATTTCCACATTTCGTTCCTTTTTTTTATGACTGTTTGTATTTTTATTATTTTATGTTCAGTATTCTCGAAACGGCTTTAGATATGCCACAGACTATGCCAAAAGAATCTGCAAAATGAATGACAAATTTCGTGTGCATGCAAGGGATGAGAAAGATGTTCGGTTTGACAGTGAAAAACGTGTTTTCTCTTTTTAAATACTTATTAATTTTTCCAAATAAGAAATTATTAGCTCAATTACTTTAACTAGTTTATATGCTACAGTTGAATATACCAAAATGAAATGATTACAAAAATAATCACATTTTTGATTGTAAAAAATTAGTAAAGCAATTGGCGCGATTTAACAACTCTATGAGATTCTCCACATTTTCAATAGAGGTCGACACTTCATGTTAACTAAAAGTCAGGTCATTGGAAAGGTGAGGTTAAGAATAACTTGTTTTCAAAAGTGTATATTGTACAGTTTGTTATTTATTACTTTATTTATTATTTTTTAGAAGTAGCCATTAAAATAACACAAACCAGAAACTTGCCAGTATTATCAAAGGTAAATCACGTTTATTTCAGTGTATTGTGCAATTTGCTCTACCTTCCTACTATATGTTTTGCGCTTCTTTAAGGCCGCCAAATTTAAAACCAAATCAACCACATCATTCCTAAATCAACATTTAATGCAAACTCCTATCTTTCCCTATGAAATCTGGTTTTTCTTATATATATCTTATAAGTAAAACTTCACCGTAGATCATGGAATACATTAAACCTACTATAGAGGAACTAAAGACTTGTATGAAAGACCCAGATTGTATTCGAAATATCTGCATATTAGCACATGTCGACCACGGCAAGACAACAGTCGCTGATTTATTATTAGCTACCAACCGTGTAATTAGCAAGAGAATGGCAGGCACATTGCGCTATCTTGATGATCGCCTTGATGAGCAGGAAAGGGGTATTACAATGAAATCAAGTGTTGTGTCTCTGCTAAATATAATCCAAGATGAGAATAAGCAGCATAAAAAGATTTTGTTAAACTTGATTGATACCCCTGGCCATATTGATTTTTCATCTGAAGTAGGGGCTGCAATTCGTGTGAGTGATGGGGCCTTAATATTAGTTGATGCAGCTGAAGGTGTTTGTGCTCAAACTAGGGAGGCAATAAAGAAAGCTTATGAGGAATATGCCAAGATGATCCTGGTTATTAATAAAATAGATCGGCTAATAATGGAGCTTTCTCAAGATGTGTCTACCATATTCCAAACTATCACAAAAATTATTGAAGATTGCAATGTGGTTATAGCTGAGGTTTACCAGTATGGTTTCACCAATAGTGATGTTGATATTGAGAACACCGGTAAGAGTTTTTTTGCTATTATTGTTAATTAAATGTAAATAATTATTGTGCTTTATTCACTTCCTGAATAACTTAGTGCTAGACTTACTCTCTTAAACCTATTTTTGTTTGAACCCCTATCATAGTAGGATATATTGTTTTCAATATTTAAATGTTAAAAATGGTCTTTTATTACAGGACTGTTATTCAGCCCAGATACTGACAATGTTGTATTCGCTAGCGCTGCAGATGGTTGGGCATTTACAACAAAACAGTTTAGCCACATGGCTATTAATCTTGTTAAAGAAGAGACTGTAGACAGTCTTAATAAGAAAATGTGGGATTTTAATTGCTGGGTAGATTCTAAAGGTTTTGTAAGAAATGGTGCAATAGAAAAGCTAAAACCCAATATATTTACGCAACTGTGTCTTAAAACTATAGTATATGTTTACCATTCCCTTATTATTAGAAGGGATGACACTCAGATTCCAATCATTATGAATAAGCTTGGAGTAACTGTTCCAACCCGAGAAATGCTGATTTCAAATGATCCAAAATTGCAACTAAAGGCCATATTGTCAGCTTGGAGTCCTATGGCTTATACTCTTCTCATTCAATGTTTGAATGTAATTCCTTCACCTAGTAGCATAGGAAAGGCAAAAATAGGATATCTGTTAAATGTCAATCATTACATCGAGAACCCTTATCTAAACAAATGTGTAGAAAAAATGGTTCCATATTTCAAGAACCTTTCCTTAAATGGTCCTACAATAGCCTATGTGTCAAAGATGTTTTGTGTGAAAAAGCAACTGCTTAATAGCACTGCTGTTAGCCAGACCACATTTATTCAAAAACCCAGAGTAACCCAGCCCAATGCAGAAGCAAAAACTGAGTCTAACGCAGAAACAAAAACCCGACTCAAAAAAGATTCTGAGAGTGAGAAGTCGTATCCACCAACTCCAGAAGATGAAATAAAAAGAATGGAAGAAGAAAATGCAATTATAGGATTAACTAGAGTGTTTACTGGTTCTCTACGGGTTGGTCAGGAAATATATACTTTACTAAATGGATATTTGCCTAATAATGAAACTGAACAATCAGCTTTGGATAACAAATATCTTACCAAAGTACAAATAAAAAAATTGTACATATTAATTGGACGAAATATGGTGGAAACTGATTATATCCCTGCCGGAAATATGTGTGGAGTTGATGGATTAGAAACTACTGTTATTCGTACGGCCACATTATCCACTGAATTGTATGTAGTGCCTTTAGTAGAGCATCCCACTCCACCCCCTGTAGTCAGATACGCGATCCAGCCTGTCGATCCAAAGCAGCTTCAAGTATTGCGACATGCTTTGAAACTTTTAATGCAAAGTGACTCTTGCGTGCAAGTTATGATGCAAGAAACCGGAGAATTAGTGCTTTTGACCGCTGGAGATGTGCATTTGGCAAAATGTTTGGAGGATTTAACACGTAGATTTACCAACATTAATATTAATGTGTCCGAACCAATGGTGGCTTTGAGAGAAACTGTATTAAATGATATTAATGAGGTAGTACCAGAAGACGAATTTACCAGTGACTACAGGGTATTTTCTTTAAAAGTAGTCCAGTTGCCGAAAAAGATTCGAAATATAATTAACAACAATCACAAATTACTGCAAATTGTGTCTGAGTATGAACACTGCAGTCTTATAGATTTAATCAATAGATTTAATGACAAAGCTGCAGCTGAGCCCACACGTCCTCATCCGAAAACCTTTAAAAGTGATTTAACGAATCGAGCTGTGACATGTATGAAAGACCACTTAAAGTCTACTTTTGAATCTTGTGCTTCCAAAGGTTCGCCCCAATGGGCATCTTTCGGAGATAAGATATGGAGCGTCGGGAAAATTCAGGGTTGTGCAAATATTCTTATTAATAACACTGAAGACTACGTTCAAAATATATTCCTGGAAACTAACGTTACTGATAAGAGAACTTTAATCGCCCAATGTCTGCTGAATGCTTTTCATACCTTTTTGAAAGCCGGGCCTATTTGCAATGAACCCATCACCAACTGTGCCTTCATAGTAAGCAAGTTCCGGCTAGTGAGGGATCTCGACTTGGAAGAGATTACTCCTCAGATGTCTTCTGCAGAGGAGTCCTCAGCTATCAATGCTCTTAAAACCGCTTTTCAAGCGAGAGATCAGAGGCTGATGGAACCTCTGTTTAGAACCACTATTCAAGTTAATCCGACGATTTTGGGTAAGTTTTTCCTTTTTTTTTAAGTGAAACAATATTCGGTTGTTATTTTTATTTATCGGGTGTACTGTATATACAAGATTTTTCCTAGTAGGTTGCAGTTTACCGTAAAACTAGGTTTATCGTATAGGTACCCTAAGTCCGACTATGGTGCTATTTAATTATTAGATGCGGTGGTGGAAATTCCCAATTTTTAGCCATACTTAAAAACGTACATGTCTGTACATTGTGCTGTTTACGATGAAGTTTTGTGTGTCTCTTGAGGTGGTGAATAATTGTACAAAATAACTCTTCATCATTGGTAATGGAGCCACGATGAGAGAATTTGGGTCGTTTTAAATATGGCCAAATATATTTTTATATCTTACACATAGCTTTTACTTGGTAGGTACTTTGTTCCGTTAACTCACTCTCTTTTTTTAATCATTTCCGCCTTCGCGAGTTAACGAAACACGAAGCACGTAAATATAATATTAGTACTGCAATAAATAAGATTAGGTACAGCACAGTGATGAGTGTCATACTGATATTGTAGGCACCACTACAAGTTTTATTAAGAGATTTTTCATTGTGCCTACACCATGAGATCGTCTTACCAGTTATGTAAACCTTACTGTACTTTGCCATTAATTGCTCTATTAAAAAATACAGCGAGAGTCAGCTTAAATGAACTTAAAACATATGTTTCATCGTTTAAATATATCATAAATATTTAGTCAATTAATTTCAGATGTAAGTAATTTTCCATAATCACATAAACTATTATAGTAACTATAGTACGAAAATGCGAGCGATTAATCCCATAATGCTGATTCTGCTAGCTCTCTCGCTTTCTGCCATGGAAATGGAGGCATTTCTAGACTTCGTGTAGTTCTCAAAGGCCTTCCTCTACGTTTGTTGTCAACACACATCATTCCGTAGACTCTTATACCTGGTACACTAGCATATGTTGGTTGATCATGTGACATTGGTCCTTCTGAAATTCGAGTCAATTTTTCTATTGTTTTCTAAGAGAAATTTTAGCATTTACCCAATGTACTACTATCAGGACATCTGCAGATAACTAGGTAATGTGACTTTCCTGTCCGAATGTTTTGCAAAGCTAACAAAGACCAATCTCTCGGGGCCCTGCATATTCTCATCTCGCTGGTTGGTTCGCAGGTCTTAACCAACGTTACCGCCTTCTGAAAATATCCAAGTAATTAATGCTAAAGATATGCAAGAATAAAAATTCATAAAACTGAACTCAAGATTGGATGAAGGAAAGTTGTTGTGAACAACCCTAGGAGATAAGCAATTTAGCAATTCCTAATTTGAATATTTTTGTTACACCTAACGAGCGCTGAACTCGCTGACGATATTTTTTTTGCCACTTTTCTTAATCTGAACCAGACCTGACGTTCATTATTGGTGCCCTGGGGTCACTCGTGTACATATGCGTCCTTGTGTGAATAATTGGCCAGAATATAATAATTATTTGCTAATGCTGTCTTGAGGCACCTTATGAATATTAAAAAGTGTAGAGTGGAATCTTCTGCATTGTCTGCCCTGTAAACATGAAGAAAAGTAGAGATGTAGATAGAAAAAAATAGATTCATTATTTACTAGACGATATTTTAACGTGTTAATTTATGCCACTCTAGAATGCATTGAATAGTAGTTCTAATTGAATCGACTATAACATTTTTTATCTAATAATATAATAGTAGTCTCAAGTGCCAGCAAAATTAAGTAGTGAACCAATTTTACAGCTAAAGTATCAGTTTGCACTTTTATTTAATTATTAGATTACTGAATTAAAATATCCACCCAATGGCTTTCCTATTCTCACGTTCATCTTATGCTGGCATTAATGAAAAGGTTCTTAAGTTAACACCTATATACTTATACTTCTTTAAAGAATTTTGCAATTAATGAATGAACTGCAATTGAATGAAATTTTACTCTCACCGAACTCACTTAACAAAATTTATTGTTTCGTCTCTGAATTAAAAACGAGTTGTAAATTTTTTTATTTTTAAAATCATTTTTATATTGCGGTTTAATTTTAAATCTCTGAAATGCCAGTGTCAAGCAGACCGACGTCTTTCTATGGCCCTGATTGAGCTTTGTAATTAAGGCGAAGACCATTATCGTTTATGTTATCGTTTGCCCTATAGCTATTTTTTATGACAGTAAAAATGGTTCCACATAATTGCATGCCTTTGCATACTTTGTATCATGTTCGGGTAACTCTGACATAGGTATATGGCAGCACATCTGCATACTTAAAGGCCTTGTTCATATGGATCCTAATCTGCTGGTTGTCAGAAGTTCGCGCTCGTTATTCGTGTCATATCAGGCTTCTTCGTACAAGTTCAATTACTTTTTATCCTTTCTTGCGTAGTCAAGCTTACCCTTGATTTTTTATTAATGCTTAACTCCGTGGTATGAAGGTCGTCTGAGTTTAGAGACGCTGAACAGGGATCTCGGTATCTTGACGGACATGCACATAAGGGTTGGGTCCAGTTCAGTCTTACATACACAGCATTACAAACCTATGAAATAAAACCATGTCGTATATGCATATCCGGAGAATTAAATATTAACGTACTTGTTGAATTGCACATTCAGGAAGTAAATACATATGTTGATTGTGGGGGTAGTAGTGGTACTTGGTGGGCTTGACCAATGCGGCACCAGCACCGGCAGGTAGTGGTAATAAATTCTGAAAGAAATTATATAGTTCACAATCCATGATTTACGACATTTTTAAACGTCGCATTTTTAAAATTTTAAATTAATGTTGAACCCCACACTGGAAGAATATTTTTCATAATCTTTTAGAAATCTCGAATATAAAGAAATTTTATGTGGTAAAATAAAGAAATTCTTATTGAACTCCCAGTACGCGTTTTTTTATCAAACATTGGTTGGCAGATAGCAATAATTGTTATTGCTAAAAGAAGGCATTTATCATAGATACAATAAATTGTAAAATGAAACCAGGGGCGAGACTTTACCATCTTTTCTGGGCAGATCAGGGCCGGTCTTAATTTTTTAATTAATTTCGAGTCACTAGGTTAAACGCACCCACGTTTCGCATTTGAACCGTTGGAAATTACGAACACTTTCGAATTTTCTTTGTTTTCATGATTAAAATTAAATATTAGAGCAAAATTACGAGTTTGCAGACCCATTCATATATGCAAATGATGAGCATTTGACCATCCACATAAAAATAAAATTGAAAATAATCAATAATAAGTGTCCAAACTAAAGCAATTTCTCTGTATGTGCGGGAATTCGAATTTAGTCATGAAGATCTTCAATGTATTCTGCATTATGCGAAGGTTGTGGGAGCTTTCTTGAGGTCGATTACATTTAAATTCGATGAATTTATGCAAGAAGCGACTTGCACTTACGGAATCGTGGCAATTGAATTATTAAATGAAAAGTAAAAATTATAGTGCACGAGATTTGCTACTTCGATTTCAGTTTTGCTACGATTTGCATAATTCCGGCCGAGAGCATCTGCTTAATGATTATTGAAAGCTTCGTTTTACTGTTACATATTTCTCGAAAAAACTATATATTGAAACTTCCTGGAGATGTTTAAGTATATGATGGGTTGTTGTTGAATACGCTTCTGTAGGTGCCTGCATTTTAGTTCTTCTTCAAGGACTTAAATTATCATGTTTATGATTTCATTGGCGTTTCTTAC
Organism: Euwallacea fornicatus; assembly: GCF_040115645.1. NCBI lineage: Eukaryota > Metazoa > Arthropoda > Insecta > Coleoptera > Curculionidae > Euwallacea > Euwallacea fornicatus. The sequence continues at coordinate 825,057 of NC_089543.1, forward strand.
GTGTAATTTCCATAATATACCCATATTCGTTAATGGCGTTCCGATAGAATTATGCTGATAGTTTCAAGCAGTTTCTCTCAGGAAGACATGCTTTGTCTCTCGTTTTTGCACTTTATAGAGGCAGATTTCAGAGAAAGATATACAATTTAAACCCATTCCCACAATGCGTTTTGTCGATTTTCTGAATAATCCACAAATCCTGAGCAACCAGCTATGACCTAAGAGACTATATAAGATTTGACCTGGTACGTGCATATGTTGCTCCCCAGAGAGGCCAGAAATAAGCAAAACTAACTCAGTGTCAAGGCCGAACAGTCACGACTCCATCGCTGCTTGGTCGGCGCCTTTTATAGATCATTGTAGTACCCTGAGATCTTCCCAGCTTAAAGCCAATATCTGCTATCTTATTCTTGTTTTACTATTTTGTAATCTATGGAGAACGCAGAAATTCTCTGCGCCAAGATTAGACGTTCCTATGCCATGGCAAATTACGAGAAATATATCTCTAGGAGAGCCTTTTTGTAGCACGCTTAGTTGCAAACAGGAACTGATGTGGATGGTAATAAATAACTGTTAAATATTACACGGTTTTAGAGAATCAATACCAATTTTTTAAGCGGGATGATGGGGTGATGTCAGCGTTTTCTCACGATGATTCAGCCATTTAGGCCGTGCAGCTAAGTGAGCCTTACAATGCTTTATGTGTTCTCGGGATTGTTCAGATAATCGTCTTATGCTCAGCAAATTTCCTTATAATTTTAATTAAATATAATCCACTTACGATATAGCTACAAATTGCTACGCATATATTTTTGGTGAAATTTTGCTGTAGCAGTGTACATTCAATTCGTGGTAGAATGATGAGTGAGCTATTAACAGTTATATCCTATTAAATAGTAATTTAGTGCTCAAGGTTTTAGTGTTTTAAATTGAATGCATCCATTTAAGATCGTTACTGTTCATCTCTCGCATTCCGAAATTTATATTGTTCTAAATCTACTAACAATGAAACAAGTATTCGCAGCTGCACGACCGAAATATTTCACGTATACAAATGCAATAATCTATTTTAAGGTAAAGTATATCCGCCTTCCGCATTGTTAGCTACAGCTACCTACGGGACTGTGTCAAGTAACATCAAAAATCTCTTTTATGGTGATGCAAATCACTAACAGAATTTTAATGATGGCGTGTTGCATTCGTTGTGTTCTTTAACCTCTCCCAAATATGTATATTGGGGTTATACCATTCGTCTACTGATTTTCGATTTGCTGCGGGCGTACGTATGCCTTTTCAATCACTTGTTGGTGCTTTGGAAACTTGGCTCTAGCTTAAGCATATCCAGCTATATAGCTTAACTGGGTCGAAGGAGAAAGAGCAAAGAAGAAAAAAATGTACATATATGTTTTTATAAAATGAGAACCAGGTAAATACATACACATGTATATCTCTTGGAACATATGGCGTTTTGTCGTAAACGAAAAAATATGCTGTTTACTTTTCATATTTACGTTCATTCGAGATGATCAATTAATGGCATTGTTACCTTTAAAGAGAAAGCCGTAAGTACTTATTACAAAACTAGCATGTGTATAGTAACTCTTCAGTGGGTGTGTATCTGATTGATCGTGTGTTTGTGTAGGGTAGGTCAAGATTTATAAATAATGCTAGTAACGCCATATAATCTAGCAGCTCTCGCTCTCAAGAGTGCTATTATTAATTTCAGAACTGTCCTACTTGTGGCAACTGAATTCTTGTTGGAGCATATGTTTGATGTCCGAGGTAATCGCTGCTATTTGTTACCTGGGAAAATCTTCTTTGGCTCTCATGCATTGAATGTAGTTGCCTTCTCAATATTAATTGTTATCTACTGCACTTAAATTCGCATTTAGAGGTGTAAAGGGAAAATACATCTAAGGATACGCGACTTGTCTTTAATCCATACATTTCGTGTTTTCAAAACATTGTTTTTCTACTTGAGTGTATATAGGGTGGTCATTATCTACCTCGTTGTGTGTGTTTTTTGTTATTCTGGGAAAATCTTTTATTCTATAGATATTCACAATCATTTGGCATACTATCAAGCCCTACATAACAACATGCTGTTTAATTCTGACACCTAATAGTCGTGGCTGAGAGCTCGAATGATGCATCGTTAATAACATTACAGACTAGTATAATACAATGCATACCAACGTAAATCTAGGGTCTCATTAAGACATCAAAAATTGTCGCCAAACAATAAAGCTCGCATCCGCATGATAAGTAGTAAAATATTTACAAGCCTGGGAGCTCAGTTTAATTGTAATCATCGCTGACAAGGAAGTAAAATTTACTTACGAAAAAACTTTTTAGTTCGTTCTTCGATTGCACATTGAAATTTAACGACTCGAAGTCATGGGCTATTCTCTTGAGTTTGTTAGGACAATTTTCAATAATATGTATAATTCGGATTATTCTATATGACCGCCAGTCCTGAAAACCTTAAATAAGGATGATATTTTCAACAGGTGTGATGATTATGCAGATATTAACGGATATAAGTGTAACGAAGCAATTACATTGAATTATATTCAATAATTCAAAGTAATTTATGATCGCTTGTTTCTGGAAAATTAGCTAAACGGTGCTACTCGATTATGCCATAAGCCAACGTGGACTTTTCCAGACCGAAACACAACTTTCAAGCCCATTCTTATGCGGCATTTCAAATATTTTTTACTAGAACACGTTTGTAGTTTAGTTTATAAAACATTTTTCAATGTGCGGTGTCCACGTTAGTTTCTGGCTTAATTATATGCCCAAGAATTTAGTTCTTTCAGTATTTTCTATATATTTTTTTTTGTTTTCATAAGTGGACTGTAATTCAGTTAGTTGTCCTTACTTGCAAATTGCATTGCTTGTCATTTCCTGTGTTCAGATTGACTTCATTATCTTCGGGTCAATCCAATATTAATTGGACAGGTGTGTTTGCTTTTCTTAAAATTTCCATGGTGCTCGGAGCTGTTATGATAAATTCCCGTCGTTCTCGTGAAGCTAAGCCGTTCGGTAAGTCATTGATGAATTCATTAAACAGAGTGGGAGAAAGAGGGGATCCTTGAAGTGTATGTACCTTGGGTCTAGAAAATGAAAGCCTAAATGTAAAAGCAACAAATTTTCTGTAAAAAGATAATTAATACTCCTTTCAATTTTATACAATGAACTAGGAATCAGCTTACTTAGTTTCATGTATTATCTTTTAGATTTAGAGTAGATCAAAATTCATATGTAGGTTTCGGTATTCGAGAGCTCGGAAAGAGTGAACAGGAAATAGTAAAAAGTAGTATCATTCATTAATTGAAGGAGTTAATCTTAAAACTCGTTTCATTCAAATTTTAAAAAAATCATCGAAAAATGCCTTTAAAATTCTGACAATTTGTCTTTTGACGAATTACCAAAATTGTTAGTCTAGGTAGGATAAGAAGAGTTTTTAAAATGACTCCCTAAATTAATTGTTTGGTAAGTTAGGGAAGAAACTCTAGTAGAAGTGACAGTAATCTTTATGATAATGTGCCCAATTGTTTGTAGGGTTGACTCATGGATATGCCGCAAACTTGCTGTGTTCACGACGTTTTCAGGAAATTTCATTATTGTAAAGCCGCATTAAAACTATGTATATTCTTTTTATCTTGCCCTTTGGTGCTTTTTTTAATCGAATGGGTTTGTGTCATCATTAACTCGTCCATCTCTGAATTTCAAGAATTCCACTATTCAAATTATCGTTGTGTAGTACATTTGTCTCTTACTTTTTTTATTTTCCATATTTTTTACTTTGCTGTTTTTCTGGATTTTCCCATCGAATAATTTAAGATTGCAAGAAAAGAGAATAGTATAAGATTACTTGATTACTTTAAATCCATGATTTTCCAACCTTTTTCTCGGCTTGATAAATAGATATCTGTTGGTGGTACTCACCAGTGGTGCAGTAGAAAAACACTGACTGTTCTCTTTTTAACCTGAGATTTATTGAATCCGCATTTATCATTGCCATTCTCGTTATGATGAATTGTTTACCAGTTAATAGCAAAGCAAGCCTACCTATTCCCGACTCGTATAATGGGTTATGAACTGACTTATTTATTGGTCATTGTATGTTATGGAAGCAAAAATGTATTTTTCAAAATGAAAATTATGCACTTCTTCTTTGCGCCTGGTACACATAAAAAAAGCCGATTATCTTGATTTGTAAACACGCAGTGTGTAAGTTGCCCATTAGCCATATTTTATGGAACATCGTAGGCTAATCTGATTCAATCCGCTACATACGTAAGTAGCTTCGCTGTGGCAAAGGAATACTTGGGTCACCTCGGGAGATTCAACAAAAATTGATCAGAGAAGTCAAATAGTGCATGAAATTTTTTAAATCGGCTTATCAGATAGTCTTGAAGATTTTTAATACTGATATTTTATTCGACAGTTAGTTCACAGAAAAAATTCGGAAACCGTGGAGCTTCATTAACTGTTACTTGTGGTTAGAGGATCAGTAATTTAAGCTCCATAAGCTCCATAAGCATAAGCTGATATTGCAACCGTTACCTAGCTCAAAGGCATGCATCCTAATTTTTTAGGTTGCTTGCAGATTTAAACGGCTGCTTTATAATATTATTGCTCTCTTTTAGTGTCACTTTGAGGTAGTAAGTAATTACTACAGTGCGTTTAAAAGTACATTATTTAGAACGGTATCGCACTCATTAACAACTTTTCGCGTTTCGAAGTAGAACGTATTGATATGTAATTACGTTACGCACATCGTGCTTCTTCTTTTTTTAAATATTTTCCAATATTTCTTTATTAAACGTGTTGTGTGCCGCTTAAAGATGCAGACATAAAGAAAAATACTATATAATTCATGCCAGTAGGTTAAACTTGTAAACGCTGTTCAGTTAGCTATAATGTGCCGTCCGAAGCAAACTTTGTCAGTATGTTAGCAAATACACTCTGAGTAGAACATATTTGGAGTGCGTGTAGTTATATGCAAAATAGAAATTATTTGCATAATTTCAATCCCATATAGCTACTTCAGAACCACTTAACCTCGCCTCCTTTAGCGTTGTTGCATTCTATGCAACAAAGATAAAGGAGGGTTTTACTCTTTGTACATTTTCTACATCAACACCATTACTTCGATCAGCCATGGTGCTAAATCGTATTAAAGTTAACACGAAAACGTCTGTCCTATTACTAGAATTTTTCACTTCTCATGTCGAAATTACACTGCAATCTTTACATAGTCTATCCTGTAACATCACATATTCCATTAAGCTCGCATATAATTAAAGCCTATTAATATTAATGTCCACTGGAAATATTAAGCAATAGCTGTTTTAATAGAAATAAGTTGCAGTTAATTCCCAGACCTTAATTTCCTAGTTTTAGCAAGTTTTCTTTGGTTCTCATTTTATTACTTCCTTAACAGGGCTCAGTTAATATGGTATTAACCGTCCAAAGAAGAAACCTACGTTGTAAGTGGTTTTTAATAAGACCTATACTCGTCTTGAGTTGAGAAGAGTAAGATTGCTAGTTTATTAATGAGGTTTTAAATAGAGGCTGGAAACTTGGCAAAACAGCACTTTTGGACACACGTCTCTTTTTTAATTCTCCGGCAGTAGTTTAAAGTTATTGAACTTCTATTGGCCCATATGCTTTTATAAAGATCAACGCTATAAATCTTTTAATCGGGAATGATATCCTCCTAATCGCGAACCATGATCATCGAATAAACGTGCCCTAACATTAATGGAACCTTCGCGGTGCTAAAGACATTAAGAACGCCGCCTAATTTGGACAAGTCTCAGCGTGTTCATATCTTTACGGTATACATGGTTTTGGGCAGGCGATTTAGTCCATTCGCATCGGTTGTTTGAGCACGAAATCTCAAGAGTTCGTAGGTTAATATTTGGCCATGGGGTTTTGTTCCAAGTCGTTTAGCTGCTGATTGTTAGCTTCCTTAAAATATTTTGTATTTAAATTGAAATATTGTTTCTGCCTTTTTTTGGACGCGACCATTCGTGGCAACTGTTTCTAAATAAATATTTGGCTAAGACACACAAGAGTAGTTTGTGTGATTAATTCAATTTCTGCGATCCATGCAAAGTAAATGAGGCCGCTTAGAATAATTGCAGAAAGTAATGTAATCGGTAATTATTCAACCAAAAGTAGTCCATCCTTATCCAAAGATACGTATTTTCATTTCAATTTCGTTCGACTGATTTTCGTGAGAACGGCCTCTTTTAGGCTGTAATGAACCGAAAAAAAAAGCAGAACCCACAATAAAATTAATTCTTGATCGATTGATTTCGATTGAAATGTTTATCCGATGCAATTTATGGTTGCTCGACTATTAATATTCCAGCCCCATATTATTCAGTTCAGCCTGCGGTTTAGGCCTTTTCACATCGTTTTGTGGTTTCGTTAAATAGAAAACAGCTTCATAATTAAATCAGATTTGCCAAGAAAGCTTTTAATATATTGTCAAGTAGGGGCTTGGGAACCGTGGGTGTTCTTGTTAATGTTATCTCCACATCGATCTTAACGACATTCACTGTTAATTATTCTCATAATTATGTCACTCTCGCCTGGAAATTATTACCTATATTATTTGTCATTTAAGGCCATGTTTGTCAACAATGCGATATCGGAAATGTAAATATTTGATATAACCTAGTGTGTTACCCGGCGAAGATTGAAATATTTTTCCTTGCAGAAAAAAAAATCAGTACATTATGATATGCCATCATTAAATTGCCATAAGACATCATTTTGTATGTACTAACCAGCATTTTAATCCTAGCGGGTTTTATCATGTACTTAACAGATCATAGATTTTTTTCTCGTTGTGAGGAAACTCTCGATGCCTTAAAATCAATGAACATATTTTTTAGTTAATGTGCAGTTAAAACGACTGAGTCGCATTAATTCCGTTTGGTTTAGAGCCATTAACCAGCTAAAGGAAGCAATTTCATATGCTGCACATGTTTAATATTCAAAGAATTTTATAGAACAAGATGCAAAGTATCCACGCACCAAGGATTTGAACAAAAATTTGCATTAGCGGTAGCAGAGTTAATAATTTCGGAGTAACGGCAACTGAGATATGTCCTAGAAGCCACAATTTTTGGACAAAACGACTGTTAGTACACCTACTTGACAAAGAACCGTACATCAAATCGAATTCATGAGTGGTAGCTTCAGTAATTTTGCGCGTTGTGGTTTGGCTCTCACCATGAAATTGTTGCGTGAATGTAGGAAAACTTCACTACCTATTAATCGTTTACAAATAACTCCACTATACTGTTGAAGCTCGAGAATTGCAAATTATACGTAATAGTGAAATTCATATTCACCTGTTGATAGGTAATAAATTGCGAATAGTCGAACTTAATTGGTCGATGATTTATCGCTGTTCTAGAACCTTTTTAACCGGGTTTTGGGAGAAAGGCATTGGAAGATGCAGTTTTCTTCGGTGACGCCACTGAAGTCTTACAAATTGTTAAAGGGAAAACGCTGTAAAACGAACTTTATTATCCGTCGACCATCTCGGTACAAACAAGCGTTTGCTGCGTCTGTCATGGCGGCAAAATCTGATTCAAATCTAAATTCACGGTTTTCGTTCCTTTACTCTTCAGATGTTTCTTTCTAGTGATTCACATTTCAACTTTAAGATTTTTCAAGGGTATAATTAAATTTCTGACAGAATGGCGAAGGTATACTTTCTTCGGTTGTTTATATGTAATTATGACCAGATTAGTTTCGGTTAACCCTGTTAAGTATAGGTAATTTGGAAGGTATTTACAATTAGTTACGTATTGTTAGCCAACACAAGGTATATCTTAGAGGAAATTGTCAATAATTTAAAACCGCCTTTATCTAGCAGATGGTCAGGTTTTGCTGCTACCAGAAAATGACTTGTTCCATCCGAGAGTAACATCATAATTAAAAAAATTCTATGGACGTGTGTCCGGAAATACCTCATCAATATACAATCTCAAGAACTTTATTAACTGGTAGGAAAAAGATATTTTTTTATGTGGATACTTAGTAACTCTATTTCTGGAAATTAAGTCAATTGAATTAAGACGAAGATCGAACTGACTAAATACAACTTATGCAACAAGGAAGTTTAAAGTAAGAAAAAACAGTGCTGTTCAAGATCATTCCATAAGACTTTCAGGAAAGTTGCTTGGGTTATTTCGCGATCACTATGTACTTTCTGGAATATCCATTTCAAATTTTAAACGTACTAGAGTCTGGCATTAACCTGAGGTCGCTGACAGTTAGTAAAATCAATAAATAAAGGATTTTTTTTTAATTTCATAGAAAATTCAAAGTTAAGCCTACTTTTAAAAAACTGTGCTTTTATACTTAAAGGGTTTTACTACGATTCTAATATGAAGATCTCTTGGAAAAATCACATTTGCTTTGTGCTAGCAGGTTTTTTTCTAGGTAATATTTCGGATTTTGAGATGTTTCGAGTTTTTTTTTAGTTTTACCACTATACAGAAGCTACATCCACAACAATTTTTAGAACGTCATTTTTATTATTGTTCCAGATTCATTGCCTTTTGAAAATAGTCCCTTACAGGTAATGATCTTGTAATAAAATGAATATCTGCCTCGCCATCCAACTCATTTTTTTTCCGGGAAGTTCCACTTCAATGAAATATTGATGGAATAACGCGTCTGTCACCACTAATTTTTTCTCAATGTGTAATATGTATATTTTCTAATTATAACTCATTAACCCAATTATGGGGATCTGTAAGAGCGGTATTAAGTTATCTAAAGGTTTAGTTTGTAGTATTTGCAGCAGTGGCCAGTGATCGGTTTGCAAGTTAAACCAAATTCCCGTTACATATTCCGAGAACTGTTCTGCTGCCCAGATGAGTGCTAAGGCTTCATGCTCGATTTGTGCGTATTTCTTTTCTGTTTCTAGGAGCAGTTGGGAAGCATAAGTCCTAACCTCTATTTTTCCATTAGTTTTCTGTAGTAAAGATACTTCCAAGCTATAAGAGGAAATATCAGGTGATGTCGAAATATTTTTTTCTGGATCAAAATATGCTGGCTACTAGTACGGTAGGTGAGGGCGTAGCTAAGTTTGTTAATGGAGTATTGTTATAATTCATTAAGTCTTTTATAATCTGATTTTGCATAAAACATTTTCTTAATGATATGTTTTCAAACATGAACTGTTTTTCCAGCGAGTACATTCCTTTTCAAATGTACTAGTTTTCTTAGAATTGCATTTCTTATGAACATATTTCTTTCATTTCCGCTTTCATTTTCAATTTATTTACTTTTCCTCTCTACATTCCTTACATTTGAACTCTACAGGCTACAGCAAAATGATTCAGTAAATTATGCTTTTTACATTTTTTCTTTTACTAAAGCTGACCATTTCTGAGGACCAAATTATATTTGACACTGTTTGCAATATAATTTGTCATCTTTTTTTTGCAATCAAATTTCTTTGTTTATCATACATATTTTTATCATAAAAAAATTAAAAAATATATATATATATATATATTTATTATACCCATATCTTGCCACCTGTTAGTTATGACTTTTTACAAAATTAACATCTGTGACTGCACTTCCCTCTTGAAACTTTAGACTTTGCTGTTTACTCCAAGACATTTGACTAGAGATGTCGTTAAACTTAATCTCGATATCGAACAAAGGAAAAATGAGAATTAATATTTCCTGTTATTTTAATGTAAACAGTTTGTACTGCAGACACTCTGTGTTTTTGTCATTTAAATAAGACCGGATACGAACCAGCATAGTAGCTCTTATGCCATAATTACGTAATTTATGTAATAGGATTTCTTGGTCAATCATGTAAACTGTTTTTGAAAGATCGAAGAACGTCCTAGCGATCAATTTTTAAAAATCGATCATTAAAGTAATGCTCTTCATAACACTGAATTTCGCCCCCTCATTAGGTTCACCTCCACTTAAAAAATATAGTTGTTTTTGTCATACAGACATTCTCAATGATAGGCCTATGATGCACAGTTAACTACTTTGATTGAATATTTGGATTGAGCGGTTCAAAATTGTGAGATTGCCAAAATTTCGTATATATATTTATGTAAAGTAGTTTAGGAGTTATTTAGCAATAATAATATCAATGGGATCCCCTTCAAGGGGCTGTGTCTGCGTTAAGGAGTACTTCAAGACATATGTTTATTTACCATTTTGGTATTATTTTACACGTATGTAGGTTACACTGTTTGAGGTTTGACACCTAATTATGACACACCCTCTATATCGAAGATCACCATTTTTAAAAATGTTTAGCAACAGCATATTCAAGAGCAAATGAAAATATATGGGAGTTGATACAATTATTCATTAAATAGCTTAGGGGACTAATCACGGACTGAGCTATGAACACATATATGAGGCTCCTTCCAGAAGATTTAATGGCTAGAAAATTTATTGGGACAATTCATAATTATTCTAAGAACTTCATTAGGATCGGTGGTTCTAAGTACAGGCAAGGAATATTCAAGTGGGTCATTAGTGGTGCATTTGAACATATTTCAGGCTTCCCTACGGCGAATAATTCTACAAACTCTGTATTGCTTTCGCGTGAATCAATGATTAGCTCTTTAATAGATTATGAGTTTATAAGTTTATTTGTTCTAAACTTGTTAGTTTATGTTTTGATTTAGTTTTGTTTCTAGATTAGCTCATTTTACTGTCTCTTACAAATTTGTAGACAGAAAATTGATGATAGACTTTTTTAGGTTACAAGATTTCTGAACAAAAATATGGCTCAAACTCTTCGTTGACTCCAGCACATTAGTATATTTCAGACTCGTCACGTTTCTAGCAATAAAAAAAAATTGACCTCAAGAATTGCTATTTCCACCATAAGCACGTTGTTCACAGGTATCCTGTATATAGTTATAGTATGTCCGGGTATTCAATATAGGAACATATTATGCAGTAGTATTTACCAACAGTTTCTCCGTAAGTTTCCCGTTAACTTGACGCCAGATGATTAATACATCTAATGTAAATATTGTCTCAATGGCCAGGTCTATCCAATCAAATTGTTGGCCAATTAAAGTAAAAGCGCATTGTTTGTCCAAGCAACTTAGATTCGCTATAAATCTTCTTCTAATCTCCAACTGAAAGTATGCCTGTATTGAAAGTGTCCGATTTAAATCCAAAATCATTGTGCGCCTAAACATATAATTTCATTTAATTCTAGAAAAAGGTTGAATATAATTTGTATAAACATGATGGCATTTAGCCACCGCCTCTTGTCATGTCGTGCTATGCTCAGGAAGCCCTCAGGAAGCTCTGTGTAATAATCGGCTGATTTTCACGACTTACTATGTCTTAGAACATCAAGAAGACCACCTGTAAGTTGAAACCACGAGTTTCCTGTTAGCATGCTAAACCCATCATTACACTTTTTATAAGTTTGGAATTTTTAACATTTATTCAAAAGGAGGTATAATAAACATGAAGTAAGTAATGAAATTGCAAAATGGAATTTGCAAGGATTTTTCTTTTATTTCTTTGAAAATTACGACGTTACCTTCGGAAAGTTTTATGAAAAATTTACAAATATGAATTTTCTAATTGTTTTACTTATTGCATATTCAATGCAGCTACAGCATAAACGCTAAAAATTCCAAATCATTTCTTGCAGGAAATAAATCTTCGTTTCAATTACACCTTTTACATCGCACCCGCTTGATCTCTAATTTAATTTGTTGAGTACACATAGCCCACGTTTTGGATTTCAATTGTTTGAAAATCCAATTAAAAGTTTAAATGATCAATTTTGATAATTCGACTTATTGTGTTACCGGATTTGATTTATGGCGGAATTGTCTCTTAAGGAAAATTACTTTTATTGCGTTTTACTTCCATGGCAGTGCAACTACCTAGATGTTACTGATTTATTATTTGCGGTTCCAAGGTGGTTAATATCGTTTTATTTTTCCTGAGGGACTATTATGTGTTTTAGTATTAAGGAGAATTGTTTAAAAAAAAAATGTCTTGACAAGGAAAATGTTAACCCAAGCCTAATAATAATAAGTCTGCAGTGCAGAGACGTCGGGTAAATCTTATAGCCTATTCAAATTCGAGCTGAGGCTGATGTATTGAAGCAATATAGCAGAATGCACAATGGAACCATGTAACTAATAAATTTCGTTTCGAATAACCCCTTCCTAGTTGATTCACGAGAGAGTCGTGTCATCACGATTTCTAGAATTTTTACCAATTACTGTATTTTAGTTTTTATTAGAGCTTTAAAACTGTCAAATATTTCAAACCAACCGATTTATTCAGCTTGCATTGTTATCTTAAAATTCTGTGGGTGGCCAAGTAGAACATTCAAAGCATTTTCTGACACATTTCATTTTAACTGTACCTAATCTTTAATATTTAAGAAAATAAAGGTTTAGCGGTTAATTTTACGCCTGATCATTAAAAAAAGTTCTGATAATGTCCATCTACTAAGCTGCCAGCAAATTGATATAATCGTATTCAGATGAACTTTTTTCCAAACCTAGGAAATAGGTATGCCGTAAAAAGCTTCCATAATAGCTTTTCGACCGGCAGCCTCGTAAAAGTTCACGCTTTTCAAAACTTCATTGATTTAGATTTATGATCAGCAAGATCAGCAGGAGTAACAATAATCATCATTTCGAGATAATATGAGTAAAATATATTGCGGAAATTGCCACCATCGGACCATCTTTCAAACTCATATCTTAATGATTTTTATCTTCAATTCAAGAGCCGCATTAAGGAAAATAAATTATTAGCTGATCTAAAGGGGCATTATCTAAAAGCAGTTTCCTCTCAAGAGCCTGTGGGCGAGCCAAATAAATCCTTGATTTGAATTCTTCACCGAGTACCGTAACGCCACAAATATAAATTGGGAATACATTTTATGCCGCATCGTGCCTTTTATCTACCATCGGCCATGATAAAAACACTTCTTGACCTTTCAGGCAGCCAACAGAATACTGCCTTTAAAATACCCAACACGGTAAGCGAACACTGAAACACAACTTATATCTCGAGATTGGAATTTTCTATACCGTATTTTGCTTTTTCCTTTTTGCTGCCTTATCGAACAGTATCCGAAAATTGTAGTTTACCTCCTTTTTTCATTGTTCCAACCCCTATTTCGCTACCATCAGATTATTACAATCTGCCCCTTCACCATTTTGGCCAGTATGTGCAGTCGTATGATCTCTCTACGCCTCTGAAATTACTAAATATTTTTTCAAACAGCAGGAATCGCGGATATGGTAAACTATAATCGACCGTGTAGTTGTTGACAACTATCTCGTTCTCTAAACGCGTATTCAGAATGGTAAAGGAAAATAGATTGCAAGTAAAATAATCCCTCAATTGATCAGACAATCTAAAGATGAATGATAGTAAGAGTAATTATTCTAGTTTGCAATGCATAAACGAATAATTTAAGTGCCTAAGTGAGGCTGCTTAGCTTTTATCAGATAGAGAAATTAATTAGCAAAAAATCGTTAGTTTCATTACCTGTGAATCTGCCGCCGTGAGGCGTATTATGGATGAAAATAGACTTGTTAGATGCTAAAACAAAAAGGATGCTTAAACAGAACAATTGCATTTAAATTGCTAAATGCCCGTAATGATTTTATCTTTAATTTTATTGAATATTCCTGTACGACTCAGGTACTCGAAGATCTTTCATGTCCAACTGCGACTGCCGCACTTCGCTTTATCTATTGCCTATAAATGCAACTTTGTTTAATTGTAGTATAGATTAATGGACATTTCGGAACGTATAGCGTAAGTGTTAATCATGTTTATACATATGATTAATTCTTTAAAATTGTCAGTCAGTATAGTGATTTGTGTCCCATAATCTAAGAGAGGTCTTAGGTACCGTTGCACTACCGAATCTACCTGTGAATCGAATAATATAATGACAAGAATTAATAGGCTTGAACATTATAATAAGTTAATGAAGTTATAGAGGGTGTCCTGAAAGGTCGTGTCGTAAATGGTATGGCGCGAGTGGGGGGCCAAAATGATGTTGGTACTTCATATGAAAAATTAAATTTAATCTTTTTAACCCATATGTTATATCTATCAAACATGTCAATTAGCATAAGTCAACGGCGTTAAAATTATATGAAATCAAAACTTACATGTTGAATGTACCTGGGTAATAAAAATAAATTCAAAAAGAGTTTATTTATGTTAAATGTGTTTGTATTAGTTACTTCGATCACCAAGATTTTGTCGTTTTTTAACATTTTTTTACCAAAGGAAATAGGTATATGAATGATCTGTAAATTTGGTAATTTTAGGTATTTTATAATTTTGAGCGTGGGAAAATCTAACTTGCCATGAACATTGAAGAAATGTGTTACTTTAATTGTGAACAAAAATTATTCATAATTATAATAAAATAATTGTTAAAATTGCACACAGCAGAAAAACATCATCGTTACAACGCACATTAATCTAATATTGCAGTAGATTTGAGTTTTAGCAGTAACCTAACACGTATCAACCAGTAACAAACTAGTTGATAAGGTTTAGACATTGATGATTTCAAGATATTTCAATATTTTTACTTTTTTGAAGTCGTAAACTGTAACGCTCGCAAAAAAATATTAATAAATCTTCTTGGGCTGATTTCTTCTAGTTTTATCATCAGTTTAATAAATAACGAAGCTTGTAGATGCTTTATGAGTATATCCGCTTCTTAGTCTTCACTTAGTACATAGAAAAGCTCCATATTTCCTGCTTCAAAGAGCTCTCGATGATTAAGCCTAGGATTCTTGACGAGTCTTAGTGCATTCTCATTATCTACGGGTAAACAAGGCTGTGTCCAAAAATTGCTTCAGATATAAGGATTATCCTTAAAAAAACCTACAATGTCACTAGTTTGGAGCAGAATTGATAACGCTGATATGAAAATATATTTTAAGCATTTTCCTTACTTATATTGTTTAATGAGGTTTTTGTTCACAACTTCTGCCATTTATAGATTTCGAGATGTAGTTCGTTATACGAGGCTGGTAACAAGGACCAGACGGTCGTCTATTTGATGAACCAGAATCAATGAAGCTCAAAAGAAAAATCCTTTTTTCCTAATTTGGACAAATAGAGTGACAGCTTGGTATTCGAAACTGGCGACAAAATATGTTTTAATTCTTCGCTCAAATGCTGTTTTTTGAAATTAGGCTTTGACGAATAATTGGTCTGCGTATTACATATGTTGTATAATATATGTGTCTGCTACATACTGATAATTTGCAATACGATTACACTTTATCTCTCGCTTACAATCTGGGTAATCTATATAAACTAAGACAGTAAAGCACAGTTACGAAAGTGGCAGTTACTTTAGTTTTTCAAAAATCCTCTCAAAGTTTTAAATCCATCATGCCACATTGTGAAGCCACTATAATAGGCATTATAGTACTTACAAGGTGGTTAAGGTTAGTTTTACCAGCTCATTGTAATCACGTTTTTCATACTTAGTCACACTCAGATGGCGGCATTATTAGTTTTTTTTTTCAAATAGCGATGCTCGGTTTTCAATAGTTTAGACTAGTTTAGAGCCATTAGGCTTTAATATTGAATTCGTAGCAGCGATGAGGGAATCTGAAATTAATTAAGAAAGTAATCAGTAAGTAATATACATTCAGTTTTTTACTGTATATCCAAAAGTAAGTTCGTATGATTAAGGCCTCTTAATTTAGTTTTTTTTTATTACTCTTATCCCTTGTTTGTTTAGCAGCAATTTCTCTGAAACGACTCTCAGTGATCTTAGAAAAAATTCGACGTTGATAAATTAAAGTTGAACCCGCCAATGATTATCGTGGGAGGTACCGTCGTTAAAAAATCAATTTAAAATGTTGTACGGAGTCTTCTGGACTGTTAATTGAAGTGTGTAATTAGAATTTGCATACTTTACCATGATGCATATCAAACGTAATGGGTCTAACTAGCAGTATCATCGTGCATGAACTGTCTTCTCTATTTTGCCTAGGTCAATGAGCTAGCAAGAAAATTGTTGAGATTTTTTCCCTTGTCCTTGTTAAAGCTTCAGTTGGACTAATGACCAAAGTTACTCATGCCTGGTATTAGTTAGTATGATCGTTTCCTGCATTTGACCGTTCAAAATTTTCTTCTGAAAGTGTTTTCAGATAATCACGAGCATTCTTCGTATAATGTTCTTTGTTTTATATCAATTATAATTTATCCTCGACGAACAAGACATAAAGATGCGCTAATAAGCTCCAACAAAAAGAAATCGAAAACATTATTTCCATTGGTATTTCTATCCCGTACATCAGATATTTCGAATTGTAATAACTTGCAGTTTTCGCTCGTTCTGCTAATCTGAAACATACATAATGGTGGAAGATTTTTTCAATCGCTGAATTGGTGTGCTCAGTGAAGCACAGAGAAGAACACGAATATAAAAATGGATGTAGAACTGTTTTGCTGCTTGCGATAGCATTCCATATGAAACCTCTCGCTTTTTCGCTCCCTCTACAGTATGTTTTTGTTCTTCATTTTCAAGCTTGAAGAAATAAATTACTATTTATTAAATAAATCCTATACGGAAGTCGATAGCAATTGCTCTTTATAAGTTGGTATACGAACAATAGTAATTGCAACCTATACCACTACCGCCCAAAGGAATAGGAGGATACAATGTGTGAAGTTCAGTTACAAAGACGCTAAATAATGCAACAGTACATTTATCTTCCCATTCTTTCTATGCCTGATGAACTAAATGACACTCTAACGACAATCATGTACCGTACGAAAACGAAAACGAAATAATAAGACATGGAAATAGAACCACTGGGATGCTAGTTAATAATTAGGAAATCGTTAATGCGAGAATGGTCGGTAATAAGTTAAGTTTCTTGAGGAGGAAAAACTACTGTTACCTGACATATTAACACTGAATGTCGCTTAAAAATTAGGCATGCATTGTGTGCAGCTATATTGCTTCAACAACGCGATGTTTCCTTTTAAGATAGCGTTGAAATTAAGTTTGAATATAGAAAATAGCAACTGTTATAACTATGATAGCTGTTTCCACTTGCAATTTAATTAAATGACCTAATAAATTATTTCATCGGCGATTTTGCCGGAAGGAAATGCTGCATACATTAGAAGGTTCTGTCGGCCAGGTCAATAAGTACATTTTAGGAACCTGATATCAACAAGAACCTGTTGCATAGGCTATTAGACCTTATTTACTTGCCTTAGGTACGAATATAATTAGCATATTTTTAATTAACATCTTTTATCCTGTTATTTTTAAGATAGTAGGCAATTTGTACTCACTTACTTCGCAAAGAATGACACGCTCGTTATATAAATGACCGTTACAAGCCCAAAATTAATTTTCAGAAGTGGTCATTACGGGTTTACATGCATGCATAACTGGATATCAACAAACGATATCAGTAATAGGATTATTAGTGTTATTTACTCACGTGGTTTAGTGTTTAAATGCCTCGTTTTCCTCATGAATTATTTACTTATTCATTGATCTTTTAAGTTTTTTTTTTAATGCAAGGATTTAATTATCCCTGTATATAATTATTTAATTAATTATATATAGGGTGTCCCATCGATTGGATTGTCCGGGTTTTTAGACCGAGAAAGTCTGTCCAGGACGAAAGATGTTCCTGTGAAGCCAAAACTGCAGTCGGCCTTCTTATTTTATATAAAACCTCCTATACAAATTTTTCCAGGTTCACTTCTTATTATGGCATCTCGAAAACCGCAAGAGATGCAAAAAAAATTACATTCTCTGAACCACTAAACAAACTCATTTTTTTTATACAGACATAATATTTTCATTATTGCCTTGTAATTATTGTAAGTATTTGAGTATTGGGACACTTCTTGTTTATCAATCCACAGGAAGTGTAAGGTTTTATTCAGCTTTCAGAGAAATATAATAAAAAAGATAGGTTACTGAAGTGCTGACTAATTCGAGCTCAAGAGAATTCAGGGCAAACTTAGAGATTCTGTGTAAGGGTGTATGAAATTTTAACGCCTTCTCTTCAATTTTGACAGCTATAAACCAATAAGATAACGCAAGATAGACAGTTAGATATCAAATTTAAAATTTCACGAAAATCTCCTTTGTTATCCTCTCAAACATTCATAATATTCTCTCAAAATTTTCATCGGAATTCTCAAATTTAGAGCAATTGATATGATGAAAAGTTTTAAAATCCCGAGAATCGCCTTTTAACGATTTCAAAATTCCTTAAAATTGTTCTAAAATATCTTCGGAAATTTTCATACTAAGAGATGTGACCTTCTAAAGATTTTAAGGCCGGCTTAGGGGTTTCTTATGAGGACCTTAAAACATTAAAAAAACTTTCTTTTCAGAACTTCTACCTGCTTCAGGGCCTGCTTAAAGCTATCTTGGTGAAAATAATTTTTGATTAAATGGTCTCATGGTCCCTAATTTAACATAAAATTTTATTATTTTTTCTGCGTTGTAATTTATCAGTTCATATTTTATGTCGACGAGAACATATTCTGCTTCTGTGAAT
Organism: Euwallacea fornicatus; assembly: GCF_040115645.1. Lineage (NCBI taxonomy): Eukaryota > Metazoa > Arthropoda > Insecta > Coleoptera > Curculionidae > Euwallacea > Euwallacea fornicatus. Next base: position 843,671 of record NC_089543.1, read on the forward strand.
AAACCTTTCTCAATCGGTTCCTATATATCTGAACAAAGCCTCTAAGCAAAAGTAATACTAAGTGTTTTATTTGTTGTTTTCCTGTCTTATGCAATAAGAATAGTTACGTTATTGGAAATCTATAATCATAAGGTGCATACATGCAACATGTCTCCTTAGCGTTAAATCTTTGAAGCACGAATGTCACGAAAATCCATTTCTGTGGTTAAACGCAGAACTGATACTTTTGTGTCATAAATTTGAATACAATCATCAATTTCGAGTTTCATCGACTGGGAAATTATTATGTATTATCGGACATTTCTTGTTTATAACGGAAAGTCCTTTCCTCCTTTCAGACCTTCAGTCCGGTAGAGTGTTATTAGGTCATAAAAACTTATGACAAATCCACCTTTGACAAGCAATTATTAAACAAATCCTTTCTTCGCATCCTCTCAGTAATGAGATAGGGTTGTGATAAATCTTCAGACCGCACATAAATATCTAGAAAATAGCAGGAATTAACACATCGAAGCAGCTGCAAAAATATGGAAAGGTAATTGGATAACATCACGATAGTTCGTTGCATCTATCGTTCTTGCTGCAATTTAATGCGAACGACTTTAATACAGAATATTTGTCATAAACTTATATTGTTATTTACTTAAAATATCCACATTACAAACATTATGGGTAAATTAATAGTAACAGAGAAAGACCAAGCAATCCATTTTTGGAGCGTCGTTAGAGCACCCGAACTAACCATAAATAGATAGAAAATGTACTCAAGTCAAAAATTATATATGTATAGTTCGCAATACATACATCTATACTCTGTAATATAACACTTCCTGATATGGCAAAACTATGTCATTAAATCTTTTCCAAGCTAGTGAATAAAGAGTTCTTGACACACTATAACAAGGAGCTTGTTTTGTTTGATTTTTATGAATCATAGGTTTTACTTTTAGTAGTTAAACTCACTTTTACGCCTCAATAAATTATTATTTATCTATTCTTCCTCATCTACATGAAGTTGTTAGTGTCGGTACGTCTCGTGTTTGACTCCCACTGAAATATTCCTGCATGAAAACTTAGAATTTACTATTGCTGCTCGTGACACAATAATTTGCTAAATTTCTTCAGCCGAGACTTGAGTGCAGAACTTCCTACTCCATCTCACATGGGAAAGATAAACAGCAATTTGAAAAATAGAGCATCGTATTTGCGAACGAGTTCAACAAATAATAAGAGTAATTTTGTTGCCTCATTAGTCTGCATGTAAATGAGACTTTTAGCCGACCCTTAGCGATCACTTCCTTGAAGCGCCTTAATGACTCAGTTATCTGAGTGTCTCAATTTTTTTCATTAAACTTTCTGATTCACCGCGCTCTGATGGGTTCTTTGAAGAGGATCAAGATCCCTATCTGTTATTGGACTAAGAAATATAATAACAAATGGTACCTCAGCAAAATACGTACAAACGTTTACAATTTCTGACGTATAAGATTAACAATTTGATTGATGATCAATGCGTAATACTAACAATCAGTTCTCATCCCTAATGTCTAAGCAGGATTAACCCTGAAATTACATCTGCGCTTGATTATGTCCATTGACCGTAATGGTGAGAAAATTTTACTTTTTACAGGAAATTATCATTTGATATCAAAAGGCTTTGCTATTTAAAGTCCTGACCAAATTATATTGCGAATTACGTATTATCTATAAATGCAAGAATTTTTCCTTTTTAGTTTTCTATGCTGCGCTAGAGAAGGGTGAAAAGCGCTTCCATACACTGAGAGATTGTGTGAGTGGATTAAAGTTTTACAAAAATGGTCCATTTTCCACATCTTATTGAGTGAAGCAATTGCCTAAGAAATTCAAACCATGTATTCAGAGCGACCCTCACACAAAGCGAGTTAAATGCGTATTAGAAACGGTAAAAAATATAAAGTGGTTCAAATTGCAATGAAGAGGCGCATTTTTGCGTTCTTTCAAATAATGCTTTGTAATGGAAATGATGTACAGAAAAGGTTTTAAAATATGAGTAAAAAAAGTCAAATCATATTCAAAGCGTTTGAGAAAATTCAATGAACTTAAGAATTTTTATATTATTCTGAACTGCCACTCGATTAGCATTTTTATCACGTTTGCACATCTTCCAGATATCGGGAACCCATCGCACCTTATTTGGGACAGTTGCACCTTTGTTGTCTAATGAATGCCAATCCATAAATTTCCATATTTCTAGATATGAAATAACGTTCTTAGTTTTAGCAGAAGTTGCTATCTCACGAATCTTCATTAATTCTGGTCTGATGTTCATGAAGTGCTCACAATGAGAACGTTTTAACGTCGCCTTTGTGGATCAAAATTGAAAATATCATTGCGATGATGTACGCAAATCAAAGAGATGCTTTTGTAATCTATATTACAAGTTTTTCTATCTCCGATCTATATAAGTTATGCAGCATATTTAAATCGAAGTGAAACAAAATCGACCATAAGTGTCATAAAAAGATATTTTGACATCCTTACCATGAAATTAAAACGATTATAAGCTAGATATAGAGGCGAGTCTTTATTACCAAGCTCAATCGTGAAGATCATATTCAAATATTGACAGCCATAATTATTCCATTACGCATTACCATATCGGATTAGTTCAGTATTCGACGACAATAGCAAATCAAGACCTTAAAAAACCTGACAGCTTGAATAGTGCAATGGTTGCTGAGCAAACAGGAACTTTGCTTTGGCCTTTAACCTTTTAGCTTATTTATTATCGAAGCAGGGTTATTAAGTTCCTCTGGTAATTAGCGAAATGCATTTAACGAAGCCTCACTGAGGGCACAGTCTTGTAAATGTTTAGGGAAACGATAAGTAAGTAGTGCCGTACATGTATCCAGATAAATCTCGATTAGTTGAGAAACAAAGATATTCGTATCAAATATAATTCTTTCATCGCGTGTGTTTTAAATGAGGAAGTAATGAGGCTGCTGGAAGATCATAAATAAACAATACACATTTTCATGCGACTTTAGAAAGTGATCATAGTCAGCCTTCCGTAAATCAATCATTGAAAAGTGTAACAAGATCATCTCTAAGTTTCACATTAGAATCATTTTCCGTATTTTCGAGAAAGTTATCGCATCATCTGTAGTGGAAATAAATATTAATAATTAAGCCTAACGTGACATGCATCATGTACTACTGTCGACAGAGAAAGGCTTGCTATCTCGCAGTCTGCAGTTTAATAAATTTATTATTTTAAAGTTGACATTTCTCGCATGAATTTTAATAAATTTAAATTCATTTTTCGAGTCCGTTCGCCTTAGAGATAATGTGAGTGCAAACTGTCAGTCCCTGCGGAAAACAAGGTTGTTACAATGGCATAAACAGGACATAAAGAGCTTTGGTGTCATTAAGATGCCACTAACATTTCGTATTTACATGTAATTGTGTAAAACGCTTGTATATGAAGTTTAAAATGTTCGAATGCTGGAAATTAACGTTTTTTAGAGTCCAGAAATGGAGTTTAGACAGGCCATTATCTTGTCATTAAGGCGAATCCGCAATCATATGGGGTGTCTTCGCAAATATAATTGAATTTAAAAAATAGTCACCTCAACCTTACTCAATGCAGAACGTAGCGTGTAATTTGTCATGCTTATGCGATGTCATCTTATATATGTTTCAAGCTTATGTTCGCGATTCTTCATTGTCTCAGGGTGTATGGGTTTCAAGCTTATTTTCGCCATTTTTCTTTGTCGCGAGATGCTAAAGAATATTACGTAACAACGCGGAAACTGTTTTACATAATATACGAGTATATTTTAAAAGGTTTATGCGGACTTAATCTCCATATAGAGACAGGTTTTTGACTTCACTGAGTTAACAATTTCATTCCAGCTGTAGATATCCAGCATATCCGCGCACACACCTGATGGGAAATAGGAGAGAGACTGGAAATAAAGGGAAACATAAACTACAGTACAAGTAAAGGAAATTACGGCTAATTAAAATTCACTTTGAGAGTAATGTCTATTGATTAATCGGAATTATCTAATAACTTACCAGTTCCTCACTAATGTGATATTATAATGGACGCGGCTAAAAACTCATAGGAAGTTCGTGGTCGTCGTTAATTACTTGATGTTGAAATAGAATGCTTTAAATGTTACCGGTTCTGCAGAGTAGAGGACACCATGCATATGAATAACATCACTTTGGAATGCAAATTCAGACAGTAATATATAGCCGCCAATTTAAATTTGCACACACGACTTATCGATAACTTATATTTTAATTTTCCCATACACATAACTTCTGGTTACCATTTCTAAATTTAGCATTCGATCTATCTTCCACTGCAAGAATTTTCATTACTTTCCTTTTTCTTTCAAATATGCTTCTGGTTTGATAGTTTCATGCTACTGGTTATTTGCCTAAAGCCTTTTATTATAATATATGTATATATATAATGATCGTCATAAATGTTGAGGTAAAATAACTAATATTGATGGTAATTTGGAATTTCTCAGTGTTTGCTTTGAAAATGCTAAATGGGAATGGTAATATCTAGCTTTATGGAAGATTTAAAATCTATAAGATAAGTCAAGTTTATACCGCATATCATTGAATTTTTTCTAAATATAAGGAAATGTTTAGCTTATAGCCTGGTCGTCGCTATTCCAAATATACGTACATCCTAAATATAATCGTTCTAGCGATTCGAAGATGGTGAATCATTTCCTCTATTTAAAGTCAGTCTCTCTACATGAACTACTTCTTGTTTCGATCTTGGCGAAAGCTAAATTCTGTATACGAGGTCAATTCATTTCCAACAATCATTTCCTTACTAAACGTAGGTCGGTTATCTGAGTGCTGTCCTTCCACCAATGCTTCCTTCCACTTTCCAAATTACTTTCAGCAGTTCCCTCTTCTTGCTTGCCGAATCTGTTTTACCTTTACAGTTTTGTCCTTTACTGTTTCACTTGCAGAATATATTAATTGTTGCTTCACAGTCAAAACTGTAGGCTTTTTAGACGGTCTTTTCAAATGTTCGTTAAGGTTAAAGAACATTTTTAGTCAATTTGCGGAAAGTAACAATCTGTAGTCTTAAATGAAGGACAGAATCCCATAGGTTTCTTCCAACAGAGAGGAAAATCGATTCCGGACTTGATTTTTCAGTTTTTTGACGGTCCGTAATTGATTTTCTTTCTTGTTAGGAGAGAGCTTATTATTCACTGAATGTTTGCTTTGGTATCGCCTCCAGGAACTGAACCCATCATTCTTATCCACCATAATGACAAGAATAATTACTTGCCTTAGGGGCGAAAAATCGCTGTTAACATCTTCCATCTTTATGTAGACCCTTTAGGAACGCCAGAGACACCCTGTGTAATGAAAAACTCGCTTCTTTTTCCTTGTATCTCCTATCTTGACAACTTTAAGGGTTTCTTCAAAGGAGTCTTATCAAATTTAATTACTTGGCGGTTTTCTATTACACAGCACACAAAATTCATCATTTGCAAGCTTTCTGCACGAAAAGCAACATATTTTAATTATATACGACGAATAACCCTCCTTCAAATCACTTTAAAATTATGGGTTGCTGTACCTTCGGTCATTAATAATTACCACCGGGTCTAAGATTTTAACGATAATTAATTCTCTCATGATGAATTAAGTAATCTGCATCTTTATGTCAAATCAAATAAAAGCAAACCAGTGCCTGCTCATTCTCGTAATTAAGTCAAATAATCGATCTAATTGAAAACGTTATGATCCTCGTCTGTGAGAAGCACGTCTCAAACAATACAATTAAGCGGCAGTTTAACTATTTTTATTATTATTAGCTATGCAATCGATCGTTAAACTAGCAAACAGCGTGGATAACGAGATTCATCAAAGATGGGCTAAGGTTTAGAATCTTTTTAGACGTAGTAAATATTGATGTAAGTACTAGGCATAATTGCACGTTCAAGTGAATGATTTTCATAAGTGGCCGGCGTTTTACAATCTGCATCCTCAACACTATTTGCAGTATCATTGGGAATCCTCCTTAAAGTGCTAAGCATCCTGACCCTGACCACTTCTTGTGCTCGATGACTCGGTTTTCGTTACGTCCAAGGTCCATTAGCTATTTTAAATCTGTAATTTAATTTTGAACCGATCTAATTTGAATTTTCTATAGGAAGTCTTGCCGGCTACTATTCCCAATTTAATTATGTATTTATAACCAACTGTTCTCGATTTATGATTAACCAACGGTGGATCGGTGCCTTCAAAAAATTAGATGTAATCTTAAACGTCTATACAGTTAGGGTGGGCAAATATTGAATAAACAATACCTAGTAACAGTTAAAGAAATTGATCGACATTAAGATGCTGCAATTGTAAAATATTGATAGTTTAGATGTTGTAAGGTCTTCTGGACAGAATTTTGTTGCTGGAAATGGGAGCAGAGCAATTTGCAAGGATATGGTACGTTTTCACAATCTCGGATCAAAATTGCCATAAAACATTTAAGTAAGTCTGACTCATTGTCATAAACCTTAACTGTACTCTAATTTGTTTTGCTGTTTGCGGTTTTTCATTATTTTAATGTTCGTTATTAGCGCATGGCACCTAAACGATCTGCAGGTGATGTTCGAAATTTCTCATTCCCAACATTAAAGTTTCTTTTAAAATTGGAAACAAATTATTCACGGTGTTGAGTGCAAACACCGGTTGGGCAAGGTCGACTGACGATGAAGCAGCTAGTTTAAATTTAACGGTCTTAACGTTTATGCCCTTTTTTTTATTCCTCATCCTTCCTATTTCATTTTATAGCGCAATCGATCGTTAAGGGCTATAAAAACCTGCCAGATTGGATGCATACCGTTTGATGATTTATAGAGTTGATACAGGACATAACCAGGTGAAATTAAAACCTGTTAAACTTTTATCCAGAAATATTTGCATTAAAGTGTCATTGAATTTCTTCGGCTGCTACTTCAGATTATCTTGACTTTTTTAATTTCCGTTCTACTTCTGCCTCGAAAATAGCGAAAAAAAATTAATGCAGTGTTGACAATCTCTTCAGACTATATCAAATATTTCCATTATTCCAGCAATTTTAAACATTTTAGAATTAATTTGCGTTCTTCGAGCCACGATGCTCTTTTTTTCATATTTAAATAGTGGTGTGGCAGTGAGCTTAATATCAGAAAGTGAATTCTGCATGACACAGAATGTCGATATAGGATGTAAGGTAAAGATTCTAGGTCTCCAAGGCTTTGTGAATCATAAAAACAACAAGCTGCAAGTCGTATTAATAGCTTCTCGATGATCGCAGTTAGTATCTACATAAACAATTTTTCGGTCTAGTTAATCTGCAATAATGAAAACTATTCCAAGACATATTTTATATAAATCTAGAACAAGGGCTTTCCTATGCATCTCTCGCGCAACAACTCGACTCTGAATTTGATTCGTATCGATTTTCATTGCTATAATTGGGCAATAAAAGGAAATCCTCATATTTTTCAAAGGATAATTGACTTGCGCAAAGAATAATTTTCTCTAATCATAAAATCTTAGTTGTGGCGTCGAGTGCATTTCTTTGTTGCCATTATCTTGAGCTAATCGAGTCTCGCTTTGATGATTTTGCTCAAATCAGACCTCTACGTGCAAGTGTTCAAGATCATATTGTGATCAAAAGTCGCCTCATGTCAAGAATGGAAATCTAGTAGATTTGATTAGAATTGATCTAGGTTGCGGCCTCAATTATTTATTTCTCCCTGTGCATAGATAAGAAGAGGGATAAGGGGATTCTAATTAATCAAAGCTGAAAACTGACGCGTTGAAAGTGCATATCTCATTAGTAATCGCAAAGCGTATGCAAAACTGTGCTCCCTTTCCTTTTTTTACTTTTAAAGTGCTTAAGAAGAATTAGCTGTAACATGTTTACTAGCTTAGAAACCTACGTATTTATTTATGTCAATCCTTCTTAACGAACACTTCACTTTTGTTGTATTGACATGAGAATAGCGAAGCAAAAACGAACTTGCTTACAAATTCAATTATACCCCAACTCAATACCGACTCTGGTCACTACTAGTTTTTATCGAAAATTCAATATAATAAGTACATAACTCTCTTTTCCTCGTGTTTGCCTCATTACTGACAATTTTTTAACATCCCGTTTAGCGTCATTGATTCATTGCTCTACAATTTAAGCCAACGTAACAATACTTGCATAATTCATTTGAACTGTTTCGCATCTTCTTAATTAAGATTCTTGTAATGTTCACAAAATGTATTGTTTATAAAGGCCTAATATCAGGCCTTATTAAAACCAACGCTGATGAGAACGTTCCTCAATTATAGTGAGAAGATTACAATGGGTCGTCAATGTAGAAGTGAAGAAACGAACTTTAAGATTAATTTTTACTCTTTTCACTATAGGGTGACCCAATAAATTTTTTTACTCATTTCAGGTTACTGGTGATGTATGTGAGTTGCCAGTTACAGGTTTTGAAAGATAGTTAATGAGGCGAATACTAATAAAGTGTCATTCGAATTTCAGATAAAAATAGGTAGTGAAGATATTTAGTACGCATGATGAATGTCTTCTGAAATTTTCTTCCAAACTTTAAATTCACATACTTTTGGTTAACAAAAATCTAACGCTTACCTTTTGTTATATTTTCATATTATCATACACTGGCGAGCATAAAATTCGAGTCACTTCGAAATTTTCAAATATAAATGTATTAAAAGAGAAGTGATGTATAAATCCCATAGAACATGTTTGGGACGAGATGGGAAGACGTCTTCGCAGAACGCTCCAAGAACGGCTAGGGAATTGCGAGAATTTCTTCAAGAAATATGGGAAAATCTACCCCAGGATGTTATTCGCAACCTCATTGAAAGCATGCCCCGACACTTGTAGGCTGTCATAAACGTTAGAGGGGGAAATACGCAATATTAATGTCATTATGAGTTTTTTTTCGGTAGCACAAAATTGTGTTCAAAAATGTTACAGTGCTTGGGTAATGGACACCTGTACAATACATCGGTTATTTGGGTACAGGATCGTGTTTTTTTTTACCATTTACCCTTAACAAAGTTAAAGAACCTCAGAATCGATGAAGGCCATCCTTTTTTATTTTTTTGGAAGTTAGGCAGGCAAAAATTTCGAAAATACTAAAGTGACCCGAATTTTATGCTCGCCAGTATATATAATCACTATATTATATGTAATGGATTGAGAGGGGTGCTATATGGAACTCGGACATGTCGACTAAGGTCTTGGCATCAAATCAAGTTTGAAATTTTTATCGTTCAAGCAGAGGCAGGTGCAGTGAACATGCAGCAAGTAATAAAATTACGAAATGGAAATTAAATTTGCAAGCAAATCTGCTTTGCGGTTATTCCTTTAATTAAAATTAATTGTTACAGATAGATACAGAATAAAATTAAGCATAAATAGCCACAAAATAAAACAAATAGTTGAAGACATTAAGCAAAAAATGAGATGTTGTTTTGACATATGAGTCAAAGTCAACGTACGAACTAAATGGACAAAAATTTGTTTATTTTTGTGCGCGGCCCGATGTCTCAGAAATTTAATGAGATATGCCAATTCAGTTTGCGCATGTTTCTAGAATTCATCGATTGTTTTCGAAACATTTCAAACATCGCCAAAATGAATGTCAAAGCGACCCCATATCTCAGAAACTAAAAAAATCCTGCCAAGTCCATTCAGAAGGCATTTTTTATGACAATTGTTTTACCGATTACCGGGAAGAGGAATCTCATAAATTTCAAATTTTTAGGTTCTCTCCTTCGGTTTAATCAATTAGTGGGAACACTATGCTAAACCCAAGTTGATCAATTGAATTTTTTTCAGCATACTAAACCTCCTACACAAACTTTTCGATTATTCAGCATCACATTTATTGTGTGTTGTGTATCGGAACAATAATTTGCCTTCCCCAAGTGACAAAATCTCAGGTTTAACTATATTTACCTTAGCCTCAGCCAATATTAGCTGTTTTGTCCTCAAAGTTTCGTCCTATAATTAACTGTTTTTTAGTATTAAATATTTGCATAAATTGAAAATAAATCTTCAAATCAACTATCAATTATCTTGCTAGGAACATAAGATCCGGCTACGCCTGGAACTCAACCCATGTATACTAATGCTACATACAAGGAAATATAACGACGATGCGATCGGGTTTTCATGCCACAACCGACTATACCCTGAATGTTTTTAATTCTCGATAGACCACTCGAACTATAAATATTGCGAGGATGGAACTTGTATCGAAGGATGTAGCCAAGATATTAAGATTCAAAACTGTAGACCGGTCACTAATGACAAACTGCAGTAGACAAGTTAGAAAGTGATTGATAACTATTCATGCAGAGGAGGAGCAACTATTAACGAATTTGTTAAGGGTATTGTAAGGAGCTCGTTAAATTAATTTATCAGTTATTGAGCACAAATTGCTCCCCTCATTTCATGTCACTCCTTTAGGCGAATGAGGGAATTCGCTACTAGGTCTCAATTGTTAACTAATTCTTGGTACAATTTTTGCTTTTCTTTTAACCTACATTACGAATATAGTAATTAAGCTCCATCAACAGGAGGGAAATTAATTCCTGGTTCAGATGCTTACTCACTTACCAGTAATGACTGAACTACTTTTGAATTAAAGTGTAATACGTAAAATCAAATCAACAAATCTATTAATCGACAAACGTATATTCTCCGGAAACGACTTTGAAGCACTACTTTGTAACTAAGTCTGAGTATGAAGAATTTATAATTGAACCAAAAGCTAGCTGCAGGTTATTATTGTAGATTTAAAAAATGATCTCGGTATGCTTTCGTGTTTCTCTTCAATCTTATCGATATAATTATGTCCATTGACAAATGTGAACAGTTTAACGGATAGTGCAGCTATGAAGTTATATTAGTTTACATCAAAGATTAAAGGTACTTAAATGTCTTGATTGCGGATGGTAGTAAATGAGCTATTATTGGCTTCAAGTTTCTACCTCAACAAGAGTTATGGTTTAATTATGATTAACTATGTTTATTGACCGAAGGGAAGTAAAATTTTGTTAAAATAAAGTATTATTAAATCATGATATGCGTGTAGAGAATTTTTTTAACCTGCTGTTACCTTGTAAAGAGCACTAAAACGTGTTCAGTCGTGACATCTCACGCCCTAAAGCACTAAAAAATCGTATACAAATTGCAAATAAACGTGGAAAATATGAAAATGGCTCTATTATCAATTAGTTGGTGATAAATTATGCATGCGGATGTTTTGAATGCCAGAACATGATTGTGGGGTAACCGTTAATAAGCCAATTAATCGCCTTACAATATTTTTCTGTATGAAACTAGAATGCTAAAAACAGAAGAGGAGTATTAGGAATAAGGATTAAAATTGAAGAGTTGACTTAAATTATGCACTTAAACTATCGTGTATTGAAGCTATGCAACGTGTAAATTTCTCAAACATACTAGCTTTAATTAATCTAACCGTTGGAAATACGAGGGTTACGCATTAAATAAAAAGAATAAGTCAATTCATAAAATTTAGGTTTTTTCTATACTGTGACAAATCGAGTCATTAGAAAAATTTTCTGATGTAGGCTATTCTATTTAAATTTTTAAATTTCACAAAAAAGTCTGCGGAAATTTTAATGAACGTTTCATGACATTACTGAAGTCATCTCAATAATACGAAATATCTGAAAATCTTCTGTATTTTAATCAATTTTAGACTGCCACGTCACAATTCAAATGTCAAATCAGCATTACTTTTGCCTTACAAATATCACACACCGAAATTTCACAGAAATACAGTTTTTGTCTATTTTCATAGTAATAAAGAATTTCCAAAAAATATTTTATCAAACTTTTAAATTTGCTACCGCAACCAGTATATAAAATTTCATATTGAAAAATACTTTTATTGCGTCATTTTGAAATTTTCAAATCCACAATTCTAATGTAAGCTATAGTGTTTTATTTCAGAATTGGTTACACCTAAGTCGGAATCGGTTTTTTCTGTGTAAAATTTTGGAAATGCAGTATAATATACGTATAATTTTAAAATGCAAACAAAGCTAAAATAAATTACCATTTTTTTTTTCAATTCTATGACAAATCTAGTCATTACAGAGATTTTCCGCTCTGGACTGGGATGCGTTACTTCAGGAGGAGTTATGTTTACGTTGTTGATTGTCCATTAGGAGCTGGAATTGAAAAGCGTTGGTTGTTTATTTTTATGACTTTGGCGTAGCAGCTACTTAATATTCAAAAGCCAATAAACCATTTAAAGTTCATAAAATATTTAACTACCTCTAGAACGACAATTGCTTTCAATATACAATTGACATCTATCTTACTAGTATTAAGTTTTCCTTTACTATGCTTCCGATAAAGTTGTTATTTGAAAAAAACATGGTTATGCCCATTGAATTTCCTATCGCTCCGTCGTTCCAAAAGTGATTTTGAGGGCTCTCAGAAGAGGTAATTGAAATGGAGTTCCGAATAACCAAATTTCCACGGATTTAAAATTTCAGGGAAAGATGCATAAATAGTTTCTATTAAGCAAAGGACAATTGATATATTGTCCCAAGGAAAAAGTTGTTTAAATACCTTGTATATACTGAGAATCTTTTACACCGTAAATGGCTTTTATATTAAAGCAACAAAGCAGCAAATGAGGAAAAAACAAAGCGGTCTATTTTAATGATGTTTGCTCATCAAAATAGGATTTTCGCAGTTTAACGAAACGAGTAATTTGAGACAACGTCCATGAACCGTGAAATATGAGTAAAAACTGATAAATCTGATCTAAGACATTGCCCCCTAGAAACTAACTGTTTCAGAATAGATTGGATATTGATGTAGTTTGAAGTGCGTATTACATAAATTAAGACGTAATGCGTTTTATAGTTAAATGCGTAACATTACATTTGTAATAAAAAACACAATCACGAAGTAGGGCGTTGAAACTCAAATGGGGACCATATCTTAATTTTCTTTTTTAATTATCTAGACTTACCTGACTAATGTTAGATGAAATTTTGATAAGCGGTTTTTCCTTCTTGATGTAAAATTCATGTCCATTAGTGTTTTCCCTTGGTTCCCCAGTAGTAGCAACAAAGTCCGGAGTCGTCGTGTCCACAATAGTACTCGCGGTACTAAAATCTATGGTAGTACTAATAGCCGGGGTAGTAGTACTCGTAAACGGGGTTGTAACATTTTTCACAGTAGAAAATTCTGTCTGTATCTGTGTAGTTGTATATTGGGTAGTGGTGCTAGTGGTTGCAGGACGGGTGGGTTGGGTTTTATTGCTCAAAAAAAATTGCGTTGTGTAGGGTGTAGTGTTTTTAATGGTGGTCGGAGCTAATGTAGTGGTGCCAGGCGTAGTAGTCCCCACTACTCGTTCAACCGAGTTCTTCCCTTGCCTAAGCAGCTTAGTAAAAAAATTATGAGGATAATTCCAAAAATTCGTTTGACAGTCAATCTGTACCGCACACAGCAAACCGACAAAAACTAGAACTCGCATGATTTAATTCTCCTTCAATAAATGAATGTAAAAAAAATCGCGGTCCCGTATTTTGTCAAGTTCAAGTGTAATTCTTCGCGTGCGTCCTTGACTACTGAAGCCGGTGGTACTATCGAAGGCTGAAGAAGGTCTGTGTCGTAGAAAAAGCTTTATGCACTATGTAAGCTAAGTCCGCGAGCGCTTGCCGAAGAGCTTAGCTAACCCACTTCCTATATTAAATGGTACCGTACCTCGGAACCACCAATCGTGCGCATCCGGCAATTCTGCCCGCCAAAATGTCTTCCGAGATTTCGGCGATGTTCCGCTAACCTCGGGCTATCTTTATATAATTGTCTGTTTGGTTTTTTGGTACCCGTGTATTTCGATTTTTGAATTTTTCGTATTGATGGTCTAGGTACCAAACAGAGGGTTTTAGTTTATTCTGTCAATCGTGGAACCATCAAATGGTGCAACCCGCCTATTTTGATTAGAAAGTAATCATATTTTTTTAACCTTATTTTCGTGTAATATGACACATTTATTTTAACAATCGTAATTATGTTATAGACAACTGACTCTAGCTGTCTAGGTGTTTTAGAAATTTTAATAGCACTAAAAATTCATTTAAAAAAATCTATAAAAACCTAATAGACTTTTCGTTGAGGTACGTCTGTGAAAAATGAATTTCAATACAAAAATTTCCGTCTGTTACATTCGATTTTTTCGCTTTTTATTAAGAGATGGAGTAGTTATTTTCCTAACAAGTGCGGAAAGTGAAATTTTCTCGCATACGTCTGTTGTTGCACGAACGATGTGGGGCAGAGTTTTGGTAAATGGTCGAATCCAAACTGCTTTCTAGAAATTTCAAAATTTAATATAATCGTCGTAGGAACAGTGTAACTGAGACACTGTCTTAAAATTCATTTCACAGGCGTATTGACCTCACCCAGGTTTTTATTATTATTATTTTCAGTATATTTCCGTTACCTTTTAGAAAATAAAAGTTTTATCAGGTTTTTGAAAATGCTTCATTTTGGTTTTCTTCAAAATTTTTCGAACACCTGACCAGTTAGACTCGCTCCGTTTTCTTCATTACGTTACTAATATGATCGTCTGTACCTTTCTTCGTTTAACTGGTTTCGTAGCTGTTACAGTTTCCCATATCCCAATACACGTAAGAGCAAATTGATACCTACTGTATGAATAAAAGCCGATTCCATACAATATACGAGCTCAGTGTTTTTCATTACAAATATATTTTGGGGCCTTATTTAATATATATGTTTTTTTTTTGTTTTCGAGATAAATTTTTTCGGGTACTCATGTGGGTAAGATATTAATAGAAAATACCAGGGTTTTGAACCCCATGAAAGTTGTCTAAATATTTTCGTTAAATTCGGCTCGTTTTTAAGATTCAAGATTCATTGAAGGTCAAAATCTGTAATTTATACGGATTTGTGGAGGATTTTTCAGCAATTATTTCATGTAACAGTTCTTACCATGAAGTAATGAGAGATACGCAATATTTAAAGATTTTAAAGCACATTTGAAGAGATTATATAATGTATGGTACTATAGGTAATGTTGCTGTCATGCTCAATTATGAAGCAAGAAATTATTGGCTGATGAGTCAGTATTGTGCGAAGTGGTATTTTGAGTTGTTTAGAAACAACGATTCAACAATATCTTGCAATTTTAAAGTTTTTTATTTTGATTTTTTTTGTGCACATTATATTTTCATGGCGATGGCCTTTTTTTATCATATTTAAAGGCTTAAATAATAAACTGTCTTCACATAGCAAATAGGTATCGAAATGGTGCTTTTAACTTAACAAAGAAAAATGGCGTTATTGTCCCAAACAACTTTGTTGAACTACTTTAGTTCCTCTCACATTAAATGGCCGTAAGATGAATAATTATATTAAAGATGTTCTTCGAATTAATCGTGAAAGTTTAAGAGTGTCCAGGTCAGATTTTATACCTACAAAACTTTAACCTGATTCTCAGTGATTTTAAACGTAAAAATATTCGCTTGTAATTCATCATTCTTTCTTATCACAAACTCTTTTTTTAGATTATAAATTAGTCAAGTTAGCTACTTACTAGACCTTTTAATTAATATTTTAGTTAATTAAGTAGAAATACATACCAGTAATACCTGTAGTAACGAACTTCGTAATACTACTTTATCATATTTACCTTGGACGAACCTAATTATAATATTGACCGTGTCATGTAATATGTGTATTAAAAGATTTTATTAATTTTTGTTTCAGTACTCTAGACGGTTGGTCCAATTAAATTATTATTAACTATATCAGGCATGATCGCTCGTGCCCATAAATTGGAAGTTCATTTACTATAAACTAATATAGGCCATTATTATTAATTACCCGTGATTATCCTTAATTGTCACAGTATTTCGGAATTTATCGACTTTTCTTAAGATATGTTTAGTACAATACTTTCCCAGTCCAATTAAGATGTTTCCATTTTAATACCTACCAGCATATAAATACTACCGGTGAGTCATTAGGTACTTACAATAGGACTCAACTGCATTTTATTCCCAGGAAATTATCTTATTAATCTCTCGAGGATATGTCATGTATCAAATGTCATTTTACCTTGCAAATTGTTACATTTGCGAATTTGAAGAATGTTTTCATATACATTTTAAGTCTGATAATATATTTAGTTTTGCGGTGTTTTCCCAATGTCAATTGGTTGATAAGCTCAGATCTGTGATTCTGTTAGTTTGCTAGTTAATGTCTAAAGTGTATATATACGTCATAGGTTTCTCGGATCAAAAAATTTTAACTTATCCTGAAATGACATTTTTTTTTATAATTTTACCTGATTTGTATCAAAAAGAAAATTCCCAGTGAAAATTACCTTCTTCGGATAATTGCGTTATAATTATTATCTTTTAGAATTATGGAAATTAACTGAGGTTGTTTAGTGGGTTTGTTATTGTTATGGCTTCTGATGGGAAGTAACTGCTTTTAAATTACATAGGTGATCGATCTTCAGGAATTACAAAGGAAAATTTATGGTTATGGTTAACGCTATTTCTTTTTTAAACAAATGCATTTACCTCTAGATTTCTATTGAGTCTAGTTTGCCCTGCATGGAAACTTCCCATAAATAACCAACGCTTTCCAATTTTTCCCTCCATTATTGGTACTTTTAATAATCAGCAAAATTTAGAATGACCTAAGCGTTCTGTTGAAGTCATATTTGGATTAGAAATCAACTCTCTATTAGAGCGCTGAAAATTTTGCTTCTTCATGCAAAACCATAATTTGCACAATAATTGGCCGCTATTTGCGTTTTACACATGACACTTGGCTAAATTATTTTACACATTAAAACATATGTTGAAATGGTATGATGGAGGTTGAAAGTTATGATATTAGGAGATGTTTATGGCTTACTCTCACGCACAAATATGACATCCTGTAAGGGGTTTACGAGGAGGATGCGTGCCAGATGAGAGCCATAAATTCATCTATTAATTAGCTTATAGATTTGACGTTTATGATTGATAAATTGGGGTTTGTCATGAGTTATCAGAATTTTATTGTTAACTAAGCTAACCGTTTATCCGTTAATAGAAGTGTTCGCACTTTCTAAACAACTAGAATACTGGGTTAAGTTCAAAGCCTAAACTGCACAATTGGCTGCTAATTTTTCACCTCACATCTGTGATCTGTCGTTGCTAAATTTAATGCAAAACATTATGAGTAAATTTTTAATAGTGTGCAGTTAGGCAATCTATTATAACTCTTAAAAGCACCTCGTAAATCCAGTTAGTCGTAATAGTCTTGTACTAGATACGAATAGTCGTTGACATATTTTTATAGCTATTTTCATACGGTCTCTCGCACTGGTACCTTGTTTGCTTTTTTCCTCGTTAATCATAATATTAATAAATTACATCAATGAAAGAGCACCAAACTAAAGCAAACCACTCTTAACTAAAAAGCTTTTTTTGATAGTCAATTATGTTTTTAGTGGGTACTTTAATGACTTTATTGCTCATTCTCGTACAATACGTCCGCTAGTTAATGTGCACATGTATGGCAATTTTGCTTAAAAAAATAAATTAGGTGAAATGACAAAAATTCTTTTGCAAAAAATTGTGTCATTCTCGATTCTTTTTCGTGGCATTATAAATGGAGCTTAATGGACAAGAATGTGGTTCAAATAACTAGTCCATATTATGTTGTTCATTTTGGATTTGCCGCATTAATGCAAATAACCGGCTGATCTATAGCCTATAATATTAATTTTCTAACTTTCTCACAACCAACTACGAGGAACCACAACAAGGTACCTAAGGCACGATTTTGGTTTCATTTCGTTCTGCGAATCTGAGTCAAAGAAACATCATTTTATTACATCTCTTGTGTTTGCGTTACGTATGCCAATTTATTACCATTAATTCAATAACCTACTTTGCAACAAAATTGCATCTTTCCTTTCATCGACTTTGCATATTTGCTTTCTTTTATATGCACTCACGTTTAATATTTCTATTTGCCCAATAAATTCCGGGTTAGGGGGAAGATAGAGAGATTTCAAAAAAGAAAACCTCAAAACTGTAATGGCCCCTCTGATGATTATAATAATACCGTTTAGCTCGAACAATTTTAATTGTGAGATCTGTTTAATTTGCAAACAAATGTCAAGGTACTTTAAAACGGCTCTTTTTGATTTAAAATTGTAGATTTAATTAAGATTATTATCAATTACAATATTTACTCATTTGGCAGATAGTCTAATTTTTGATCATGTTCGAATTGAACCGTAACCCACACAGAATGACCGTATTTCAAGTAATTATAGTCGGAATCAAACCATGAGCATAGGGTTGAAATTCGGAACTTAGCTCTAGAATGCCTAACAGCAATGTATAAGATAAAATAAGTAAATATTTCACTCTGTATAATTATATTGAAATGACAAGTATTTAAATTACAATGAGACCGACATTTCAAAAATATGATTTTCTAAAGTTTAAATCCATATAATTTAGTTGCAAGATATACTTCATAAAATATTCTTTTAATTAAGCGTAGAATCTAAAAATTGACTAATATGAAGGGTGTGAAGCTAAAATCAAGGAGTTGATAACTGCCGTCCTTCTTTGGTTGACTCTGTATACTTAGGACTTTAGTAATGATAATATTTGTTAATAATCAAATTGAGTGGCGATTTAACTAGATTTTTCTTACCGATTCTCAAAATTTTTTAATTTATTTTTGATGCCCTTGTATATTTGTACTAAATCTGTGCCTGTAGAGCTTTGATCTTCCATCTTATTTTCCTATCTAGGTATACTGTACTAAAAACAATGCCTGAAACTCACTCAAATATTCAAAAAATATATTCTCAGAGGACTTTTATCACTTCTGACTTTAGCAGTGAATCTCATATATTTAACGACAACTTTCTTAACCTGTAATTTCATTAATTTTAATACTACATTTGAATGTTCGAATTAATTATCTAAATCTTATGTCGCTAGTAAATGATGTTATATACCTTCCTATCCTCAAATCCAGTATCTGTCATATAACTTATTATCTCAGACGACATGAACCTTTCCCAAAAATATGGAGTTATCATAGGAATAATTTAGAGCATTTGAACTATCACCAGACCGCTCTTTCATCTATACATGAACAATAAACCGCGACCAAAGTCTCAAGTCCCCGGGTGTTTGCCCTTGGTAGTGTAATTTAGATAAGTTGTTCTACGCACATATAAGTAAGTTTCAACCCCAAAATGAGAGATTATGATTTTTTCCTCAAACAAAGTGCACAGTGTTAGAAGCTCTTAAATTCCTTCACAATAGTCCAGAGTAAAAATATAGAACCTTAGAATTAAAATAAAGAGTTGTTAGTGAGTTAGCGAGTCGTCTTAATCCTGACAAATCAACGTCGTGGTGTCGATCATGTATAAAATATCGGCTGGTGTCACAACAATGATCATGACATCTATTTTCTAAGTTAATTGCTTGAAGTCAATGTTTTTAATAAAAATCTCATTCCTTGTCGATATTCCCAGGTAATTTCAATTTAATTATTGTAATACGTCCTCGTATGATGAGATTTATTTAAAATCTATCTTCTACTAACTACTAATCTTCAGCATGAAAGTTGCAAGGGTGTATTGTAAAGTGCTTTAAGCTAGTTCATAACGTCTTAGTTAAAACATGATAAACACCCGTAGATGAAGACGTTATGTTACAACCATTAACTTAACTCTTTAATTAACGAAAGTTACGCTTGTACATTATTTATGGCTTGTGAATAGAACGACCTTAATTTTCTTTTATTTTTCGATTAAATATTGTGTTTTTGTGTGGTCACTGAAGATGAGATTCATGTGAGCAACAGATAATGGTACATTTCTCAGAATTTTTGATCCTACTCTCGGTGAACAATGTAGCCATTATTACGTTGGTTTACCTCCTTCACTGCAATGCGTACGTACATCTTCTTCTATATATAGGTACTGTATCTTTTCTCCTTTATTACTTATTTAATTGCCTTAATATTTCCGCCATCTACTACAATATATATGGTCTTAAAACATTTTCCTTTCGGTTATGGGAAACACTTGGGAGTTCTACGAACTGAATTATGGAGAACCTTTTTGTTTGCTTAAAGATTTAGAGGTACAGAGCAAATATTATAGCAATTTCTAGATATAAAGTGAGTTATAATGGTATAATTAATTATTATTGATTTTGAAATAGGTGTCTCCAGTTATAGTTGCGTAGATCGTGGGTGTGAAATAAACGGTTCCCTGTTCAAGAACTGTAATTTATAACATCCATAACAATTAGAATACTATCGAAGATTAATCGACGAAATATGTCCCCTTATTAGTTGTGTAAACGCCTGATTATAGCATTAGTTATGGACGTTTTAATATTTGTGGGAATTTTCCAGCAGTGCGCACATTATAATTTAACTTGCAATTAGTATAACGCCAGTGGGGCGATTATTAGGACCTAAAAGAGAATAATCGATTTTCACAGAAAAACGTCATAAATTTTTTAAACGCTTATTGCAACGCATCCTTCAAGACCATTTTGCACCTATAATTGAGTTTCACATGCATACCAAGAATAGAACCGTAATACTTTAACGGCTACTTTTTTTATGAAAGCCAGGAAGTTATTATTATCGCACTAAGGGACTATTAAACTAAGTATATTAAGTTATGTTTTAATGTGGTAATAATTTATTTACTATTTTTACAGAATACCGCATCCTATCAATATTATAATCCCTGATTCAGTCATACATAATTATTTTATATACATTTTAATAGATTCGCGTGTCTATCATTGAGTAATTTTTTCAAATAATCCCGCCTCGTGTAGTAATTGAGATTTCACCTTTTAGCGGCATCTCACCGCCATCATCTTAAAGACCGTATTTTAAGCACACATTTCATCTATTCTCGACAATACATCTCGATGCATCTCTCGTAGATGGCGCCACGTGGTAACTTTTTCTCCTAGAACATAATAAACAATCTATATCAAATTACAAATTTTCCATTTATGCCTTTGGGGAGATCCGCTGCTCCTGCGGTTAAGTTATGAAACACATTTTAAAAAAATTATGCCTTATTTTAATTTAATATGATCCAATTTGAAATTAAATCCTATTTTTGGTTAGGTAAACAAAGTAAGATTCTTGGTAGGTGCCAGGTATCACTTCTCTTTTTGGAAATTTTTGAATGTTAATAATAAAAGCTCTATCTTTACTTTTTTATTAGAGAATTATTAACAGTAAAACAACTAAAATAGGTTAAACTTAAAATTTATTTTGTACATCATAAGCCGTAGCAGTAGTAACGAACTTAGATTTAAAAACTTTACATACTTTAAAATGATTTTTCTCTAGACAGATATACATTTTATACAACAAAATTTCACTGTTGCTGTTGCTGGTATTGCTGGTCATATTTCCCATATACAATGCTACTCAAGTAACTTTACGACTTTGAGTTTTGTTTTATTTAGAACCAGCATTTTCTTAATATCCTGTGTATATGAGTGCGTCCATTATCGTGAAAACTTGAACTAAATAAAATAACTTATCTGAACATAATTAATTATTTACAAAAATTTGTATGTTTTGTATATAGATTTTCCAATAATGTATGCACAGTATCTAAGCGTGGAATAAATACTTATATGTCAACAGATAAAAAAATAAATATAATATAAATACTCTTAAAACCTTATAAAAGGAATGCACGTTTCTAATGGGAAGCTTAATTACTCAACATTCCAGGGTTTAAGGGTAATTTAACAATACTTTTGGGTCTAAATCAACTACAACTAGAGGATATTTATACAGGGTTGATCCGAAACTGACGTGCCTGCAATTCTTTGCAGAGGTCGCACTGTTGAAGCAATAATAAAAAAAACTATTTCTAACAAATATAAATAATATTCTCTCATAGGCACAAAATTTGGCGTGTAACAAGCCCTACCAACGAGTACCGATTCGAGCGCCTCAGCGACACCTACCAAGGTACTACGAAGGCAGGCAGTACCCACTATAGGTCTTAATGATGTCTTCACTAAAACTTTTCACTGATATTACGCCATAGTCCGTATGATGGTGCGGGCATCTGTGAGCACGAGGGCATTGGCACAGGGTGTTTACATTCACTTCGTCCAAGAATTCTTGACGTTTGCGGACGGTAAATAAGCGACAAGGTTCCTTTCGCTGACATCGAAGCCTCTGAAAGAATTTCGAGTTATCATTTTTTTTCTTTATGCTCTAGCATGACGCGTTTGATTGAGATTTCGTTAACGGTACCGATCGTTGAGAAATGTATGAGCAATGGCAGCAATTGTTAACGGCCATAAGATAAGCCTACACTAGAGAACTTGAACAATAACATTTTAGCAATTTTTTTATTCACATCAAATTCCTTATCCTATGGTTACTCAGACACGTTCAGGAAATGGAAATTTTTGAGTTCAACTAACCTAATTTATATGCGTGCTTCATGGTTTGCAAAAAACGGTTTAGCTTAATTTACAAATCACTTTACAACCCAAATGAGAAGGCTTATCGTTTTATGAATGAGGTTCGATTTAAAGTATAAGCAGCAGCATTAACTTACTGTTTGTGGAGAACAGGAAAATAAGTACTGAAAAGCAAGTTCGCCAGCGTGCATATGTAGTACATTCCTCTTGTTAAGGTATGTTAAGGCGTTCTTCGGGCAGTGACAGTGGATCACTTGGTCGGTCACATTGTTCTGGTATAACGTAATTGACCACGTCGTATCTCGGAAGTATCTAAAAAAAGTTGCCATAATTCAGTGGTTACGCGGTTATTCGAAAGAATGTGCTATGAAATTGTTATTATTTCCTATCTATATCTGAACTTGTGGTATTTTAAATTCTTACCGGCACTTTGGAAGTTTCTTAATGGATTCACACACTTTGTACTGCCGGGTCTTTTCCACAAATGTGTGTCCATCATCAGTGGAAAGGTCCATAGGGCAACTTTTTCCCCCGGTGCACTGGCACTGTCTCTCCACCCACGGCGAGTCGTACAAGTCCACTTTATTGCACACAGATCTCGCGTTGCATTCAGGCAGGTCCTCTTCAGAATTCTGAAAAAAAAAAACGAGAGGAAATGAGAAATCGAGAAGATCCGGTCCTGTGTCAACCGCGAATGTGGGCGTTATTTGGTGCAGCAGGTGTTCATCTTACGGGGGTACGTTCAGTACTCGGCCTAGCTCGCAGCACCGTAAAAAATCTGTGCTATCGTACACCTTGCGTCTGTTCTTGGGGATCGTGGGAAAATCGGAAGGTGGTTTAAAGAAACCCAATAGTCACCCGGCACCAACCCGGCACAATGCTGGCATCCTCCTTGGCACACCTCGGTCGTTTTTATCAGTGGCGTAGCCCACGCTCACTTATAACCGTAAGAAAGAGAGCAACCCGTTTCATTCAAAATCATCTCAAATATTAAAGAGGTAATTTTACGTGTGTTGTTTTACGTTGTGAGGTTTTCGAAACAAATGGAATATCTTGCTGTTACTCTCCTCATGAGATCCAATTCATCACTTTTCCTTGTATCTAATGTGTAAACCGTTCATTACAACGCACGTAACATGGATTGTGGCGTATATTTAAGAAACGTTTCTTAGCCGTTGGTTTAGGTTGTTGTGCCTAATGAGTCGTAAGGAAAAAATTTCCATTTCCCGTCAAGACTTTGTTTTTCACTTATATATCCGGCTTATTATGTGCCGCTAACTTTAATCTCCGTTATTCATAAAGAGTTATGTTGATCTCTCTTAAAAAGTTTGTCAAAAAAATGTGCAAAATCTTTCCGTATATTTTGGAGCATCTGTTTGAAAAAGTAGAAAACACTTTCAATCTTTAAATTGCCAAACTTAAAAATTTTTTCGTAGTATGATTTAACCAGCAGCACAAGCGAAGATTGGAAATGATGAAAAATCCTCGAACGAATTATTATTTTTTCTAATGGAACGCCCTATGCAAAGTCTGTCAATTCAAGGGTAACCGGATCTCGGAAACCATACGAAATACCGAGTCGACTAAATGAGTTCAGTGGTTCTTAAGATACCCAAAAAATTAAATCAAATTTAATTTTTCAATTCCTA
The DNA here is from genome assembly GCF_040115645.1 of Euwallacea fornicatus. Taxonomy (NCBI): domain Eukaryota; kingdom Metazoa; phylum Arthropoda; class Insecta; order Coleoptera; family Curculionidae; genus Euwallacea; species Euwallacea fornicatus. The sequence continues at coordinate 867,904 of NC_089543.1, forward strand.
TTAGGGCAAACTAACCCACCCTGTATATTAATCTAAACCAATCATATCTCAAAAACTGAAAATAATTTTTCGATTGACGTGCTGTTTGTCAATACTCAAAAATTTGCGCCTGTACCATTTTGTTCATTCATCTTTTTATTTGAAGGATGACTGGGTCCTGTGGTGCGTATATTCTGACACTGCCTGTCCTTTCTTCTTCAAAAATTCCTTGAAACTTCTCCTTTCCTTTTCTGTAGAGCAGTCATAAATTTATTCCACTTTCATTACCATAAACGGAGAAATTCATACTTATTCGGCGAGGACTTGGATGGGATTACCGAAAAGAGTGCCTCATTTCCATCCTAGTCCACAACAACAAAAGCCTGCTACCTACATCATTCTTGTTTAAGCTGAAGATTTGGAGATAAACTCTTTATAAACATATAATAATTTAACTACTGGGCTTTAAAATATTCCTTCCAGCGTCGATAAACTGATAGCAGATAAAATTAACGACATCCCGTGTGTATGGGCAGGGTCGTATAACATCAGGTAATTATCTTCCATACCAGTAGCGGGTCGTGAGTATTTTTTTATCACTAAATTGCCAGCTTTTGATGATGTAGGAAATAAACTTGAGACAAGTTAACATTTATCTTCTTGCTAAGAGAAGGACCGGTCCTCATCTTTTATCACTTTATACACAGTGTATAATTTGTATCACGGGCGTGGCGCCCCTGGAATATATTTTTGTTATTGTTTTGGATGCCTTTCAGAAAACTTGCCGAGCGTGTTGTTTTTATATGGATTTAAGAAATACTATCTGACCATCAAGATGGTAACCCATATTGAAAAACGCACCAATGGCCGGTAAAAATGTTAATGACCACCGCATGCCTGCCGTGTACCATAGTTTTTCGTCTTGATTGTGTAATTACGATCAAAAATGCCCAGAAAAAAATACGGAAAGTAGAGTAAATACAAGGTCCCTGTATTGTGTGTAAACAAATTTTGCATTTATATTACAAAACCGAATTTTAAAGCACGTATATCAAATAAACAACTTTGTTTTTGAGATGCGAAATGATGAATACCGTCAGTTTTTGAGATATTTGGTTCAAATTTGGATCAATTTTTCTCATCCTATACACAAAACAATATTCTTTTGAGTACGCTCCTGCCTAATTATTCTTAAAATTCTATATTCGTGTTCAATTTAGGAATTTTCTTGTGTCTTGCATTTTTTTTTGCATTTCTCACCTTTATTAAGTACGTTATAGCCGAGTAGAACTTGCATGTAATGAAAACACTGTGATAACGAATGAACAACAAAGTCCCGTCCAAGTTTTTATAAAGTAATATAAGTAACAACTCAGATATTACTCATTCGGATATAACTCACACAACACTTGGTTATAACGATCCGTCGGGAGAGGTGAGTAAGCGAGCTGCTGAAAATTTAACGGAGTGTACCAAAAAACTAACACGTTTCTGATTTTGTAGAAATTATATTAAATGAATATGACATAATTGATCAACATGTGGAAGTTTCTAAATTTTTAATGATGTTGATATTGTTCAAATAACTGGCAATGATCAATATGAAAACGATTCGAGTGATGAGTAAGAAGTGGACAGAGATGATGAAGTTTTAATCTCCACAGCTCAAGAGTCAACTTCTGCTTTGAATATCGTAGATTATGTGCAGATAACTTATTTGGAAAATAAAAACTTTTTAAGCGCGACTCATCTTTTATAAAACAAAATAAATGAAGAGATATTGAAAAACCGCAAGATGCAAAGTCAAATTATGGACTTCTGTTCCATCTAAACTTTAATTTTATTTAAGATTTTTGTTTTTTTTTTTCAATTTTTGTTATTTTTTTCTCATTGAGCATAAACCTATTTACTACAATAAAAAATTGTATAATTTGGCATTTGATTAAAACAGAAATTGTGAATCAACAAACTTTTTTCTTCGTTCGCCTAAAATGAATCTCCGCATATAATGAACGACAGGTTAAGTCTCTTGAAGATTTCTTATTGCCGAGTTCTACTGTATTGTAGGTCTATTCTCAAAAATAGTGAGTTATGCGACGAAAATACACAGCCAATAGAACTTACCAATCACACAAGGATTTTAGATTTTTGAGAATAGATGGCCAAGGGCCACTCTGTACTAAAGAAAACTTCGGAAACGCAAAATGGGACCTGCCAAGTTCACGCCGTGCATTAAAACAATTTTTGTCTTTGTATTTAAAAACAAGGGAAAAAGACTTCAAAGTGCCTTTGTCTTCACTGCTGAACGGAAATTCAATAACTGTTTTTGTTTGCCGAAAATAGCGGTGTACCATTTTTTTTTAAATATTTAATTCATTCCTGGTTTGCGCGCCACTGGTAGACCATAAAATATTTCTTTTTATTTAAAAAATCTCCAACTTGGGAATCATCCTCTACATATTGTATTGCAAAATGTTGTTTCGGGAATTTCTGGGCAAATTTCATTTCCAAAAATACAGAAAAAAATTCTTATGAACATAATTCCGGAAATGCCAGTTGCTAAAACACAAGATGGCAAAATGTGACAATGGTTTTCAATTTTTATTATCTCCTATATCTTTTTCTTTCCATATTTAGTTCGGATTAGCTTCACTTAAGGAAACACACAATATGACATTTTTGTTTGGGTCAGACCCTCATGTATTTATTATCCGAACATATTATACCCTGAAGCAACTATCAGTCTGTAGACTGTTGGCTCCAACTGAGATGCCACTTCCTGTATGCCCTTAAAAGTACTGCTCATCCCTAATTTAAACTAAATATCTTATAATTTCTAGAAGCAGTAAAGACAAAACTGAAAACCGTCCTTAAATATTAATAGAACTTTTGTTGGTATATTTTTTACGTTGAATCAGCTCTAGGCTTCTCTTAACATTTTTCAACACCATGCATGTTCCTTCCTGTATATCTCAGCAGCAGTAAGATCTCATAGTAATATTCCATTTTGTAATTTAACACAAAACCAAATCTCCAGGTATAATTTTGAATTGTCATACGGAGGTAGGAAGTAAGCCAAATCGTGTTCTTTTATGCTCCATGTGTAATGTAGGCTTATTGTATTAGAGATGAGGTTCCGGTTTTTGACCGAGTACCTTTTCTTATATCGACGGATATCCGAGGTAATGTGAATGTGAGGTTTCTCAGAACCGGCCACTATTAGGACAGTAAACATTGATACTTCAGCCTTTTCACAGGACGGGACTAATGATGTTTCCTTTCCAAGCAATGAAAAAAAAATTGCCTGTAATTGCTACTTCAATGATGTTCCCAGAACCATAAAAGCATTTTTACTGGTAAAAAGTTGCGATATACGTTTTGTGAAAGTTGGGCCCAAAATAAGTGGGCTGAGTCCGCCTCAGGCCAAGATTAGTTTGAGTGCGAGTCTGCATCGTGAATTCACTTCCTCTCTATTGAGCCCAGCACAATGGGGCCGATTTAGGGCCAAGTGTCTCATCAGTTTTTATTTCCGGTACTTCCGTTCTGGCCCTTTTTTCGAGCTGTCTTTTGTCAGTCTACAAGGTACATATTACACTTACCACTGGTTCAACTTTGAATTTCGTTAAAATATTGAGGCCAACTGAAAATTCCTATTTCCATACGCCAATTGATGTTTTCAGTTTATTTATAAATAACGCACATACCTTGGTTGTGCACAAGTCTAAGGAAGTAAAAAATTGTAAGTGTTGTACAATTCTTTATCCTTGGGTTGGTTTCTCAACAAAGATTAATAGTTTTTATTTATTAGCAATGAGCGGGAATTATCTCTTATGTTCATGTCACCGTTCTGAAATTTTCTTCTTGGAGGCAACAATAAACATTCCTCATCGCCATAATAAAGTCAATCCCATTTCTTGTTTATTGGGGACAAAATTAAGATATATGTACACAGCTTTATTCATGATATCATTTCTTGAGATAATTGTTTCAGCAATTAAGGAAATTGTATCGGTTAATTGAATGTTAGCCGTTCAAAACTCCAAAAAAAAATGTCAATTTAGCTATAACTAATGATTCTAAATTCCAGTTTATGAAGGCTATTTTTCCTCAATTGAAAAGCATTTTAAATAATCCTTAAGTACATCTCTAAACGACTATAAAACCATTTAACAAACTAAAGCGTAATGCGTTTAAATAACTATGCTGCATAATCACACTTATTGGACGGAAATTGCAACATCGGTAATTATTATTTTATATTGGGAAATGTATTTGTTATTATAAAGTTGAGCTAAACAAACTTTTGACTGCAGGCTTAGTTTGAATATCCGCAGAAACCTTCAGAAAAATCCTCAAAAAAATTTACAAAAAAAAACTTACCCCAACTTGATATAAAATCTTAATAGCTGAATGTTCTTGCAGCTTCTTCCTGTGATAGTTGCCATTATTCAAATGGTTCTTGTGATTGTGGTGGTGATGTTCCGAAGGGTACCTTTGAAATACCTCCAGAGGCAATCTGGTACTAACACAAAAGTCAAAAAACACAACAAAAACTGTAAGCCCCTCGATATACATTTTGAATTAAAAAAAAAGATAAGTTATTAGAGTAAGTACTGGCCACTGCAGTGCGGTACCGACGAACGTTCAATGAATGAATTGCGTAAGATCTTGAGCAGACTCTTAAAGTGCTACTTTGGTCATTTCACGAAACGTACTACCTCGGGTACTACTATGCTCCATCCAAGACATGAATGAAATCAGTTTCGGCCGGCTACGTCGACTCATTGACGCTGGGCTTCTCGAGAGGTACTACCTAACCTCAGGCTTAGTTTAGTAGTACTACGCACTTCTCCATTCATATTGTGACTAAAGTTTATTTGAACTTCTTTAATTGCTGGTACTAGGAATTGATTGAGTCGTGTTTTTGCACATCATCAGATCTTACTTGAGAATTATGAACACGAAATATATAATTATGGAAATACTGAAAAAATAATTCGAATGGGCAGTATGTATAGGAGCTCATAATGCGTTCCACACCCGAAGGTTCCCAGAAAACTATCGCGTGTATCTTAAATTAAGGATTGATTCCGTAATTTAAATTTTCGTGGTAATTTACCGAACACCTGTTAGAAGGATAATTGGCCAGGTGTAACCGAGAGACTATGCAGGGTGCCGGAATGTACTTATAAATGGTACCAGGTACCAGGAAAAAGTTTCATTCATATTTTAGTCTTCCTAGGCACGCCTTTGCTCATTTTGCCTTGTCATGTACCGCAAAAATTTTCACCGAAAGTCCAAACTTAGTTTCAAAAACTATGATTTCTTAATTGGTCAAGCCGTGAAAGCTTCCGTTCTACGCTTGAATTATTCTCCAATTTAATCCTTATAGAAGATTGAAATAAGTTGCCATGCCGCCTTAGATAACATTAGAATATTCCATAAATTGTTCATACATCCTGCTACAAAAAAGCCCACTTTTTCACTCCTTAATGGCTGTCATCAGGCAGTACCATCTTGCTTTAGTCATGTAGCACCGCAAAGCATAGGGGTTAAATGATGTCAACTCGGCGCATTAAAGCGTATTGTCTAATAGCCATTTTTAGGTGCTTAAGAGTCATTGATAAGAACTTAAGTCATAATTATATGATAATTAGTGTTTGTGTGAAATCACATAGTATAGCAACACATTAAAGGGCAGAGTCGGATTTAATATCACTTGGAGTAGAAGGCGAGAAATCAAAGTCAATAAAAAATGTCCTTGTAATATTTAGATAGACTTGAATTCAACCAAAAATGTATGTTTGAATTCAGGGTTTAGGTGAAATGTTGCAAGAGGGAAGCGTCGTATAACTGGACTTTGCAAGTTCAGAAACATAGAAAGATCATTTTTCAAAGGTCTTGCTACAGAACTCCCATTTTGGTCGTTTCCCCTATCACCCCCATTCACTCTGACCATTTTGAACTTAAAAATCAATTTAAGCTCCGCAGTCTTATCGAAATTATGAACAATTAATTTTTTCGAATGTGCGAAAATTAAAAGCCTTCGGTCTAAACTCAATCTGCTTTGCAACTCTTGATGTCTTTGGGAGATGAAGAAATATTGTATAAAACTATTCGTCTCTTCTTTTTTCTTCAAATCACTCAAATCGAAAAAGCAGGATACTTGTGGAAAAATTGTTGCTCGGTTTGTTGAACAGACCGAGAAATGAAAAAATACTCAAGTTGGAATGGTTTAATCAGGAATCATTTTAACTTAAAGTTCCAGCCTCACATAAAAATCATGAGGAACCACCTCGAGTTTTGCAGAATGTGAAACTTTCCTGCTTGTTAAAATTGCAGCCAGTGCGTCCGAGCACATGACTGAATGTTTTTATCGCAAAAACTGGTATGCTACTGTAATCTCACAAGATAATTCTGGAATTTATTTTTGAATTGAAAATTAAAGATTGCTTGAATATCTATTGAAATTTAATTTGTTTCATATATGATGAGAACTTTTTACTTATTTTTTAACATAAGAAGTTAATCACAAAGTTTTTATGCATCCTGTATAGGATTATTCACCCAACCCATTCATTAAAAATTTACTAGGATCTAAAAGTGATACGAATTTGAAAATTTTGAGTTAACTTAACTTGGACGGATACTGTTTTTTAAAAATATTGTCAACTTCTTGTTACTTCCGGTTTGATCGGAAATAGCTGCCAAGTTGGTTATTATAAATGGGACCCCCCATATATATTATGTTATTTTTAGATTCTACGTAATATTAATTTAACGTTTTTAATTTAAGGTCAAATATTTCAAAAACGGTAAGGGCTAAGTATAGGATTTTATACAGAAAATGTATCTCAAATGTTATGTACAATCTAAAAACTACATAATATACTGGGAATCTCATTGGAAATAAACAATTTGACAGCTACTTGCGGTTAAACCGGAAGTGACGGGAAGTTGAAAATATTTTTTTAAATAGTACACGTCGAAGTTAACTGCAAATTGTTAAATTTGTACCACTTTTAGATCCTCGTAAACTTTTCATGAACGGGTCGAGTGAATAACCCTGTAAACGCATGTTCAATCTATCAGGACAATATTAGTAGATTATGTTAGATTCGCCTTTACTTTGCGTACCTTGTGGTGTTATGGGTTTTACGCTAGGTATCAAAAATACTATTCAAAATTTTAGTTTTTCTCAAATTGCCCTAGCCCGGAAATTCTACGAAAAACCCCGTTCTTCAATTGAAGATCGAACTAATCGCTCGAATAATTTTGGAAAGGTGTATTTCTCAATTTTTGTGCTAGACAGCTACGCCAATGAGAAGACAATCTTAATCACAACCCAGATTGGTCAGGTGTCGCCGGAAATCAGATTGCTTTTAAATTTTTAAGCACACATTCCGTAACACCTGGGGGCCGACTTAGTGAACGTCCTGATATTTTTAAGTACCTAACTATAATACAATAAAACGCTATCGTTTCATTATGTAGTCAATCAGGCAAATTACGATTTCCGTTTTAATCTGGAGCTTCCCTTACTGCCATTTAACGCAGGCAATTAACACTTTTCGAAAAAAGCGTCACTGATGAATGAGAAAGTACACTTTTTAAAAGGCAGTGCCGCCTGAGCACTTACGACTTTGGAAAAAGGTTTGTTTTTATTTGGAACCGGATATAAATTATAAACTTAAATATTACGAGAGGACGAGTAATAAATTTTATGTGTACAGATTTCGATAACGTAGGAAGGAAGTACATAATCATGAGGTGGCGCTTAGGTGGAGACAGCAGACCCTCCTTAAATTCCTTTCTGTTTGTCGCTAAATTTGACGGAGCCGACTTTGTCTGCTTACCCGAGACATTCTTAATTTTTTTCCGATAATTAGAGGTTGTTGTCTAAGGCATGAATACGTAATTTCTGTTATAGGTAAAGTGTACTCGGTAGTCAATAGACGTCATGGCAATGTGCTAGAAGCAGTGGGCATGGACGAAAAAGAAAAAAGCTTCCTGGTAGAAGCTGAAATTCCTGTGCTTGAGAGCCACGGATTTGCCAATGATGTTAGAAAAGCCACTTCTGGTCATGCTAATCCCAGTCTAAGATTCGGAGATTACCAGGTACATTTTCGATCAACCAAAAAAGAACCATAAGTTCACCTGATTCTTGAATAATTCGTTATTTTTTGCCCAAAGAAACACTATTCGATGCATAAACAATCAAAAGTTAGTAAGAAATTGTTAGTAAACACAACAGCCATGCACCACTGAAGCATGACATGAATTTTCTTGCCTCAAGATCTCGATTGGAACGCATCCCAATTCACGGGTCTATTACGAGGATTTATTTTTTTATAGATCCAAGTCTTTTTCTTCGTTTTGGATAGTTCCATTTAACCAGCTGCGCATTTGACAGATTTTTTGTCTCGAACCGTAAACCTCAGATGCTGTGGAGGCACGTGATTAAATTATCCATCATCATTCTTTTAATACAACAAAAAAACGCAGACAGTTTAAGAAAACAACGGCGTGTCGAGTTATTCAACTGAATTCAGACACATTTTCAAGTACTGGAAATCATTTTATTGTCTATCTATTTAATAATATAAGCGGGAACAGCAAAATTAGGATACATCTGCCATGTGTCTGCTTTTTAGCTATATTATCTTCTTTGTTCTAATTCGCTCACTATATGACCGTCTCTGGTGATGCCAACAAACCTTCCTAATGATCATTTTTTATATTCCTAAATTTGGAGATGCTCAGAATATTTACCTTCACCCTGCGATAAACTTCGTTTGCCTGGAGTGAAACCTCCATCAATCCAGTCACTGTCAGCACCAGCTCCAGGAATTCCACCTAAAAGTAATTATACACAATGTTTTATGTATGTTAATATATATTCTTGTGTAGTTTGCTCATGTGGTTTTAGATTATGAGTTCATTTATAAAAATAAATAAATCTTTCGTTTACCCGACCCGCATCCGTCATCTCCAAAATTGGCACATCGTTTCCCAGGGGTAAATCCCCCATCGATCCAATCACTATCAGCTCCAGCTCCTGGAATTCCACCTAGCACAATTTTCACATTTTATAATACGGAAGACACTTGTTCTCATCATCTAATAGGTGAATAAAGCTATAAAACATCGATACATCGATGAACTTGACGTGATGCTATTAAAAATTCTTATCACATCAAGCATGCCTTAAAGGTTTTCTAAATAATTACCTGAGGCGCATCCATCATCCCCGAAGTTGGCACATCGCTTGGTTTCTCGATTTAATAAATTCAGAGCGTACGCTCTGGGTTCTAAAGGGGATATAAATTTGCTGTATTTTTGTAATGATTTTGGAATTTACTCACGTTTGTAAAGTCTCCGTTCCCTTAGATACTGTCTAATGAGTGCTTCTAATTCTCCTTGTCTAAGTGCTCCTGGCTTCTCGTTGACTATTGGTACACTCACGGCAAAAGATATTGCCAGTGACATGGCGAGTAACCCAATGGTTCCGTTCATTTTTTCTGCAACACAACAAAATTCTCACTAGGTCAACTTACATTCTCAATATTAAAAAAAAACTACCTCTTGTTATTTTATGAATCTTGACAATTGAAGTGAATGTCGATATCCCAGTTTTATGCTTCTTTTATAGGGGCTGTTATCATATTCCATTTCTGAATCCGGAATTAATTATAACATATGGAAGATCTCGCTTATCGCCCCGTCTAAATTATACTCCCTTTTCTAATTCCTGTTAATTTCAATATTTGCACAAATAATTAGGCTCATTGTTTTTCCATTTCGCAGCCTCTGGTTATTTGTTGTGCTTGCGAATAGAGCCACTGTCAAATACAAGACCCTTCAACCTGAATAGGTACACGGTGATGGATTGGTTCATTGATATTAAAATTGCCTTTTATTAATTTATTCATATAATGATAAAAAGAGAATTGCCTACTAGATCTCGTGAGGTAGGGCGTAAACCGGATACTATGGAATGGAATACAAATAAACGTCGTCTAAATTCTGTTCTAGATAGTGGATGCAAATCCTTACACAAATGCCGTGCAACATGAAGAAGAGAGTGAAGAAGAATTTGGAATTAGATTGGAATTGTCTCTTCGCGCCAACAGATTGAGAAGGGACATACGAAAGAGGAAGGGTCTTCCAGTGGATGATGAAGTAGTAGTTCATGCTGAGAAGCAGCGTACTTTAAATAAAAAGAAATAACGTTATTTATAGTTTTTCATTTTCGATATTTATTTCCATTTTATATTTGTTTGTTGTATTAAAAGTTGTGGCAACAAGGCTTTCTTATCATCACAATTTTTTTAACAAGAAACTTTGTTGTATCTTTGTTAATAGTTTATTGACGCTTCATATTGGAAAAGATATTTGATGCAAACTTTCATATAAAGCTTAAATAAACGTATTTTTATAAAACTTTAATTCCATTCAAATAACACTATATAACTACAATATAAAAATTTATTTTTAAGAAAGTCCATGCAGGCCTGAAATAATATTAAAAAATTGCGTTATTATCACTAAACATTTTCAGCTTTCTCTTGATTTGATTGATGACTTTCAGCCTCACTTTCTTGATTTTTAGGCGGTCTGACTAATACTGTATCTATAAGCCCGAACTCCTTAGCCTCTAAAGGACTCATAAATTTATCTCTCTCCATGCTGCTTTCAATTGTCTGCAGATCCAGCCCAGTGTGTCTCATATACAATTGATTTATTTGCTTTTTTAGCTTTATTATTTCTTCAGCTTGGATTTGAATATCAGTTGCTTGACCCTAACAAATATTTGTGACTTTGTATTATATTCACTATGTAAAAAAATACCTGTGCCCCTCCTGAAGGTTGATGGATCATTATCCGAGCATTTGGTAACGAATATCTCATCCCAGGACTCCCTGCTGCAAGAATCAAAGATGCCATACTGCAAGCCTGTCCAACACACCTAAAAGCGTTTGCTATTAGTTTCCACAGTAATTACAAGAATTGATGAATACCAAGTAGCTATAGGTGGTGAGCAGTACTGCATAGTATCATAAATGCCCAAACCTGCAGTCACACTTCCACCTGGAGAATTTATGTACATGTGAATAGGTTTATTTGTGTTTTCAGATTGCAGAAAGAGCAGCTGGGCAACAATAAGAGAACTCATGGTGTCATGAATTGGACCCATTAAACATATTATTCGTTCTTTCAAAAGTCTTGAGTAAATGTCATAGGAACGTTCCCCTCTGCCTGTTTGTTCTACCACTATAGGGATGAGACCTATACGCCGGGAGCATTGTTTTGAGAAACCTGGGGCTTTCAGTAGTTGCTAAAATGGAAGATATGAGAGATTCCTAAGTATTAAATGGAGGTAGACAACTAGAGGATAGGAAGATGGTGATGAAGTGTACCTTAAAACATGTCAGTACTTTTTGGAAATTCATTTTCGATATTGTAATTAAATTATCATTATGTCTTTAGTCGCGCATTTTATTGTTACTTTAAAATATATATAAACAATTTCGTGGGTTATGGCAGCTTACAGGTTATAATAATAGGGAGTTTCGCTTCTTTGTCGTTTACTACAGAGTGACAGCACTACGAGGTCTTAAAGTTTGACGGATAAACAATGAAATCAATAGGTAAAAATAAAGTAATAAAGATATATTTTTATTTAATTTATAAGTCTATCAAGACTATAGCATATAGATTTTTAGTATGATAATTATTTAACTTCTTTAAGCTATTAGATAATAATTTTTGTTCACAATCCCTAGTTCAAATTACACCAATGCAAGTGCAGGCCACACTTGTCATTGTCAATAGGTTCTTCTACAGAGACACTAGGTGCTGAAACATGACATCTCATTGACATTGCATGGCTGCCATATTGCTTTAAGTGTCAGAATCACCGCGAAATTTATAGGTGAGTTTTCTTAAAGATTTTATTTTGAATTTATTACTGGGGAATTCCCTTATCCACTAGTTCACGGCTCAATCCGACATCCCAGCAGTGGTAAGTTGTATTTTCGTGTTTTTTAAACAGTATTGTAAATATTTGTCTGTTCAAAGTTACTTTCAACGAAATGCGAATCCATTTGTAGCGATATTCTTACAAAGTACTGTTAATTTGTTGGTCTTGTTTTCCATATCCACGCGAAGTTCTTTGTGTTAAATTATTAAAAATACATGAGTTCAGATACGTGAATTTCTTTACCACATAGTGCTCTAATAAACAACCAGCAACATGCTGAAAATGCCGTTATTTGGGAAAGATCGGAAGAAGAAGGAAAACAAGGAGGAGAAATTGGCTATAGAGGAAAAATACGCTTTGAAGGATGTCTTGGGAACGTAAGTTCTACCGTATTTAATTAACTTTTGTATTATTTCAATTAGCCCGTATTGGTTTATAACGCGACATAAGTTACGCTCACTACAGCCCCTTTATATTACATTTGTCCCTGTAATTAAATTCTGATTAAAAATGTAATCAAAATCTGGGTCAAAAAAAAACATTTTTGGCTGCTACCTTTAGCATATTGCATTATTGTTGTATCAACAAATAATACTGTTGTTTTGCCTTAATGACCTGAATTATAGCATACTTCACATGCCTGCATAATATAGTATACCAACCTACTAGGAATACCAAGATAAACAAAGTGTAACTAGTTAGTATTGAAATTAACTAGCATTATCACTTCCCATTAGTAGAGCCTAATTCTGCCCCTTTTCTTGTTATTATACAGGGTGTTTCCTAAATAGGGAGTAACTAATTAAGTAAAAAAAAGAAATACAAATATGGCAAAATGGTAGAAAGAACATCATATCTTATTTTATATTGTAATTACAGAAAAAAAACCTAATTTTAACATTATCGTGTTAAACTTAGGTTTTTTTACAAACTTGTCTTGCAGTAATATTTTTTGACTATTCCCTGAAATGACATACATAAAAAAACATTTTGCTGTACACTAATGTGTAGGCAGGAAATATGTATGGGCTAATTCCTATGGAATCATTTGATTTCATATTTTTTTCATATAAAAATATATAATTTCTTTCAAGTAAATTTAATTTAAATAAACGAACTCAAGATTATTTGAATAGCATATTTGAATATTGATTTTTAAATTACAGCTAATTGTTGTAATGTTTATATTTGCCTGGACATTTTTCTTAGTAATACTTGGGGAAGTAATATGAGTTTAAATAATAAAGTCAGGGACTAAAAATAAAAATCTTACAGCAAAGTCCTTGTATTCATATAACTAAAGTATTCTTCTAATTGCATTAGGGGCGCCTTTTCAACAGTACGAATTGCAGAGAGTAAAGTACACCCTGGAGAAATGTATGCTGTCAAAATCATTGACAAGAAAGCCTTGAAGGGGAAAGAAGACTCCTTAGAAAATGAAATAAAAGTTCTTAGAAGGTAAGTCCAGAAAATTAATATTCTGTTTCTTTTACATCCAAAACCAATAACTTTTGTTTCGAGTACTACCCAAATTGCTTTAAAAGGTTCATAAAAGTATTTATCATCAAAGGTACTAATTGTTCAATTACTTTTGAAATTGAAAAGGTAAATTAGTTGTAGCTGCTTTAAAATGTCTTATTCTACAGGTTAGTTTTTGCTTTGTTTCGACAGGATATTTACATTAGGTGATCGTGTAAGTCAGTTAAGGTGGTGTTTGACTGGTAATGTTTTCCGTTTTTCATGTGAATGTACACTTACAACGGTTTTATGTTTTGCAACAATTGTCACGTGTGGCCGTCTTTAAAATTGTATTTTTCTTCGATCTGTTGTTGACCGTAAGGAGAAAAAAGACCGATCATTACGTCTACACAACAACAAATCAACGTCATTGTCGAATTCAGTTTTGGTGTATTTATCAGAGCTAAAAATTAGATCAACACTTATGTGTTTGGTAATAGTAAGGTCAATAGAAAACACTATCAGTAGGAACAGTAACAAAACATGTTTTTGATAAAAATTAGAATAATTATCGTTTAACGTATGTATGTCTATTGCAGAATGGCCAGTTTCTTGAAGTTGAGAAACGCCATTAAGCTTTGGCGAACTTTATTGACCTTGCATGTTCGTGACATACTGTAGGCAGTGACGCGCGCCTCCTTAAAGAGAAAAATCAAAGTACCGTAACCTTAATTGATTGGCCTCAGAAAAGAAAGGTGTTCTGCAGTCGTATATCTTGTCTTGCCATTAAATCAGAGATCAATTATTTTAATTTGGGGAGATTGGTTTATGGGACCCCTACCAATTCATACAAAGAGAAGTTTACAATAATACTCAAATAAATAATTAAATGTCGTGTGTCTTGAATTTAGTAATTAATTCGAATTAAACACAACATAAAGTTACTTTGATCAGGGTTAAGTAGGTTAACGCTTAGTCAAAGCACCGATGAAGGATCGTTAGAGCGTGAGAGGCCATTAGAGAACTTTTGTTGGGTTTTTCATTTGCATTGACGACTTTTTTATTTGAAATACTCACAGGTAATTGAAATATACACATACAAGGGAAAATCTGGAGCTGGCTAATATGGTTTTATTGCGTTTTTCTTTTAAGAACATTATTTTAATTGAGCCATGATATTAAATTTAATGAAAGGTTTGACATTTATTTTGGAATTTACCTTTGAATTAAACTGTATTTTGTGTTTGGTTAAAAAAATAGTGTTAGAAACGATTCAAAACGCATGAAGTTGATTAATCGAGTAAAAATAGTCTGCTGTATTAAATACCGGTTAATTTACCCGTATAATAAATTTTCACGATAATATAAACGTCTTCAATTATTTGAGAAAACAAAGTGGATATCAACACATGCCATTTGACCACGGCTATTTGGGATGTAATAGATTAGCCTCGAACGTGTGAATTTACCCGTCGGTCCTACTTTTATGCAATGTTCTCACAAATATTGATTAATTAAACTCTTTATTAATTAAAAACCACTTATTTATTTTATATTCTACTCCCGACATCTTACAGATTTTTCCAACTGACTCATGACACATAAGTGACTTGGCATCACAGCAAAACCTTGTTTAGTACTGACTATATATCTATGTTCATCTGCGTACACACTATGAATGACCTAACACTGTGAATTTGATACTGAATTACGTTACGAATAACCATATACCATATTAGATTTATTAAATTTAAATTCATTAAATATTTGTCCTGATAATTTAAAACATTATTGTGTGCGGCACTACGCCTTACGCAGTTCCATGTTTCGTTTTGTTTTTCCCAGGAGAATATTTGATTGCAAACCCAAAAATACTGCGATATCGACATTTAGAGTCGAATCGTCTTAATTACCTCATGCTAATTTATTAATGTAACATTCCGAGTAATTAAGAACATTCAGATACGGATGAATATAATAAAAACAAAAATACGTACACATCCGATATCATCGCATACGAAGCATTGTTTATTTATGACGAGCAAGAACGAGTTTAACATTAATATTTAAAATATAAACTACTAAATATTTAGGGAATGAATAATTCAATACCATCACATCCTTCACAAGTCTATTAAATGAATGGTTTAAGGAGCAGTTAATAATTTCATGGTGTTAAAATGACCTGGGAACTGATAACGGTTAGACGTTTTTCATTAGATCATAAGGATTTTATTGCATTGTGTCCAGTGAAAATATTGAATGTGGAGTTTCGATCTGTGCATATCATAGAGGCTACAATTAAGCCCATAGATTGATACATCTTCAAACATGGTTATGCATATTACTACTTTTTTCATTTTGCTCAACGCATTAATCAAAACTAGATAAAACCGGACTTGAATAGTCGAAACCAGTTAAAACTGTAGAAATAATTTCCTCCAGAAATAAACGAATATTCTGAAGGAAATGGTTAAAACCCTTAGTGTTAATCTTGCTTAACCGAACTTTTACAATTAAATTTTTCAGGTCAGTTAAGACAACAGAAATGTTCCAGATAAAGAAAAATTACATTTTCTATTACTTTTGAGTAGATAACACTCAGAGTTGTTTTTTCTTTGAATATGGAGTCAGCTTGTATGTATTAAGGCAAATTTTGCTAAGGCAGTATCCCAGGAATCTCTTATGGGTCTCCTAGTGTATCTTAGTTATACGAGCAAGTTGCCTAATAACAACTCTTATTTTAGTACAGGGCATGTACTTGTAATTATTACAGCTCTTTGGTGACTACAAAATGTGCGTACTTTTTAGAAGTAGACTACAGCCAAACTTTTCCGGTTTAATGACAATATTCTTGGTTAGTTTCGTTCGCTTTCTACTTTTCATTTTATCCAATATTCATCATTAAATCTTTCTCAACGCATACTGAGAAATCAAGAGAAAATCATTATGAACCATACTAAAGCACTCTCAATCAAATGTTTTACTGGGGTGTATTTTCGTTTGATTAATGCATTTTAATATAAAACAAAAATATTTTGCCCTTCAGAAAAACATTCTCTTAAACTGCAACATTTTTATCAGTGTGTTTACGCCAGCAAAACGTTTTGACATGGTTCTCGCTCGCCGTGCCAACACGATCGTTTGTTTTATGCAAAAATATTCCAATGCATTTTGTGCTTGCCCTTATAATAATAGGAAAAAGCTTCCTTTATTATCATTTTCTAAGTAATAGAATGGATCCAATAACGTCTTTTTTGGTAACTTTCTGTTCTTCCCCTAGTAGTAGCGATCACTCACTACCCACTGCCACAGGCACAAAATTTCCACATCTCCTTTCAGCATATTTTTCTAGGAGTTATTTTGTTTCAGCAGTGTGCGTTAATTAATGAAGAAATGTAACAATATTTTTGAATAAAACTTTTTTGTCTCTCTAGTGGGCGTTTTTAAATTCAGAAAAACGATTTACGTAGAACCAATTTTGTAACATCAGTGTGCTGACGACCTACATAACAATTTTACCTTTAATTATGATTCAACAGTCATAAATTCTGTGAAAACCCTCTTGTTTGTTGGACTGATGGTTAATGAAAGATTAAATTACAGCGATCATGTTGATCGAGTAGGTATCGGAATTGCTTGCTATTCTGAACAGGTGAATCTTGACGTTGCTCTTTCCGCATATCATGCGTACATCCACTGTTAGGGACTTTTAGTTATTGGTTTTTTGTTTGTGGTTAATTTTGGTTTTTGTTATGTATTTGTATTTTATCCCTTAAGTTACACCCATGTACGGCGATACTTTTTCTGAGAATACCATCTGGGTGCCAGACCACATAGCCCATCAGGCCAAAATTAAGAGTACGTTTTGGCTGAGGAATATGCTACTAGTCAAAGGAAGCTTTCTCGGTCGGGACTATTGCCATGATGGGCAATTTGTTGGGCCTGCAATATTCCCAGAAAAGCGACTAGTATAGATATTCCCCAGATGGTCGCGATTTATGGGATCCGGCGTAGCCATAGCCCGTAAGGGTTCTTGGTGGTGGTGCCTGGTTGGAATTCCTCGGGTTTAGTATTTAAGGGATAATCGAAGTAATTTGCTCCCTTTTTTCTTTTCTTCGTGTGGAAGCTCCGTCGGTGTCGGGATGTGATCGAAATCATAGTGTGTAACCCGCTCAATTAAGCATTCTCCCTCTTCCTACTTAGACCAAAACTCTTTCATTATTTGATATAAGTGCAAGTTAAATACAGTCCATTTTATGTAAACCAAATTGGCGTTTTCGTGGTTTCATTTATCGAAGGAACCCCTTAACATCCACTCCCTAATTAAGTATGGTTTGATATTTTGGAGAACTTTTCGAAACATCTACAGAATATTTATTCTACCAAAAAGATGTATTGATATTATATTTAGAATGCAAAACAGGGATAGAACGTTTTCATTGAAAGCAAGTCCTGAATTTAGCATATAAAGGGCGTACGTTTTAGTACTAAATACTGACTCACAAAAATAACTCCCTTCGCTGGGATGCATTGAACTTTATAATTTCAAGTGACATTATAGGCCGAGTGGCACTTCATCTAAAAGGATTTTTTATTCTGAGTGTCAGCATATCATTTTTTTTACATCACCTGTTACATAATAAACCAACGTAATCCACAAATTTTAAACAAAGTACAGGCTGAGCAAATCACAATCAGTATTGAGGTAGTTATGCATAAAACCTACCCGCTTTCAATTTATCAAATTTGCATTTCCGGCTACTCATTTTTTATAGTTTATCTAGCAGTGGTTTAATTTGGATAAAAATTCTAAAAATTCAATTATTTTCGAAATATATTCATCGTATTTCGATCTTTCTAAAATTAGAAAAGAATCACATGGTGCCAATCACAACTAAAAACCCTTTCAAATGTGCTATTTAAGATTTTGAAGTTGAATACACCCCAGTGGAAGGGGTTGTCTTAGTAATATTGCATTTAATGCTAAAATGGGTGCCTCTAGAAAATCAAATGAACGTATTGCGGCAATTTCTAATATTTTGATTGCAGTTTAAAATAATCCGGATGCAAAATTTTCAATGGTACTTCCTGTATATTGGACTGCGTAATATATTTGGCAGATAACGAGAACTTATTTGCGTCCTTACATGCCAAGCATGGCTACACGGCGAGATATAAACTAATCTTAACGCAGGCAATACAATTACAATTATCTGCAAAAGAAAGCAGAGTATTCGATGACAGAAATATAAATTGCATTTCTGCAATAGTACGAACTCTTCGGAGGAATAACTTAAAGATAATATTGAGGAAAAAAATACCGATGTAAACATATATTCTATTTTCGAATGAAATGTTTTTTATGTATGTATGATAGAAGTAGCCTACAGAATATTGATGTTTTTTGATTAGTTTATGTCGGTGGGTGTTTTGAGCAGTTTCCGTTTTTACTAACGTATTTTATGCCTTCACATGGCTTCGTGCAATATTTGTATTGTGCATGGCAAAAATAAATATCTATCTCCATGTTCTAAATGCTTAGGTATATTTTGATCAAGAGAGATATTGGCCCATTTTGAGCCGGAGGCAACTGGCGACATATATTTTAGTTTAAACTAGACTGCCATTATTTTATCTTATTCTAGATTAAAACATCATAATATCGTTCAGCTGCTGGAAACGTTCGAAGACAAAACTAGAGTGTTTCTCGTAATGGAACTGTAAGTTTTGATTGCTCCCCCGAAAGTTTCTTCATTTTATCCCCCGAAATTTAATTAAAACTTTTAGGGTAACTGGAGGTGAACTTTTTGATAGAATCGTAGAAAAGGGATCTTATACAGAGAAAGATGCCTCGGATCTTATTCGACAAGTCTTAGAGGCTGTGGATTATATGCATGAACAAGGGGTTGTTCACAGAGATTTAAAAGTCAGTTGTGTTTTTCCATTGAAATTTGAAGATTAACTGTTTTGTTTAATTTTAGCCGGAAAATTTATTGTATTATAATCCAGACGAAGACTCAAAAATTATGATAAGCGATTTTGGACTCTCAAAGATGGAAGAGTCTGGAATAATGGCAACGGCTTGCGGAACGCCTGGATACGTCGGTAAAGCTATTTTTAAATTTGTGCACTAGTTTTACCAATAAAAACGCATTATTATAGAAATCCTTTTGTTAACATTAACGCTATCAATATCCAATGTTACGTAACCGTTATATTTGTACAGCAAATGTTATTTTCAGCACCTGAAGTACTGGCACAAAAGCCTTATGGCAAAGCCGTGGATGTTTGGTCAATAGGGGTAATTTCATATATATTGCTATGCGGATACCCGCCTTTTTACGATGAAAACGACGCAAATTTATTTGCCCAGATCCTCAAAGGTCTATTCCTACTGAAATTAATGTTCATGAATAATCATTGTTTTTTTTTTAGGAGAATATGAGTTTCATTCTCCATATTGGGACGACATAAGTGACTCCGCGAAGGAATTCATTTCCAGCTTAATGACAGTTGTTGTAGAGCAAAGATTTACGTGTAAGCAAGCCTTGGCACACCCCTGGTAAGTTCTTATTGCTTTTTATATTGTTAACGGACCCGTATAGGTTTAGGAGTTAAGACACCGTTTTCAAGGACTGATTTGGTTCTACTTGGAAAGATAAAGATACAGATCACATTTTAATAGGGACGTACTTCAACTTAGTTACTAATCAATTTTACCTCCTTTAGGATATCTGGAAATGCGGCCGCTACCAAGAACATACACGGAACTGTATCAGAACAGCTCAAGAAAAATTTCGCTAAATCGAGATGGAAGGTGAGCGATTTATTGTTGTCGTAATTAGTAGTGATATGTAATTTTTCCAAAATAGCAAGCATATCATGCAACCACTGTGATACAGAAAATGAAGAAAATGGCTCTCACCAACAACAGCAACCGAAGTCCCACACTACAGAGGTGTATTTCCGAGTCCGATAATGGAGCGTGCGGGTGCGCAGATCGAACTTGAAGTACCCTATAATTGTCGTTTGAATTTTCGTACATTTTTCGATCAAACGATATTTTTCTTTGTTGATTTTGTTGTTAAAAACCTACTTTTACATGAACCGAAGAGATCTCGGAGTGGCAGAGCAACGATATTGATAATATTGAAATATAAAACATTCCTGTCAGTCACTGTTAAGTCACTCCTGAAATCTTTGGTCATTTGTGGCCATTAATGTAGACACAACGTGTCCTGAAATTAATGTTTCCTAAACTCAAAAAGAATTTTGCGTTCCATTGGCCTCTTGCGTACAATTAAATTTCTTCGTATTAGTAGGTAACAACTTAGCCCGGTCGTAGTTAAAAATTTATTAAATGTATATATCTGTTAAGCGTGTACTTGCAAAGTCTAAAACAGCGTTGAGAGGTCTTAAGAGTCTAGAATTCTATGTTATGTATATTCCTAGAACTAGTTATTAAAAAAATACTTAATTTTCTTATGCCATTTTAGCTTGACGGGTGTTGCAAACAATACTAAACAAGAATTTTACATTAAGAATCTCAAAAATGAATCTCGGAAGAAATGTTTGCAACACTTCGCTTAATTACTCATTATACAATTTTTCATGACAATCATTTACCTACGTCTGCCCTCGCATTTTAAGGAAACGGGTGGAGTTGCTTGATATTTCAATTGAATGTGATGTTCGTTGCAATAAGTAGAAGATGCTCCTTAAAGGAGCTTATACAGGGTGTTCTGAAGCCTTTCTCCACTGACCTTGAAATAGTTTTTAAAAAGCCTTAATACTCTTAGAAAGAAGTTGGATATATATTGTCGACCTTTCAACATTTTACATTATGATCAAATTCACAAATTTTTTGTTATCGACGACAACTGAAATGTTTCATGTGAGCTAAAACAGTTATTTATTTTTATATTGTGACCGCCATCTCAATAATGCTAATGTTACCTCACTAATTGTAGTGTCTTAAAGATTACTGCATAGTGGTTAAAACATCGACGATATATAATCATGCTAGCAATAAGAGTATTATTAACCAAACCCAACCAAGCAGTAACATAAATTTAATTAATTAAAAACTTCAACCGCCAATAGCTTCATGAATACAAAATCTTGTTTGCCTAGTCAATGCAGGACATTGCTTGTTTGGCTAAATCAGTGTTTTAATTCATTCCTATGTTCATGGATTTTCATACACCCTGTATACTGCGATCAATGTGATCAGTATCATGTCACTCATCTTTAATAATAGTTTAACTGGTTAAAGTGTAACTCTTAATATAATAATTAGTTTATTGTTTTTGCTTTTAAATGTTCAATATTTTATTTTTCTAAAATATAGTAGTGATCTTTCTGGCTAAAATGTGGGCTGTTTTTGGGGTGCTTAAAATGGAGAAGACATAATATTGGTTTAACGTCACACTAGATAAAAATCGCTTTGAGATCTAATTCAAGGTTTCACATATTAAACAACTATCGCTCGTAAGGACGCGTCTGTTTGTGCGTCATTGTCACTTAATTACACTGAACTTCGCGTTAATTTATCACAGCAAAAACGCTTACTTAAGTATGTTCAATTTAACTCATAATATTATTTAAGAAATAATGGGCGTTGGAAAACACTTACGTTCTTTCGGAAGTTTTACACTACTTTCTTCACGAATGCGTTATGAGTTCTTTTATTGAATAAAAACGTGAATTAAGTCTAATAAGTTCCAAAATTATTATATTCATATTATTTAAGCATTACTAATTGATAGCACCAGAAATATTTCATCTAATAATTTGGTCCGAGAGAGTAATTCAAAATGGAAATTAACAGAAAATTATCTTTCTTTTCAGGGGTTTTGTCATAACAGTCTCAAGGATTGCCACCTTGAAATCTATTTTTATCCACTCAATCTAAGGCGCGTTGCGTCTTATAACTGTTCATCCTATTCGAATTTGGTTCTAA
Organism: Euwallacea fornicatus; assembly: GCF_040115645.1. Classification (NCBI taxonomy): domain Eukaryota; kingdom Metazoa; phylum Arthropoda; class Insecta; order Coleoptera; family Curculionidae; genus Euwallacea; species Euwallacea fornicatus. Next base: position 890,289 of record NC_089543.1, read on the forward strand.
ATTGGTAAAGTTTATTAATATATCAGCTGTATTTGATTTGTTTTTCTCGAAACCAAAATGTGGTCATAAGAATTGGTGGAATAAAGTTTATCGTTTGCGAGGAGCTACAGGGATAAGGCTCTCCATCGATGGTCTCGTCAGTAATCTCTTGGCGTATATAATATCTTGTACGTCGTTTCAATACTTTCGAAAGCACGCCCCAATCCCTGGAACTCCGTTTTCGCCAAGCATCACTAATGCTCATGAGCTTGACGAAAAGTGAATTCCGTCACTCCTTTAGGGTGTCGGCGACCTCATTACCCTCGGGAACTACACATAAATAATTTTGACATTTTTAAGCCTTAATTTTCAAGGAAAAAAATTTGGTAAAATTATGTGCCATGAGTAACTCGTACGTGGAGAATTTCATTGTTACAATTAAAATGCACTTCATACCATGAATTTTTAACTTAAGTCTGTGGTTACCAAGAAGTAATTACAAAATTCAGTAATTTTCTATGCAGTTCTAAGCAAACACAGTTAAGTTTTCCAAATACTGGGCAGGAAAATCTTATTTCAACCCACCAAACATAAAAAAATGATTGCATCTATTTTACGCGTTACTATGGATAATGATTAAGATTTCCACCAACTCTTATTAGTTGGTTTGAACAGACGTTATATTGCATCGTAAGTGAAAGCAACTTCCAACTAATGAAAGTTTACGGAATATAGTTCCAGAATACCGAAATAATTAACTTAACAATAGTTTTAGAATATTAGTACCAGTTATTTTTATATACGCAAATTTCAAACACAACTTGCATGGTTATATTTTACACGTTTTTATGTAAATGTGATACTGGAATAAAATAACGAGAATCGTCCGACCAAAACATGCGTCTTTTATTGAAGGTACATATGCAATGATATATATTTCTCTATCGATTTTTTTTGCTGCAGAACCTTAAAATAAAAAGGGCGTGCAGCTTTGTATTGGCTTATGAAGCATAAAAACGATCCATTTTAATTATTTTTTAAAGCAATTTATGAACAAAATGAAAATTAATACATATGCGTCATATATAAACTTCTTCGCTAATGTGAAAAATTTTATGTTTGCGGAACTATATTTTTGCTAAAGATAATTAACCAAAACAATAAGTTAATATCAACAGATAAGTACCACTTCAAACCTTACCTTATTTGGTACTTCAAAATGAACCGACTTCGGCTTTTGACCAAATTTTCAGTAATGCCATTCTCGTTGACCTGCTAAAATTTACCTGTAAACCCAAAAGAGAAATCAGAACATTTCCTTTCAATTTAAATCATAAACCCATCCTACATTGATCTACTCCCATCGTCCACGCGCGAGACCATCCAACGGTCTTTCTTCACTTTGAGCTGCTCGTTTGCATCGTACGGGATGTTAAAGTATTTTTTTCAATTTTACAGGCTTATAGAGTGCATTGAGGCGATTAATTTAAGCAATTTTTTTTAAAGATGAATTTATTGTGTGAAAGTAAATGGAAAAGAAAGTTTGTGGAAATGAATAATAATTATTTCCAGTTTTGCCCAACCCTAATCTAGGTTATACGTGAAGTGGAGAAATGATACACCAACTATTGACAACAAATTTACTTCAAATTAGAACTCTGAGCTCTCGTGTCAACAACGTGCAGGAGAATTCGCAACTTCCCGCTTATGTATATCAAAAATAAAATTTGAAACGTTACCTACATAAAACGACGTGCTAAAATAATGTTCGAACAAATCTCAGCACTTACAAGACTATAGCTAAGTAGGTTTTTCTAAGAAAGCGAAACCCGTCTTTTATGAATATTCGCAACTGCTCAAGATCATATGTGATTTTTAAAAATAAAACGAATATTGTGCATCTTAAAAAAACTGCTTCAAGAATTTGAAGTGCTTTAATTTGTCCTCATCAAAACTGTGCCTTCTTTTTCCTTAACAAAGTTTCTGAAAGTAATATTGGAAGCATAAGTTAATTCTATTTTGAGCAATTACTTGAGGTAGGTATGCAGCCATAGGAATAAAAAATAAACTAACTACAGGAAAAATACTGGCACAAAATGCTTGTAAGGCTGAGAAAACACTTTGTACTTAAAATACATTGATTATTATAAATGACTAACACTACAAATGGTATGTTTTCGTATTTGGCAGTACCGTTCGGCCGTATTTTACCGAAGCATTAATCTCTGTGGTAACTAGTTAGAGCTGAATGGCACGCAACATGCGGCTTATTGAGTTAATATTTAAACGACGACCATTGAGACCAACATATATACTTTGCAGAACAAGTTCCAAGTCACCGAAAAATACCTATGGTCGTTGCAAAAATATTGACAAATAAATACTTAAAACTTAAAACAAAATCAGTCGGTTGAAATTAAAAAAACGCAAACTCATAAAATACCATAAGAACGGAAAAAACTTATTTGTTAGAATTATCGACATCGTCAATTTTTTCACTCTCCCCGATTTGATCATTATTGCCGTTAGTTTCCGCAATAGGATCTGGGACCTCCATTCGTAGATCTTGTTCGATATTGCCGTTTGTACCAACATCTCCACTCGCAAAAACTTGAGGCATATCCAGCCAGCGAGCCATCTGAGTCACATTGCCAACAATGTCTTCAAAGATCCATTTTGAGGGGGGACCAAAAGAATCGTTTTTTACAGTCTTCTGATAGAATGAGTTGAAAAGGGAACGCACGGCTTCTAATCTTTGTTGCCTCCTTATGAAAAAAGATGTTTACCAAACATGATAAGGGCTCAAGAGAAGGAGAAAACCACTTGAGTTACGCAACAGACCGATAAAAGCATAATATTTGCGCTTACACAAGAGTTTCAGTATGTTAATTTAAAAAAACTTACGGAGGTTTGTAGGTAGGGTCCTTCTCAACGCTACCAGATTCTGTAATAAACTGCCAACTTTTTGTACTAGCGGTGCTACTGGTGCTTTCGCTTCGTTGTCTTCTACTTGGATTGACAGAAGCAACTGGAATAGGTGAAGTTCTTTTCTGTTGTAGACTTGTTGGAGACAATACTTTTGGTTTGCTGTAAAGAAGGAGCAAATGACCAAAAACCAAAAATTTCGCTTCATATCCAACAAATTTTCGAAAAATTGCATAACTTTGCCTCCATTTAACTTATTTAAGAAGGACCGATATTGAGTAACTTTAGTTAAATTCGCTTAATGTTCTTGACTGTGGAAATTATTGTCTATCTGCAACCATCCATATATGAAATATTCATTAATGATTATTAAAAAATACAAACGATATTGCATGTGCCAATGAACCTACATAAAAATTCAAAGTCCCATTACGTAAATCCACGGCTACTTAATAATAATAATAATAATTACCTTAATTCATCACCACATTGGTCCATCAAAACATCATCAAAAACAACTTTCCTGTAAAATTAATACAATAAAAAAAATTTCAACAAAATTAATTCCTCGAAATTCACCCTCCTTCAACAGGATTGCAATGATCCATGGTAGAGGCATCAGGAGGGCTGTTGCTATCTTCAAATGGAAACTCCATGGTCATGGTGGAGTCGTTAGAATTCTCACTGCCGCCAGCCATTAAAAAGTCGTTGCTCAGATTCTTTTTCCTTTTGATGCTAAATACACCAGTTCAAAATAGAGAAAAAACAATGACCAAACTTACGATGTAGTATCATCTGCGCATACTGATGAGTTTGATGACCTCGATGGACTACGTGATTCATCAACCTTCATTTCTTCGGAATGTTTCTTCTTGGAACTCCTTAGGGAAAATACATATATGTATTGCAAAAGGAAATCAGTAAACGAAAACTCACTTTAGGGAATACTCATCCCCAACAATGTACTTGAGAAAGTCAAAGCAAAATGCCATGATTTCCTCATTTTTGTAAAGTCTGTTAGCTAGATGATGTCCAAACAGGTACCAGTCATAGATCAATGTGAAATAAAGGATTTCATGTTCCGTTAGACTTTGATGAATTAAGGAATCCGCCCAGAGGCTTAAGCGTATTAAGGACATGAACAGGGGTGTTCTATCCCACCCACTTATGCAGTGAAGAAGTAAACCAGAGGTGTCCTCCTAATTGATAAAATTTGAACTCTACTTATTAGAGGTATTATTACTATTTTGATAGCTCACCTGCAAGCGTCTTAAAATATACTTCATATAATTCTGGGTGATGAGTACCAAATCCCATTCTTTGTATTGCTCCCAGTTTATTGCAATATTTTTCTCAATTCCGTCGTTGGGAAGGGACAAAACTGCATCATTCGCAGGATCATCCCATTTGTACAAAAGTCCTGTGGGACTATACATCGCGTCATGGAATTCTTTAAAAAATTCACAGCCAGGGTAGGGCAGATTTATTACTTTGAAGCTCGAATAACGATTAAGATCTACTTTTTCAGAGGCACTTACACTGAAAAATAAAAGATGACAAACTTTCAAGCAAGAACCAACAAAACTTACTAAATGCTGTGCTTCACTTTTCTCTTTTCAACCATAATATCAATAATGGTATTCACATTTAATCTCTTTAAAAGCTTTATATCAAAACTACGAACTCTATCACAGATCCTTTGCGCTCTAACGTCATTATCGCACGGCACAGGGCCTTCCGATTCATCCTCCTCGCCTTCAAAATATGGACCCAGTCCTTCAGTAGGCCACCAACACTCTTTCAGCCCATGTATAAGTTCAGACCCAGAAATTTTAGTTAGGCCCGTACGAACACACACTTCAGGCTCACCAGACAGTGTCGAAGATCGACAAATGTGTTTGCCATTGAATAAGATCACAGGGACAGGAAACCGTAGTCTGCATCTGAAATTCATTTAGAAATGAATAAAAGAAATTCACAGAATGTCTAACAAGTACCTAGCTAAATTTCCAGATTGCCATAAGTTTGTTATTTCTGTTACATCGATATTGTCTGGTTGAGTTTCTTCTTCATTCTCATATATTGTAGTGACTTTGCGCGGTGATTCCATTATGGGGATTATCTCGGGGTATTGAGGACATAATAAGCCATCTTTATTGTCAATTTTAACTACAATGTAGTCTTTTTCCATCAATTTTAATGCGACGCTCATGTAAGGGACAGGCTGAAATTGTTTATATTTTTTTAATGTCATAAAATGCTACACGCTTGAGCTCGACTGAAAGAAGTTAACTCAAACCACCAATTTCAAGCACAATTAATATTCTCGATTTTTCTAGAGTAATATAGCATTATTGATGGTTTTGTGTAAGTTAGAATAATTTATACGTCTATGCAATTCAACTTGAAGGAAAGTAATAGGAAAAGACATTATTCTGCAGTCTTCTTTGCTTTAGCAATCTCAAAATTCCTGAACACCTGCTCAGGTTTACTTACATATTCTGTTTTGTCTGTGCGTGATTACCTACAGAAAGTCAACATTTTTTAAGTTTAAAAATGGGTATTTCAGTAATTTAATGAGTTAGGAATTCAGTTGAATTAGAAGAACATTGGCATTTTATATCCGCCTTCGTTTTAAGATAATGATTATTTTTTCTAGGTGAAGCTCCAGACTATATAAATGAGATACCGAAATACTCATTTATTGTCAATGGGAAAAACACCTAAAGATTGCTGTCTGATCGGTGGGTTTTCTTTTTAATTAGTTAGTTATTGTAATACCTTAATATGATTTGGATAGAAATGAATATTTTTAGTAGTAGCAACTATATTTTACAATTTAAGCAAATTCTTTCAATTTGCAAACAACATTTTAATATCTTATGCAAAAAAACAAAAACATATGAATATTTGTGTTATCTCTCAATGTATTTCTGTTTTAAGAATATTGACACAGTTCACCTTCAAATTTGCATACTTGTAGCCTGAATAGTAAGCAAGCTGATGACCTACACATTGTAGAGTTTTTTACCTACATGCATATTGGTACACACATCTATATCACCTCTAGCCTCTAGAAAAGGCTAGCGATGGCCTTGATAAGAAGCAGATAAAGACTGAGTAAATCAGATTTTTTACTTAAATATACACTTCCAAGATAAAAAAATTATTGAAAATGTCAATGAAAAGTAATTTAATAAACTGTATGACATACTACAGTATGACCTTTAGGTTAATACTGATAAGTTATCAGTGGGCAGTAATTTCCGATGAAAATTTGTTTTCTCAAATCTCCTGTACAAAATGGTTTAATAAGAAATAGGGCATAATAATACTTGTTACTTTTTCAAAAAAATCACATAAAATTTCTATTTAAATTTAAAAAATGTCCTGAATTCAAAAGGGTTAGTTATGATCGTCAGAAGAGAATTAAAAACAGTTTTGGATTTTGTTTGGTCACACTGTATATTTTGAAATAATATTTTTTCAGGTTCACATTTACTGAATAAAGCGAAAAAAATCAGTAAGAATTTAATCAAATAAAACTCGTTCAATTTACCATTAATGTAAACTGCAGAGTGTCAAATTTGATACTATTTGCTCACAAAACTACCTAAAGAAAAAGCTACCTAAAGCTACCTGTGTCACTTTGACACATTAAAAAATGTCTTAATAAAACAAAAAGAAATAGAAAAAGGTGGCCATTTTGTCGCTTTTGGTGAAAACTTTTTAGATGTTCAAATTTATTTTACTTAAAACATAAAGATACAATAAAACATGTAAACTAAAGTCGAGACATTTTAAAAATGGGTAAACCACTAATATTGTTTAAACAACCAATTTGCAAGTTAAAATTCTTTTCAGTAAAATTAGCTGTGACTTACCTCTTCCTTAGGATGCACTACTGAATAAGTATTATGAGAAAAGTATGTAAGAAAGGCACAGATATCATTCTCCCAGATATCTTTTGCTGTAACAATTTCAATGCTGTTGTCTATAAGATAATCTGCTTCATCCATGGTGAAATTGATTAATCTTTTCAGGGGATTGTACTAGTTTCACTTAGGAATCTAACCAAAAATTTCAACAAACTGCCAGTTACTAAGCCAGATTTCGGTAAAATGGTCTAAGTGAACATTTGTTGGTGCCTTTATACCCTTAAAAAAATGCGGTACCTGAAGTATGCTTCGGTTCTTTTTAGTAAAAAACTGCTGTATACATTTGTTTACTGCGAATACATACTGCGTAAAACCTCCAGATGTATTAATGCTTCTTATCGGCTTGAAATTTATTTATTTTCACTGAAGTATACTCAAAAATTTGAAATTTGAATAGTTTTTATTTAATATAACATTATTTAATTCACCTGAAGTCTATCACGTCCGGCATTACCCGCATTACCTAATATTTACGTTTTATTTACTATTATTTTACAACTTTACTACGATTCTCACTGACGTGTATTTGACGTCGGCCCTAACGCGTGATCATCAGGAAAAAACCTCACAGTGAACGGTGAAACGTAAACGTAAGACGTTGATTATGGCCTTTGCTATTTACCCTCAAACATCTAACAGTGAAACTGATAGCAGATGAATTTATCCAAGACATGCCTTTGGTGTTTGAACGCCTACTTGAGGTTTTTTTTTTAACAATAATAATTTATTTACTCTTGTTTATACCAGCCAATGGGAGCATGAATTTTGGCCCAATAAGGACGCAGAGAAAACTGTTACGTTACTGATTACAGTATCTTCTATCTCTTACTAGCTCCACGAGATAAGCAGAGAAAATTGCATAATAGAACTGTAATATTCAGCCTGCATCTCAAAATTCTTATTTCCATAAACTGCGTGATCTACCATTGTGATATGTTCCGAAATGTACAAATTAGCAGTAAATTGAGGTAGTATTTTCTCTTATGAAACAGCAGACTTTATATAAGATTCTCTGATTCACTGTTACACTTAGTAGGAATAGTGTTGCGGTAATTGTTAAAGAAAATTATTAAACTAATTTTTATTTTATTATGTGCTCAAACTGTGCCTCTTGAACTAATTAACCATGAATCAAATAGTGTTAAAACATATTAATTATATTTTCTAACATTTCAAGAGCAATAAGTGGGTATGCCTCAATAATTCTAAACAGCAAGAAAAAATGTGATTTTCTTTTATAACAATAAATACTAAATTGTTGAAACTAGCCGCTCGTACCGAGGCGAGTCAATCTAAGAAAAAACAACAAAATTATTTTCAAATATATATTTTTCAACATAATATACTCATTTAATTTGAAAATATATAATTTTGGTATTGTTATGTACATATTCATTATATACCAGTTGTACAAAAATATAGGAGTAGATATTAATATTACAAGAATTTAATTGGAATTACAAATGTTGTAAAAAAATATAAAAAAACTTAAAGAACTTTCTTAACTAAGATAATAAACCTGCCTACTGTATTGGATTACTAATAAGGTGGTTTTAGAAATTATATCGAAAATAAAATAATAAAGACATAGAAAAGTGTAAATAGTTACAAACAAATACTGGTACATTTTATGGCAGTCCTAAAGACGATAGTCAATACCTTGTTGCACTCAACTAGGACTTTTAGAAATAGAAGAATATGTGAAGACTCCTATTAATCTAACATTTAAACAAGTATCTAAAATATTTATTAGGAAAGACACTTGGTGGACAATCCATAAATTGTGCGACGTTTTGGAAATAACTCTATTGATCCCTTGGAACCAAATATCAGTCTTAAGTTTTCGAAATGTGCATTGTGATGCTAATTTGAATAATAAATAATCTCACTCACTTACCCTAATTTGAATCAGTTTTGCGTAGGTTATACAGGAGGGTACAAAAATATTTTCCTTGGTAATATGTTTAGCAAAATCAGCTCTAACCATAGACCCTCTGTATAAAAATGAAGATGGAATGTATATAAATAAGTAATGAACAGTTTACTAAATTAATCGGAGAGTTATTTCCAAATTTAACTGGAGAGGGTTTATATTATATTGTATAACGTTAGAGAGATTAACGTTTATTCTGAAAACCCAGAAAAAAAATTGACAAGATTTAATTATCCTCTGAAATTTTGCTACAAACCCTGATGGCCATTGCTATTTTGCAGGGATTCTAGAAAAGAAGGCCAACACAAAAGCCACAGATTCATTAAACAAGAACATTATAGCTCTAGAAAACTATAGTTAGTAGGTTGGTTTCCATTTTTGGCATACCTTTTATAGGCTAAACCTCGTATTATGAGTGAAAAACAATGGTGTGATTAAGTTTGCCAAAACACAGCATTTGCAAAAAAAGATAAGGTACCTATATAATAAATATTGTAATAACAGTGAAGCATTGAAAGTTTGATCTGAACTGGGGCTTAATTATAACAAAAGAAACACTCAAAATTTTAAAAACGCGATAAAAAAATAGTTTTTTTTTCTGTGAGCTTGAATCAGCCGATTAACTACAAAAAAGATCTTTGCGGCCATATTCGAGATCAAACATAAAAATCTTACTTCTTTGTCCAATGACATAATATGAAGAAATTTAGAAACTGAAAAAATAAATATGGACACTTAACCTATAAATAAGCACAACACAACTCAAAAATCGATTTTTGAAAAAGTACGTTTGTCTTACCAATTTTGCTTCCCCGATCACAGCTATTAAGTGCAAATTTACTGTGAAATACGTAGGACTACAAAAGTGGCAAGAGTCGAGAACTATTAAGTAGCTAAACAATAAGTAACTAGATTTTTAAGTAACTTACATCAATAATCCGCAATCTTTTAAATTATTTTTAATGATAACGTCAGTAACCGAATCGAAGACAAACTGAATGTTGCTTGTATCCGTGGCACATGTAAAATGTGTGTATATTTCCTTCTGATCCTTCCTCCTGTTGAGATTCTCAAATTTCATTCGTATATAAGCAGATGCATCTTCGTAAGTATTTGGGCCCGTATATTCAGGGAAGCAAATTGTCAATGGACTCCTCGCAATTTTTTCCTCAAACAAATCCTTCTTATTCAGAAACAGAATAATTGAGGTTGTAACAAACCATTTGCTGTTGCAAATGGAATCAAAAAGCTTCATTGATTCTACCATTCGATTCATTTCTTCATCTTCAGCCAAAACCAAATCATAACCTGATAAAGCCACGCAAAAAATGATTGCTGTTACACCTTCAAAGCAATGAATCCACTTTTTCCTTTCAGAACGTTGACCACCAACATCAAACATCCTATCAGAATTGCACAATTAATAAGCATGCTTAAAACTACCAACAATTACTTACTTGAAATGCAAATTTTTAAATGAGAAATGGCTTTCAACAATGCCAGTGGTTTTGACCCTGGTTCTCAAAACATCTTGTTGCGTAGGTACGTAGTTCTTTTGAGAAATTCTGTCAAGAGAATTCAGGTAGTAAGCTGCCGAGTCATTGAGCTGATATTCTCTGGATCTGGAGAAGCAAAGTTGAACACCAGGGTCTTGCCATAATCTCATCATAAGCATTACAAGCTCAGGAGTTAATTCTCCCTCTTCAGCTGCACTAGCATAAGTGAAGAATTGCCGGGCAATGTCCTTTAAAAGATTTGAAGTTTTAAAAAATGTTTTTATGAAAAATTTTGAGTATATGACAATTTTGTAAAAATAGTACGCCTATAAGATCAGACGCGTCAATTTTCAATGTCACCATATATGGGACAAAATAAATAATAAATAAAATTAAAATATTTATGATGAATACTATATTTAATTTGAATTAATTAAAAATTATCATTAAAAAATTTGCAAATCAGTCAGTTATTTGAATAAATGAATATGGGTCATCCAAAGAAATTTTCAAATAACTAATTGAACAGCATAATCAGAAAATATCCAATCCTTAGTGTTAATTTTGACATCATTAATATTAACTATTCCTTGAAAATTTAAGATTACTAGAAACCTTAGAAAGATAAATTGATTATTGACTTTCATACTAAGTTGCATCTTCAGATATTTTCTCATTATAATTCTTCCATAACCAATAGATTGAATCTTTGGAACAATACTCTATATGATTATTTTTTTAATTAATATTGAATAACTATATAATCAAGTAACTGCTGTGTTTCTGGGCACTAATTGATAACATATAAGTACATGCAATACACTTGACTTCAAAGCCAGATGGCCTTTAATAATTATCGTTTGTAAACAGTTAGCCAGAATAACTAACCATATCAAAGACTGATGTATTGATGCATTATCACCTAGATAACCCAGCCAAAAAAAATCAAGAATTGCAGATAAGTTACTTATAATAAAAGTATCAATTAAACACCAAGTGGAGAAAGACTTTTAATGATTAAAATTAATTCCCATGACAATTAGTCATCTGTGGGTTCATTCAATATTCTCCCAGTGGGAATTTTAATTACTACTTCAACATACAATTAATCAGAGGAAATAAGGCAATTTCATGAATCTTGTTTTATTTAGTTTAGACTCAAACATGATTGAAAATAAGTTATTAATCATGGAAACTTTAATCACTTTATCATGATTACCTGCTCCAATTTAAGACAGGTTGAGCCAAAATAAATCAATTGAGGTAACATATCCTTTTTTCAATGCAAATACATAATACCATCCTGTCTCTAAATATGGTTGTCAATCACAATAACACCTCAGAAGGTTTATCTCAGAACATATCAATGTCAATAACAATAACATTACACCCATATAAAGAATAATAAATCATTGAATGCAGGTATGACTCAACAGGAACTATTAACCTATAGTTTCATAAAATGTGAAGAGATTACTTACAGTTTTACTAGGTTCTGCAAAATCTATTCGAAGCTGGCCCATTGCTCGAATTATGGCCATAAGGCTCTGAATAGTGTTGCTATAAACAACAGGTCTATATTGCTCGCATTCCTCAGGCGAGTATCCCAATTCGTGAATAATTTTCATTTGCTTCACAATGGTACTTTTACCAGATTCTCCAGCTCCTAAAATGTATTGAGAAAATGGCTTTTAGAGTAAAATTGTGAGGTTTAGAAGGGCCTGTATTAGAAAACGATAACATTTAAGATTTATAAAAAAAAATACAGACAGTTTACCTACCTAGTAGAAGTAGTTTGACTTCACTAGCGGCTCTTTCTCCATCTGCTCTAAGATCTCGGTCAATTTTTTTCGACCGGGCCTGAGCAGCCTTATCCCCCGTTGTACTAACGGCACAACCCATCTCTTGATTGAAAAACTTAACTATTTAACCACTTGTTGCTAAAAATACAACATAAGAAAGGCTCCACCCGCTTGTTTAACGTCGGTTGAGGTTCAGAGGAATTCATGAAATTTTTATCTTAAGAGAATTTATGAAGGAATGGCAAATGGCAGAATTCTTGAAATATTGACTCATTTGAAATGACAGTTGATGCACCAAACGCAATTCAGGATGGATGACTAATTCAGGAGTCTTTTGCTTTCCTTTTTTATTATCTGTAATTTTAATTAAATTAGAAAGAGATAAGGAGTACTGAACAATAATAGTAATCTAAATACTGAAGTATTTATCGATAAGGTCAAAGATGGCGCCAGAGTTGTTAAAACAGTGGAAGGGACATTGTATGACATTTGCGTTGATGTCGCCCAGTTCACCTGACTTCTGTCAAATTAGTCAAACGATGATCTAGTTTAGTGTATTATCAACGCAGAATAATCATTAATTTTCACGTGATCTGAAAGAGAAAAGGGGTTCCACAACTATTTTTTAAGTCCCCCCTTTATCCAGTAAACATGGGCTCACTAAGGCATTTCATGTTAATTTTAAGTTTCCTAGTTATAGCTAATGCTTCAGAATTCGTACCCGTGTATATGTGGGGTTCTCACAGGTAAGTAAATTTACAGTGCCTCTGTTTTGCTTGTTTTACTCAAAGACTTGAAGTTAGAGATTTTTTCACATTCTCAAGAACCTATAAAATATGTTTCCATAATGCCCTACAAGAGCAAATTCAGTAAACTAGGTTTGCACAATCAGTCATATGATTTTCAGGGCAGGTGAGCCTATCCCAGCTTTGCATAAAATTAGTCAAAATACCTTTAAAGACGAGATAATGAAGGCATTAAAAGACGCGCCGAGGATAGTTGTATTTGCTGAACATTCTGTAAGGCTAAATAATGGTAGTTCACATTTCAGTAGATACTCAAGTGTTCATTTCAGTTAAGTCCTGAAGATCTTGGACAAAGAGATATTTCAGGAAACATAGCATTCCCTTCTTTATCAAAAGTACAGAAAACTTCTAAAGTAACTTACTTGTCCTATGTACAAAACCCAGTGAAGGCTATTCAACATGCCTCTGAAGATGTCGAAGAAATTTCCATTGAAAGACTGAACAAGAATGATATTCCAGATAGTAGAATTGTGATTATAGATTTAAATGATGCCCAAGATAATGAAAGGAGATTTGATATGCTTAAAAGGCATGGTATGTCAGACTGTTTTTCAGCATATAGAATTTAAAGTATAAGTAGTGTATTTTTAGATGAAATTATTGGGTCAATTTATGAAGAGCTTCAAGAGAAGTATGGGAATGTTCTTGCTGTATATACTGCCCATCATCCATCATGGGTAAATTAACATTTTTATTCAATATATTCTTATGGTATATCAAATGATTCAGGAACAGATTCTTTGCATTAGCATCAAATAAAATAGTATCATAAATATATATAGATACAAGTATGTTGTGTACTAATGTATAATTAATTAACTGGAAAATCCCTCTGTTGAGTTCAGAGAAATATGCCAGACAGTCTTATAACTATATTCATTTTTTTATTGTCATACTCTTACTCTTGTTAACACAGGTTTTCTAACATTTAAGGGAAAATTATTTTGTCAGCTTTGGTCTGCTTGTTGAAGACTGTTACATAAGAATATATACCTAAAATTTTGGTATTGTAACAAATGTCCAGTGATGAGAGATGTTTGCTTGACAAAGATATCTGTAATGAGAGCTTGTATAGTACTCTAGTTGAAATATGATGTCTATTTTATCAGTTCTTAAGTTGTGGTGAACTGTGCTGGCCATTTTTGGAACCTGTTATTGAAGTTATTCATTATTTTTTTATCTCACTAAAATACAAGGAATTTACCACTAAATTTAGAATAATCTTAATTGAAATTTTGAATTAGATTGCTTCAGGAGTGGTACACTCTAGGAAAACTAGGGCCCTTCCCACAGACGATTCAAGCAATAAATACATGAATAACACAACAGTTTTGTTTTATACATCTGGTAATGTCGTTATAAAAATTGGAGAGACTACAGCTGAGTAAGTTTAGTGTTTTGTTTTGTAATCCTTGACATCATAAATTATTTCAGTACGAAGGGAATTGCAGTAACATATTCAGCTGAAAATGATAATGAAACTATCATCCTATCAGGAAAAGCCCCAGAATTAAGCATTAGGTAAGGTGAGAAAAATAGTCTAATTATGCTTTACTGAGACTGGTATATTTTTTAGCTTTGAATTCCAACAAACAGTAACGGGATATTGGGTTCTGCACACTACCAATATTACTTACAGTGATAAAATAATTTCTCAAGTAACCAATGGTACCATTTATGCTCCATTGGGCTTCTCATACACTTGTGGAAATCAGACATTCAAAACTACAGGTTTCTCTATTATGTTCCCAAATTTCCAAGTAAGTAATCCTTGCTTGTTTTACTTTTAACTGAGTGGTGATTTTAATGCAGGTGCAGCCTATGTTTAAAGGTACATATTTAACCCAGCTAACTAAATTTGATGATCCCTACAACTGTGTAGGATTTACAACTATCCCAATCTGGTCCGGCCTTTTTGTGACCTTTATTTTGCTCTTGATCATGACCTTTGGTCTAACCATGATGATGGACATCAAAACAATGGATAGATTTGATGATGCAAAGGGCAAAACCATTACTATCAATACTTCAGAATAAATATTTCAGTCAGTGGTAATAGTTGAAGGTAATATGATAATAATTAAATCCCCAGTATTATGTGAAATATTAAGGTGTCTTAAATATGTCCTACTTAATATCAGCATAACCTGGTTTTTAGGCCTTAAACAGGTAGATACTTCACCAAAAATGCTCAATTACAAACAGGTGTGCTGATTTTTAAGATCATGAAATTTAGGACCACGTTTTTGCGTTAAAAAAACAATGAAAGCCTTCCTTATTACCTTAAAACGCTTTTAAGAGTGGTTTACTCTTGTGATACCTATAAGCTTTCTTTACTATATGCCACTCTTAAATATTATCGAGCGACGAAACAGGCCTAACTGCCTAATATATACTATTACTATGCTCTTTCTATATCCCCTGGACTTGTAAATACCTTCTTTCAGTCTCATTCCTAGTGAAAATCTAATGAATGTTAACTAAATGGCAGTTGTTAAAATAGATGTTTATACGTGTCTTCTGAGATATTATAAGGTTTTGATGTGCTCTTAAAATATCATTGTTTAGTACAATACAACTTAAAACGAATTATTTTGTCCAGAAGATTTAGAAAAGAAGTTATATTATACACCTATTATGACAATAGAATTTTTATTATATTTTGGATCTATATTAAATAGAAAAAACTGTTGGTATAGTAGTAGAACAATAATTGTTATACATGTAGTCTTGACGTTGTTAAAAAGATCTAGTTTCCACTCTTGTGCTTTAAGACCTTTTACTTTTAGTCTGCACTTATTCACTGATTTATTTTGTAGCAATGTATTTGATGTGTTGATTTTGTACATATATTTACTCCTGTTATATAAGGCATTTTCTATTTTAAAGTGCCCTTATTTTGATTTCCAGTTCGTTATTCCTTTGTACAGATAAATAAGTAATTTAGTTTCAACTGAATATCTTTGTAGATTCACTGGGTGGTGGGTTATATAAAAAATGTATAGTCCGTAAATTTGGTTATATAATTTAAATTATTCCCCGAAGTTTGATTGCCAAACAACTTGTAGTGTTATGTGTTGAAACATGAAAAAATAAAATATTGTCAAATTAAAATGTTTTAATTCTACCAATATTCTTCAATGCATTATATGTAACGTTTTAATGTAGATTATTGACAAATCATAATTTACAAAGCGCTTTAAATATTGATACTTGGGTAAAAAATAAGGATAGTTATTCATACAAACCTGTACCTGAAAGAGCCCCTTTTCGAACTTATCTCTGCTAAAGGAAAAGAACGAGTAATTATTAATAAAACTTCGCAAACCAAAATCTTTTTAGTACTTTTTTCTTCTAATCTGTTAATTTCTTTGTATTCATTAGAAAACACCCTCTATATTACAAGTTTATATACAGTATACGTGAGATATCTAATGAAAAGTGATAATATTAAAAGTATATCTTGCATAATTTTATCTGTTAGTCTGTTGTCAAGCAAATGTTTAATGGTAAATAACATATGGGATAATCAAGGCCGTTACAATTACGATTTAGCCCCAACAGCAAGTTTTTTTTAATGCTCGACTGTTATTTCTACCATACGTTTTAAAACTCTGCAGTAACCAGGAATTTACCTTCCTTATAGATAAATTGCGCTAACTTCCACTAAATTAAATCATTACAATGGGTGATTTTTAACAGTTTTATTTAAGTCATTAAAATGTTACATTTAATTTTACACCGTTAATTATATGCGGTGTAAAAAAGGAAAACATAAAATAAGTGGTAACACAGAACAACTTTTTTAAAGGAAATCACATGGACGAATCTAAACTAAGTTTCGTATATCGAGTTCTCCCGGCAAAAATGACTACCGTGTTTACATCTTACAAATAAATGGAATACAAGACAGCACGAAAATCTAAAAACTCTCGAGACATTCGTTTCCATTGAGAACTTTATATAATATTTACATCCATGCTAAAGCTAAAAAAATATCGTTTATATAACAGAATAACATTAACCTCCTACACTGTGAAAAGGGATGCAGTCATGTAGGACGGAACTTAAACTTACAATTTTAAGCAAGTTAAAGGCAAAAATGGCCGACCTTTTGTACTTGTCTCATCCATTATTGCATTTGTGGCGGTCATTTTTACCAAATTAAAGCACGGCGGTTCAATAGATTTCTAATGTATCGTGGAAACTCAACTAAACAATTAATTTTTACTACCCGAAACTATAGGAATGACAAGTGATTAACAAGTTGCAACATTATGAAATAAGAAACCATTCAGCAAGATATACAAATATCACACACATCAATAGTATTCGTCTTTCTAACGAAACTTTTTACTCTACTACATTAGAGTTCGATTAATGTTCATCTGTTTCATTTTCTGACTCAGAGCTCTCACTATTTTCATCTGAGGATTCCTGTAATAGATATCAGTTTAGGAGAAAACATGCAAGGCAATTTCAAAAGATCCTTACCTCTGCCTCATGATCAGACTCCGATTCGCTCTCATCACTGCTGGTGTATTCCTCCTGAGAACTCCGTTTAGCACAAAAATCGGCCAATTCATCTTTAGTCAAACTTTTCAAATAAGCTTCAAAATCTTTAATATATTTTTCTTTAATGACGCTCAGCTCCTCTTCAAACTTCTCCTTATCAGCAGCGCTCAAATTTTTCCATGCTTCTTTGGGATTGTCACTCTTCTGTTTTTCAACAAAGTATTTAAAAGCCGATCTCGGTGGAGGAATTGGATTCTCAACTTTGGCAGGAGAATCTGATTTTTTAGTACGAGATGGTTGTGATTTCGTTGACGAGGATTTTCGCTTAGCGCCGCTAGTGGATGCTCTGGGAGTGGTAGCCTTCTTACGTTTTTTTGGCAGGTTCTTCATAATTTCTTCCTGCCTCTTATCATTTGGCAATGATTGTAAGTATGTTTCGAAATCTTTTTGGTATTGTTCTTGAACCTATAAAATAAAAAAATATTATATAAAATTTTGACCCAACCCTAGATTGGTATGTACACTTCAATTCAAAACTACGGTAGGTACGCTTTTAGTTCAATAAACTACATAGTGCAAAAAAAAACTGAAAAGAGTATTAGAAAGAAAAGAGTTCAAAAATATTCAATGACTTGTTAGTTTCCATTTTAGTTTTTATTAATACTTGGGCTACATTTCCAATTCCTAAAAAAACGGGCTTTTCTTCTACTTTGTCAATATGTAATCATAGGGATTAAATAAGCCTTGGATTAAATTCTACTTAATCCGTGATTTATTTACTTCTTGTTAATTAATACCTACACTATTTTTTTGTCTTCTTTTTTAAATATCTTCAGTTCAATTACACCAAGAAAAATATTTATACTCACTTGTATCAGAAGTTGCTTGTACTGCTCTCTTTCCTCATCTGTCATGGCCTTCCATTTAATTGAAGTGTAGTTCCACCTTTCTTTATGTGGAATGTCTACAACTTCAGAGCTCTGAAGAGTCATACTGATGAACAATCCATAAGCTGTAGATGGAGGCTTCTTTGGCTTGCCTAAAACATGCTCAGATCTTAAAATTTTTAATTTTAATGCTTCCACTGAAACTAACCAGCAAGTTTGTCTTTTAATTGAATTTCTTCCCTAGTCAAGAATGGCTTATGAGCTGTTTTGGGAGTGTACTCTGGATGTCTTGACATGAAATCCTTAAGATCTTGTTCATATTTCAGATAACTTTCTTCAGCCAGTTGAATCCAGGTAAGCTTCTTTTCTTCAGACATCTGTCGCCACTTCTCGCGACAGACTTCTTTGAATTCGGCTTTATCCTCATCTGCAATTTCTTCTCTGTTTGATTCAGCCAGTACAAAAACTTTATATGGAATATCAGGCCTTTTGGGAGGTTTTTCCTTAGGTGCCCTTTGCTGCTTTTTCACAACCACTTTGCGACATTCTGGATGCTTGACATAAAATTCCTCAAGTTGCCTTTTATAGTCACCTTTGTTCTTCGCAGCTATTGCCTCATATTTCTGTTTTTTTTCTGCAGAGAGGGATTGATATTTTTTACTTATGTATTTGTTCAATTCCAGAGAGTCAAGATCTGGCTGTTCACTGCAAATTTTATCTCTTTTTCTCATAAAATAAAGGAAGTAGGAAGTGAGAGGTCTTTTTGGCATGTCTGGATGCCTTGCCTTTTTAGTCTTCCTTGGCTTACTAGGACTTGCTTCAGTTAAATCTATCTGCTCTATGACATGTTTGATGTCTTCTGTTATTTCCATTAGAAGCCGGTAATGTCGTATTTTTTTAAGTAGCTGTCGCCAAACCTTTTGACATTCTTCTAAGGAATAGTTTTTAAATAGGATATTTTGCCAATCCAAATTTCTCAATCTATACTTGTAACTCTTGTTATCACCTTCTGGGATGATTTGCTGAAGCCTCTGCACCAATATCAACTGATCTTCTTTTGGCATTAAAATTAATGATTTTTGTTGGGACTTCTTCTTTGCTTCCTTTTCAGCAATTTTGTTGACATAAAAATTTTCTAAACTAGATCCTTCTGAAGAGGCACAATCAACTTCTTTTAAAAATACATCAGGAGATTTGTGATCCCATTTTAATGAAGATCTTAAATCATTACCCTCTGATTCTGATATATGTTTAGCCAGTGGGGATAACTTAACCTCTTCAGTCAAGTTCTTATTGAGTTTGGATTTTATTATTTTTGCTGGCAATTCTCTAGATGAAAAATGTGACTCACTTTCTGACAATTCCTTTTTAATTTTAAGACTTTCTGTCTCATCAATTCTCACTTTCTTCTTAGCTCGTTTTGTGCTTATAGGTTCAGGATCTGTTAGTGCATATTCTAATTCCTGCTTACAATATTCCACTATAGGTTTGCTTGGGTTCTTGAGAACTCCTGGCATCGAGGGTGAGGAAATGTTCAAGTTAAGTGGTTGATCATTGGTGATTGGTTTAACTTGTGGTTTCCTACCTCGTTTCTTTTTTTCTGGTACTGGTGCTAATGGTTCATCTAAGTTTAGTTCTTCTCTTTGAACATTAACTTCTGTTTCTGTTAAGTACTGAGTTTTTGAGACTGTACTACCTGGGACACCATTTTTCTTTCGCTTCTGTGAATGAATCTTGCTTTTCACAATCTCCTCTGTTAGATTCGGTGATATCTCACCATTTTGATTGACATCAGCTGCTGACTTCTTCTTAGGTGACCGGCCACTCTTCCTTGGGTTTGATGTGCTGCTGGAAACAGCCTTTTTCCATTGAATTTTTGGTTTTGGCACCTGAAAGTATTCATCCCTTTCTTCAGGTACAGCACCATTCAAATCATTTGATTTTATCAGAGCTTTTTGCCTTTTTGTTTTAGCAGGCTCTGTGGGTGGGCCATCGCCACTTTCCAATCTTTTTCGCTTCATGTCTCCTGCTTTATGAAGTATAAATTCGCACGGATCAGCTGGCCCTTATTAATCAATAATCATTGAATGTCCACTGAACTTTTTCTTTGTCGGTTTATTAGATATTTTATCGGTTATGAGTGAAAAACCCGGTGGTTGATTGTTTTTATTTACAAGATTATGTGGGATTCTAACCGTAACCGTAAAGACGCCAGCACGCTCTTTACCTAACCGCAAATTTTTTAAAGGCCACTTAGTTTTTGACATATGTCAGTTGGGCCGCGTTCACAGTCGTTGTCGGGCGAATGTTGAGTGTATCCAGCAAATATGTTCAATCACAATCATTCACAGTAATCACTAATCACAGTGTTTACCCTCCATTTACCTGTTCGACTAGCGGACTCGCCGGATGTATTCGGCATACGTCTGATAATGTCTGTGAACGGGCACATGCCCCTGGGAACCAATGTCAATAAAAAAAAGAAATCGATGTCGGATTTGCACAGCGCCAATTAATATTCAGAAGTTTTATCAAACGAAACGTTAAAAGGAACCCTTTACCGGAGCTTCTCCTGAGGAGATTTATAAATTTTCATGAAAAATCGATATGTTTTGATGTGCTTTGTTGAGACATTTGGTTTGGAGTTAGGGAAGGGATCTGTTGAGCTTATTCGGCCTATAAACCAAATTCGAAATTTTTATAGTACTGAGAAGCGCTGCTAGATATCGCTAGAGTCTATGTTGTATATTTATATGAAATTTTCGTGCTGGTATAATTACTTCAGGGTTCTTGTGTTGTGGAGGGATTGGATTCGAGCCCTAGTGAGTACAAAAATATTTTAAAATTTACTCTTAATAAATGTTTAAATTGTTTTTTTTTACTGAAGTCGATTTCTGTTTATACAACAAATAACAAAATGCATTTGGTTTTATGTTTGTATGAGGTGTCTGAATTTCAACCATGGAGGTTGGTAACCGTAAAAAGCAAAATGTCGGATAAATCGGGGCAAAGCTGCGTAATTGAGAGGGCAAGAAAATGCTGTGAACATTTTTTGGTAATAACAAAGTAAGAAAGAATTAAATTAAAAATATTATAAGAGATTTACTCTCTACTTCCAAATACAGCTTTATGCGTCTTTTTGAATTCTGCATTGATCTTAAAACGCCTTTTGTCATTTTGGTCTTTAAAGTTGTGATTCATTAATATTGGTGGGTATAGATCTACAAATGATGCTTTTCATAATTCATCATAAATAATCATCTAATCGAAAAAGATCTGATCAACGTACCGGCCAACGTCTGACTCCATTGTTTGGAATGGCTCTAACGAGAAATATTTTACGTCAAACATTTCACATGAATTTGTAAAACGTAATATATTTATAGCATGTCTTGTTTTACTTCGCTTCAAAAAGGCATTTTGTCATCCAATTCACCCCAAATTTGCAATTGCAAAACCAAAGGTGATAATGGTTTCCGAAAATCTAAACGTCGATTTGCAAATGTGCCATCGCTCCGTTGTACGAGAGGAAAAGATTCAATGATGAAGTTGCGATAATTGAATTACTTCGCTAAGCAAGTCGAGGAAAAATTTAAAACGTTTTTCCTAAATTTAAACTTTTTTCGAATACCTCTGAAAATTATTCGACTTTTTAAAATTTTGACATGGTACGTTCGGGGGTGCTAAATTACGCAACTTGTTTCCAATTTAATCGACTCTATTTTTTTTTATGTTTATCGATATCCTTATAGGTGAGCTCTCGAAACGCACGCTTCGTAGAGGCCACACAGAGTATAAAATAATATTCTCCACATTTCATTATGTCATTTTTGTTTTACTTATTGCTAAAGTTGGTTTTCTAATTACCCAGAGTCGGACTTAGATAACAATAAATTTTTGATATACAATAGTATTTGGTTTTATAAGAAATAATACTATAACGCCATTTTTTCCTTAAAAGTTGGTTAAATTTGATCTTATTTCTTATCTTTATTTTACGTTATTTTGCTGTATTAACGTTTATACATACGTAGGATACTTCATCTCTTATTTTAGTTTACTTGCTATATAAACACACCTCATCTTTCGTCTTCGGGACCGTTACTTCTTCTAATAAAACAACCGAATATTATATTACTGATTGAGACATTTATTGTTAATAATTAGAATAGTTAATAAGTTACGTTGATATAATTTCAATAAGATATCTACAATAATTTACATAGTCTTTATAATACAAATTTAATATAATATATAACTTACTTCATATGCAACAACAAAAAAACAATAATATATACAATTTTCACTGTATTAGTTTATGCACTGCAGAAGTGTTTAAATTATCAAATAATTCTAATTAATTAAGTGCCTAAACATGCAACGCACATTTTAATTTATGAAATAATTTCACAATAAACTGCGACCTAAGCTTTCCTTGCTGAGTAAACTGAGTGTAATTAACAACAATTAAATTTAATAATAATCTTATTAGAACTTATATTCAGCATATAATTCCTAATCAAAAATTCGAAAATCACATTCATCGTAGCCTTACTGAGCTGCAGTCTCAACAACAAGATGTCTCATATGCTATTACATGATAGAGAAACGAAGGGACACCTATACAAAGTGCGACTGATAGGTAGTAGTTAAAGATATTTTTATCAGATCAGTTAACTGTGCGCGGATCGGTTAAACTAGCTACAACAATTATTAGTATAATGTATTAAGTAATATCTCTTGGTAGAAAACATTTAGGTAGGACCAGAATTACATAAAAATTCGTCTAAGATCTGTTGGGGACGTGATCATGCTACATTGCGGACATACTTTTTTGCTCCCCTGCAATCATACAATCAAACATTTCACATTATTTTTCAACAAAGAATGAAAAATACTTACTAAGGTGTGCAACCAACATTCCTCACAGTGTACGTGCCAGCACACCGTTGAAATAACCGGCTTCTTATAATGCTCCTGATAAAAGAACATTCAAAACCATGCTCACAGCTTTAGCTGAAAGTAACTTACCAAGCAAATTAGACATTTATACTCCTCAGGTTGCAGAGTGGGAGCTTCACTGTGTTCTCCATTGGCTGAGGCCTCAGCTTCCAGTTGTCTAATGCGAATTCTGAGCTCTTCTATCAGCTGCAAACGACTGCTCGGCTCAGCGTCTGAAGTGCTCACATTGCTATCGCATTGTTGTCCATTTTGAGTGGACTGTCTAGTTTGAGACTTCGGTTTTATCTCCACATCACCGCTCGAATTTACCGTTGCAACCTAAAATTTGCTTTAGATCTTTTACTAAAAATGAAATAATTAACTAACCTGAGATTGCACTCCATCTTTCTCTTGATGGCTCTCTTTCATCACGATGTCAGACTCAGTATACTGAGATGGACCAAAGCTGCTCTCCTCTGGCTCATCTCCGTCGACAATTACGTCATCTCCTTCATTATCGACTTCAGTGGCTCTAGGGGAGTTAGTGGACGTTCCACTAACCAACGAGGATGTTCTTTGGCGTTGATTTTCATGCCAGTCCTCCAGCTCTGAGTCTCCCTCCACGTCAACTGTCTCATCTTCTTCCGTTAAGTTCTGAATACAAATAAATTTAACTTTCAGTTTATACTATCAGAGCAAAGTCATGCCTTTCTAGTGCATTGCTCTACGTGCAAAGTAAGTTCTTCTTGAGTTCGATGAGGTCTGCCAGTGCAAATAGGACATCCATCGTCAGCTTTGCGCTTCCTGATCTTGATCCTAAGTCTACCCTGTCTGTTAGTCTTAATTCGCTGAAAAGTCTGTAATAGACTTTTAGTCCCATATACCTAATAATGTGAAACATTCTCAATACCTCCCATCTGCCTTCAGGGCCGCTATCGCCGGGCAAAGCCGGAGGTCTTCCAGGATCTCTGGCATTCCTCTTCCTGCTAGCTGCAATTCCCGTTCCATTAAGCTTATACAGTCTTTCCAATTCCTGCATAAAATGAGTTTCCAAGTCCCCGGGTGAAATTGTGATCCCGCAAACTGGACAGCTGGACGGGTCGCGCTTTTTCTTACTCAAGACTAGATCTGCAACAAACATACGTACTACATAACGCAAAGCCTAACAAGGGTCGGTTTTCGATAACTTTAAGCTTCATTAACACAGGCAATCCATTCTTTGGGGTTTAAAGGACACGGGAGGCTTATGTGGGATTAAGGGGATCGATACACATTCGAAAGTGTAAATCAAAGGAGTTAAAAGGGATCGCTTTCGGAATGTTAAGGTACAAATAGCAAAGTCGAACTATGCTCTCGTGCTCAGAGGTGAGAAATCAAACGGCTTTGAGGTGAACTTGGTATGTTCGGTATTTACGAATGGGTTTTATTGGCTGGAATCCGTAAGTGACTATAAAGCGTCGCTGGAAAAAAGACAGATTTCCTGGAAGGCAATGTAAATGTTCCTGGATCAGGCAGTTTCGGTATATTTGCCACGCGTAAATTCCGGGTCTGATGACTTAAGCCGGCGCTGATTTACGCGGGCCCAGCAATTAACACGGTTAGCCGGCTAATCCCGTGAATGATGTCGGCCGCCGCTTCGCTGACGAATGCCATTTGGGGCCCCCTTAGCCCACTGGGGCTAAGCCCTCAATGTCAAACGCTCGGATTTATATACCTTCTGATTTAGGCGGAGGTAAATTTACTACTGCATTTTTATATCTAACTACTAAATCTTCGTTATGTAAGTAGAGAGAGAGAGAGAGAGAGAGAGAGAGAGAGAGAGAGAGAGAGAGAGAGAGAGAGAGAGAGAGATGTGCAATGCATCTTGCTGAACCATATATAGTAGATCAAAATGATGTCTTCTGATTTCTGCCACCTCTTGAATAGGTTTTATGTTGAACTATGCTGGCCTGATGCCAGCATAGTTCAATTGCCATGGTGTTTGGTTCGATAACACATCTTAACCTGAAATCGGCACCCTCGGAAATTTAACTGTTCTCCCACGTTATCTGGGTACTTACTACAAGAATTATACGAGGAACTACGAGTGTTTATATCCATTAGCAAAAACTATGATGAGTACAACATGATACATGGACAGTGCAGTAAAAAAAGCAATAATAACATCGAGAAAGAGAGGGAGAACATAAGTTTATGTGTTCATAAAAAGGCGTATGATTATAAGTGGCTTTCGTGGACAGTGGGATAATCTTCGGAAAAAATGACAGAGGGGATTTATAGGGCTAACAAGGTTTCCAAAGGGCAGCTGGGTGTCTGACTCAAAGATTGCCGGAGTTAGAGAAAGTGCGTGAGCGGATTTCCGATACCCTTCTGTAAAGTTCCATTTATTACCTATAGATATGTTTGTTTTAGTTTGGCTCCTCTGACAGGGATTTATATTGAGAATTTTTACTAGTCGAGGACTCCTGAATTAATGCTGAGGGGTAACACTTGCGAAGAACGTCTCGGCTTCAGTTACACAAACTCTATATGAGGGGTCTAATCGACAAACTTAATTCATTTTGGAACAAGTGAAAACTTGGGCAACAGCCGTTTCCCGGGTTTCTTTATGCTCGCTTGTCCATTGTCTTTCTTCGTTTCGAACTCTGATAGTAATTCCTCTGCAAAAAAGCTCTAAAGCAATTAATTCCCATTCTCTTTTCATGAGCGAGTTTATGTCACAGTCACGAAAACTGACAAGTGTATGCAGTCGTTCGAGGAAGATTTCATAGTCCATCTGCAGAGTTTCGCTTCGGCTTATTGTTGCGTCGAGAAAGAAAATGGCTCAGACATCCCAAGATCGCTATCCTGCGAGAAATAAATAACATCTTAAGAGTCTCTGTTTTTTTTATTAATGGCATTCTCTATTGCTGTTTCATTTGAAATCTGGCCACTTTAATGGGAGTTTCTCAAGCCAGTGGCGTGAGCGCGGAACAATGCCCAGACAAGCAAATTTGAGGAAGAAGGCAAAGTGTTCATGATTATGAACATGCGATTAATTTTAATAAAGCCATACCAATTTGGTAAAAGTGCCCCGTAAAACTTGAGGGTTAAAGCTTGCAGACAGGAGAGAATCTTATTTTTGGGTATAAAATTATATTAGTTTTAGCACTGCCCGGTTTAACGTTACTTCACGCCTTAAATGGGTTTTTAGCAAGAGGATAAAAACATCGTTAAAGACCCTTATTAAAGGCTCATCATTTAACTGGCGCCCAATGAAGGCACAAGTGCCGATGCAGGCAGAACAAGAATCGTCAATTTCATAGGCAAGTCTGCAAAAACTAAGCTATAAAATATTCAAAATAGATGAGGGTGGTTAAAGATACGACCCCCGATATTTTACATGGGGACTTAAGTCGTAACTAGTATGTGTGAATATGAGAATATGTGAGTGCCAACACAATGAAGGCAAATGGACCGCACTCCATTGCTTTCGCAAAACTCGGAAACCGCTAGAACAACGCCATCCACTTTTATACCCCACATTTGATATATATTTTTCGATGGATTTATTTTTCTTCCCCTTGGGATTATGTATGCATTTCCGCTTCTCTTCTTGCAGCACTTTCTATTCATAGTTTTTAGCCAAAACTTCTCAATACATTTAGTCAAAGTAAGCACTTAAAACGGTATTAACATAACTTTATTCCGACCCATCAACCGGGTTTAACGTGTATTTCGCAAAGAGATTACCGAAATGAAATTCGGGTTAGTGTAGATTAACACGTCTCATAAATAACGTGGTCAAAGGTGTGTAAAAACGGGTGGAGATGGAGGCGCAATTAGTTTAGGAACCCCAAAGAACTTACATTTACATTGAAGTTCATTTCTCTTTACAGTTCAAATAATGAAATAATCGTTTAGTCTCCTAAGTCACAACATGTACGGAGTTCGTCGTTAAAGATGGAACATGTAAATTTATAAAACGTTCAGAGGAAGTTGATGAGAGTACAAATAAAACAGATATTGATATAAACAAAAAATAAGAGTCAAATCATTCATCACGTTGTAAAAGCGTCCAAGGTTTTTAATAATTTTGCTACCTGCCTAATTTAATTTCATTTTCGTCTTTTTGCATTTTGGACAGGCATCTTTGTTTACCCATCCGCGGGAAGTGGTCGTAATCTTTTACTTTTATTGTAATATAATATATTAAATGGAAGAGCGAAATACTCACGACCAAATCTTTGTTATTTAAATTAAGACCGCGATACTCTGGAATTTTAAAAACAAATCTTCTGAATTTAGCATTGATTCCGTCAAGGATTCGTGGTGGAAAAGGAAGAATATAAGGTTCTTCTTTACTAGTATCTTGTTAAATATTTTAAGAAAGTATTGAATCTCTCATAGATTCATGACAAAGTCTACTTACTTTTCTTACAAAATTATAATCCTGTTTCAAGTAACGATTTTTATCAGGGGCAGGATCCAATGCTCCATCTGGAGTGAAGGAAACCAAAATGAGTATCCTCGGGTCACAAGAAAACTGAAAATCATGCAGGTCAGTCCATGTATTTTAGGTGGTTCTAGTGGTTGGGAACGGCTATTTTAAAAAATATTTTTTAATTATTTAAACTAGGGCGAAAATTGCAACATTTGCAACCCTATCTACAAAATCCATGCTAATACATTCTGGTTATTGTTCCCATCAGAGACAAACATTTTAAGACGATATAAAATAAGACATTTCCAATTGTTTCGAAAGAATCCCCATTTACAGCAGCCAAATAACCAATTTTATTGTTCGAACTATAAAAATTGTGGGCAGAAATTGCATTCAAATATAAAAAAAACTTTGTAAACCTTACGACCTTGCACTATAAGCTGCAAAGCGATGTTTCCCGAAAATTTTAATATAAATTAAAAGTTTTATGAATATAAATGATCAGGATGGAATAAAACACCGGATTTTCCCTGAATATATTAAACGTTTCACCGGCTGTTTAGATTCAAAAAAGAAACAAAGTTCGAAAAGTGCTTATTTTCAACTCTGAATCAAATGATACATTTAGTCCAGACAAATTTCAATCAAAAATATATACCACATCACTGAATTTCATGATCAAATAATATAATATTCATTCACTATTTAATTTTTCCCATGATTCAGATTGATTTCTTTGAAAGTTGAATGTATCGCATAAATTTTTGGTGCATCCATAATACGTGTGATTTCCCCTGGACTAAGGGATTTGGTCGGGCATGTTTAACATGAAGCGGGTGCTCTCGCACCTTCTGAGCGTGTAAATCCTTTTCAGGATTTGTAAAACGAGGCAATGTAAGCGCCTGCATGCTCCTGCTGACCATTTATCATGGCTCTCGGGCCGGTCTTTAATTCTCGCTCTGTTTTCGTCTTTTTCGCTACTGTCGCCACTCGGCCTGACAGTCCTGACACCCCCAACTTAATGTTTTCATATTATTGCATAAATTACTATTGATTATTTGTGTCCCTTGCATCTCGTTGAAAGCGGAGATTATAATTTGAGACTAGTTTCGGGACAAAATCAAGGTTTAGTTTGTCGCGTATAAAACCCCTACGTAACACGTAAAATAACGGAGGGTGATCAGAATTGCAATTTAACTAAAACAGGCGATTTAGTGCCTATTGTGATAAAACGCATTGCAGTAGCCGGCATCTATAAGGCCAATCATCGAGCCGAACAAAGTACCTAAACAGCTTTAATGCCAATAGGAGTGTTGTTACATAAAATTGAAAATGGAACAATGAGCCCTTAATGGTTTTTGTGATATTAACGAATCCGCGAAACAATACCTCATTAGCGGGCCATCAAGGGGAATTATTTCTTTCTTTCTTAAATTACCACCAGATTTATGAGCGTAACTTAAAGTTTAGCATTCCAAGGCTGCGCAGCAAGAATTTGAAACGTAACCTAATGAAGGTAACACCCTGTACATGAAAACATGTGTAAAACAAGCAGGTTTACGGCATTAGCGTTACCCCGATTTGGGGTGTAAAATGTGCGTTTTCATGCAGTGTACGTGTGCCACCGCCTGTGCAAGTCATTAGGAATATTGCCGGAGCCCGAGCGTTGCCGTTTCTTCTATTTTTGCTGAATTATGTTAACCAGAGATTTATCCCTCGAATATTCAATGAGATAGTATAGAACCTCAGAAAATTACGTCAAAACGCTGGACAGAGATTTGTGTATATTGCTGGAAATATTGAATTTTCTCGCAAAATCTGATCTGGCAACATCGGTTTGATAGGGAAATATGACAGGGCGTCATATGGAAGCCGACGTGAGACCTGAAAGCCTAATTTGCCGCGGTTATGCGGCGTCATTAACACAATTGACATCTCGCACTTTCATATTTTATTGTCGACGTGGCATCAAAACTTTTTTATTATTTCTTCAGGTCCACTGAATGATTCGTCTTGAATTGCTGCTTATTAAATTCACATTTCAGAGAAAGCTGTTATTAAGTTGATCACTTTTATTTATTAATGAAGTCTGAGGTATTCATTGGGCTGTTAAAAAAATTGCCCAATTATGAATTTTTGTTTTTCAATAGTTGTCGCGATGGAATGTACCTAATTGAGTGCGTTTAGGCTGTTTTCAGAGATACAGTATTGGACAAAATTATACAAACAATTTATGTAGTAAAGTTTTTCTACCACAATTCTCACATAATTTCAAGTGATTCATTTATATAACTTACTGTCAGTGTTAAGTGAGTTTCTAAATAAAATTTGAAAGTTTATAATACATATTACTAATTTAATATATAATACAACATTTTAGCCAACATTAAAGAAACATTTCAATCCGTTCATTAAAACGTTAAAAAATATATACTTACAAAATCTTTTTTTAATATTTTATATGATAGCCTTTGCTCCAATTACTGCAGCACATCTTTTAAGCATGGAGTTAATTTGATTGTCAATAATAGATTTGTCAATTGAAGACTAAACATTACACGCATGTTCAAAGTCTTCCTTTCGATTTTTACGTATTCTTTTCCAACATTTAACACCCATAGATTATCGATAGGATTTAGATCGGGATATTACAATGGTCATTGGAGTACACGCACCTTTTCTCTTAAAAGGAACTCTTTTATTAATTTAGATTCGTGTTTGAGGTCGTTATCATACTGAAGCCGGTGCATTAATGGCATTAGCTTCAGAATACGGCACCATGTTAGTTTTATGAATTCTATGTTACGGACCTATTCCGAAACTAGCGAAAAAACTACACTAGCACTAATCCACCGCTGTGTTTTAGTGTCGGCAAAACATATTTTTTATTAACAAGTCGTCTTACATGCATGATTCCGTCATTATCAAATAAGTTAATTTTAATTTCATCACTGAATATCACCCGTTTCCACTGATCACTGGTCCAATTTAAGTGAGTGCAAGCAAATTCAAGACGCGCTTTAACATTTTTCTTCAACACATGTCGGACGACGACTAAAATATTATTTTCGACTAATCTTCTTCTAATTGTTCTGGCACTGACTTTTAAATCATTGTTAGACATTATGGTATTCTTGATTTGAAAGGAAGATAGAAATGATTTTTTTTTCGAGGTGTTAATAATTTGTCTGTCAACCAACCTTTCTAGTTGTTAATATTAATTTTCCTAGATTTTTAATTAGTATTACAAACCCAGACACTTTAAAACATTTTATTATTTTTAAAACAATACTCTTATTAAGTTGTAAATTTGGACTAATGTAAATTTGTTTTATATCACTGACATAAAGGCTTATGATTTTATGTTTAAGATTCGCTGAATAATTTTTTCCACGCATCATTTTTTAAAATAATAAATATTTAGATGTTAATTCAAAACTGAAGTGAAAGATTTAAATTTAAAGACAGAACTATAAGCTGCAAAAGCTATGTTTCTATATTTTTGTTTAATGAAATTTCTTTTTTTGTATTGTTTAAAGTTTTAAATGTCCAAAATGTTTATATATATATAAACAAATATGTTGTTGGATTTGAGAGATATATTATAATTTAGCATTATCCTGGATTCTTACAAATTAAAGAGAGTTTTCGCTATGTTTCTTTTATTTCTATAATTTTGGTCAATACTGTATATGTGGGTATTATAAGGTAATTTGAAGACTACCCTATCAATTTTTCGATATAGACAAGATATTTACAGTACACATGCCATTTCGCGGTTAAAATGGAAAATGTACCCTCTGAGTCTTGTAAATTTATTTAGCCACAGTAAATAGAGGACTAAAATTTGCGTCAATATGTCAGGAAATATGTGCAAAATAAAGGAAAAAAATGCACCTCTTTGTTTCTGAATTACGGATAATATAAATTTTTTTTCAAATTTATGATTGTGAAAACGCGTTAAAATTGATCAGTATCAAAATGCTTCCGCTACGCCTGATACAAATAATGTATATGAGGATCCAGGGTAAATGGAGTTAAGCAAAAAACACCTCTGCAGAAAAGTGTTCGGCATCTACCTAGTTATTACATTTAACCATTTTTCAAATCTCTAGAGTTAATTTCCAAATTTTGATAAATCAATTTTGATAGATTCCGTATACGATGTCCGGATAATCTTCACAAAAAAATCTGAATCTTGTCAAATCCCCAAGTGACAGGTTGCGTTAACTTGAAAATCACAACCTTCATAAAGTGCTCCCCGGGGCATTGAAGGCATGTTATTGGGGACGCGTGTCACCCTTATGAGAGATTATGTGGTTATAAGTACACGTCCCCTAGCTGTAACGGTATTACCTTATACCGTGGAGATTTATATACAGCACGAAACACCATATTAAACCGGGCCGCCTAAGGTTATTTCATTTAACAAGCTAAGTAGATATTATATTAGTTGTTATTACCGCCATTATTATTGTTTCACCTTTATTCCTTTCGTTCCGTTATAAATTATCAAGGTCTTAATTGAAAAAGATTAATTTTCGGCTATTAAGATGAAATATGATGTCTCTCGAGGTTGTTTAAGGGCGCTGTTTTCTTCTTATTAGAAAATTGTGAAATATGTCGCTTAAACGAATGTCCTCTTCTTTTAAAGAGTAGCTACAGGGAGTGTTGTCACATATTAAACCCGCCATCAGAGGCTAAGTATTCGTTTGCTTTTCTTGTCACGACTGGCAGCAAAACAAGATATTAACAAAGTTTCCAACCCTATGACCGTAGTTTGGCTTTTGTGGACAGCGGTCAACTTCCTATTAATATCTAATTTACCCCTCGCAGAAGAACACTTCCGTTTTCACGTTTCATGGCTTTTGCTACTTGCTAACGTTGGCACCTATAAGTTTTTTGCAGCCACACAAACAAAAATATCATTAGTAATGGGACCAGTTGTAATATAATGTTTTCACCTAATGATAAATATATCATTCGCTATCACAGTAGTTACCATATGTTGCAATCTTAGTGAGGCTGTCAAATGGCTTTTTACCAGTCAGATTATCAATAATCTGTTTCAAATAAATATATCCACATAACAGGTGGGTTCATCAGCTCCTAATCTCGAAAATTGGAGTTATATTAGACCGAAAAACCAACGGACCTTGTCAGATTACACATAACACGTTATTACAACACTTAATTAACGAAAAAATTAAAATATAACCCGACAATCTAATTCCTCGTACTTAACTACAGCTCTTTTAATAATTGACATATTTTTTGTTTGACTGTTGATTACGTCACTCATATTGGTTCCGCTTAATTTGTCACAGGGCCTAAGTGGCTGTCAGATACGCTAGGCCTTTAATGTGTCCTCTTATAGTTATATGTATACGTCACCTAACAACTTAACACTAGATTAAATATTTACTCGTCTCAGGGCGGCTTTGCGGCATCAGGAAAACATCAAAACGCCCTGTATGAAAATTGACTATGGCCCGCAGGTGCCCCAAACATGCGGGTCATGTCGATCTTTCAAACCAAATCCGCCAATCTGCCCTCTGTGACTATTAAAATGACAAATGCTAATATATTTCAGGGCTTTCGGCGGATAAACAGATTCAGGCTTGATATATTTTTGCATCTTACTTCCCTTTGTTTATTCTTTCGCTTACACTTAAGCACTCCATTACTTATCTCAGCTTTCGCCTGATACCTGCAGGATAAAACTTGCACATTAACACATCCACTCGTCATCTCTTACTTTAATTTTCTTTTATTTCAGCGCTTCTCGCATTTAGAGAAATTGATAATACTTTGCTAAATATTCGCAAAAACTAGGAAGGAAATAAAATTGATTGGTTTATGATGATAAATGAATTTGAAAGCTTTGCTTAAATGTCTAGGCGCCTTGTCGTCATATATACCGGGTGACTCTAATTGAGTGTATATAGTCCGATCTCAGTAATTATTAGAGAGAATTTCGATTGTACCCTACTCATAAGTTCACATTTTATGGTATTTAAACTTTTTGTCTTTTAACAATATGTAAGTCATACTTCGAAAAGTTGTGCACGAATCACATAATTTCAAGTATCACATATACAAGGTGTTTCTTAATGAATGGTAAAATTAAAATGAATGAATCATAAGATTATTTGAAGGTAAGATCTTGATACAAAGTTATGTCTTAAACTGCCTCAATTTCGATTTAGAGGGTTTTAATTTTTTTTTCGATTTTCATTCATTTCTTTATTATTTGTAAAGATAATTAACTCAAAATTGAAAGTAACAATTATTTTAGCCTTTACGAACAAATTGAAATAATTTAAAATGCTCTACAGGGCGTTACTATTTTCGTGGTTGTTCCCAATATATTACATCACAACATTTTTTATGACATTTTAAATTTTATCCATTGACTTTATTTAATCCCTTATGTCTTTTATTAATTTTTTTGCCTCTTTAGTTTTTTCATTAGGAATAATAATTTAAGAAATATTTGCAAAAATTAAAACTACTAATTTGGATTATAATAAAAAAAATTGCTGATAATGTCCTCCTCCTCCTCCCAAAATACTAAATGGTACTCCTCTCATGGATTGCCGGACTTGATGAAAAATTTCGGGCGTATTTCTAATAGTTTGAAAACGATTTAAAAATTTTTATAATTTCATTACATTGCCGTATCATATCTTTAAGTCTATCGGGGCGAGCTTGGTTAGATATTTTTACAAATATCTCTAAAACTATTGTTCCTAATAAAAAAAAAACTAAAGAGGCAAAACAGTGAATAAAACATCTCATGGATCATATGAAATTAATGAACAAAATATAAAAATGTCTTTAAAAAAATTTTTTACGTAAAATGTTAAGAGCCACCACAAAAAAAATAACGCAATGTAGAATATTTTAAATAATTGTTATTTCGGTTTGTTCATAATACTAAAATAATAGTTGTTACCAATTTTGTGTTAATTGTCTTTATAAATAACGGAGAAGTTAAAGAAAATCGACATAATGAACCTTCAACACCTTGTAAATCAAAATGGAAACAATTTAGGGCATACCTTCATATGAAGTTTTTGTCTTAAAATAAGTTCATAATTGACCCATTTGATTTTTTGCTATCTATTAAGCAACACCCTGTGTATGATTCGTGTACAGAGGGCATAGAAAAGTTTTCAAAAAAAAGACAGGCATGGACAGAGACGGAGAGAGGGAAAAAAGCGTTCTAGTGAGAGGGTCAGTTAGAATAAAAAGAAAAAACTGGGCCTAAGAATTAGAAAGAGAGTGAAGGAGAGGAGGAAAATCAGATAGAAAAATGAAAATTTATTTCAGCTCAGTCGGACGTAAAGAAAAGGTCAAACGTTTATTTGTAACTTAGCGTAAAAACACATTTTCTGTTAGAACTTCCATGAATATAATGAGAACTGAAATTAATTTTACAGAGCTAACTAATAGTCTAGATCATTTGAGTGGTTAGAACGTATAACTAGGGAGCTGAGTAAAGTGGTGGTAACAGCTGGTCAACCGCCCCGTGTATACTGTCGATCAAGGCCGCAAATGGAGCTGAGGAGATTTATAGCTCTTCAAAATTAACAAAACGGATTCATTTGGCCCAATTAATTTTAGATCCGGAATAGCAGAGTCGTTAGATTCCGGTCGGGATATGCCGTTTTGGAGGACCCGAATTGCGCCGCACCCAGATCATAATACACGCCGTTCACCGTTCTTAATGTTCATTTTATTTTGAGGTCTGCGCCAATTAAAATTAAGTGATCTTTTACTAAATGACTTGGATCTCGGATTTGCATATTGCTCTATGTTACACCATATT
Organism: Euwallacea fornicatus; assembly: GCF_040115645.1. Lineage (NCBI taxonomy): Eukaryota > Metazoa > Arthropoda > Insecta > Coleoptera > Curculionidae > Euwallacea > Euwallacea fornicatus. The sequence continues at coordinate 925,768 of NC_089543.1, forward strand.
GTAGCGATTAATCAGTCCCTTCTGGATAGGACTTTGGGCAAGTTCAAATACATCAAAGAGCTGGGCGACAATGGTAAAAATCCAACTTTAAGGGAGGCAAACAAAAGAATAAATAAAATAGAATCGTATCGAGGGAAGACGAAGGCAATTCGTATTAGCCAAGGCAATCCTTCAAGCATGATAATAGAATTATAAATCAATCCACTCTTCGACCAATTGAATTAGCGGCGGTCAGCGATCAAACCCGGTTAATTGACTGACAATGGGACAATGGAAAGCAAAGTTTCACTCGAATAATTCAACAAAAATACGCATTAGAAAAAAGCGTATTAATCCAAATGTACGAGCTCGTCGTGAATTATACAATGTGGTGAAAAGTGTTAGATGCGCATTGGAGAACTTTCTAGAGTAGTTACTATGTGGAGCTTATGAAGGCTCAATCGCATGAAAAGTTACTAGTTAATTAATTCAGGAACGCTCTTAAGGCGCATACGATGTATTGACGTTGTCAGGTGGTCTTTTATTCATGACAATTTTCAACTTTAAAGCAGTCAACCTAGTAATTATTTATTTACGTAACAAAATAACTAGAAACTTTTGTATACATTTTTAACATTATATTGTATAAATATTAAACACCGACATAGGTATTAATTAGTTAGCAAATAAAATAACTCGTCACTCATAATACTAGAATGCAAATAAAAATAAATGAGTATTTCAGAATGGGTAATTTGTATGTCCGGCAAAATTTTATTTAGTTTAATGTACAGGGTGTTTCGGGTTTCAGTGTACAAACGTTAATAGCGTTTTTTACCTTCGAAAATAACACTAATTTATAATTTAAATAATACATCAAAAATGTTGTGTTGAATAATAGCCTTTTGACGGAGGTAACTTCGTGTTCATTAATCTTTGGTAGATCTTGCGATGCAGCAGTTCTTCAGTGTCAGCTTCTCAACTCTGGTCACATATTCTCAGACTCAATAAAGCCCAAAAATTCCGGATGGGATTTGCTAAAAGAACGTTTGGGAGGTTAATGTTTTTCAGTACATTGTGGTTTTCTACCTAATCTTTTGCGATTTTGGTCCAATGGCAAGATATTGCATACCAAAACCAACCAACAACATGCCAATGCCCAAATTATCTTTTGACAAGGCTTGGGTTCTTGTTATCGTACCAAAATCAGAAGGGGCTGGTTATAATAGTATACATTTACATGTGTACAATAAAATTTCAACTTTCAAACGTGGTTCAGGCAAGACTTATCGATAATTTTTGGACTTTGCTGAGGCTCAGGTATATAACTAGGATTTGGACGCTCACGTCGAAGAACAGCTGCTTCGTAAAATCTCCCAAAACGTCAATGAAATTGAAGTCATTGTCGAATCTATAAAGCTTATGAGGCAAGTTAGAACTGAACGGCGGGTCATCGAAGACAATGGAACTTTATCAATGGGGCAAGTTAGGTTTATGAATTTATTACTGAGATAAAAAAATAAGGTGAATTTTTTATTTTAACTACGCGGGTAGTATAAAATCATGCATTTTTTTACACATTTAGTGATGATAGCCACGTTAAAGAGTTCAAAGATTTGCTATTCCAAAAATCGTCTATTAATAATTAAAGACCTTGTTAATATTATGGGCATTTGATTTGATTGGGATCAACCCTAACCATTTAAAAATATGTTTTGTACCTCAAACTTGTTAAACCTAGATTGGTTCAAAAAACGCTCGTTTTTTTTGGGAAAAAAAGCGTTGCATTGAAATCGGTTAAACAACGATTCCTGACAACCAGGACGTCATGAAAAGCATCATAACGGGAGATGAGGCGTAGATCTATGCATTCGACTCCGAAACAACTGACCAATCAAGCGAATATTGTGCAAAAGGTTGTGCAAAATGCCGAAGAATCTGTGCTAAAATTGCTTAAAAATCAAAGCCCTGTCGACAGTTTCCTTCGATTATCGCCCCCTTGTGCACTAGGAATTGCTTCAGCTAGACTAAACTGTTAACATGAAATATTATTTGAGCGTCATGCGTCATCTGCATGAAGTATTCGCCCCAAGAGACCAGAATTATAGGCAGAAAATTCTTGGTTTTTACACCACGATAATGCACCATATCACACTGAATTTTTCCTCGAGAACATGTCAAAAATCCGACCTATATCGTTCCACAACAACCGTAATCGCCTGATTTAGCACCGTTGGACTTCTGGCTGTTCGCAAGCTCAAAACAGCGCTCCGGGGACATCGTTTTGACTGGATTGAGGAGATAAAAGCCGAATCGAAGAAAGTATCGAAGGCGATCCCGGAAAAGGAGTTCTCTGACTATTTCGAGGATTGGAAAAAACGATGGCTTAAGTGCATTGTGTCAGACGGGAAGTACTTTGAAGACCATGAAATTTATTTGAAAGAATAAATAAGGATTTTTCATTTCATTAACAAATTCACCTTATATTTTCATCACAGTAGTATATTTGTGTATAATTAAGATGTCTTGAAGTTTTGAAATGAACTGATTGCAGATGGTCTCAAAATCTTCATTGAATACGTTAGACCCTGTAGAGGGTGTCTCATTTTCGTTGTAATCGTGAGATATCTCGGTTATTAGCAAGGATAAAGATATGTGACTTTCGCGAATCCATGTCATTTTTTGGTGAAACTAATGATGACGTTGACAGAATTGATCCAGCTATTTTAGTTTATGCACCACAAGGCGTGTTTGAAAATATTGTATTTTGGGACCTCCCTATAGTTTGAATATGTATCAATTTATTGAAAATATAAAAACGTAAGAACGTACGTTTACGTACAATGCAGTGGCGTACTCAGATTTTATTTGTAACTCATAGTTCTCGAGATATGGACCAAACTTATGTTTTTTTTTTAATCAGACTCCCTGTATATTTTTATCTATTTTGATTTCCCTGATTTTCCTCATTCCAAAAATATAAAACTCGACAAAGTTATTTCAAATAATAATATCACAAATTGACACCTTTTGCTAGAATAGTTACTAGAGGCGGCCATATGTAAAACAAAATAATTAGTGACAATTATAATTGTTAATAATTATAATAACAGCTAAAATCTAAGTAACAGTATGCATTATGAAAGAGCTTACCATATAATTTTATTTTTAGAACATGAATATATTACGAATAAAAACAAATTTACCATTTTTTTTTAACTGCACGATGATGTAAATTAAAGCAAACGTTCAAACTGATATCCATTCAGGTCTAAGCATTTTTCACGAAGTTTGGATATTCTGTTTAAGGCATTTAAAAGTATTACCGGGTCTCTTTCTAGGTATTGGAAAATCTCCTTTGTAGTAATGCATGAACTATCGATATTTTCGGATTGTCTTTCATAAATCCTGTTTGTTAAATACCCTCATAAAAAGAAAACCAAAACTGAAAGATCAGGTGATTTCGATGGCCAAAGCCCAGGTTTTCTTACACTATACGCAATGTTCGCTTTCAGGAAGTGTCAATTTGTGACATTATTATTTGAAATAGTCATAGTTTTATATTTTTGGAATGGGGAAAATCAGGGGAATCATAATAGGGAAAAATATACAGGGTGTCCAATTAAAAAAAACAAGTTTAGCACATATCTCGAAAACTATGAATTAAAAATAAAGTCTGACTACGCCACTGTGTTTTATATTTTCAATAACTCGATGCATACTTAAACTATGGGGGGTCCCAAAATACAATATTTCAAAAACTCCCTGCAATGTATAAACTAAGAAAGCTGAATCAATTTCGGTCAACGTCATCACTAGTTTCAATAAAATGGGACACAAGTTCGCGAAAACCGCATCTCTCTATCTTGGCTAGTAATCGAGATATCCCCAGATTATAATGAAAATGGGACACTCTGCACATGGGGATAATGACATTTTCCTGTTCCTATCTCCGGGTACCACAAAACAATGCAGTCTTTGTTAAATGCTCAGTTCCGATTATCAATTCAACTTTTGAAATTGTTGAGATCGCACATCAAATGATGTAATAAGTATATTTTCGAATAACCGTCAAAAGGAAAATCCAATAATGCCAAAAACCATGGAGGAAGTGAAAGGACTATGGATGTGACAGTATTATACCAAAAAGGTTAACACGAAAAGGCGTATGCATGCCTGTTCTTTCTTGCCCTTTATAAAGGCGTTTTATTATACATCGGGCTTATTCAAAGCTGGGAAAATTTGAATGTCAACTAGGATATATCGTATTTTTGACGGACTGATCCGTCTGAGGAATTTGCCCTGTCAATCATACACAAAGCACCCGGGCGTGACCGTTGGGATAGTTTTATTTCTAGGGATTTTTATACGTGAAGTTGGAAGTTGTTTAAATAATGGCGATTTCTGTTAATGTCGGGCTTTAAAAAAAGTACAATAGTGCAGTCGGTGAGCTTTAAACAAAAAGCCAACCAATGGCAGAGCGGGATGAAGCAGAGAGAAAAGCACAAACAGAAAGGAATGTGAAGACTGGCGCATTCCGACTCGTTTTCATATTGTTTTATATCGCTAATTTATTGTAATGCTTTGTTAGAGATGTCACGAGATTAAATTCGCTTAGCCCGGCCCGACAATGGGGCCCAATTTGTTTGTGCAGCAACTTTCCGCCACAATTACATCAGTTGTAACTGCTTAAAATGGACCTGCTATGTGCTCATTATTTTTGCGAATATTACCTCATCTTTCGCCCACTGTGGGATAAAAATTTTCATGTTTTTTTTTATAGGAAAAAAGAAGACGAAAAATGCCAAACGAATTCAACAAGGAGCCGAGTGGAAATTGCTACGATAACCGGATTTGGCTTTCCATTTTTCTGCCAGAGTGGCTCACGATCGGAAAACTCATACCTTCGGCCCGTGGCTGTCTGTCTCATTTCCCCTTTTGCGCTCGAATCCCCTAACGCGATATTCGAACCGTGTGTCGGCGTTCCTTTGCACCCCGAAATTACACGAAATATTTTGTCAACTTAAGAAACCATATTAAATTAAAAATTAGCGTAATCTATTCAACCCAAAAATGGATTAAAGGAGAAAGACAGAGTCGGCCCTAGAAGAGCCATGTTAAAAATGTGTGTAAAGGAACTTCCAAAACAAATGAGCTCTTCACCTTTTCCACGCTTTCTTAATTTCCGACCGCCCCGAAAAGTTAATTAATTTATAAGTAAAAATCTACAAAAACTGATATATACTTTGTTGAAGATTAGCGTTATATATTTATTTATAGTTTTTTTTTAATTAAAAAAGACCATTTTGTCATAATAAGATTTTCCTAAGATTAAAACTTCAAAGCGCAATATAAGAGATAAAATTAAAAAATATACATTTTTGTTATGCGCCACTGATTTTTGATTTTTTCAATTCCACCCTTTATTTAAAAAACCATGCTATGCCACTGATTGAACTTAATGAAATTAGTTTATTGAAGTGTCAGGCATATAAAAAGTATTTTGTTAAGCTTCTAGCGAGTACCGCATCTATTTGAGAATAGTCAAGACGTAGATAATTTTTTATTAACCAGCGTCATGTCAGACGGGTATTTTAAAATGGTCAGAACAAGAGGTAAATGAAACCGGAATTTATCTAAGTGAAGGATGGTAGTTTGTAGTGTTAGGTGTGAAAAGAAATTATAGTTTTGATAAGTGAAAAATCAACACCTAACATCGAAGGGAGATTTGAAAGTATTCAGTGCCGTGTTTCGGGCCTAATGAAAATTAAGATTCCTGGAATTTTTGTTACGTCTAAAAAGGGGCTGTGCCATTGACTAAACATAGAATAGGAGTTTGATGTAGGGGTAAGATATAAACAGGAAAATTATTATTGTGATGAGCTAAAAACCACCAATGAGCCAAACAGGTGTACCTGTTTGAAAATATTGATGACGTATTTGGATGTTAATGAAAACTAAGAGTTTTTAAAAGGGTATGTTACGTCACTGATTAAAGTGTAGATTCTAGTTCCAGATATCACGAAGACCCGGCAAAAATATTTTTTTAATACGCGGAAAATCAGCAGAGTTTCAGACGGTTATTAGAAAATATAAATGTATTCGAGTCAGGTGGTGTTGGCAAGAAATCCAGGAGTTCTGAGAAAGTGATGCTTTAAAAGGAACACGCTTACTTCACTGACTAAAGAACATGATATAAATTTGAGATAAGATGATCAGAATTATCATTCTGATAAACTTTCTGAATATCCTATAGACAATAGACCCTTTAATTTAGATAATTACACAGTTCACTTTTGATTTGTAAGTATTTAAGTGATCGGTAAAAGTCAAATTTAAGGTTTTGTCTGTTCTGAATTTAAATCTAGCTCTTAAATTTTTATCTCTGAAATATGAATGTTAAAATATCACATTAAATTTGAGTGAATATTGGTATTAGTTATATTCAATATATCTATCTTCTTGTCGCTAAGCAGCACTGCTCCCCTCACATATTTCGACGTTCTAATGGAAAAAGGAATCAGTTGGTTTTCTGTACTGACGAGTTATTGATAAGTCTGGATTTTCGGGCACAGCTGAACCAATTATACCGCGCAAATCCTTTGAAACCGCGCCCTGGCTTGGATGGGATTACTAGAAGGACAACCGTGAATAATCTGGATTGTTTTCGGATCTACGGCAGATTTAAAAACTGACAATTAGCTGCCATTCTTGCCTCTACGAGGGTGTAGGCATACTGTGATATATGCACATAGGTTCGCTCCCTCCCTGGTCCATGTCTAAATTTAATTGACCAGACACACACGTTGCTGGCTTGTTTAATACGCCCAACACTTGCGGCAGATTCGGCTCCGGTTTTCATGTTTTAACAGGGAATTAGACCGCATTTTGGTAGTGCACCGGTGTCAAATCAATTATTGCGGCTACCAAATCCTAAACTATTTTGACGGTAAACTTAAATGGGATCCTCGTCTAAACTAAACAGGGCGCAACTTACTACTTCATTCACCACAAAAGCAAACACATTTCGACCCTTAAAATATCCCTTTAATTCTTGCTATTTGTCTTTAATTCTTCTTATTATTTGCATTTACTGTTGGTTGTTATAAATGTTTCTCATATTGAAATTGAATCTTTGTAGAATATGCAAGGAACTTATAAAATGCTTGAAGGAAAATCTATAGAAAATAAATACGGACTGGTGACCTGTTCCTAAAAGTCCCATGAGAAAATAGAAAGCTAGATCCAACCGCATCATAGAAAACTAAAGTCGAATCAAACAGAGTTATTAATAATTCGACATATTCCTTTGGGGAGATGATAGGGTGTGAGGTAAGGGGTAATTGGAACCCATGCATGATTTCGGTTCAAAATTTTTTTTATTCGTGATCTGAATGATTTTAGAGTCATTGTTCAAGAAATTCAAAAAACAAACAAGAAAATAAAAAAAAAGAAGTGGGAGTAGCTGATCTTTACAAATTATATTATGAAAATTTTGACGCAAAATATTCACATAATACAAATGTTACCGCACACATTTCAGTCCATACGAAAAATTACAATGTTAGATAAATGATCAACTACCAAACGTAAAAGAATTCAACAAGAACTTCTTGAAAAATCACTCTGAAATTATCAAGATCCCGAATTGAAAAAAAATTGAAATAATTCAAATGTTAGTCATTTTCGGAATATGCATATCGGAGTCCAATTTACTCCTTACCTCATGCACTATCACTTCCCAAAGGAATATGTTAAATTACCAGTAGCCCTGTATAAAAACAAACAGTCCAATGGAGAAATCTAATAATAGTGCCGTTTACTCATTTTTGCTGGCACTAACACAAGTAAGATCAAACATATATCTCATCAAATACATTTGTTTACCATAACAATAGCTATGAGTGATTGACATTTTCACGTTTATGGTCAAGACCTTATGGTTTTTCGGCGATTTAGCCACTAATATATCTGCCTATAAAGTTGTCCGGCCATACAGGGTAGTTAAACCGGACTTTATAGGCACACGTCGTTGTTTATGACGAGGAAATTCAAAACCTCTAGAATGGCTTTTACTCCTACAGCTACAAAGGACTGTCGCGATGTTTATATGAATGCCATGAACCTCATTACCATAAAGCCGGGTTTACAAGCTTTGAATAATTGTTGTCTCAATTGAGAGATTACGTTCCGATGCCTTTTCTAATAGTTGATTGGCCTATTAATGGTTATAGGTGTTGTAGTTTACTAGTTGCCAGCCACGTTTTCTCTTTCGGGCTCAGATGGAAAGAGCTTAATGAAGGGAAAGCAAAAATTTTTTTGGAAATTTGAGTATGGAGTAGGGGCAGCTGGTGATAAAAAAACAGTAGTTTGAGATTTTTTCTACCGATAAAATCACTGATTCTCAAGATCAGATTCTCAAGCCTGTCAGGAAAGTTTAGAAATTTAGGAAGTGCTTAAAACTAACGGAATCTAGAGTCAAGAATTTAAAAACTTTCAGGACATTTTTTTCGTCTTTGGCATAAATTCCTTCAAACTCCTTTGACAAATTCTCGAGACGTTGACGGTTAAAGTTTGAAAAGTAGCAAACGGGAGATATGTCAAAACGTGCAGCCATGTACTAAGTTTTATAGTATAAAATATTTAAAATTTTTCAAGATCAAACAATCAAAAAGATGTGCCTAGTATATTGACTTTAAGTGTGTTACGCATTTAAGGAAATTTTAATATTTATAGTCAGTGGGGTGTAGAATTGATAAGCAAATTTTGCTTAAAAAAATGTTTCATTTTTTAAACCTGCATGTTCTGGCAATTATCAAGCTTGAATGAATATTCTACGCCACTGCTTGCAATCTGATATATTGGCTGTAAGATACAAATTTTGTAAAATCTTTGACTCCACATCCGAAAAATCAAAGATGTACGGCACTGACAATGTGTAAACAATGATTAAAAAATGTACCAACTCTCGAAATTTTTAGTTGGTTGACTTGAATGCTACATTAACGTAAGATACCTCATTTGTAGTTCCCGAGCCTTACAGTTACATATTAAAGCACTTCCATTTTAAGGCACTATCATCGATAGTTAGCTAATATTTCGAAAACTAAAAGAGATATTAAAACCCGATTGGCGTTGGATTATAGACTGTTAACGAGATGTATATTTTGATTCCATTTGGCTCGTAAAATCAGATATCCACTGCCGAAGCATGAACAATTAAAAATCAACTCTGAATACCAAAGATGAAAGCCAAGAAACTTGGAAACATAAGGCAAAGCAATATACGTCACCTAGGAGCAAAAAGGTCTTACGAGCCTATCCTTTAATTCCTGTCTCCATTCATAAAGTTGAGAATAACCCCACTTAGGACGTCTTTTTAACGTCCCCATAAAGTCCAAACTCCGATATATTACTCCACTTTGTAGAACATGATTTAGATATACATTTGTGCTAGTTTTTAAAAGGAAAGCGAAGGCTGGTAGGGGAAAGGCGGTGAGAAGTAAACGGGGCGGGCCCAATGTTGCCGCACCCCTGCGATCGAACGCACCTGAGTCCGACGTTCACTGTTTATTTGTTTTGTGGCTTATTTCAGTTTGAGGAGCCGCACCTGATTATGACGTGTGCTATGCAACGTTCTTGTCCATTGTCGTTTCTGCGACATCCACAACGTTTTAATGGACACGTCTTTTTAACGTCCTTGTAACGCAGTGAAGCTGTTCAGCGACACCTTCGACTGAACTGAAGCTCTCCAATATGCTGTTGCGGTAAAATTAATGGATCATGTGAGGAAACTATGAGCGAGAAACACCCTAATAATGATACTCGCAGACTATCAATAAACCCCCAACATGGTCTAAATGACCAAAAAATATCATAAAATATGATAGTAAAAAACGTCAGGTTGTCAGTGGTAGGTATTGTGCGGAATATACTGGTAATATGTAGCGGCGATATTAAAATTTGTGGTGATTGATGAAAGTTAGATAACAAGTGCTTTAAAAAGGGGGCCGAGACTCGTCGGAACGCTTATTGTGACCGAGCCAGCTCGGTCTATTGTGCTTTGATGACATTTTTTACTGCTCTAATAAATTTATTACCTATCTTCTTACAGAACATTTTGGAACGACTCAAAGATATCACGCAGGCGCTAGCAAATTATCACGTTTTGAGAATTCCCTTAAACCTTAAACAAAGTGATCATTCAGAAGTGGACATATACTGACAAGCAATGCCATCTAGCAAAACTATAGAACTATAAGTGTAACATATAATATCGCCATATTTTGTTGGTATTACCACTTGTCATAGTCTTCTTAATTTATTTGTGTTTGTGAGCGTGCGCTATTTCCTATAGATTTCCCTATGAGTTATACTGAACCTAAATTCTTCACTATCAATGTAAATTATGAAAAACATGGAGATATACTTCATTTCAGAAAAGCATTCCTCCAGCAGTCGGGATAAATGCTAGGTTGATTGCAATTGGTCTGTTCCAGCATTAAAGGTACATCGATTCCGAATCGTTAAAAATAATAAAAATATATTATAATAAACGGGAGTTTTGCACATTTTTCTGCATGTTATTCTACATTGTCGGGGCGAAATTAATATTTGTAATAAATGCGGCATTTTTGAAGATATGTTAGAGGACTCAAATAAAAAAATACTCGTTCATATAAAAATTATACCATTTAGAGGTGTTTCCAACGGATTAGGAGTTAACTGGCCGCAAAAGTCCCTCAAATAGAAAATTCTGATTTTGCAAATTCGAATATATTTCATTTGGAAATTTGCAGATTGCTTTGAATAGATGTTAATGGTCCCAAGTAATATAAGAAAAATGGAGGAAATTACGCTCTTTTATTCATTAAAGTGAAGAATAAAAAACATGGGAAGTTATAATTTATGCTGTTTCGGTTCTGCATAAACATGTTGAAAACTCTAGTACAGAGTGTGCAAAACGTCCCTGAGGTTAAGAATTGCTAAAAAAACCAAAAATAAAAAAAAATTAGAGGCGAAGAGATGTTTTTAAGTAATATGTGCAGAGAGTTTCAGTTATCCATTTAACGTTCAGAAAATATTTCAAACTGTTTTTTACATACTAGCACCCTCTTGAGAATCCAACCCTTGATCAATTGCACGTCAAAATGCAGTGGCACTCACTCAGCCGGCAAAATTAATTTGAATCGCTAATTCCGTGATCGCATAAATATTTCATAAGATTCCTTAGTATCAGAATCCACAAAATATATTCAACCCGCTGATTACAATGGCAAATAAAGTAAGAAAAGAATAAAGGAAGAAATAATTCGACATCGTGTTACAAGCGAAAACGTCGGGGCAATCTAAAATGGAGATTTACCTACGGAAGTCACACCTGTGGCGAGGATTACGCGGAAACCGTATTTTTCCCAAATGGAGAATCTTTCTTTGAGCTTTTTCAATTTGCCTCTCAGTTATCTGTTTCCACACCCAAAATTCCATTCGTGATGCAATAAATTTCCTGCATTGTTATGACAACATTCAGAATTCGCAGAAATATTTTTTATACGGTTATACCACTTGACATATTGATTGACATAATGGGGTCCACCCCTGCCTGCAACCCCGCGTAATAAGTCGCATTCTTGCTTGATGATAAATACCCTGCCCGCAATAACTTATCTGCGAAATAAAAGGACCATTTTTACAAATGTTATGGCTTGTAGAACGCATTTATGATTATGTTTGGATTTTATGTAGGGAATCATCCTGCTGAAACACGATTTACGGGGTAGGTAATTTTATCAGGATGCCAAGCAAACAACTCATTAAATGTATTAAGTAACTAAGTGAGTAATTAAGTAAAGTGGTCAATTATAGATTGTCGACAATCAAATACTTATACATATGGGTTAAAACGTAAAAAAGTGTTGAACCCGGGATTTTCCAATATGCGCATGCGCAATGATCACATCTCCAAATTTACGTTTGATAGCAGCTTTGCCTGGCGGGTTTAAATTAATTAGATTTTAGTATCAAATAGAACTCATAGATAGGAGTTAAAACGTTGAAAAAAGTGTTAACTTGTTTTTGTTTTTGGTTTTGTGGGAACTGTGTATCAATCATTTGTATACGTCAATATTTATGCCATACATGATTGTTGGACTCTAACAGGAGTGACGTCTATTAGACGATGATTAGCAGTGTTTCTTACTGTTTTCCTCTCCTTCTTGTTTGTTTCTCTCTACAAACCGCTTCTTCAGGTTTTTGGTGGACGTGTTATATTGCGTTATTAAATATTGCGCTTTTTACTTCATTTTAATTTTTTTAATTTTTAAGTAGCCCTTAGGAACCTATCATTAATATTTACAACTGCAGTCATAGAGCAAATAGAGATATGTACAGGGTAGTCCAGTAAGATGATCCACCACCTTTCCTCAAAAACCGTACGATTTTTCGGAGTTGTGACTGAATCCGAATATTTCTACCTAGGCCGTCTCAAAAATGCAACATTTTAACTGAGAGACAAATTCGAAACAAATTTATTTAAAATCGTGTGAAATGCCATGATTTCATCTAATTGCAATTTCTATAAATTTGGAACGAGTAGTTTCGATTTCGCGGTCATTGAGCCTATGAAACCTAGAGAATCAAATATCTTAAATAGCTACACGTCTTGGCAATAGTTAATCTTAAATAGTTAAAGCTTCATTTATCGAATTTACAGGCAACAATAAATGATCCATATAGATTTTTTTTTTATTATCTCGGAGGTACAAGGGTATTTTTTCTAGCTTGAAACGGAGCGCTTGAAGTCTCGTAGATAACGATGTTGTACTCATAAATGTTTGTAGGATCTTCGGAGTTGTACCATCAAAATTATTTTCTGTTCACCCGTTTTCAGCGGGCTATATACACCTATACATCATGTTTACGTCAACATTTAGCATGATTGATCTAAGTTGTGTCCTCAGCAAACTTAATATAAATTTTCTGAGATCGTGACATCTACTTGTAACATGTTATTTAAAGAAGTACCCGGACTTATCTTTGCACAGGTGTCGAAAACGATCTTACACTTGGTGGTAACAGAATCCCTTAATATCGTGGTATATGGCAAAGGTCTTCATTATAGATTTTTAATTTTCACTTAGGAATCATGTGAAGGAATTTTCTGTGCTCATACATAAAGAGAACGTGTTAAATACGTAAATTTCCTTCTTTAATCAGCCATTTTTTCAACTTTACTGATCGATTGAGACATCTAACTCGACGTTTAAATTTTGCTTTAATGTATAGAGTGGCCCCCAAGGCTGTTTCGATATTTAAAAAGTTCCTTTTCTGAATTGTTCTAAGACTAAAATGTTATATAAACCTATGTCCTAAAATGAGTCGTTTCTAAGATACATGGTGTTAAATATTAAGAAAAATAATGTGTTTTTCTTCGTATTTTGAAAATGGCGGTAGATATTATTCAATTTCGAAAATACCAGCGGCATACCCCTATAAGAATTAACATGGCAAGCCCTCCGCAAGTCTATTGTTACGGCATTTTTCTTTAAATAGACGCGAATTGTACTGTTTGGGGTATTGTGTATGTAAACTGAGCGACAATAAATTGTCTTGCTTCATTTTAAAAATACGCAAAAATTATTTTATTTTTCTTGATATTTAAAACCCTATATTTGGGGAACTACTCATTTTAAGATGTACATGGATATAGCATTTTCATCTTAGAATAATCCAAAAAATCGGCTCATTAAATATCGCAACACCCATAAAGACCACCCTGTATATACAATAACGCCTCGGTAACTTGGAATGTTACATCTTGCACCTGCAATATAGTATCTGAAAATTGGTACAACCTTCGTAAATTTAAAAGCTGAGGCCCAAAAATGAGTGCTTCAATGAATTATCATGAAGTTTATCTTATTGAACAGCCTCTAATTGGTGCTGTTTTCTTCTTCTCACCTCGTAATTCAAATTGGCCTCATCATTTAAAGTACTCAAAAAGCGGTCGTACTCTTAGGTTCCACTTTAGAGGCATTATTTTATTATATCACACCACTCCAGCTTGCTTGCAAGTTTGATTTTGTCCAGTCTCTGTGATAGTAGACTGGCATATTCACTGATTGAACTGTAAGATGTGGGTAGAAGAATTTTCATGCAATAGCACTGAAATGCGGAAAATAGCGATTAAAAATCAACGAAAGAGATTCGTAAAAACACAACAATAACTCCCTTTAAACATTGACATTTATTTGGGGAAGTTATGGCGAGTTGCTGGGTTAAGCCGAGCAGGCGGTAGACAGGCCTTATACCTCTATCCAGGCCTGTCACCGCCACAAACTTAATATTTGGAGACATAAATTTACAAAACCTCGTAGCCGAAATGAGTGAAACTGAGAAGGAATCCAGAACATAAATATTACATTCCCGGGATATCGTTTGTAAGGATTTTTATTTGCTTGGGGAGCGCACTGAGGGGATTTTCAAATCACTTTATCACAAAAAAAGTAGATTTAAATTTAGAATAATGACGTTGAATGTTAAGAATTTACACCCTTTCTTTAAATATTTTCTGATAAATCTGATATAAAACTTGCGAGAGGGTAAATTCAAATATTTTAAGAACTTACAAAAAGAACACCAAGAGAAGATAAAATTACACGATTCAAAAGATGGGCGAAGTTGAGTGCCCTAATGAGATTATTTAGGGAACAATATTCCTTATAATTGAAGTTTAAAGTGCCTAAATGAACGCAATAAACACGAAATAAAAAAGTTACAAATCAAGGAGGAGCAGGACAGGGGAGTCGCAAAGTATAAAAATAAATGAAAACTTAGCTCATTCGGAGTCTGATTAAATTTAAGTCCGGGGGTAGAAGTCGTTGTCACCTCGAGCCCTCTTTAAAAACGTCTAAAGGGCCTTTTCGACGAAAATTATATCCAAAAAGCGGCAGTCGACTATAATCGGCCAAGAACATCAACCTGTTTAAATTAGTTCGGTTGCTGGCAACGTTTTCATTAATTTTGCTTTAATTATATCTTTGAACTCAAAACTCTCAGTCTCCTACATCTCTATACCTTCTTAATCTTGTTAAGAATTTAATTATTTCATAAAACTACTGCCAAATTTCTGATGCAATGACGGAACTGGCTGAAAGGCTAATTCTTTACTTTGTCACTTCTACGGCCAATATTTTGTATTCCGAATATTCCCTGTTTAAACCTAATCATCATAAATCTTTTAACTGCTAAAATATGGTGTATTGTTCTTTGGAATTAGCTTTTGTTATTGGACAACCTACTTAATTTGTATTATAGCAAATTAGCTGCACACTTCTGACCACTTACTGAAATATTCGAAACTCACAAGAAAAAATGTTAGATACCGAATTCTAGATATACCATATACTTCATGTGCAAACATTTTTCAGCAATAAGTTTGGAAAACATTATTAAGCATCAAAACAAGACGAAAATTAAAGGAATCATAATGCATTTTTTTACAAAAAAAAATTGGGCACACTATTGGATTAAACGTCCTCTGAAACGGCATTGAACCCGTAAAGGAAAAAATCTAAATACTATTTATCGAACATCGCCAAAATTTTTTTTATATTGTGTGTCGACTTTTATTGATGTACTTACCAAAAATTTAAATTCGTTTTTTTTTCAAGATTTTTTAACGATTATTTAGATTTTTTTGCAAATCGATAGCATTTCTATTTCAAGTAGCTGTCTTCCTTTTTCGGTGCGTTTAACTTAAATACTTATTGCGAGTGACTTCTTCGCCCTTTTAATTAGGGCATGCGCTTTTAATAAAAATTTCACTAGAAACTAATGAAACAATGGTTGCTTCTTTTCACAACAACTTCAATAAAACCTTTTCAGGGTTTTTGCCGGTGATGGCTGGTTGGCTCTAAAATTAATTACGTTATAAACAGTAACCGGCAATTCGGTACAAAGAGTTTTCATTGCGGGTAAGCATATGAAATTCTCGGCCATTGATGCGGAATAACTCTATAACTACACAGGGCCGGAATGTGTTGCAATTGGCCCTTTAATACAAACATTTCTCAAAATGTATAGGTACCGATTACTCTTTCACCAGTTAGGCTACGCTAATGTTTTAGTAAGCAAATTCCCCTTATAAAAGGGCGTCTTACCCTGTTATTACGTTTGGGTGACCTCTTTGCAGAGCAATAGATTATACCAAAAGGCATTCTTAAGTCCGTATTTTTCACCCGGGCTCTTTTTATCTCAGAAGGGAATTTCTAACAGGTGATTATTCAATTACCTTCTAAGGAAAATGCAAATTTTTCGGGAGAGCTCGTAATTGATAACGTCTTAAATTCGAAGAAGATAAAGGGCCTCGGGTCGTAGTCAGGTTAGAGCCTTTCTATCTTTTTAAGACCTAATAGGTTACATCATTGTCAGGTTTATCTGGAAGATAATTTCTTTTGAAATTAAGAAACTAACCAATAAATTAGTGGTCAATTTTACTATGAAAATAATTCTTTTGATAAAATTACCTGAGCCTGGTAATATGTATAGAATGTTCAGAATTGCATTGGCAAATAAAAAAGAAATTGTTCAATTGTGGCTAAGTTGCGCAAATTGGTAAGTCGGCCCAACGACTCTTTAAGATTAAAATAAATCCCAATATAAATTCGATAAATCCCTAAATCACAAAAAATTCAATTTTCAATAGTTGCTGCCTATAGAAATATTTTCTATTTTTCACCCGAAATTCAAATTCTATCATTTTTTTTATTTGAAATTTTGAAATTATTGCCTGCCATAAAAATGAAGTAAAGGTGCAAAATTTGTAATTCTGTCTTTGATTTAACATTTTTGAGGGGTTTTTAACCTTTCTATGCCAATTTAGAAACATTGAATTTGATTTTTCGGCTGAAATTTAAAAATTTCTAACTCTTAATCAGCTAGCGAAACCGTTAAATGAAATTATGATAAACGTTTGATGCGTTTGGACATTCTGCACCCGTAATGAAACCTCAAGAACATATTGTTTGTCTGAAATATATTTGAAATTTTAATCATTTAATATGAAATAATTTAAAATCAAACAGAAGAGAAACGTACAGGTTTTTCTAAGTTTAAACAATTTTGTGTGGATGCCAGACCTCCTCTCACGACCTCAAGTTTTTGATTCAGATACAAAAATATACCAATATCTTTCGATATACAGGGTGTCCTCGAATTACGTGGCCAAAATAATACCGCAGATTGTTTGAGTGAAAATAAGTCGATTTAACTAAACTTCCCTCAGTCCAAAAGTTGATAATTATGGAGCTACAGGGTGTTAAAGTTGAAAAAAAATCACATTTTTTTTAATATCTTTCGATTTCTTTGAGTTAATTTCACGAAATTTCATATTTGAGGGTGTTTTAGGATACGAAATTCAAATTTATTAACGATTTAGTTGTTTCTTCTAGGGGGCGCCACAAGCGACCATTAGGACACATTTAAATCTCTGTAACTTTTTCGTGCCACGGTGTATATTATTATGGTATTTAAAAACCTTTTTCCCTACCTTTTATACTTAGAAAAGGTATACTTTATTGACGTCGCTAGAAGCAACGGTTTTGGAGAAAAATGCATCTAAGCCTGATGATGCATGCAAATTACCTTAAAATTATTTTCCGTTAAAAAAAATTAAGTTTTTCAAAAATAATTATTAGTAAAGGTATAACAATAAGTTTTCAAAATCAGATATTATTTTGACTATTACAACGGCAAAGTTCATAAACCAACAGCATATCCACCATTTCAGAATAAGTGAATTTATTGGCCATACTTATGGATATTTACAGGAACAAGAAGCGAAACTGACAAGAAAAACTGAGGGCTAAATAAAAAAACTGACATTTGAGAAACAAATTCAAGTGTTAAAATGTCAATTAAAAACATAGCCAACTGAGTTATTTACTTAAAAGCGCTAACGCAAATATGCAGCGCATTAGAATTATGCGTTTTTCTCCAAAACCGTTGCTTCTAGCGACGTCAATAAAGTATACCTTTTCTAAGTATAAAAGGTAGGGAAAAAGGTTTTTAAATACCAAAATAATATACACCATGGCACGAAAAAGTTACAGAGATTTAAATGTGTCCTAATGGTCGCTTGTGGCGCCCCCTAGAAGAAACAACTAAATCGTTAATAAATTTGAATTTCGTATCCTAAAACACCCTCAAATATGAAATTTCGTGAAATTAACTCAAAGAAATCGAAAGATATTAAAGAAAATGTGATTTTTTTTTTCAACTTTAACACCATGTAGCTCCATAATTATCAACGACACCCTGTATAATAACAATGTCAATAAATTAATGGTTAGTGTTGTACTGCCAAAAAGTTTTCGGCTTGTAAAGAGAGACTTGCTACTCGAAGTATCATCCTGCGATATCAATAACTTGCAAATTGTAAATATAATGTATGTTCAATATTTCAATTTAAAATTTCAAATACTGAAGGAGGTATAAAATAAAACCTTATAAACACGAACCATATACTCAATTTCGGACTTGTATGTAGTTTCTATAGTAAACCGGCTCTATTTTTGTGAACCACAAACTTCCTCCACTACAATTCGGGATACCCGGTACATTTTCTTCCGAAGGTAGACAAACATAATTCGTTGTTTAACACATATCCAAGGGCAATAATGATGGGTAAAAGGAGGTCTGAAAGCGACTAATAAAAAGAATTCAAGATGGCTACTTCCTGCAGAAGAAGTTATAAAAGTAACAGCCGTGTTAAAGCTACAACATTGCTGGGTAATTACCATATTTCAATGCTCGTCGAGGCGTATTCTGTTCTTTTTAGGGGTGTAGCGTTATCGCACTCTTTTACTTCGAACTAAAGTTATCTTTTTAATTAGTAGACTCACTTCTTTTTACACCATAAAGAGAATACATAAATCGCATATAAGAGGGTAAGTTCCACCGCAATGATGTTAAATGTACAGTAAAAGTGCATATATGTGCGTATATAGAGAAAGAGGCACCCCATTTCCCTTTATATGTATGTGCAGACACGCCATAAACACACGACATATATCGTGGAGCGGCCTTTTGCTTAAGTCCGATACTTCCAATCGAGATAAAGCTTTAAAATATCGCCGCATTCTTTCTCCTTCAACCCTCGCTTTGTAGTTTTAAATTTAAACTATCTCCTTTTTCCGCACAAACTCACAGAAATTTAAATTTTGCTGAGGGGCCTCTGAGGCTTTTTCCTTTGTTTCCTATTGAATCTGATAACGGTTTTAGTCCGACCAATAAATCGTAACCAAATCGCGCAAAACGTATGCTCCAAACAAGGTAAAATACGTGCCTGGGGAGTGTTTCCAAATCGTAACTACTAAGATATTGTCATCTGTAAACCCTAAAAATACCATTACCGAGAGAAGGAACTGAATAGATCAAAATTGTGATGAATCGTAAAAAGAGCAAACTTCAACTAAAAAGGAAGACAGCGGCATACTTTTACCATAAATAAAATTCGTAGAATTGGAAGAAGTGTCTCATTAAATGGCGAGGAAGATGAAGATCTAAAAGATACGTCCGTCTTCATTAAATTCACACTGCTTTGAAGAAGGGAGTGAATAAATGGAGGATTATTGGAAATCTCCGTATAAAAGATTATTAATCTCGAAAGTCTTTAAAGAATCAGTGGCAAATTTCAGAAGCTGAAAAGCCGATTAAGACGACCTCGTCTCGGCAACAAACAAAAAGGGTATACAAGGTGTTTTTGCCATCGCGGAATCTGGTTGTGAGTCGTGAGAGACAAAGCGACGACATTGTTTAGCACGACCGGCATCAAACGGGCCGGTTAATCACACCTGGTCCGAATTCGAGCCATTTTTATTCTTTTGCTCTGATGAACCGTCTTCGCAGATACTTGAGCCAACTAAGTCATTAATCAACTGGAAATATTTTTATAAAACATCTTTTTATCACTTGATATATACACATACCCAGGATACCTCAAGCCTCTAAGAAAAACCATAAAAATAATTACTATTTCGATACAATGTCAAGATCGTTCCTCTGCTTCCATTTTACTGATGCTATTAGTTTAATGGAAGAAAATAATGGGATACGTAATTTATTTAACACTTCGCTTATTAAACGCACATGACATCAAACAACCTTACTTGCCCTCTACCGACATTTCTTATTTATTTTCAAGGATATCGGAAACCATTCCTACAATGAGCTAATCGTCAATCACTAATCTCACAATAAAAACTCATAAACGAATTAACCCACGATTTAGCGAAGGAATATTTGGATTTCTAAAAATCTAGAAAAATCAAAAATAATTTTCTATCATGTCGTTTCTTTGTTTTTCTATTTAAGCTTCGTATTACCTATTTTGTAAAATTATAGAAAATATGTCATTATTTAAAGGCTTTCGACCCCGGAACACATTGAGTAAAGTTTTTGATATTTCAACTCAAAAAAAATTCTTAGATTTTCGAGGATTTCCTAAAAGCAATGATTTAGGAGAAATGGGTGTTGCATTGTTTTTACAGTATTCAGGATAGATGGTACCACTTTGTGACAAATGAGACACTAATCCAT
This sequence comes from Euwallacea fornicatus, assembly GCF_040115645.1. Taxonomy (NCBI): domain Eukaryota; kingdom Metazoa; phylum Arthropoda; class Insecta; order Coleoptera; family Curculionidae; genus Euwallacea; species Euwallacea fornicatus. The sequence continues at coordinate 946,345 of NC_089543.1, forward strand.
GGCGGCGAAACCAAAACGAATGACTTCACTACAGCTCATGTTTTATATGCGCAACAGTCATGGCTTTAGTCTATTATTTTATATAATTAACTGTTTTTCGGGCCTCCAAGGGGGCAATTGTTTAGACCTTTATTGAGGACACGCTACTATCTCCTATCGCCTATCCCGTAATTACTTCATTTTACTCAGGTTTCACCTATTAGAATAATCGCTCTGGCCTCTAGGACGAATCCATTAAAAAAGCAATTGCTCTGCATGCAAAGTACTTTTCTAAACCGCTTGATATAAACCTTATTTCGTTCACCCCAACATGTAAATTCCTGGAACCCAGCTTGGTGTATCCTCATCTCGATTAAATATATTAGAGAATAAGTAATCCGCGCATCCGACGGATATAAGGTAGAGCGGAAAGGGAACATATTCGTGCAAAGCAATTTTCCTGCCAGTTCGTGGCTAAAGATATTTTCTCCATCTCCTTTTTTCCAGATTTTCCAGGACTCTACCCCTCTCTGTCGTTTAGATTGCCGGGATCGCGGTAATCTGGAGCAAAGTGATCCGATAACGAGGGAGCTTGACATATGGGTACACATGCTGTTCTCAGGATATCGCGATATAAACAAACACCGCTCTTTGCATATCCTTTGTAATGGGCTCTTTCTTGAGAGAGGGTAGTTACCGGGCCCTTTATGACATAATAAGGTATCGAGGGCCTTATTACGGTCCCCTTACGACCTCTCTTGTTACTTTTTATGCTAATTCGACTACCTATTTGTTAGGAAATTTGTTTGCGGTCCGATAGGGATCCACAAAATTAATTAACTTTTTTGATAGTGATTAATGATGTATGCGGAAAAAAAAGAACAAGTTATGAAAACCTGAATAGTGTGACCCTGCCATCACCGGACCGCGACACTGCAAATGACTACAAAGCTAATCGGATTAAAAAATTTAAACTTTTAAACCACCTGAGCTGCCCTCGAGAAAAAAAGAAAAAAAAAGTCATGCCCCGGTCTAAATAAGGGTGTTAATCCTATTTTCTAATCGAAAGAATACGAAGCCTTTTCCAATTAGCCCCGCACGTAAGGAAATTGGCAGGGTTGTTCGAAACAATTTCGAGAGATAGTCAGAGTCGAGTTAAAAGTAATTAGGTAAGGTAATCATGTGGGGTGCTGAGATTTGGTTCAGTAGGGCCTATTAGCACTTAGCGATGTGTCCTAAGACCGATCAGTAGGGGAGGCCATAGACGGGGAAAATTTTTTCATTTATCCTCTATGGGTACTGGGCATCGAATGCAACAAACAACTTCCCCTTGCTCGGTGGGGTTATCTATGAGAATATTATCTTGTGCCGCCCATGGTAATGACATCACGTTGTGTCGGACTTTTAGGGGACCATGTTAACTGGTAGGGAACAAGCGTCAAGCGAGCGGTTAGTGACGAACGTTAAATAAACATTTAGGCTGTTCCATTCCCCATTTCTCCCAAACTAATGTCTTTACGTCACTCACTGTGCGTGTAGTCTGGCACTGACCTATGACGCCTCCAGCTTGGGGCTTATAATGTAATTGAGATTGGAATGGGATAAATGTTACGGTCCATAGCAAAAACACTTAAGTTTTTGCTGCCACATTTTCCGTCTGACACCTCCTCGAGTTTGGGTAAATTCTATTCGATGTTTGGAAGTTGAGACTCGACTTTTCAACACTTCTGTCAAGTTGTAAAAATAGCAGGAAATTTTCCGCAATGCGTTGGCTTTTTATAGCGGCATTTCGCTCAATCACATTCCGAGCGTTTCGCTACTTTATCCATTGTCACAAATCGTGTTTGGAGCGGTTACGGCTCTGCAATTACCTACGCATTTATTGGAGGAACAGAAAATGGCCTGTTGGTCCTCGAAACTCCCGCAATAAAACGGCTTTTTATACACGTCCGGCTCATATCGCTGATCTCATATGGAGATAAAAAGAAATGGAGATTGCCCTGCATATTCTCATTGCTATCTGTACAAATGGCGAACAATTTAGAATGAAAATTAACACGTTCAGGCATTTTTAATGTTACCGTTCAATATCTAGGCACGTACTATATTAGAAATACGTTTTCATAGAACAAAAGGCAAATAATATTCAGTCCGCTTATGCTTGCCTAGGGCTTTCTAGTTGAAAAAGGCAGAGCAGGAAATAAGAATGGAAGTTGTTCTATTTGGAATGTGGAAGGCGGCGCCAGGCGGAGCTTGAAAGACATTCGCCGAGACGCCAGCGCCGCGACGCTGAATTCGGAAAATCGACGAAAAATGCGCAATCCGCTCGAAGTTGCAAAATTTTATTAAACTGCAACCAGCTGGAATTCCTATTTAGGTTTCACTCGCATTACTTGCCGATGCAACTTCTCCAGACCAATTTGAAAACATATCTGAAGAAGACGTTTTATCACCCAAAGAAATAAATGTCCTAAAAGCATAATTAAAATGATACATCTTTTTCTTCGAGCCATCTTATAATCATAACCCGGACCAAAATAAACCCATTATCTTTATCGCGAAATTGGCCACCTTTTTTTGCTTTCAAAGGGTGCTAACAGGGGCGATAAGCGCGCTTCATGTCCATCTGCTCAAACGTTTAAACCCCCAGAAAGTAAAAAGTCTGGCAGTCTTTGCAATGGCCACTTTAACGGGATCCTTCGAAGAAAATTACTTTTAGGAATGAAATGTTCAAGAAATTCGATGCAATTAAAATCATGGTAAAAGTTTCGTCTTTATCGTTAAGATAAATTATTACATTTGAATTTTTTCCATCTATTGTGTTACGTAACATGCCACGTACCTTTTAAAGATGTCGCCGCCTTGTTGTTTGCCCTATATTTTAAATTAAAATTCGATCTTTTATGATATTTTCTTTCGGTTTAACCAGAAGTGATATCAATTTCATTATTTTAAATAAATGTAAGCTCACGTTTTTGCATATCCATTCCAAAAAAGCATCGAATTTCCATTACGAAGATGAAAAATTTTGTATTGCCCTGTGGACGTCAACAGTTACAAAATTTGCAATGACTTTTTTTCTGGCCTCAGGCCCCAGAGTGGATTTTTGTTGTTAGAAAAAAATTTTCAGAAGTTCGATGAAATATAACTCACGGTCCCAATTTGAAACAAATATAGCAAAAACTGCATGATAAAACATTAAGGCTTATCTAAAACTAATAAATGTTGTTAACTTACCCTGCGTAATTCAGGAAAAATTGTAACGAATATTTTTTTACGGAAAATCGGGTGCTAGAAGTAAGCCAAAACAGTGCGAAAACACCCCTGGCAGAGGACATAGTGGAACAAACTCAGTGTTTCTTCTGTTCTTTTTATGATCCAAAATCTCTTCTTAGATCTCTGATGAAATTAAATGCCGCGTTTTAATGTTCAACGGGCGGAAAAAAGTAAAAAGTTTGTATCGCCTCCCTTTTACCGGAGCTTATTCCTTTCTCCAGCGTCGTCCCAAAGAAAGGGCTTCCGTGTTTGTTAGAATCTCAATATCCGCATAGAAGCTACGTTTATTTTACTAAAGTTGCTAAACTTAAATATCACCGTTCGGTAATTTTTAAATATGCGAAACCTTTTAATGATTTAGACCAATCAAAAATTCCCTCAATTGGTTGATACGGCTTTGATTTTTTTCCCAGATATTCAGAATCGTTTAACGCTTAGGCTGACACCAAGAGTCAGTCAAAAAAGGGAATTTAATTAAGTTAAATTACACTGCTTGTAGTTTAATTATGTTGGTATCAGAGTTTTTGCTGCATATCGGAGAAGGGGACGCATTCACACCATCGGCCCCCTTTAGACGTGATTCAACGATCAAAAGCATCGTTCAAAGAGATTCAGTGCAGGCCATTCCGTCGCACGTGACATTTATTTGATGGTTAAAAGTCGCTTTCGGAAGAAATTTCTTTAATTAAAATGTGCTTACCATGGTCGAAAAGAAATCCGGATTTGGCGAGCGCGTGTGCCGCTGGGGGTAGACCAGGAACCGAGAAACTGTAGGCCCCGTTAGTACCGAAACTGGCTCCGAAGAGTGGACCTACTGAAAATAAGAATGTATATAAACATATGGTCAACCGATATCGTGAGTGACAGACAACACAGAAATGAAAAAGCTGAAAAACAAAAGGAAAATAAATTGTTCGCCTTATTTGGTAACCTGAGGTTTTCCTAACTAGTCGCTAACAACCTTAAGCTATGCCTAATTCGTCTGAACCATGGCAAATTTAATTTTATATGTATTTACTTAATTAGATCATTTTAAACTGGTTTAACCTTTTTACAAGCGACAAGAAGCTTTAACAACCTGACTGATAAATGACTCCACCTCGACTCGTACGAGATTTTATTACTTAATAGGCGGCCAGTCGGCCATTTTAATACCGATTGTTCCGACTTTATTCTTGAAATTTTATTAAATACCGACAAGGAAATGGTGCTGTATAATATTACTTGATTGATTGATGCAGATACATATATGGATAATTAATGGATCATACTTAGAAAAAAAATTAATATTTCTCTAACGTAAATGATCTGTTTAGCAAGAGGATTTATTTTCAGTTAAGGAAGTAGTCACGTTTAGTATTACATTTTATGATCTATCAGATATCAATTCATCGCAAAAACGATACTGGCCTGAAGTTTTGACCTGATCCAAATATAGTCATAAAGAATCAATTCATAAAGCATGGAGCGTTGTAAAGATTAAAGTTATGTACCCACTACAATACCATTAACAGTTTAACGCCAAAACTTACTGATAGCTCTTTATTTACTGGGAAACGATCGAATGTTTATCATACTGGAAAGCAAATAGGCATAAAATTATGACGGCAATTTGAGTTCCGAAATTGGTGGAATGCAAAATTATAGCACTATTATGTCAGCGAGAAAATTCGTCACTGGCTATCAGTGTATTATTGAAAATTACTGTCCGAAAAGCATTCAATTTGACCAAGGATCACTGAGATATCTATCGTGACCGTTTCACGAGCCCAACCATAGGGATCTCGGAATCATAAAACATAGGAGATTTGTTAAATTGTGGTAATGATGCACAATTTGGAGCTCGAAAATATGCCGTTTGGAAATTGGGAATATTCCGATGATTTTCGAATTTGCACTAATGCAACAACAAAAATATTTCATAAGTGTTTTTTGATCGTGTTCGTCAATGAGGTGTGGGTTTCTATCTTTTACCATTTACAATTTCCGAGATATGGCCGTTTAACGTCCTTAAACTTAGCATCCTGTATAACACAAGCCTAAATAACTACGACTTCATCCTATATATTCACACTGTAGTATATTTTTAAATTGTTCCTAATTTTGCGCATTTAGTATAACAAAACGTTATCAAACTTTCTTTTACTATTGTCAAGTTCACATTTCACGCAAAAGTTATCGAAATCTCTCCACTGAAATTTTGGATAAATTTAAAAACTTCAGCACATTCTTGTAATCCGGATTATACTATATTTTCTCTTTAAGTCATCTGTTACTATAGAACCCTTTCTTTGGAAAGAGAGATTAGGCAATATATGAACAATCCTGCTGCTTTAAATCTGACTAGAAATTATTAGATGTGTATCTGGTATAGAAATGGGCTTAAAACACATTCAACCATGCACCCTTGTCCCATATTAGGCATCCAGCTGTGAAGTCTACTTTCGAACACTCGTCACACCATCCCCTCGACTAAATAAACTGAGTCTCTCAACCCCGTGAGAAATCAATTTAGATTTTATTGTTATTATATTTACTGTAAATGTGACTTTTTATCGGATCCTTTTCTTATAAGGTTGAAAATTTGTCTCCTAACCGAATTATTTCGCAATAAAATTTTGAAGATTTTTATCGGGGCGCAAAACGTTTTGATTTCCCTCATATCTCTGCTTGATTCGAATATGAAAGCACACGCTCGGTTTTACAACACGTTTCTTCTTTATTGCACCTAAAAATGGTTTTTATTCCTGTTAAAGAGTATAAAATTTTTTTATTTTATTCCCCGGCTGTATCTGAATATTGGTCGATAAAATATTGTAAAATACCCGGCTATTTGATTTAAAAAGTGAGATGTGACCACGTCCATAAAATTTTTATACGAAGAAACAAAAATAACGATGATAATCAAAACTAAGGGAGGCTCCTGACGTTGATGCTTTTTTCACAACTTTTCCGCCTGTTTGCGGTTAACAGGAAAATGAATAAATAAGTTTTCTCAGCACGCCATTCCCCCTTGTAACGCGCTTTTTTATCATGTAAAAGAGCTGCCGGATTTGACGTTTTCAAAACGATCCCTTTCACCCCGTATAAGTATTTTCACCCAATATTGAATTCACATTCGTTTAAAATTTGTTAACCCTTTTTACGAATGCCAACACGCGGTACCAAGAAACTGAAAAAGTTAAAGGCAAAAAAAGTTACACGCTTTCGGACATCACTTTAGAATCTATAAATATGTAAATGGTCTCCCAGAAGTCATTAATTCATTGTACCTTTCAGAAGTTTTTAGTCAGCCAAAATACAAGTTCGTAAATCGTCGTATATTTACAGCAAAATCTGACAGGACCTGAGTCCATTGTTCTCTGGTTAGGTGTAGTTTTATTTTCTTGTAGGACTGTTTTACAAGATCTTACAATGTTTACGATTCACCAAGTCGCTACACAAAGTAGGAGAGATCTCATAAAAAAGCAAGTAAAACATGTTTGGTGTGTCACTCAGCCGAAGGCTCAGTGATAAGAGACAAAATGCAACTGCAGAATAATTGCGATTTTTGACACAAAAGGGTGAGTGAGACGCCAGGGACGCTCGTTACCGCATAACGTGCAGATGGAAATGTCACTGTCACATTCACGACCTGCTCTAACCAGACTACTAATTATTACCAGAAAAAAGACGCATAGAAAACATGTAACTTTTACTCTTTTGCTTTGTTTGGGAATGACGCTTCACACAACAAAGAATTGATGAACTTCAAACTACCTTAATAAATACGTACAATTTATTATTATTATAAATCAAATTTCTCACCTTAGAGTTTGGCCTCAATGATTGTACCAAAACATATTCAAGTTTTAGCAGTTTGACCACAAATTTCTTAACATTTAATAGACATTTGCGAGTTACAATGAGAATATTTGACGATTTCTCCAGGTTACATTATTAAATGAAAATTTCGAATGAAGACATTTACTACCGTACTATTAATGTTCTGGCTTAGGAAATCTCCAAATACTAATTGCGTTAAGTACAACCTTCAAATTGACCAGAATGAGATAGATACATGCGGGCATGTTTTGCTTAATGCCGCCTTTACGCAAGTCCATGTGAAATATGTCATTTTCCCAGTTTGAGAGTAAGTGTATTTTTGTTTGTCCAAAATGGTTGAAAGTATGCTTTTTTGCAAATTTACCGGATTTTTCGTGAAACATTTTATTTGAACAATAATTGCGGCTAAGGAAGTATGACGTTTTCAACGATATTTGGAATCTTTAAATTAACTATTGTTAAAACAAGTGTATTTACACTTGTTTAACAATAGTAGTAAAAAACACATCGAAGAAGCCTTAAAAACCGGTAAGCAAAAGAAATGTCCCCTTAAACGTATATATATAAAACATATTTTAGTAATTTTTTCGCATAATGTAACGAGCCCACTTTTTTCCTTATTGGTTACCATAATTGGTGAACACAATACCGAACAGTATTGGGCCATAAAAGATGGTAAGGTTTATCGCAATTTGATGTATAATACAATAATTTATTGACAGTTTTTTAACTGGTTCGGGCAGACTACACAATGGTGACTGTCAGCTCATTTAAGACATCAGCTTCAACGTTCTTTCAAAGACCACTGACTAATGGTTCACTTTTTGAAAAGAAGGCCATCCAGACTTTAAAACCTAATAATTTTGGAGGGTTGACACTGAAGTTGGTAAAATTCACAGTAAAACAGATCCTTTTCGTAAATGGAAATAATTGAAAGAGCTAACCGAAATCGGCAAAAGGTCTTTTGCAAGTTTAAACTTCGAGCAAACAGGGGATAATTGAAACAGGCGATAGAATTGGGAAATTAAACTGGCTAACTTGACAAACAGGATTTATCATTTTGTCACAAAAATGCATAGCTAACAAGCCGCAGCGCCAAACTTCCGGGCTTTTTCAATTAAAAATGCATGTAAACACTTGCTCATCATTCATGCTTTGCTAAATAACTCTAATTGTTCCAACCCAAACGAAACTTTGTTTTCTTTTTGTGTTATCTATACCCCTGCTTGGTCGTCAATTTATCCCTAACTTTAAAACGTTTAGTACGGTTTTCAACAAGCTTTCGATTTATGAAAATTGGCAGACACTGGAAGATAATTATTGTTCTATTTCAGAATGAAAGAGTCCAAGCTCAAAAAATAAACAAATCGAGGTTAATGTATGAATTAGACTCGAATACACAAAGACAGGTGTGACTTATCCAATACTGTTTTAAGAAAACCAATTACTTTAGCTTTATCTAAACAGCTCACTTCTCGTGTGTCGATGATCTTAAGCTCCTGTATTTTTAGTTCATGAAATCAGAATATTAAATGTATAAAATCTTCAATTTATGACAAGGCATTGCTATTATCCTTTCGTGCGCAGTTAATTTGAAGTTCACAGTTTATTTTTGTTAAATTATGTATAATTATACGCAAAAAGAGATGTGGAAAGTGAGGCGTCGATATCGACCTAATTATTTAACTTTGGAAACAAATTCTTCAATACAACAACTTTTTTAATAAAAGGCTGCTAATCAACAAAATTTAATTAGCCACCAGGACTCAGCTGTGTAAGGGCAGCTGACCCCCCAGCATCCAATTACGATTACCTAACTGTCATCGAACTTTCCCCCTTGGCCCACTCCCCCAAGCAGATTCGCATCTGTTTACTTACGCGATTTACAGATTAACACCATCGATTTTTAAATGTCACTCCACTTTGCTGCTTTATGTAGGGCACCAAGTCAGATGCCTCCCCAAAGACTTTCCCCAAGGATGTATTGTTAAACTTTTTTTTTCAACAGAACTGATTTTTAGGTGATAAAGTCATCATTTCGAAGATTAGTTTAATATATTACAACGGCAACAGATTTACCTGCCTCATCAATGAAAACGTAAAGGCATACCTTCAAAAGGGGTATTATGCCACATGCAAGTCAACGTGTCCTGTAGGAAACGAAGATCGGCTACCTTCAAGGTCTCAAAGGTGAACTTAATGACTTTGGGATTTATCTTTTCATTCAGCTTCCGGTCTCGTGTTGGGTCGAATTTACAACTTAAATACTGCGACCAAAAGGCAGAAAAATATCGAGGGTGTCATATATAATTCTTTGTGAGACTGCTGGGCGATTTTAAATGTCAGATGTTTGATGGTTTTGGGGCTTTGTTGGCTGGCAATACAGAAAAAATATCTTCATATATATAAAAATTGAGTGTGGCAAGCCTCAAATAAACCAAAAACTCAAACATTTGATAATTAGTTCTCTATACTTCGGTTATCGTGGTAGTCACGTAACATTCATTTCTTTTAATAGCTATAGATGATGTTGGGTGAGGTACCTTGGTTTATGGCACACAACGACATACCACCCACTTTGTATATCCATTAAAAACAATTTTTGGTCGTATTAAAACGAATGAATCATCAATCAAAATTTGGGACGAACATTTCTGCGAATTGTATAGGCCTGACTCTTGAGACATCGCCCTTAACGCAACAACACTTATTGAGAACTTATTAAACCTCTCTAGTAGTTTTGGAATAACAAACTGAGCCAAATCTAGCTAGTTTATTCATATCCCAACATAAATTGCAGTGATTCTGAGAAAATTTGATATGAAATATGGCTTTTCAATGATAATTAAACTAGCACAAAAGCGATAAAACGTTTAGTCATAATTCGATAAACATAAACTAACGATGCGGTATCAAATTAATTTGAATGAGAATGAAGGTATCACGGTGGCAAAAGTAGATTAGAAGGGGCTATTTACAATAGCATATTTGTCAGTATATAAGTGACTCTCCGATTTCAAAAGGGACACCTGCTTTACGGTCCAATGCACTAAATATCAGTTTGTGAGTACGCTTAAAGTTGGAGTGACACCCCGAGTCATTCACTGCCCTGATAGAAAAGAACTGTCACTGATTTTGTGAATTACTATTGTAGAAACTCAGGGGCGGAGTTAATTTTTCATAACCTCCTTCAACTGTTTTATTTTTACGACATTTATCAATATCTTTGTAATTTTCGGTTTCTGTGCTCACACCACTGAGACGAGGCACGACCGCTTCTAAGCTAGCAAATTTTCTTTTAGAAAAAAGGTGCCTACGCCTCTGCAAATTTTTGTGTGATAAGCCGATGTGCACATTTAGTGCGAGTCCTCCCCTAGGCCGCGTTCAGTGACATCATTTCACCCAAATTAATCCTATTGCGTCACTCGTATTTGGGCGATAATTCACGCGGAACCGTTATAAACACCACTATTTAAACGATTATATTTCATAGCTGGCGCAATTTGTCAAAGCCCCGAAAAGGTATTACGACAAAAGGTGTTTTGGGTATTACGTAGATTATAGATTGCCGCCAGCTAGTTTACACGGGCTAAATAAACTGGTCCAATTATGAATACTTTGAAGACGCTACCTTATGATATTAGAAAAGCTCGTTAATTAACCTAAGAGTTTAATTTGAAAATTCAAATTTTCGCTTGAGGAACAGTTTGCAGCTGATCTTCCATTGCACTTCCCTTGATGAATCGCAAAGAGGAGTAAATGCGTATTGAAAGCGTAGCATTTCCATGACATAAATTAGCCCGGTAAAAAAGGCAAACGGAGGAAAAGGATTTCGAATTGCATTAAAGAAGAGGAGGAATCGTATGAAGTGTTAAATACAAAACGGCCACTTGAACATCGTGACTCGGTGTTGGAGTCGCGGATTCCGTAAACCGCTTGAGATTTCCTGCGAGTCGGCATTTGGAAAACAATCCGAACATAAATAAGTTGTCTGCGGCAGGAATGCCACAGGAGCGCGAGCCGACTCATAGCAGGGAATAAATCACCACTTGAGTGAGAAATACACTGTAGTACAAGACAAGGTATTTGCCGAAATACATATCTACATATATGCTGCCAACTTCAGTGCCTACCGACTAAAAAAAAAAAAAAAAGGTAAAAGTACCTCGAATGTACGCGGAACCGGAATGTTCCAGGTCTAACGGTTTATAAATAAGAATGTGAGAAAAATTCTGGCTTTAACGTAAATAGTGACATTCTATCGGCAACAGTAAATCCTTAAAGGCAATGAAATAGAAACGCAAGTGCAACAATAATTCCTGACAAATAAGGCAAAAATGTGACCAACTGCATATCCGCAAAGAATTTTATGCAACAAAATAACTTTTGCACAATTATGCCCAAATGAATGTATTGCATTTGAATATAAATTGTATTGAAACGTTCGGCTCGGAGTTTGGTATCGTATTGTGTGTAAATTGTGACTATTAATAACGCAGAGTGGAGTATCAATATGTCCAATCGAATAAGTACCCATCTACATAATTCATGCGTACTTATTTAAATATCGCGAACTGCGCAGGTTATTACCTTATCAAACTGGCATCGGTACCAGTTGACTGCTCCTTCGGTTCTTCTGCATAAGAATTTCTACGTTTTATTATCCATTTATTTGCGGCCACCTTTTTTGAAGACGCTCACGAGGAAACAACCATGAAACCATAAAAACATTCGACAAGGTGTCTCGATGATATGTTAATCAGTTAATTGCGTTAATGAGAACGCTTCAGGTGATGTGACTTGAAACAAGACTCTTAAAATGTTAAAAAAGGAAATTACATTGTGTTCTAATTCGTTACATTTAATGGGAACCGTGCAAGGAGAGGTTACGGCAGGAAATACACATTCAGTTAGTAGATTTAGGGGGATTTTGAGTTAAAAAAATCAATTTTTAAGTTGACAACATTGGAAACCTATTTTTTTAATTTGTATAAAAATCAGACTATGTAACTATGTTAATTTATACCAAAAAATGCGAGTTTACTACCGTGCAGCACCTACAGTTTTTCATATGTTAAAATAACTCATTTTTAGACGTTGTGCTCTCAACAGGTAGATTAATAGGCCCCTTTTTTAAGTCTCACATTACATTATGTTTCACTACTGTGAGTCGACTTTTTGTAATTCAAATTCCTTGTGCATGCGCATGTGGTTTTATAATAGTCACTTAAGTTCATTTGAATTTCTATTTAGATTTGAAAGCTTTGAATTCTAAAATTGGGGTTAACAAATATCAATTTTCATTAATATTTTTGTACAAAACAGAAAAACAGCTGGATATAGGAATGCAATACAAGAAAAATGAAACAAGGAAGAAATAGCAATAAATTTAGAGAAAGGAATGGTTAGCGGAAGAGCAAAAAGTTTCGGAAGGTAAAGGAAGCTTATTACACCCTTTTGATTTACCGAATACTGTACTATAGAGAATAATGTCTTATTATTGTTAGTAACGAAGCGGTTTCGGATATGGATTTTTTATCATATTTTTTAACATGAAATACCGAGTTAAAATGTTTCACGCACATTTTGGGACAGCCTATACGTCAACACATTAGCTGAGTTATAGTCGTAAAAAATGGATTGATATTTTCCAGTTTATGAAAATAACTCTAGCGGAAATTGTTATATTAAAACACAAACACAGCATTTTAGATGGTTTAATTTATTTAAGCATTGAAAAGTACACACAAACATTTGGAACTTTCCATAAATAATAAAATTTCGGAATTAATTAATTAACTATATTGGTATACGTGGGTTTCATCTGGCAAGTGTTCTGGCATAGTATAATGTGTTGCTCCATTAACAGTAATAGACTTTAAATGCAGGGTGACCAAATCTTGTCCGGCGAACCATTGCAATATTGATCAGACAATTTCATCATCATTAGAGTGTCTTTGGAAACTCTCCCACCTAATCATTTTATCATTATATGCATATTATACAAGTAAATGTCTAGACAAGGAGTGTATGATTTATGTATATTTTATTTATAAAATTTTAAAATTTACACTTACAGTTTGTGTCATCATAGACGACACGGATAAAGACTTCCCTTCAGCTACTGTGCCACTGCGACCTGATCCATGGTTCACATTTGAACACTTTTAAAAGCAGTTCCGTTCCATGCTTTTTAATTTTTTTCCATAAACTGGGAATTCAAGCGGCCGATGGACAGTCGAACATCCGCCTTTTATAAACTTTATCCTGTTAAGGACAAATTGTATAGTTTCTTGCAGACTTTAAATGAGTCATTTTCAAAGTATTTGCTTTCATATTTTTATGTCTTGCTATTAATCAATTTCTTTGCAAACATTGGTATCCTTGCGAAGTTTGAAACGTTGGCTTTTGCTCTGCTCACTTTCACTTAATTACGATTGAGTTTTCAAATGACATGAATCAATATTAGACATAAATATGCCATATAGCACATGTCTACTAATTGCTAAGCCAAATACCAATCCAAAGTAACGATAGAAAAAATACTGAAAATTGAAATTTTCAAAAATCTGCTGTTTTTTTTTCGGATTTTTCGATTCCTCATTTTCAACAGTTTTCGAGATTCTTCTTCGAAAGGTTAGATCTTTCTTGCATTTGCTACGGGAGTAGGTTCTAACTATTAAAATGCGAATGCTTTTACATCCTTATTATTAACTTTTCAAGACGAATTTAAGTATGTTTTTGAAACGGATCTGATACGAATTTCATACTGGTCCGGCTTCCCTCGCAACAGAAATTTTAGATTCGGGTTTGAAGATCTTCATTTAAACTGCAGGTGGATGTTAAAATGCAAGTTTGCAACCGGGTTTCACAAAGTCCATATCTGCTTCTAAGACTTAATATTATTGATTATATGGGTATATAATCGGAATAACTGCATGTAAATAAACGTACTCTCCATTTGGTTTGTCTTCAGTCGAGATCAGCCTATTCTTTAGTACCGAAGTCATGAAATCGAGCAGCTGGCATATGTCCTTTTCAGAACTAAGACCGTTTTTCGTTTTTGGAAAGTCACCAAGATAAGACTGGCGTATATATTTGCATCATCTGACATTATGCATGGCATTGTATTACAATCGAGTGATTCGTTATGGATGGTATAAATCCCACGATCTGGTAGGGCATATCCCTCGGATGTATGTATATATATGCTACTAGTTGATGGACGTATTGGCAGCAAACAACCTCCGTATTATTTTCACCAGAAGTCACTCATGCGCGAAATATTTATATAGTTATCGCGCTTTACGTAAAGTACAATCAGTGCCAAACTCTATAATGAATCCGATAAGGTTTGTTGATAATGAGAATAAATGAATTTTCTGAAACTGATTGGTACAATGGGGTGATACTAACAGCAAATTGCGTGCTAAATTAATTATTCACTAATCAGGTCAGTTTAGTACTGTAGTTTAGATTTGTGATGTCAACACGTACATACGCGAGTTATCCACCTATTCATGTTGCTGATAATGTCGAGCATAATCACACGCAAATCCTTAAGAACTTACAGCGACCAGCTTTGAATGATTGATAAAAACCAAATGGCCTCAATCCTAACAAGCATAAAACGCAAATAACAATCAATAAAAGACACTTGCTGAAGCAAGTGGAATAAATTCATGCGGCAACGAAAGAAAGAGGGGGTTAAAATGACCGAATAAATTTATTAGAAAATGTTGAAATGAAATGAAATGATGCAATTACGCACATTTTACGGGGAGCAAACGTGATTCGTATTCAAGCGGTGTCTCTACTTATTAGTGGTCTGCTATAGCCCAGTTATAAGCTGTCTAAATCATAGACGTAGCACATTATTTCGGAAATTCCAGGCAATTGATCAAAACACTGTTTATGCCAGCTCAAAAAATGATTAAAGGTTTCAATAAATCAAGACTATAAATCAAGTATAGCAGACATAAACTCGAAAAAGAAGCATAGTTTCGTTTCTAATTGGCCTCTTGCTTAGACGAGTATTCTACGCCACTGAATAAAATTGCCCCGACACGTAGAAGCTAATTGCTAAGTGCAGAACGTGCGTACAACTCTTTCCTGTTCTGTCGGTTTGTTGGAGTGTTATTGCCAAATTTAACGTCAACAAATGTCCCGTATTGGAGCTATTTTAAAGCGGACTTGAAAATGTTATTTAATTTTTATTAGTGCATGATAAAAAAAAATAACCAGAGAATTATCGTAAAAGGGCAAAATTCATTTCGAACAGCTTTTCCCCTTTAGTATAAGAATTTAATAATAAGGGGTGAATTTCAATCCTTTGAACACTGACGTTCTTGAGGCAATCTGCAAATTTATTATCGCGTGGTGAAAGTTTCAACGTTAATGACTGACAATTGTAATTAAACAATAATGAATGTTCATTTAAATAAGTAAAATGATTTATCATAAAAATATGGTCTGAGTTTCGGCGAAAATCCAAAAATAATGTAGTAATTTTATTACGATATGTGCCCAAATTGGTTTGAGGTTTTGAAAGCATTGCATAAACCAAGATTAATGAATGGTCGGCCGAATGACAAATTATATTGTTAACCTTTTGTCCGTTAATTGACAGAGGCAAACTCATAAATAATGACCAATCTGAAATGTATTTTGTTTGCTGATCCTCTATACCATTATGTACAAATATTAGTTTCCGATATTCCGAGATTTCACGTTCGTCGAGTGCGTAATTACTGAGTAAAAAATCCACAGTTTACTGTAGTAAAAGTGGAAACGACTAAGCAACGCATAAAAATCCTTTAAAGTGGGTGTAGAGACGAGATATAATAAGAAATCGGAACTTTGTTTGGTTTCTAAAGTCGGCTTTGTTTATATGGGTAGAAGGAACCCAACTGTTTTGACTAAATAAACATAATCATTTAGTTACTATTGTTCTTCCGTTTCAATAGCTTGCGCCCACCTGGCATCTTGTAATCTATACACATCTCCGTAACCATTGCACAAAAAGTCAAAATACGACTTTTCGCGAGAGAGTTAAAAGCGTATTATTAAAATAGTAAATAGAATTTGGAGTGAATACAGTTTGTTTTTGGACCCGGGAAAGAATTCCTTTCCTTAGGGGAAGAGTAGCCATATTGCATTCAAACTGAACGAAAGTATTTTTATGGTCAGGCCGTATTTCTCAGGGAGGATATATTAGTTTCATTTCGAATGAATTGCAATCCATCTGGGGGAACGCGAGCGGAGAAATCATTCTCACCCACAATTAATGACAATCGAAATTAAAAACGTAAAACGTTATTGTTTCCAATTGATTTGCCACCCTCGACGATCTTCTAATTCCTTAATATCGAGCGCAATTTATACAGGATTTATTGAAAATTGCCTTAAAAAGGAAAAACAATGAACTGGAACACCGGGAGGAAATAAAGCTGTTAAAGAGCAATTAGGGCCGAGAAAAATCAAACCGCAGGACGGCAAAGCGGAGAGTATGGTCATTAAAATCACGAACCCAATTTCCCTCATAACACGGGGCATTATGTTAGCATTACAGAGACAGTTAAAATCTGTTAGTAAAAGCTTACATATGATTTGTTGTTGCGGGTTTTCGCCACCACACTGCGAACATTCCCAATAACGATCGTGATTATTTGGTCGAAGTCATATTCTTTTGTTCCGGAAAAATACCAAATACCCATTACCACCACAATTGCGATTTGCCAACGCAACCTCAATCAGAATTACAATGAAACTTGTGTTTTGTTCATTATGCTTCTAGCAAATGAGATCCGAACATGTACCAGAATTTAAACGTAAAGGTGTGGGCTTTAAAAAAATCAACAAAAAGATGTTGTCAATTGTACTTTCTCGACATTTCTCGCCCTAAAAACGTTAATCTTTCGCGAAATAAAAATAACAATCAGAAGACGCCTTTCACTTATCAGGGCCTTCTCACCCCCGGAAAAAGTTGCGGCAAATTTATATAAAAGAGCTCTCTGCGGCACCCTTTTCTAATATCTTTGGTAATTTTCATTTTTCGCCGGGTATTTCGGTTAAAAAAGACCGTATAGCAATAAAGGCTGATGCATCTTTTCAAGTGCTTATGATAATCAAGGCGGTTAACACCCATTTGTTAAGCCACGGAGGTCCCGTAATTGATTCTTAACAGCCAAATAAAAAAAATTTAAACTGACTTCGAAATCCTCGTCCCTCCTCATGAATTCCCGGCGAATCAGTGTCAGTAGTCCTTGAATGATGTTCTCCATCCTCCGACATCTGCGTATCCAAACTCTCCTCCTTCACAGATGAACTCTGAGGCTGCGGAGAAAGTGAAGTACTAGCCGGAGAGCACGAGTCCGTGCCCCGAGGGCTCGGGCCCAAAATTCTTTCATCAGAGGGAGAAAATATCCCTGTAACAAGTAGAGTAGGTTTTCAATTCTGCTATTTCTGGTTTTACAACATTTTTCTGGTTTTAAACTACAAAAGGTCTTACCGTGGTTGTGTCCAGGATGCATGCCCTCATTGTTCGTTTCAATTTTCAAGCATTTAGGAGGTGCGAAAGCAGAAGGAGACGGAAAAGATTTAAGGTCAGCCAGAGGGCGGAAGGCCCCTGAACCCAAGGACAAGCCGGGGTGAAGGAACTGGGGTTGAAGGTGGTTGAGAATGTGGGCTGGAATACCACTGTAAGCTTCCATGTGTCTCAAGCCAAAAGAGGAAGCCGAGAAAGGGCGGTGCAGCTCTTTTTGGGCCTCCGACATTACAAACTGAAATCAGAAGAGAGGACTGGGGTGTATCACTTGTATAATGACAAAAAAATTTCGTAATACGAAAAAGTTTTCATTTGAAATCTTCAAAAATTCGCAGAAAAATGTATTAATGTTATAGAAGCTATCTCAAATATCGTCCCAGATGTAAGTACTGTATGTATGTGCAGGACAAACAGATATTGACCAAATGCGAAAAAATCAGGAAATATTTTTTGCGAGACACCTCAAATATGATCATATGTACCTATTTGTAATAAGAGATTTTGAACATTTCCATTCACACACATTGATTGAACATTCAATCTTTATAATAACCTGAAATGCGGGTTTTCACCGTATTCACAGATCTGTAACCCCTAAACATTTTGAGTTTTTTTTTAGAGAAGGTGGGAATCTTTTGAAGACACCTGGCTTCAATATACAGCCAGGTAATGTGGGATTCGACTGACCATTACGTCGCCCGCCTACTCACTAAAACCACCTTCCCACTTCGTTCCCGATATCGTCTTTTGGCATTCTGTCAGGGCAAACATTTTGAGTTAGAACTCCTTGAGTCCTCCAGTCTATACAATGTGTATCAAATTGATCTTTCATTATATTGGGATCTAGAAATTTATAAGCGTTCTAAAACCTGTCAATCGTGTAATAATCTAGATAATGATCTTAATAATGTATAATAAGCATTTTTTAAAAACATTAAAAAAATCGTTTATTTTAAAAGATACTACATTTGAAATTTCATAGCAAAGTATCGGTATTCTGAAAACATTAACTTTTATTTTTTTATTATTTTATTGCGACCATGTTGGGTCTTTTATTTTCGACTGGGAAGTAAAGACTATTTTTCAATCATGTATAACAGCTTTATCAAAACTTCATCAAATTCATCAAAGCAGCAATGTAGTTTTTACCGACACATCATAGATTTCTTCACTTCTCAGAATACGAAGTTGTCTTTACGAATAGTTTGGAACAAAATTAAAATGCGACTATATCAAAGTCAAAACATGTGATGAAAAAGGTGACGGCATGTATATGCTGATTACTAAATAAAAATTTAATTTAAAAGAGTTTCACATTATTGAACTAAAGAAAAATATTACATAGTGCAATTTCAAATTCATCAGATATGTCGAAAAAACAACTGAAGTTCCTGTTCAACCAGCTCGACGACCTGAGCCGCATTCTTTCGATTTATGATTTCATATTAAAACCAGTTATAATTCAAAAATTACTCAATTTTTAATATTAATATAGTTAATATTATTAATACTAAACACTAAGTAATTTTTAAATCAAATTAAGACAAAAATCACTCTAAAACAAATAATAATGCGTTTTGATTCGACATCACAAATCAATAGAAAGCGGTTTTTAAATAAATCCTCCCGACTTTTATTTATTTGGATATTTATGAGAAAAAAGCCTTATATGTATTTATATATTATATATATATATATAAAACTATTACTTAAAATTTGATCTAATTGGAGTAGAGGAAAGTTTTAGAAACTAGATTTAGAAGACCCATTTTAGTTTCAATTATTAGAAATACTGTATACACATATAGTTAATTCAGTTTACTTCAGGTTACTTCAGTTATATTTGTACATATTTACTCATTTCATATAATTATTAGATAGTCTTGGTAGAGTTGTCATACCTTCATTGCAACAAGAAAACTGAAAGTTGATTATGGTTCCAGAAAACCAAAACGTTGTCTTCAATTTTTAACTTTACAGGGGTATCTCAGTCTCAGAACTGCTTAAGAAACGTTTTCACAGAATTCAGTTAGAAATACAGAAAAGTAGGAGCCAATAAGTAGAAACTTATTTCGCAAGGTTGGCCGACATTCTCTTTCCATTCCTATTTAAACGCTCATTTCGTTTGAGGATTTTCCACTGATTTTTTCTTTTTTTCTTTTTATTTATTTTAAAACATTTGAAAGTATCGTTTGCTAGAAAATTTATACAAAGTGAAAATTTTTTTGAAATTTACTCTAAAAGCAAGTTTTCTTTTGTATAATTAAATTTATGTTTTAATGCTAGAAAGCGATTTAATTATAAAAAAAAATATTATTTTATAAACATATGTTTCCTAAGAATTTACGAAAATATCAAGAATTTCATGAAGAACGTCAGCAATGAATTCCTTAAATAATCGAATTTTTATCAAAACTATGGGGAAAGCATAACTTTTTCAGTGGGGATTTTAAATTAACGGTAAACGCTCAAATTAACAGCTGCATATGAAATAACCAGATCGCGTGACAATAAGGCAATTCCGCAGTTAGACTTACGACCTTATTAAATTTTGTAGTGTCATACTGAAACTTACCTGCGGATTGAAGGGTCTCTGAATCCTGAGGGCATCTTGCAAACCGCCGGCGGCTTGCGAAAACACAACCAGAGCTGGCGAATTTAAGTGCGCCGAGTTGGGGACATACGCGGAATTCTCCATAATTCTGGAAAAATTATAAAACTTCCCTTAACTTATTCACAAAACAAACATACGTGTAACCAAAAGAAATGCATTAACTGATCATCAGGGGAAGCACTAAGAATTTGCTCACTAGTCATACTGTTGACACTAAGAAATTACCTGGAGGTTTGGCACCGAATTGAAATCGCGTGATGGTCGACAAATTTCAAGCGACGTAGGTCAACATTTCACTCAGCATCGCGATTCAAACTGACAGGAGCTGCGCCCCACTCTGTGAAAGCACGTTGTTGCTCCGTCCTCTGCGCCGCAAGCTCGCGCAACATGTGAAATAATGGGCACCTCCTACCCAACCAAAACGAGATAGGAGGATCTTTTGCCTGAAAACCTATAATCATGTCATTAATTTTGTTGTTTTACATTTATTTTTACTCTCACCTGCTCTTTGGACGCGGCCGCGCCGTTGGTAAAAAGGCGCTCAGCAATCGGCATACTCGAACGGTATTAATCACTTTTCTGTTTGTTTTATACCTTTAAAATGTTGAATTATTATTTTAAGACGGTGTTAACTGAAAGGCGTGACAATCTGCGCGAGATATAGTTATTTTAAAGCGTAATTGTGGTGCGCCCTAGATTCAGTCGAGGCTAACACCAATTAGACATTTCGCTACTAAATATCGGGGATAAAAATAAGTGTATATATTTTTAACGCCTTAGCAGAAATAATTCAATATTTGAGAATTATGAACAAATTCGGCAGGTTCAACAATAAGCCTGTTTAACGTATCTTGTATCCACTAGTTTACCATAATTATCTGAGTAACATACTACCTTAACAGACTGCTTGAGATGTTTACTGATAATCACCCCTATGGCGGAACACTCGTGTTGGTGAGATGGTCATAAATATTGTCCTATACATTTGAGGCAGAATGTTCACCCTTTCATTTGTTTTTTCAAAATGTTTGAAAATTTTCAACTTTTTAAATTTTACCAATTTTCTTGTATAAAAAAATACTTAATTTATTTTACTTTTGAAATTTTCAATTAATTTAAAATAGCTTCTTTGATAATAGCGATTCATTATTAAATGGAACGATGTAAGCATCATTCCATTTATTTTTGTAACCCTTATCAAAGGTACGCTTACATTAATTTGACCTATGAAGTTTTTTATTTATTGGCTTCATAAGGGATTCTTGCGCAATACATGTGAAATACATACATCATACTACGTGTGTTCAAAGACATCCGCAAGTGTAAACATAGCTCGCATTGGCCTGATTAACATAAACAGATAAATAAGAGTAATGATTTAACTAAATCTCAATCTCGTAATTAACATTAATTTATAGCAGGGCAGTTTAAATATTTTCTGTCCTGATTGAATTCCTGTTAGTCCTGTATAGGGTTCTGATTAGCATAGAGCGTTTTCACGTAACTTTTTACTTTCAATATAAACAAAAAAGAAAGAAGCTGAATTTTTAATGAATATTTTCGCATAAAACTCAGCCTGAGGAACTAAAATTACTAGATTATTATTAAATATGTTTGTTTACCAGTTTCTGTACAATGACCATTAATCTTCATACATTTAAAAACAATGTAATATTTAGTGTAGTTTATTTTAAATATTTTGTTGTTTAAAAACAACCAAACATTAATTGCTTAAATAAAGCAAGCACATGTTAATGTTTCACATTACCGTTTTATATGTAATAATAGAATTAAAATGTACATATAAAACACTCTAACAATTCCTCGTTTCTATCTTGGGGAATAACAAGGTTTTTATTGAAAAGTTGTTCTCAGCTGCTGAAAAAACGAACTTTCAAAGTGTTTCAAAAATTTTACATATTCACAACTCATACGCTCATATGTTTTAGCTCTGTTTTTTTTTTTACTTTTTCACAGGCATTGAAAATGGTTACAGATTTGTTATTGAAACATTAATAAAAGTTTTCGTACTAACCTTTAGTAAAAATATTTTGCGTTAGTACCGATTGAAACGGACAACACAATTTGTATTAGTTCATTTGTTTCACACACTAATATAGCAAATCCTGGAGCTATCAGTGGAGTTTATTTCGGTGTAATTGGCCTTGCCGCAAATTTGTGTTTGTTGAAGGGTACTGGGTTCCGAATTTAGTTTGTCAACAAAGTGAAACGAGTATTTCAATTTCCTGGAGTCTTATTGGATGACCTAAACAATATTACAGATTAACAGATTAACAATGGACAAATTGGAACTGTTAAGCTGTAAGGCTTTATTTCAAGGTCTTCATGAAAAATTTTTTGTACCTATAAAGTTGATTTCATACTGTCCGGGTAAATCTATTTACCCTGTATTGCACTGTGTCGATTTGGCGTTGGTCAATCGAAAATTGTAGTATCTGATACTGCAATGATATTGTTACTCAACATTAGTTAGGTTTAATTGGGAATCTATAGTTTGAAAAATTGTGGCCATCTACATTATTTATTTTTTTTAGGACTGTGGCCATAGTGGGAGTTAATTTTAACTCGAGAATAATTTGAAATACATTTGACACTGACAGGTTTTAATAAATATTAAATTGCGGTCGCCATATTTTCAAGGAACATTATATTATCTTAAATTAACACTTTTTTTTTGTAATTGATAATTAAATGTTAATACAGTAGTAACAGACTCGGTCCCTGACGATACCTCGTATGTAAAAAACCTGTACTGAAATAAATTACTTGCTGCACTTGTGACTTAAATAACTAAAACAGCACATTAACAATTTGGTCGTAATAAAAAAGTAGAATATGTGATATACAGACTGGTTACTAGTTAATAATTTCACTTATTTCGAGATTTGTATTGCTTGTCAAGACATTGGATAATATAGCGTAATCGTGTCTCTGACATTTCAACGCCTGCTTCAGGTTTTTTCGTGATTACTTTTTATGTCGTAAAGTTCTAGACAACTCGATCAATTTTCATGGTATACACTATACTTACAATTACACTAAAGCTACCTCTATTAAGTATTGCTCTGACTAAAGGTAATAATCAAATGATCGATACTACTGTTGCCCTCTTTGAAACAGCTTTAGAAGGTCTAGCCTAATAGTATTCTGTTTCATTCTGTAATAGTTACAGTTCATGGACACGATTGGTGCAATTTCTCATTGATTTAATTTCATTTTCAACCAACCAACGGTCTCAAGGAACGTGTCTTTTGAGTTTTTAGGTCCCCACCATTCATTATTTAGCCTATATGTGTTCAGTTTTTTAAAATACAAAATTTTACTCCAAAACTATTTTAAAACACTAGCAAGACGAGCAATTTTTATAAAAAGCAAATTGAACATAATTATCAGTTATCACCCAACTTTTATCCAGTCAAGTTAAGAAGACAACCTAACCTAGAGCTTAGGCTCGAAACAAATTTAATATTTAACTCTATAAATTTCTGGTGCAGCCAAGATAAAAATGAAAATATCCCATACTATTTGTGTCATAGTTTTTGTCATGACTCTAAATTTCATTGGCATACACTCTGACGGTAAAGTGAAAAGTGATAAAGCCCAAAAAATTAAGCTGCCTCCTTGCAGAGCTTGTAAAGCATTTGTTGAATCGTTCAATAAGGTGAGTACAGCCACATTAACCAACTGAGTATCTATAGTACCATCCATCAATTTTTACCAGGGAGTAGAACGAACGGCCAAGTTTAAATTTGAAGGTGGTGACACAGCTTGGGAAGAAAAGAACTTAGGAAGCTATGCCAATAGTGAAGTTAGATTTGTAGAAATACAAGAAAAATTATGCTCAGAAGTTGTAGAAGGTAAAAATCAATGCTATCAGTTGCTTGAACAATATGATGAAGCTCTTGAAACATGGTGGTTCAAGAAGCAGAAAACTGAACCAGACCTGGTTAAACACCTGTGCATTGACAACTTTAAAGTATGTTGCCCAGAACTGCATTATGGTAGTAATTGCACTCCATGTCATGGCTTTCCTGATAACATTTGCAATAAGAACGGAAAGTGCAAGGGTTCAGGTACTCGTAAAGGAAATGGGAAATGCTTTTGTGACAATGGCTATATAGGAGATTACTGTGATATTTGTGCAGATGGTTTTTATAATTCTTATAAGGATGATGAGAAAATTCTATGCACTCCTTGTCACAAATCATGTGATGGAAAATGTACTAAATCAGGGCCTGAAGGATGCCAGAAGTGTAAAGAAGGATATTTGGAAAATAAAGATAGGGGATGTGCAGATGTTAATGAATGCCTAATGGGTAAAGCCCCCTGTACCAACACCCAGTTTTGTGTTAATACTGAAGGCAGCTATAGATGCTTGGACTGCCACCAGTCTTGTCTTGGCTGTGCAGGAGATGGCCCTGATGAGTGTGTCAATTGTGCACCTGGCTATAAAAAAAAGGAAAAGCTATGTGTCAGTAAGTTTTCTCAGCCCTCAAATTTAAATTATATTTAATAGTAACTTTTTAGATGTTGAGGAAGAGGAGAAGAAAAGTTACATCTCCACCATCAGATATGTTACTTATCTTGGTCTTTGTGTTTGCACCTATATTATTTTGCAGAAAAATGTAACAATAGCAGCAATAGTTGGATTGTGTGTAGCCATTTACATTACTTTATCAGAATATGTGGCAAATTATTTATTGGCACACAGAAATGCTGATTTGAAAGATCAACTTACACAGCAACTTAACAAAGCTTTTGGGGGTAGTTAAGGGTTAAAAGGCATTTAGCATGAGTGAGAGTGTGTATGAAAAATTGGAAATTGGGTACTTCCACTTTAAAATGTGTTGCCAAATACATATGTGTTGTGGTTCCTTTGCAGTTTTGCCTAATGTGACAATGAATTTCTTTAAAATTAGAATAAGTAGAGATGATTTTATTAGCATAATTTCTCTTAAAGAATTGCAAGAAAATTTTATTTCTGTAGTAATAAAGGTTCTAGTGTGGGAAATTGTATTTGGTGTGTCTGTAAGTAATTTATTTGTATAAAATAGTATTCCCAGTTATAATGTGATATTATTTTTTAATATTTATGTTGAATAAAGATTGTTATTCATAAGAAGGTTTTATAGTTTGTCATTCTCTTGAGACTCATTTCATTTGCTTCTGTAATTCCTTAATAAATATGACTATTAATGTGTAAAGGGCCAAACAAATTTTTGTGGTATCAGATATTGGATATCAGACTAGATTAATACATTTGTAATGCCCATATGGCTAGAGATACCTCGTCTTAATTAGCGGGAAATATCAAATCCCCACTTCGGGATTTCAAAGCTTCAATGAACGACAGTTTTACATTTAATATGTCTTAGAATAACTTAAAGCTTCCCATAAAATTAAAATATATTTAAAGTTTCCTGTAAGCTTTAATAATTTCTTAATTGTCCTGAAAGACTTAATTTTTGTGGTGAAGTCTCAAATTTAGCGAGATAACTAAGTTTTGTCTAGGAGCTTTTTCAAATTCTCGTGACTTTATAAGTAATACAAATATTCTCAAGACTCCAGGATTTTAATGTAGAAATCACAAGTTTACGTAAGGTTCTGATCTACTAAAAGATCTCCAAAGGTCCAGAAATCTTTAGGCATATATCTGTACTGAAAATTATAGATAGAGAAGTCCCTCAGTTATCTTGAGAGTTATCAAATTTGGATTAATTGCTGAACAATTCAATGGGCGTCGGTTTTAAGTCTCTTGACACCTCCAGTATTTTTTTTATAATTTAAAAAGCCCCTTTCAATTTTCCTGGGTAATTCCTAAATTTATCGAAGTTTTTGTAGCAAGTGGATCACTTTTGTCTCTTTTTGTTCTTCAAAACATAGAAAGACATCGCTAATTCGTATTTTAACAAAAGACAATGACGTTTAAATGAATTAACATGCAATTTTGGTTATGTTAGTTATACATACATGTTTTATGATCGTGTTCATGTATGGAAAATAAATCCGCACAACAAATATTTGTTTACAAAATGATATTAGCTTAACTCAAGATTCGTGACAAAACTCATGTTTATTGTCTGAGAAAACAGCTTAATGAGGGACGAAGAGGCAACAGCGTATGTAATTCGTTTATTGATATAATCTTATCAATTAATTAGTGCAACAACCTTAAGATTTTGTTTTTGTAGAGATAAAGAGGAGGAGAGTAGGAGGAACTCTCAAGAAAGACGTGATTCAAGCCTATCGAGGCCTAAACACTCAGTAAGCTCGAAGCATTCAATTAGCTTAGGTCATTCTGAACGCACAACCAGCCCAGTACATTGTGAATGCACAACCTGCCCAGAACATTCTACACGCATAAGCTTTAGGTGCGAAGATTATTCACTCAGCTCAATTGGACTGGGAGACTCACAGAGCCCCATTCCGACTTATGTCACAAAATTATCAGTGAATTCTCAGTCTAAACTTACTAGATCCTTGTTAAACTCTCCATTTGAAAGCATATGGACTTCTAGCATTGTTCCTTGTAGCCCTACAAACGCTCTTAATACCTCCACAACTGTCACTCACTTTGCTTCAGATAGTGAGATAGGAAACTTGCCAAGTGTTCATGATAAATTTGAGGCTGCCAATGATGTCACAGTAGATACTATCAGCATCCCATCAGCAGTAATTTACCCAGTATCAGCAAGCAAAGCCAGATCATTCTCAAATCCCTCTCATAAAATGGTAAGTTCCTTTTTTATTTGGCAAATTATCTACAGGTCTTATGTGAAAATTCTCTATTTAGAGCTTAAGGGAAGTTATACGTCAAGGCCGAGCAGTATCAAGAAAACAGTCTTCTGAGCAGATTGCAATGGAGAGTACAGTTGATGATCCATACAAACCAACCTACAATTTGAGGCTTGTTGATAATCTTCTTACTGGTTATTGCTTTGTCCCCAGTGACATGCATAGGAGTAGGTGGGATCCATTACACCCAGAATGTCCACCAAGATCAAATTGCATTCACGCCGCGTAAGTAGCAGTTATTATGTTAAGTGGGTATTTGGACAAATTTTCATTTTTTACTAATAAAATTTTATAAACTAAGGATCACAGGTTGTGTTATTAAAAGCTGTAATATCTCACATATACTTGTTAAATCTACAAAATTTCAAGCATTACTACGTTTCATTTAACTGAGTGATTTAACATTTATGTTCAACTTAATATCTCTGTTATTATAATATGCTGAGCTATGATTATGGTTGACAAAGTTGGAACAATATTTGTAAATTTAAATGGTTTTATTCTCCTTACAGCTTAGAAAGTCATCTTGACCGCTTTCACATATTTACTGACAAAGACATGATAGATATACCAGACACTCAATTATTAACATTAATCCATTCAAAGGATTATGTTGAGAATATAAACAAATGCTGCATTGAAGCCCTGGAAGAAACTGCTGCAAAATATGACAGCATCTATTGGGATCATGTAAGTTTCCAAGTAGAATTTCATCAAATAAAAAATAAAATACGAAAATTTTTAGGAAAGCTATATGTGTGCAGTAAAGGCTGCGAAAATGGCGACAACAATGGCGAAAAATGTTGTTGAAGGAGTTGTTAAAAATGCCTTTTGTAATATTCGGCCTCCGGGGCATCACGCTGGTACTGAAGTACCTAACGGCTATTGCTTGTTCAATAATGTTGCCATTGCGACGCAATACTGTTTGAAAAACAAATTAGCAGAGAGAATATTAATAGTGGATGTTGATGTTCATCATGGGCAGGGAACTCAAAAGATGTTTTACCAGACAGATGAGTATGTAGTTTTTTTTTTATTTAAGTTAACTCAGTTACTAACAATTCAAACGAAAACGGTGAAATTTAAGCCAATTTCAAAATCAAAAAATGCCTTGGAAATATGTCTTAATTAGGAGGGACTTTTGGCTCTTTGAAAGATTTGGAATGGATAGAGATTTTATTCAGAATAAATTTGATTTAGAATTTGACCAAAAATTTCACCATTTTTTATTCAATTGTTGACTACTAGATAATAATTTATATTTAGTAGTGCAATTTTTTATTGATTTTTAATATTTAATTTTATTTTGATACTCATTTAAGAGTTTTGTACATATCAATCCACCGTTACGAAAATGGTATGTTTTGGCCGAATTTACGAGAAGGAAGTTTTGATCACATAGGAGACGGAAAAGGAAAAGGGTATAACGTCAATATCCCTTTAAATGAAACAGGACTTAATGATATAGATTATATTGCAATTGTAATTAACATTATTCTGCCAGTAGCGTATGAAGTAAGTATAAATTTGTGAATAGAATTTGCAGCCAGTAGGAGTATTTTTGTCAAAACCGCAGCTTAGCAAAATATATTTTCCTTTATAGTTTGACCCTACAATGATTATTGTGTCCGCCGGCTATGACGCCTGCATTGGATGTCCCGAGGTAATTTTTTATGTTCGTCTATTTTCTTTTAGTACAATCCGGACATAGTAGTAATATCAGCTGGATATGATAGTTGTGTGGGTGATCATAAGGTACATTCTAACATACTTTTACACATTCTTACATTCAATTGTTTAATTACACTTTATTGTAATGTAAGAAAAAAACTAACATCTTTGTAATAAATGATTTTAGGGGGAGATGAACGTTACTCCAGCATTTTACGCACATTTGGTTAGTTTACTGGGTGGCCTAGCGGGGGGCAGAATTCTCGTCGTCCTGGAGGGAGGTTATTTTTTATCAAGCCTCGCAGAAGGAGCTTTGCAAACAGCAAAAGCATTACTGAATGACAGGATTCCTCCATTAGAATACCATAAGAACATAAATCCCTCAGTTATTGATACAATTAATGACGTCAAAATTGCTTTGAGCCCATATTGGAAATGCCTTGGGCAAACGATACAAACTTGTGTGGTGGAAAACGCCCTAAATTATGACAGGTTTTTGGACCCCGAACATTAATCGGTTCTAGGAGTATTTGATATTTCTTCTTTAGACATAATAAACACGTTGCAGTAGTGAGGTATTATGGGGAAGTACTTCAACCACCATTTCCTACAAGAGAGTGCTATCCAAAAAATTCAGAAGAGAAAACTGAACTTCTGGAGAGGAAACTCGATTATCTGAGAGGTAATCTAGAAATCGTGTTAATGCCAATTTTGTGACACATTTTGTATAAATTCAGGATTTTACCACACCAGACATTGCCGGGTGGGTTACATGATTAATGAAGTAGCTTCAAGTCATGATATGAAAGAAGGAAAATGGTTTGAAATCCAGGAACGTCTTTTTAATGTCGTTGCAAAATTGGAATTCTTTAAAGAGCTGCAAATGATGTGGAAATGTAATTTCACACAGGTAAATATTGTTTTTTGTCGGAAAAGGGTTTTGGGAATTACAAACATTCATTATTTTTTATTTTCCCAAAAATATTATTCTTGTTGAGTTTTTATGGTGTATTTTTCTCCTATTTATATTATGCCATATGATGATGTTGAAATTTAGGAAGCCGAAGGCGGAGTTTCAGAATTTTTCCACATCGTGGAAACAATCATTGAAAGAATTCACTCTGCTGACCATATCAGCATGGTAAAATTTGAGGGCCTGGGGTCAAAGACCGACGTGTATTGGACAGGAAGTTCATTTGAGGTGCGTCTACGATTTTTTTGAAAAAATCTCTGTTTATACATGTTTAATTCATAGGTATGCCAGCACTCTTGCGCAATTCTTTGCAACCTCATTTTTGAGTTAAATCGGAACAACCTTACCCATGCAATTGGCTTGATTCGGCCTCCTGGTCATCACGCAAAGATGAATGACTGTAGCGGATTTTGCTTGATTAATAGCGTAGCGGTAGCAGCTGATTACGCTATTAGCCAGATGGGATACAAGAGGCATGTAAAAAAATGTTCAAGTTTAGTTTTAGATTGGGTTTTTTTAGGGTTTTAATATTTGACATGGACGTTCACCATGGTGATGGAACTCAAGATATAACGTATCAGCGAAATGATATTATGTACGTGTCTATGCATCGACACGATCAGGGAAAATTCTTTCCCAATGATTTGGCTGGTAGTCCAACAAAAATTGGAGTAGGAAAAAGTACTGGTTATAACGTCAACGTGGCATTCCAAAAAGTAAGATGACAATATATTTGTTTTTGGTGGTGTTGCAGCTGAATATGTCTGAATTAGTAACGAAGTTACTTTGTTGGCAATGTTTCAACGTTATTATCTTTTTGAGCTTTGTCGTTGTATTACTTAAATTTGCAGTAAATATCTTAATTTTCAGGGAAAGATGGGAAATTCTGAATACATTTTCACATTCATACGGGTGATATTACCCCTGGTCTACCAGTTCAATCCTGAACTCATCCTACTCTCGGCTGGTTTCGACGCAGGTATCAATGATCCTCTATGTAAGTTTTCTTGTTTTTTTGGCTATGATATATGATTTTTTTTCAAATATAGTACAGCAATATTCCTTCTCAGTTTAAAATATATAAATTTTACTTTTGCGAGTTTCAAAACTAATTCTATAAAAACATCTGTGTTAATGACGAATTTTATGTTTAACCGTTGGCCTTGGCAAATTGTCCGACAGGAGCAATGTGGCAGGAAAAATGATAACAATCTACTTTTCTTCTTTCAGGTGGGTACAAAGTAGCTCCAGAAACATTTGGCCACATAGTTCAAATGTTAAAGACCGTGGCTCCAATCATCGTAGCCTTGGAAGGGGGATACAACCTGGAGACGACTTCAATTTCGATGGTCAATGTCGCAAAAGCCTTACTCGGAGAAAAAATAGCGATGCCAGTTTTAGGGAATATCCATCCAGAAGCTTTTAAAACCATGCAGACGACCATTGACTTGATGAAGCCATATTGGCCTATGTTGCAGGTAAATAAAGAGCTACATCTCAAAATTC
The DNA here is from genome assembly GCF_040115645.1 of Euwallacea fornicatus. Classification (NCBI taxonomy): domain Eukaryota; kingdom Metazoa; phylum Arthropoda; class Insecta; order Coleoptera; family Curculionidae; genus Euwallacea; species Euwallacea fornicatus. Next base: position 977,551 of record NC_089543.1, read on the forward strand.
TCGAGCAACCAGATGTTGATAGAATGATGCAAAAATTATATGATTAAGACCAGAGGCTCGTTTCTAGTAGAGCTGAGATATTTTCAGTTTATTATTTTTTATTATTGTTATTTTCTTTTTAACTGTACGACCGGGCTGATATTAGTATTGTGTTTTAAGTGTCATATCGTTATTTAAATCACGATAGTAACAGAAGGTACTATCGGGTCATCAGTAAATTCCAATAATAGAATTCCAAGATTTAAATAATAGATATTCAATAAGTCAGGAACATTTAATAGATTACTTAGCTATTTATGGAAATTAAATTTTTAATATATGATATTTTGCATTTATATACAATTTATGGTCCAAAAATACTTAATGCACATTAGATTTTTTAATGTGAATTTTACATTTTAATGTGACATTTTACTGTTTAATTTCAAGCTAATTAATTAAAGGCGGCCACTAAAGCAATAAATATTAAAGACAATAAGGCGGCAGCTTAAATACTAATTTTTCTGTGATACTAAATAAATCATATCGCTCATCATTAGACTTATTTTACTAATACCAAAGAAAAATAAAAATTAATGCTCATAAGTTTTATGAAGTCTTGTAACAGGTCATTTTAAAATGAGGATCTCAAAATCCATTGTTTTTACCTGACCTTGTAATATTTCATTTTTTTTAACCTCCATATTGATTTTTTATTTGGGACACTCCGTACCGGGTTAGAAATAAGCTAATATTTTATAATTACTATATGTAACTTACAAATGTAGTTATTAAGCGTTTTGAATGTTATTTATAAGCAATTTAAAAGAAATATGTCTTAATAAAAATTAATGCTGAGATTTCTCAATGCAATGTTTACATTCCGCGTTTTAACAGAAAAATATGTTAATACAATGTAAAGAATTTTAACACATTTTGTGGTTTTATTTACAAATGTACCTATTGTCCGACATTTATAAAATACTACAATGATTTCAGATGGTCATCGCCTAGTCAAAATGCGGTAAACTTATATGTCTATATTATAAAATGTTGAAATAAAAGACATTTAATCATATTCAAATTGTTTATAACGAAAAAGATACATATTTCAAAAAGGCACAACAACACTTGAAATGAAACGATAAGGGAAACAATACAATATACCTAACGACTTAATTCTATTCTGTATGAATGAGCTGAAAATACTATATTTCAATTGGATTAGAACTATAAAATTACTTAATGTTAATAGATATCTTTCTTGCTATAATAAAATTGTTCTATTGTGTGTTTTTGGCAGTTAAAAAGGTCCCTGGACCAGAGTTGCTCAAACGTCCACACAAGACTTCGTGAACAACAGCAGTATTCAGTATTATCACTTTTCTGCATATCACAAAACTACCACTATTAATTGGTGTTATTTATTTCTAGAAATCTAATACTCGTCTGCACTTGGCAGTTATGATTTTTTAGAATTCTATATTTATAGTTGACTGCACCAAGCACAGACAAAAAGTAGTATTTTTTAAAGGCACGCTATAGTTAAATAATCATAAGATAATATTCATTTGGCAAATGATGCCTTATAAAGACACGTTTTTATTTGTTTTCGTGCTTCTAACAAACCAGCCCGTTACCTATCGCTAATGGAACTCAACCAGTAGTTAATACTGTTAGTTATTGTTCTAATTATATATATTAGGAATGAGGGCTTTATTATACTTCGCAAGTATAATAACAAGGAAAAATTGAGTGTCTTTAGCCTTGTTAAAAAATTCAATGTTTTTTGGTTAAGAAAGACTAGCTAACTCATAACTAAAATAATAAAAATCCATAAAGTATAAGTTTATAAACCACCAAATCTAATAAATTACAAGGAAAATATCCTACTATTTATGATGAGGAATTAGATATGGTTGTATAAAAGTATACTAAAAATAAAGAGAAACGCAATAATAATTTAACTAAAATCAAAATAAGTGTCAATTGTCTAAGGGTTGAACTCCGGTGTTTTCTTCATCGGCTGCGGTAGCTCTTGGATTTGTTTTGGTTCTGTGAGAAGTATCATTTACCTGAGGAATAAAATTAAAATGTTCTCTATGAGCTAAGAGTGCTCTGTAGACACTGCTCTCTCACTTTCTGAGTGCAAGCTAGGCCCTAAATTTGTGTTAGTTTGGTATGTTTATTTTTTTGGGAAATGTGACTTTGGGTTTGAAACAAAAGAACTGAGAAAATCTGTGAAGAAAAACAATTTAACTTTGAAATACTTTTTTTTTTATCTCATTTGAATTTACAATGTTATGATACACCTGATGATGTTGAAAAATTCGAATATTCCTTCCTTTTACCTTCTGTAATATAAAAATAGGAACAGGGTGAAGCTTTCTGGGATCTGTAATCAACAAAGAGGATCCATTCTAGACATTTTCCAGAAGATTTTTTGTTTATCTACCAAACAAAGCAAAAAAATAGGGGAGTAAAATGAGTGACGAACTAAAGTTAGAAAATCTAGGCAGCCCAGGATTACTAAACTGAACAGAAACTATTAAATTACAAAAAAACTTACATCTCTACAAAGCGCCTTTCTATTCCTCTCAGAGTCATTATCAGACTTTCTCCTCTTCTTCTTAGCAATAATGGATTCCTGTCCACTGTCTCCATCTATTGAATTAGTGGAACTGTCAGAATCTGAGCTAGAACTGGAAGAATTGCTCGAACTATCAGAGGCTACACCTAAATTTTAAGAATTAATATTCTGTAGTGTAATTTTTTAAATTAACATGCCTGATGGTTGTTCGAGATTTATTTGATCTCCTAAAGCCGCAAGTACTGGCTCAGTCGCACGGAGCTTCCTTAGCCACCTTTTAGAGAGTTTTGGACGACCCCTGGCAGTCTTATGCCACACCTAAGTTCAATTATTAATTTGTAAAATAATATTTTTTATCAATACATTTGTGACCTACAACTGGGAAGTTGGTTTTGCTACAGAAATTCTGAGTAACTGCAATTGTAGTGTCTAAGTTTAATACAACATGCCACCATCCTCCAGGAACAAACACCGTCTCTCCAGGCTTTTGTAAAATTTCTATAGGTTTGCAGTCCTCAGGCCAACTCTGCTCTTTAGTTTTGGGATAAATAATATTGAACCAGGTAATTGCCTCATCTCTTTGCTTTCCCCCTTGAACTCCAGTAACTTTCAGAAGTTCTTTAGGTGTGTGGGTTGGAAATAGGCACCATCTATGCATTGCTTGGATATAGTGCAGGTATAAATGAAGTTTTAAATATAACAAACCTTTTATGTCCCACAACTAAAGCATTCCAGGCACTTGTCCCAAGCGGGTCAATATGGATTCCTGTACCTGACCGGGCAGGACCCATTACAAACCACCTGTAAGGGGGTCTGCGACTTTCCCCTGAATACTTAAACAAATCATCCCTAAAGTATAAGGGCACTTCATAGTCTTCTAAAAGTTTTCTTCTACGCTGGTGCTGAAAGAGTTTCAAGGGTTATTGTAAGCTAATTCACAACTGCAATTTATATAGAAAATAGATTTCTTTTTAACAATCAATTGTAAATTAACTTATAAGTGCATAACTGCACCATATGGACATCATATGCATCTTGTTTTTTAAATATTAAAAAACCTCATCTTTTAAAAAGTATTCCAGTATTGTATTTTTTAGATCCAATTTAAAGACGATTGTAACCGGTTTTAATAAACTTTTCCATAAGTTTTGTAACTTTTTTTGGGCAACTATTAAAAAGTAATCTTTCTTATTTGACCCATTAGTTGTTTTGTGAGAAAATTTAATATTCATACAAATAATATTTATTCACAGCATCTTCACAAAGTCATGTTCTAATTGATGAATACTGTGCCAATAAAGACAAGGAGATCTAGTATGCTACTTGAGTTCATGGCAACTTATTGCTGCAGTCAAAATATGTTTTGAGACACAACACAATTAACAATGACTTGAATGATTTGTGTAGTATTTAATATTTATTAAAGGCAACTTTCAAATAAAATAAGAAATACTTGATATGTAACTAGAAGTATCAAATATGATCACTCTCAAATTTCTAACTGAGCGACAATGGACCTCAAAAGTAGCTTTTATCATTTATTTTATTGTACTAAAATTTTTAAATAATAAGACTTTTTTCTCTGTATTAATTGGTAAATAATGAACACACAAAGTTATGTACTTACTTCACCAAAATTGCTATCAAAAATATATAAGGGGCTATCATCTTTAGATTTGAGCATGTAATGAACATAATATTTCATCTTCATTTTGACACTATAACCTTCATTATCTTCCCCACATTTAAACTTCTGGTTACGGTATTTCTTGACCAATTTCTCCAGAGTCCACTTTTCATTGGCCTGCCACCCAATTTGACTCCCAGTGATTACTACTGGCTTATATGGTTGCTCATACTTGGCAATGAACTCTGCTGGAGTAACCCTAGATTGGTCAATCCGAGGACAATTATCCAAGAAATTGTGGAACTTCTGGAAGTTATTGGCATAGTTTTGTTGATACCAAAGTTCCTTGGGGTTCAGTTCTGGAAGAAATTGGGGATAATGTGTTAGGAGGTGGTATCTTCCAGTTTTAAGAGTTTAGGTGCATAACATGTGGAGAATTTTAAAAGCAATAGCCCAAAAGTAAGATATATGGAGTTTATTGGAATATAATTAGTGAAATTTGTTAAATGTAACGGAAAATTGGTAGTTTTTGTAAAAATTTTGAGGTTAGTTTAGGCTGTCGCTTACCGGGTCGGGCCTTTTTCTTAATTTCTTTGATACGCTTTTTAGCTCTGTAAGCGAATACAGCTTCATCCATTACTTGGGACCCAAAATAAAAAAAATAAATATTAAACAACTAAAAATTGTTTAAAATCCAACACAAATCCTTTTAACAAAAATGTGACGTTTCCGTTTGATAGCTTGATGATTTAACAGTTGAAAATGTCGTGTCACTTTATGACAGATACTAGCAGGGCTCCATTCTCATGTGTCATGTGAGAATTTCAATTTTCAATATCGTCAAAACTTATGAAAATGAAACTTTTCCATTTTACGTGCATCTACAGTTTCTTACAAGTTCGGGAAGGTTAATGTTGCCTGATTCGAACCAAGCAAGACGAAATTTCACCAATTTTTTGGTGATTAACAATTCATATTCTCCCCAAAAGATTCTCATATGAATCTCTCACTAAATCGGTATATCTCATTTAAGTTTTACCAATTTAAAAAAGATTGTTAATCAAAATTCAGGTATTTTATTATGTTGCAATTTATGAAGTAGCAACGTCGGATAGTAGAGTGTAGAGCGATATTTATATTGAGCGAAACTATTCCAAAAAAATTGGTATCGTGGAAGATAGAGATATAATCCTTCAAAAATTAGTTTTTATAAATAAAAATAAACAACTAAATAGCATATATATTAACGACTTTATGTGAGTGGATGTAATTAGTGTAAATTGTCTATCGAAATTTTTTGACTAATCAATACCGACAAAAAAATTCATCCTGTTCATATGAAATCAGAGCCTAGAGCCCACGTGTATTGAAAATAATTCGTTAAGGAAGGCTCTTAATGCATAATTTTTTATTCGAGATTTTCTTTTTTTCTCGAACAATATGGGATTTTAATTTTGGAGCGTAGAATAACTATATTGTCCTTTAAGTTCTGAAACTGACATTGTATTTGTATCTATTTTTTCTCAATAATTTTGACATAATATTGTAATTCTAACGTATATTAATAGATTATTAATAATTTCAACTCTCAAAAATTTTATTTAAAAAACCTGTTGACTATTTATCATATTCATTAATATATTTATTCATTAAATAACTGTCTCTAACAGTTACCTGAGTATTGTTTGCATTTATACTATTTAACTGTAAAAATACAATAATTATCAATTAACATAAATGTTGATTTTGGTATATGAAAGGAAATGCTCTGTTGCTTCCTCGGTTCTTCCCATTGTAAAAAATACAATTTTTGCATTTTTATGCCGAACAGAAACTACGTTTCAAATTTAGAAAATTCCGACTGGCTCCGGAAATAATTGAGAGAGACCGATATTTGCGCAAATTGGTTTTATTTTATTCAGAACTTATTTAAAGAGATGATTAAAACTTCTTCTTGGCACTTTTTTGCCCTCTGCAAGACGTGAAAGTTGTTTAATGCGACGTGAAATTTATTTTAAGAAACATTTTCAAATAAGCTCAACAAAAAATAAAAACTACTTCAGCAAATATCGGATGCTTTGGAATATTCGCATACATCGCATGTTTTTTATTTTATAACTTGGTTTTGTTGGGCATGAAAATGCGCAAATTTACTCTAATTTAGCCGACTTCGTATCTCTTATGGTTTTCGCCACTCTCATGGTGAGCAGCGAATTTGCTTAACTTTGTAAAGTAGAATATTTAAAATTGAGAACAAGTGAAGATTAACCGAGATGATGGGAATCAACATCACTAATCTAGAAATTTCTAGGTTTTTCTAACTATTTTTTCGGAATATTCCATTAATATAAACTCAGATATTCTATTAATAGACGCAGAGATATTATAACAATTCGTTTATATGATTCTAACGAATTAGTTGTTAATCCAAGCTAACCAAATTTTCGCCAAAACACATTACAGTCAACGAAATCAGTTCAATTCTACTATCTATTTTTGATATGAAGGGCTGATATGAGACCAACACAAGCTATTAATCGAAACATTTAGGTTATTAACCTGAGTGTCTTTAGGGCCATTAAATCTTGGGGCAATTCTAGCTTACGCATACTATAAAGATTTTTTATAGCTCTCGCCCTTATTTTGTTTCCTTGAAGCTTAGAGGGTCGTTAAGGGCTTTCCAGACCGGCTACCCGCATATGAGGAAAATTAGTCTTTTAATTAAATAAGTTTTATATGTGACACCACCTTAATTTTTGGAGGCATGCGGGTCTTTGATACAAAGATTGGGTAGTCCAGATAAATTCGGATACTTACGAATTAAACAGATTTCCGTCCGGGCGATGTAGGAAATTGCTTACATTTTAAAGTCGCTGAATAGTAATATTTCCTCAGTTTTAAGTAGATATCTAATATAAATGTTTAAATTTTGAGTTAAGGTACCCAAAAATAATTTATCTGTGTAATTTTAAGTATCAAAACGCTCCTGTATTTTTGCATGTTTGAAAAGAGCGGTGCGGGATTTTGGAAACGGTCATGCAAAGGTTTTAAAAATATAACAGCCATTCAATTTTATCGCGAGTTAAAAACAGACTTGGCGATCTTTCCAAATATGCAAAAATACCTGCCCGTTAGCGTAAAATCAGAAGTTACCAAACCTTGAAAATATCATAAGAAAGTATATTCTTTTTTAGTTAAATGTACTTTCTAAAATTTTAATAATGTCAAATTAAGTACATAGTGGCCCTTTACATGCGAGAAAGCATTGAGAGATCCCAATTTAAACGAAATGAAAACCTCAATTCTCATAAGTTTCTCACTCTCATAATCTATCAAAAATTTATGTTGTGAGGACAAATATAATTTAAACTTTTTGTGTATATGAAGTACTAGAGTGTCTTTTTAAACGAAACTACAATTATTTAATTCAAACAAAATCAGCGATTCAAAAAGCTATTGCAGTGCTATAAATTCTTGACTTTTTGCTAATTAAAAATATATATTCCAGGATTATACAAAGAAGCTGGGCGAAACTGTACGTCGAATATTGTAACAGATTGTTTTAATTTTCGAAGAGATATAAATTTAGATTAAATTGAGGTTTCCTTAATTTCAAGTTCAACTCGCTTTTAGGCGGTAATTCAACGTCTGACTTCAGAGGACGCTTAGAAATCTAATTTTTAGCTATCTTTTGCTATTGAGAGTAGATTTTATTTGACTTCAACCTGCAGCAGAAATCCAACTAATAAAATTTAGAAATAAATTGGTTTAATAGCGCTTTCAGATATTCAGAAATAAGAAAATGTACTGAAGAGATATATGGTGAGTTCCTAATTAAATATTGAAGGATTACAGAAAGGAAAAACATACAAATCAATTATATATACTGACAGAAAAAAATTGGGCTATAAAAAACATATACAAGATTTTTACGCGAAAACGTTATCCCTTGTGCATTTCTAACAGGAGGCACGATGCCCATGAAGGGTACACCTGTGAATATATACGCGCCTGGATATCTAACATCCTGAATAAACGGATGAAATTTATTCCAGGTGTTTACTCTGAATGCTGAAAACATTTAAATTAACGAAATTAATTACAGGAAAGCTCAAAATTCCGAAAAGCAAAAGCTTGTCTTGCAAGCGAAAGGACGTGTCTTTGAAGACCGTTTCAGCTAAATTAGTATTCCGATTTTGCACCCCCATACATGCACAAACTCGTAAAAATGGCATTAGTTAAGTCGAGCAGATATCTAGAGAAATGAGACTCTTTTCCAAAGAATCCGTTCCCTTAATTTTCATTCTGGGAATGTTTTTCCAAATCCTCTGCCAATTAAGATTTTGCACGGAGTATGTTAAGATTAGGAACTTTGAAACTTAATTGCGGAGAGAATCTACAGCTAAGTTAGTCCTGATAGCTCCTGTTAAGGGCAGAATACGCGAAGGTGTTAAGCTGAGAAAGGCTCTCGATTAGAGGATGTTCGGACCTGATGCAATCAATTAGTTCATGTTCGATTGAATGTTATTCTAGATTTTAAATACACAGGCCTAATTTATTTAATTTAGCAAGTTTTTAATATTTACTTATGGAAGAGAGATGACTTTGATGTAAACTTTATCGTATTCCCGTCAGAGAGATTTCTGACAGATAATAATCTGGGAAATCTGAGACAATCATTGCAACCTTTGAAGAAGTAAGTGAAGCATATTTACCGATGAACCATCATTATATTTTATTATCATCGGATATTAGAAGTACTTTATATACAGGGTGTACATGAAATAGGGGGACATATTTTAAGTAGTGATTTTACATTAGAAAATATGAAGAAAAGTTGGTGTAAACACGGATCGCTACATTTACTCTATATATTCCTGTATCCTTAAACTTTTATGACAATTTGACACCGAAATATGATTTCTTGTCTAAAATTATATAGAAAAGAACCTTTTGATAAATCGTCGTAGGATGAACCGTTTAAGAGATATACGGCTTTAAAGGAAACAATGCAAGATGAGAAGCTGAAATTTGATAGTGAAATTTTCTAACAAAACAAAACGTTTTTTTTTTCTATTATAGAAAATATGAAACGATAACAAGGCTTAAAAACTTAAGTTTCAAATCAATAAAAAATTGTATTATTCAACGTTAGCTTATCTCTTAAACGGTTCATCCTACGACAATTTACTAAGACCACCTTTCCTATATAATTTTAGACAATAAATCATATTCTGATGTTAAATTATCATAACAATTAAAGGATGCAGGAATATATTAAGTAACTATCCCCTCCTGTTCCACATTTCTTGGAGGTCATCTTCGAAAGTCCATAGTTTCCACAGAAAGCTTTTGCGGGCGTAAGTTTAGACCAATTTTTCTTTATATTTTCGAATGTAAAATGAGTGCTTAAAATATACAGTACGCGACAATAAAATAGCACACAGTGAAATTTATGTCAAAAGTCATTTGTAATGCATTTTATTTAATAATTTTTTGTTAACTTATGTAATACATAACAAAGGAGAATGATTGCTTTACAATTTTTATGGAAAAGAGGTATTAATAAATAATACAATCAAAATCGTGAAAAGTTAACGCGACAAAATAATAGCACATTGTAGTTTGATTTATCTCTGCGGTGATTCAGCGAATAGTAATTTGAAGTATTTATGCTTAATCTTTTTTTATGAAGGATGAAACCCATACGCAATATAAATAAACACAAATACCATTCAATTTTCGAAGTCATGGGGCGAGGTACAAAGTTAAATGAGAGTGAAATCGCTAAGATTCTATGCCTATGGAAAGAAAAATATTCCATATTAAGAATTGCCAAAATTGTGGGTAGAAGCCGCAAAGTAATATATAATTTAATTAAAAATCGCAGTAATTATGGCAAAAAAAGGTAAGACCGTGAGAAACGTGCTATTTTGAGAGCAGCATCAAACTCTTTTGCTACGGCCAGAGAAATAGCTGATTCAGTGGGCATAAATACTAATATCAGAAACCTACAACGTGTACTTCAACATTCCTCAATCATGCAACATCAAAAACTTAAAAAGAAGCCACCCCTATCTTCAAGGCACAAAGAGGCTCGTTTGCAGTTTGCGACAAAACATCTGAAATCTATAAAAAAATTAAAATGTGTCATATTTAGTGATGAAAAAAAATTTAATCTTGATGGACCAGATGCGTGGAATCATTACTATCATGATTTGAGAAAGGAGGAAGTTTATTGAAGTCGTCGGCAAATGGGTGGAGGCAGCCTTATGATTTGGGCTGGTATCGGGTATAGAGGAAAGACTGAATTGAACTTTATTAAAGGACGGTTAAATAGTCGTGAGTACATAAAATTAATTAATACACAACTTAAAAAGTATGCTACACAAATATCAGGAGAAAATTTTATTTTCCAACAAGACAACGCAGCTATACACACCGCAAAGTGCGTTAAAGAGTATTTTGAAACGAATAATATTACTATTTTGGAATGGCCAGCAAGATCACCCGATTTGAATATAATCGAAAATTGTTGGGATAAACTTGCAAGAGCTGTGTACAAAAATGGCAGACAATTTAATAATGCAGAAGATTTAAAAAATTGTATTATTTATGAATGGAATAAGATTCCTAGAAAATATATTAAAAAATTATTCAAATCAATAACAGATCGTCTTATAGAGATGATAAAAAATAAAGGGGGTAGTACAAAGTACTAGCTTAAAAATGTATTAAGTTTTATTAATTAAATAATTGTAATATTAGTTATTTTTGAAGAATGTGCTATTATTTTGTCGCGTTAACTTTTCACGATTTTGATTGTATTATTTATTAATACCTCTTTTCCATAAAAATTGTAAAGCAATCATTCTCTTTTGTTATGTATTACATAAGTTAACAAAAAATTATTATATTAAATAAAATGCATTACAAATGACTTTTGCAATAAATTTCACTGTGTGCTATTTTATTGTCGCGTACTGTATCTCCCTACATGAACTCCCTGTATATGCTTGTAATGTTTAATAAATTTCTGAAGAATTACTTCTGGAAGATCACTTCCGTATTTACCAATAGGTTCATTTAAAACTAAAATGTCTACAGCATAACGAAGAAAGAGAAAATATAAATATATTTATTTATCAATGATATGCAAAACCGAAAAATCAATATACGGTAAAACGTTCTAAATACTGTTCTTTCCAGTTAGCAAACTCTTTAAATGTCCTAAGTTTTTTGTCAAACTTTGAGAGAATAAAATATAGACCTCAAGCGTATATACAAATCTTCCCTAAGTGACCAGACAAGCTCTCTCATGTCCCCCAAACACACCAAGAGCATGTACTCCAAACGAAACTTTATTACTAATTCAACATTTAAGAAAGCAAAGGGTGATTAGTCAGTAGTAAGATGATTTTCTTGATATAATTTTTGTATCAAGGATTTATTTGTTCTTCTGGATGATTAAATACAATTAGCACTACTTTTTTTTTTTATGAGAATATCTACTTACTTCTGAAAAACTATTGAAAGATGAATAACCCTTGTAGAATTAAGTATTAATTAAAATATAACGCAAAAGAACCTGCGAGTGAATTACAAATAAAACTACGGATGGTTACTGACCAGTTGCCTAATATTTTATGGCAGACTTTATGATAAATGTTTCATAATAACTTGCGAAAATTATTTTATAAATGTCCAGGATTTCCAATAGATTTTCCAAGAATATTACTATTGTTTTCTTGCTTTGTATTGGAAATATAACCATAATCAAAATCATTACTTATATCTGTTCGTTTCAAAATTATTTTTAAGGTCAGTTGATGTGTTAGAAAGCATTTTTGATATATTTCTGTTAATACAAATGTATTTATGATGCTCTTCAACTATAGATTTATATTATCTAAGTATTGCACAAACTGTTTGTATATTACTAAAAAAAAATCGGTTGAAATAAAATTTAGCCCGGAAAAATGAATATATTAGAAATTTTCAAAAGGCAATGTGTAAAATGTAGCTAAAATGAATCACATAATTTATACGGCACGATTATTATATTTCAATCTTTGTGGTACATGTTTAAGTCATATTTTTATACATTTCTTTATTGCTTGCTGTATTACTGATGTGCTTTTGGATTGCAAGGCGGAAAAAAAAGAGACGTTAAAATTCTATTAGATTTAGACCATTTTGACAGGATTTTATATTATATATCCAGAATAAGTAGAGAGGAAATGATATATTTGGAGGTGTTATGAATATTGAGAAATTTCAGTTAGTGGTGAAATTTGAGAACCTTTATGAACATTACTTTCATCTATACTATAATTCATCTATTTCAACATAACAAATCTAATGTAATATCTGAATATTGATATATGAAGTATATTTAAAATGCATCTATTTAGTATTTAATACTTACAAACATCTTTTAACCTCAAATGGCAAAATAATTTTTTTGCGTTTTAATTCTAAAAAGAAAACCGTTTCAAGGCACTGAGTCTGTCAGTAATTATTTTAACATGCTATTTGTACTGTTAGACCACTTCCATCACTAGAAAAGTAATAGATTACAATATGAGTTTGATTGAGACAATCCTCCTATTTTTTATTCAATGTGATTGAAAATATATGTATTCATATATCTATTTTTCCTTGTTAAATTATTTTTAATTAGTTGCTCATAAAAACTAAATTTATGTAGTGGACCCATATTATACAATGATATGCCAATAATGTTAATACCAAAATTCCATGAATAATTGGAACAAAATGTTTTGTGGAAGGGAAACTGCTGACTACATAACTATTTACTTATCAACTGATTAAATATCACCTTTCCTTTTACAAGTTTGTAGTGCAAATCATTCTAAGTTCTGGGATGGCTTGCACTGGTAAAGTAACAAGCATGCCAGCTAGATATTCCTGTACATAAAACTATCCTCGTGACAAAATTTAATTTTTGGAATATGCAAGGTTCTTCTATTTTGCTCTATACCATTTATTATTTCTCGAAGCAGTTCATTACCTCTTTTTTAAGATTTGGAATTTAATGTTAAACCTTCCCAGAACTACACATTAATATACATCCTGCATCATTAGAGGTCTATATGTTAGAAATAACTGGATGTTTAATCCTTATAGCTTACAGTTTTTTGGCTGAATGATTGATTATTAACAACTTAAAGTTGTTTAATGAAATTATTTAGGTAGGTATAGTCTAATACTTTTTCATTATTTAAGAAAGTGAATATTTAAAGAAATAATTTTGAAAAATTAGTTTTAAGTGCCATCAGTATCATAATGGTTTCATCGAGGGGTATGTGTTTGATGTTTTTTTTTTAAAGAAAAATGTGTCAAAACTTTTAGATATTCTTGAAAATACCGGCAAACACCTCAATCATGTACACTCAAATATCCCAGGAGTCTACTCCTTTAGTGCGGGAATTTTGAAAAATGCAAAGTACTTACATTCTCAAAAAATATTCTGCTCACAGAACAGAGCTTCGAGGTGATGTTATCTGCCGTAGCTATATGTTTAAGGATAGTACAATAATTTTGATTTTCTTTATATGGGGCCAAAAAGTTTCTAATTTGAATTGTGTTAAGGGGAATTGATTGAAGCTAATTCTCTTTTATCATCACAACTGCAGTAGTGCAAAACGCTCAATCCTGACATCTCTCCGAATCAAACCTAACCTCAGAATTCATAAAAAGGGTGGTAAGGTTTAACTCGTTTTATTGAGTAATGGGGATATCTTAAAAAAAATATCATGCACTTTTTTAGGATATAATTTTTGGATTATTATTCCTTAGACGTCATCAAGTATCACATATAGACGTCAACCTATATATGTTAGTGGGTTATTAACCCCATAGTCGTTGTCACGTTGCCTTCTTTATTACGTCACGTTCTAATTTTGTGACCATAGTGACGTACTCTGACAACATGATATTACAAACGGTGATTGGACGCTGTAGTTGTTTCAGCAATTGTACTTTTTTATGTTTGTAAATTCGTCGAAATTTCTAATTTTTTGAAACGTTGGTTGTTTTTTCAGAAACAAAAGTCGTCTTTAATACATGGACACTTACTTAAAATCTTAATTAATAATAAGGTGTACATATGTACGTAAAATTTATGTGGTCAATTAAAGGTGAATGTACAAGTAGAAAAGAGAAGACAAGTTTCCAAGAAGCTTAAAGAAGAAATTAAATGAAGATGTTTTATAAGATAACAAGTTCCATGCTTGTTGATGGTAAGTTTTTCGATATAATAAAGGGTATTTTAAAAATGAACGATTTTTGCTCATCAGAGTAGTCATTTTTGTTCAAAAACGTAATGTTAGTTCTTCGACATCAAAACACTTCGATATTTAATTTATTTTTATTAAAAATAGCGGAACAAAGTTAATAATAAAAATCCAAAATGACGGCCCTTCTAACTTGGTTACATAAATTTGTTGTTCGAATCATTGAATCGCGCGCTAGTTGTAAGATATGTGGACCTTGTTGCAGAAAAAGAGAACACTTTTCCCATCAGTTCTTCTGGGTACAGGAGTATCATACACTAATGATTTGCAGTAGTAACCTCAGAGGAAAAAATCCAGCGGGCTTAAATCGGGGCTTTGCGTTGGCTACCTGATAGGTCCACTTCTTCCAATTATGATTGTCCATAAAAATGTTGATCTAGATGGTCCTGCAGACTATGCGCTAAGTGTCCAGGTGCACCGTTATATTAGAACTACATTTTATCCCGTAGGACAGGAACGTGTGTATTATCAAATAGCTAAGGAAGTACGCCTTGTTGAAAATGTACGTAGAATTTACCCATTACCAGAGATAGAAATAGGAACGAGCCAATTAAAAAGTTAATTTGCTGCAATTACGATTAAAATCAATTTTCAACATCGAGTTTAGGAATGCTATTAATAAGCTAGTATCAGGAAACAAAAAAATAATAATTTTGTTTGTTTTTATTCTGTTTGCTTAAGTTGAATATCGAAGTTTTTTAACATAAATGACTATAAAGCTAAAATGGTTCATTTTTGACGCATGAAACGTAAGCTCTTAAAAACTTAATTTTCAGTTATTTGAACGAACTTCCTAGTCAAATGCACGCAATTAAGAATACTTACTAAATATGGGAATAGAAATTATTACACAGACAAAATATTTTCAATCGTCAACGTATAAAGATAAAGGGATCAGTACAAAAGCTGCAACAAAAATATACAAGTCCATGTACAAACAATTGTTAGACTACAGACAGATACTAAGGCCAAATGTATGTTCCCAATATTGGTTTGAGTTTGTTCACTTGACCGTCACTTAAGAATGTCCTAACTTTCTATAAGTTTCAAATTCGGAATATCTTAAATAAAATAGAGTCTCTATAGGTATATTATTGGGTTGTTCGATAATTAATGTCGTTTTATTCTCATAAATGGCTTAATTTATACATATCGAGTAATAGCGATCTCGTCGCTTATATTATTATATGCCATTTTAAAGGTTATGTTTTAGACTTTTTTCGATCGAAAATTGAACGTGATTAGTAAACAAGAAGTTGTTTAAAATTTAAGTTGAAGATGGACAATCAAAGTGAGCATTATGGACACATTTTATTATTTTCTTTCGAAAGGGCAAAAATGCAGTACAAGCTAAGAAGAAATTGTATAAAGTTTATGGTGAGAACTGCCTTACTGAACGCTAGTGCCATCATTGGTTTTCTCGCTTTCGTTCCGGAAATTTTAATGTCCAAGATGCACCACACACTGGCCGCCCAATGACCATTGATAACGATAAAATAAAGGGCTTAATCGAAGTTAATCGGCGTATGACAACTCGAGAGATAGCAGAAAAGTTGGACATATCGAATTCAACTGTTTCTCTACATTTAAAAAAGCTTGGGTATTGTTGGGAAAAAACCCAACATAAATCAGCGTTATCGTTGGGTACCAATTAGGCCCTAAAGACGTTGGAACAATCCCTAATACATCTGCTGCATTGCACCCCGCGATGCAGCACTTACCCTCACGTGTTTAAACCCGGCCACCGTGATGGCACTGGTTTCTTGAATTATCGCTGTCCTGTTTTATGGGGGGCACCAGATAAATCTGTCAAGGGAACCAGAGAGCCACATCTGGGTTTTGACCGTGAAGATTCTTAGGAAAAAACTTTCCATAGAACTAGGGGGCGGTGTCAGTTGGGATTGTTCAAGATCTTTTCGTGGTAATCTCCCTCTATCCCCATCATCCCTGGGACGCAAATAATCTAGGGCTCCCAAAAAACATTCTCTCAAAGACAGTACTCGCGAAAGCTCTTCTTCCCGTTTTGTGGACACTCTTGATCCCTGAACGCGGACTCTATCAAAAATCTCTCTCACATAACTTAACTCTAAAACAGTTCTTGCGAACTCTCTCTCTCTCTCCCGTTTTTTTGGACACTTCTCGATCCTTGAAGCGGAACACCATCAAACCTCTCTCACAACTTTACCTCAATCTCTACTCTGTAACTCTTTTACAAGTCACCCTTCAACCTTTATACGTATCATTCTCAGATCTCGGGCAACCCAATACCGACTCTGTAAAATATATGTATAAAAAGTGTATATAAAGTTGTAAATCGTAGTGTAAGTTAGAGCGATATCTGTAGTGTAAAGTAAATTACTTAATTCGTGCTACGGAGTTTGTCTTCCCCGAACCCTTGAACCCCGTTTACAATCAATTGACGCATCAGCGTCTGGTCCTTCGAATCAATAACTCACACCAGCAAAATAGGAGATACCTCTTCGGGTGCCTTGTGAGGCAGTTGGTTCTGTTAGGCAGTGACTAAAAGCCCCTGGCCTAAACAGGTATGTTAGCAAATTAGATGTTTGGGTTCCTCACAAATTGAAGGAAATTCATCTCACTCAACGCATTAACATATGCGATTTTTAGCTGAATCGTAACCAAAACGACCCGTTTCTAAAAAGAGTCATAACGGGTGATGAAAAATGGATTGTCTACGATAACGTAGTCCGAAAACGATCATGGACCAAACAAGATAAGCCTGTGCAATCGACGTCCAAAGCCAATATTCATCAAAAGAAGATTTTGCTATCTGTGTGGTGAAACTACCAGAGTATTCTTTATTTTGAACTGCTTCCGAGAAACCAAACTATTGATTCGAATGTTTACTGTCATAGAGCTATCGAAATTGAACGAAGAAATCAAAAGAAAACGTCTTGAACTCGCCAATCGCAAAGGGGTACTGTTCCATCATGATAACGCTAGACCTCATACGTCTTTAATAACGCGTCAAAAATTATTGGAACTAAATTGGGAAATGATACCTCATCCATCATATAGCCCTGACTTGGCGCCATCAGATTATTATTTATTTCGTTCTCTTCAAAATAATTTGAATGGTAAAAATTTCGATTCTGATCAAGCCGTTAAAAATTAGTTAAATCAATTTTTTACTTCCAAAAATCAAAGCTTTTTCGAACGCGGAATTTTCCAACTTGTCGAAAGATAGCAAAAGGTCATCCACCAAGATGACCACTACATCATTGATTAATATCTATTATTAATATAAGTATATTCACTTTGAAAAAACATAAAAAATACAACATTAATTATCGAACAACCCAATAAATACAAATCCAATGGTGTAACTTGGGTATGACCCTTATTGGACGTTATTGGAAATGTAACCTATTCTTAAGTTTCCCAGTATCTTTCAACCTTTTTCATTATTTGCAATATACCTTCTCTTCTACACACTCCTGCCATTGTACAAGTGCTAAAAACTGAATTTTCCAATTGAACTTAGAACACAGTTAGTGGTTTCATTAAGCATTAATTCAAAAAGGCTTGTAGGCACGTCTTTTAAAATTTATGATGTTCTTAAATTTCTCGATATCGGTTAATGCCCTTTAATATATTTATTCTTTGCACGTTCCTCACTTACAGCTAGTTTACAAAAGTGAATTTCGCAAGTAAAGTAGACACACTGTAGCCATATTGCATAGAAATTCGGTGGTGTAACACATGTCATTTGAAACGTAACGGGTTCTTTCACATCCCTCTGCACGCCCTTTATTTGTTTTTAGTATCAGAAACCAAAATTTTAAATGAGAACGTATTAGATTAGCCTCAGTTAGCGTAGCAAAAATTCAGGGAAGTAAAACACATCGTTTTGATATTCCTGGTACCGTTTTATTTCGGTTTAAAATTCTGCCCATTTCATACGTTTCTGTCATACTGAAGATACTTAGACTTTGAGTCATTTTATTTTTCTATGAATTTTAATGCTTGACAAAAAAATGACTAGTTGAGTCTACAAAACTTTGTGTGTTCCATGTTGAAATAAATGCAAGCACTTACTTGTTATATACATTGTTTACGTGATAATTCCTGTAGGTAACAACATTCATCCGTATAGAATAATTCTAGGGAAATTTAAGATTGCCACCCCCGTACTACTGATATCGTTGTCCGTGGGTGAAGCTACAAATTCACGCACTTTGCATAGTAATTAGCAATATCTCTTACAGCGTTGTTCCCAAAGGGGCATAAGTCTAGTTGAACCGTATTTCTAGTTGCCAGGCTCCCGTATTCACTGCTGAGGCAGGTATTAACTTAAGCTCCAAGAGACTGTGGATTACCAAATACCTACTTTAAAGGTCGTTGGGATATTTGCATTTATTATTGCAGGAAGCAGAATCAAAGCATTTGTTGCAAAAAAGTAGAGCCGGGTAATTCGCGTTTGAACAAGAGATGAATTAGCTACGTTTTTAATTAACAAGGGATAAGGTTTTCTTTTGTTTTAAATCTAAGCTAAGCCCGTGGAGAATTTGGAAAATTAAGACTTGCTTGCTTTGTTATTAATTATTAACTGTAAAATGCTTCTCTGTTACTTCAAGCTACGCGAAAAATGCTTTTGGAAACCGTCCCTCTGCGGAAATTGTATGAAAGGAAAGGGCGTAATAAAATGTACCTATATAATATTTCGTTGTAAAGTTCGTTTTGCTGTAGAGTTGTACTAATAACATAATAGTAGTTATGTTCTAATCATCATTATCATTTACAGTGCCATATTCATTTCAGAACAATTAACACACTCGTAATTTATGTTTGACCTCTTTTAGCATTATCCAAAATAATGGCTCAAAAATTAAATTGTTTTGTTGTCTTTCGACAAAAGATCTGATTAATAAGATTTAAAAGGGAAATAAACGAAAAACAAAAAGGTTCATTGCTCAAGCTAGATGGTGTTTCAAGAATTCCGAATTAGTTCTTGTGACTTTGCGCCGGTAAAAGCAGCTGGTTACGCCTTTAACATGTCGAGCTAAATGGGCCCAAGCCGGCTCAAGTAAATTCGGATAATCGAGACAATAGCATTGATGAATACGATTGTGGGAATACGCCAAAGTCAAGTATAATGGCGAAGAATGAACAGACGGAAAATTATTGTATATTAATGCTCGTCCCCGGATTACTGGTAGTTAGAGGGGAGCATTGTCCTCGAGCCAGATTTGCAGCGTATAATAAAAAAAACTACATAGACTGAGGGTCAAAATTGTGTTCCTTCTTGCCAGGACACTAGCAACAAATAACTTCAGGATTTGAGATCACACTGTGTAATGCAATTCTACTCTCCTGAGACCTGCCACAACAAACGTAGGCTCAAGGCGTCCCACAGGGACATTTCGGTTTCACACTGTGATCCCAATTCTAACTGGGTTGCGACATTTGACCATCTATTATATAAATGCTTCTCCTGAACAAATAAGCCCTTAAATAGATTAGCTAATGACACTGTGAGCTTGCTTCACTATTTCTGACTGCTCTGTATTCTCTAGAACTCTGTTGCCGCGGTTAATTGACAAAGTGTTCGCAGGAGTCCGTTTCTTAAGTCTAGACATGGAGGATGTGTACTATTTTTCTGCTGGTTTTAAAAACCTTCACGTACTCAAATATTTTATAGTGGAGGATTTCCTGCTGTTCAAGTTGACAGCACAAAAACAGTTTTTTATAAAAACTATTTTATGCTTAACGCAATAATAATTAGACCGTAAACAACATCAACAATACGTAAGAAACAACAGTTATTTGCTCAGAAAAATAACGTAATTTCCGCAATTGCTTTATGTTTCTAAGTAGATTGGAATAAATAAGCAGACAGAGCAAATGAAGGAGGTATGTTAATATTTACTTTAAGAAAGCATTGATGAAGCCTTTTTAAATTAAACCTTACTGGACGATATAAGAAGTATTTACAGCTTAGGGTGGCTTAAATAAAACCATTGCTAAAGATGATATTAATGCTTCCGCTCACAACGGCTAAAGGTCAATATTAGTCTTTGATGCGAGCGAAGGGGAAGGATTAATTAGTAAGTAGACAAGGGATATTGAACGGATTATTGTTTTCAAAACACAAATAAGGAATAGATTGCTTAATGTTTACATTTCCGGATTAAACCACAATATAAGAGTGAATTATACATATATATTAAATGAATCTGTCTAAGACTGTCAATTTGAAACGTGTAAGTCCTGAAGACTGGATAAAGAAAAAAATATGGGTAGCGCAGTAATGCATTTCATAAGCTGAATAAAATCTTGGGGAGGTGTAGAGGATCAAGAGTTTCAGGGACATTCATTAAATGCCTGATATGTAAATAAATGTACATTTTGAAATTTCCAAGCAAGATTGAATGTTTATTCCACAATTCAATATAATCTACAACTTAAATCTAAATTTTATGAGAGACAATAACACAGTAATAATAATAACAGGACTTTTCCAAGTCGAGTTTAGACTGAACTCCAACATTTGGATAAGGTCACAATAATATTCAAGATTTCAAAGTACTCTGAAGGCCAGATTGCAATCACCTCAAACGTGGCAACTCTTTATAGCGAAAAACTAATAAAATTACCGTTCCGTTCAAAATGAATGACATGAAAGTGAGTTTCTTTATTAATAACAGTAATTTGAGCTCTAATTGTTCTGTTTAAACGTGATCAATATCTCGTATACTAATATATTCATCAAGTCTATTAACTTTTACGTTTTGACGTCTTCGTATGTGGCAATGAATGTTTTCATGATAATTGTTGTGTTTAAGAGAGCGGTTTATTTCATAAAATCCAGTGAAACATGGTTCTATAGATGTGCTCAATTTATCTTGCTTGTGATAGGAACAATATCCAGTTACTCTTCCAAAATGGTAAATGCAAACTAGTCACTTTCGCAAGGCGACAAATATAATAGATTAATGTTACTCCACCTGACAGGTATGTTTGTTCTTAAGATTAACGTTTCCTTTAAGTGCTCTATGTTTATATAGCACATAACGTTAAGTCAAATTGTAAGGGGGATACGCAGATTTGTCTTGTATCCACGAAATGTGAAATTCAATTAGTCAGCGCAATTCTGCAAGTTGTAATTAAACATTAGAGCTGTACGGTGAGTTATGAATAACTTTTTCTAAATCCAATTCGTTTGTATTAATGCAGGCTGGAGCGAGCAACTCCTAAGCCTAACAAAAACTCACAAATTCACCCCTCAAAGCTCCGGTAATAAACTTCCTAAATCCTCAAAATCAACTTCAGCATTTGAGGAACGAATTCACTCGATTGTTAGTTTATTTAAATTACTCCCATTTTAACGCTTGCTACTTTTGCCGCAAATTCCTTAATTCTAAAACGGTTTTTCCTTGTAGAATATTGATTGTTTTTAAAACATGCTTAATTAAACGATCAGTCTCAATACTTGAGGTGGAAAAACCGGATTTGGTGGACATAAGAATGCAAATAGATCACTGCCATCTGTCATAGATTGTTCGGAAATGTGGAAGATTAATTAATTCTGGTACGTGATTTTGGTGCGTGACATTAAAACGTAACGAACCCCTTGTATGGATTTCCCACCCTCTTCACAATACAACACGTTCACATACGAAAGTAAATTAAAACGAGGATATAATTCCTGAGATTTTTTCAGGAAATATCTTTTAGGAGATGAGTATAATTCTCTTTTCTCACTCAATTCGATTCATTTGACTACAAAAAATTTATGTACTCTAATTATTTTGGAAACTTTACCCTAATAACCGATTTGACCCAGACAGTTATTTTGTTGCCAGTGTCCTGATATCTCGGCGGTTAATCAAAATGGCCATTTCAGTTTTAATCGAAGTGTCAAAACAGTTAGCTGCATAAACTATATTTTTAAATTCAGCCCTTTAATCACTTTAATAACGCGCATACGGAATGCACCACCTGATTTATATTATAATGAGGACACGCTTCAGTTTTACATCGACGCTTATTGCGGAACGAATTTTACTTTTTGTACAGAAAACTTCTTTTTGCCATATTTCGAATGTTAGCTACATTAAAATAATTTAGTTCATTATTTATATATAATTGAAAAAAGATGTTTCACCTGAAATTAGTCAAAACTGGGTCCCACCTCATGATTAGTTCAGCAGATTGGTTTTAAACTTTGTCTTAAAGATATCACGTAATTTCGTAGTGATACTATCGGAATTAACAAACGTCCATGAATTGTCCCAGGATAGGATCTTTGGCAAACAGAATTAGATTTCTCTAACCAAATAAAGTCATATATTTGTTATAGATAGCACCTTCGTAAGCAAGAACAACAATTGTATCGCAACTGGGTAATTAGAATGTAACATGGACCGCAAGTCGTGAACATCTAAATGCGATATGGGAATTCTGAAATACGGAACTGTCCAGGGCACATCTGAACACAATTAAAGTCCAATCAATAGCTTTCCCATGGTATTACTAGGTCATTATTTAAAAAGGTCTATTCAGGACCGTTTAGAGTCAATTTTGAAGTTTCAGGTTAACAAATAAGTTTAGTTTATGTTGTAAAACGTCATGAGGCTTTTCGGCGGTTTATTTTTCTTTTTCTTTTTATTGACAGTGTATGAGTATCACTGTATAGGCTTGGAAAAATTAATATTTATAATTGATTTTTTTTTTCGAACTGTACGATTTGAATACGTTTTTAAAAACCATTTTTACAGATATTGACCCAATATTTTATAAGTCACATAAAGTTTGGAATTGTGTTGTTTATATTGTATCTAAGTCATTTATGGCCAATTGAAAAAATCAATCAAATTTCAGATGAAATTGTCAAAAAAAATCATTTTACGGGTAAATTCCTTAATATTTCCGGATGATGTTATATAATCGGTTCTATAATAAGTTGGAAATCTTTGTAAAAAATAAATGAAAAATATTTTTTGAGTACTAATAATTTGAAGATATATACCTTATATTTTGCAGTTTGTTTCCTTTAGAATTTTGCTGTATTTGCTTCCTTTAAGTACCGTTACATGCTGGTTTTACACCGGCATGTACAATCATCAATGCGATTAATTTGATGTATCTTTTAAAGTCCAAAAAATATGTTTTATTTACTCCCTGAATTCCTGGGATATCAATGCTCAAGCCGTGGAAAATCACAAGATGTAGCTATCTCCTCTTTTGGAAGTTTTAAAGAGAATTTGGAAGTTTGTGTGTGAAGTGCTATTTTCCGCTTATATTGACTAACTTGGGTTTTATATTGAGAGGGTCTTGGAAAAGTAGTTTGAAGAATATTCATATTGAGGTACTTTTTTCAATTTTGACTTTTGATATACAGCTGAAATACATTTAATAAGATAATTTACTTGTTCCGTTATACGCATGTTTTCTGTACAGTTTTACTTTTTCCCTTGCGTCACGTTATATCTGTTTTCTTTAACTACAGCAGAAAAACATTAAATCCAGCATCAGCATAACGATATGATACTCTTCTGTACGACACAATGATAAAACGCCTTCTTAAACGATATGGCGGACAACAGTAAATGTAGCAGAAAATTTTTGAGGATAAATTCTAGTAAAAGACCGCCTTCTCATTAGGGTCTTAATATTATGGCATTTGCGGAGATAAAGTGAAGCGTTATAAAATGGACTTTTTTCCTTTCCAGACCCGAAAGTGTCTTGGCACTGCATTGTTCAAGATAGTTTTTAAGGCGACATTACGTAGCTACATTGGTTGGTTAGGTAATCAATATTTTATAAAACGAAAGCGGTTTTTCATCATAGTAATTATCTACCGGAACTATTCAAAACGTGTATGGCAAAGTACTGGAGGAATTAATATCCTTTAGCGAAATAACTTATTAAAATTTATAGCACTTTTATGAAAGTTGACCTTTGTTCCGTTCTGTGAGTTTCCGGGGCTATAAATTACGAAAAGTCTAAAAAGTTTTAAGAACCGGGTGAATCAGACGTTCTTTACGCTGTATTTTACAATCATTTGCGCTTTGAGAAGACCCTTAGAACTACATAAACATAGTATGGGTTTATCTGTAATCTTTGTTCTTAATTACGAACGACACTGATGCACCATTTTATTTAGTATTTTCTCTACATGAAATTAAAATTCATCTCTCTAACCTGAACTAACTCAAGTAACAGACTTTTATTAATGGTATGAAGCGAATATATTACGAACAAGTGCAAAAGATTTCAGCCTAATGGTTTTATAGTATAAAAAATTCAGAATTTAAAACTTCAGTTTTCGCGTTTTAACGAAAAAAGTTTTTGAATGTGAAATCCCGTTAAATGAACTTGAATTAAAATTTTTGTTTGGAGAAATCTCTAATAATACGAAAGAAAAACTTAAACTTTCTCGCAGCTTCTGTTTTTTTTTGCTCTACCCGTGTAAATTATTTCAAATTATTCTCTTCAGACTTTCGTATTTACTTAATTTATATGATTTCGTAATGAAGTAAAGATGCGATTTTTGTAGAGAGAGCTAAATTACATTCTGTGTCTGAAAGCAAGCCAAGAATCTGCCTTTTTTATGACCATTGCTATCACTATAAACTCCAATAACTACTTACCATTCTTAAAATCAGGCTTTTACCAAAATTTACACTTTTAGGTCAAGTGATGGGTAAATTTCCTGCGTTATCAATACTTCTCTCGATAGCTGGATCTTTTACGGGGTTATCAGTTTCTCCTTTAAGGAAAAAGCTGTCGATAAAAGTTCTGAAATTAAGACGTTTGTCAACAATATTACCGACCTAAATTGAACCTCCTTGTGTATTTTAAATCCTGGCAAGGGATGTCAGTTGGACCTTCGTCACCTTTATTTAAAATTCGCAAGACTTCCTTGTCACCCGAAAACCAAAAGTAAATATTGAGTCTGGCCTAACTCATGAGAAATTAATTTCTCTACAAAATATTTCCACGTGGAAATTAAACTGAATTAAATTGTTTTAACGATATATTTAACATAAAGATGGATTACATTCTGCCCTTATCTAAAATACATCAATAAAATGGACACGAAAAGATAAAACTCTATGGCTAATATAGATTTTAGCAACAGCAGAATATTATTTGATTTGAATTGTGAACTGTATACATGTCTGGTGTATAAACTTAAATTTTATATATCAAGTCAACAAACAAAAAATTTAACTCTTAACAAAAATTTTCATAATAATTAACAATATTTAGTGACAAGAGCAAATCTTTGTACAGCGTCCTCGAATGTTTCTGAGTCAACCATTTTGATAGATCATTTACATTTAAGACTAACTTATTTAATGTATAATCCCACTTAAATTGTTTTATTTATTGGAGCAAATCCGTCTTAAAACTGCTTTATAAAAATATTTACAAACTCAAAAGAAAATAAATTAATTACTTAGTGGGTAGTATCTTAATATGTAACAATTTCTTCTCATATAGTGGTGGCACTGTGGACTAGCTGTTATTTGACTTTAATATCAAATTGCAGCTTCAGTCCAGAACATGCAGCACTGGATTAGCAATCCAAAGGTTACTTTCAATTATGGATGATATATCTTAAAGTCACAATTTTACAAAACATGTCGGTACAAAGTATGTTTGCATGTCTGGCAAGTATGCATATAAATTAATATTTTATGACTATAATACAGCAGCAGTGCTTTGGGGACATCATCCTTAGCTTAGTATTAAATGATGCGAAGTTTTTTATGAAATGCTAAAGGTACAAATGCCATTCGGAACAATTAATAGCTTTGCGAGGAATTTACTCGAAGGTTTATTTAAAATTTACTGTTTCTTTAATTAAGGATTCAGACTGTGTTCAAAAATTGAAATTAGTGGTATTTGTCAGCCAATTGTTGTTTTAATAATGACATTTTCAAAGATTTTAAAAATTCCAATATTTATCATAAATCAATTAACTTGTATTCGTGACTTGCCGGAGAAATTCAACTGTCTTCATTTTTAGGAAAATTGTTGTTGTAGGGAAGTTAGATCTGTCATAAATATAACTTTGCTGGAGGGTATATGAGAAAAATCAATTTATCCTATGAGTTTGTGACTTTCAAAAAACAGGGACATATGTAATTAGTTAGAAAGCAATCTGCACAAATCATATAAACATAAAATCAAAGGGTCCTCCATCCGTGTTTGGTGACAGCATGAGGGTGAGATATGGGGGATACAATGAGGGAGGAAACATATGGGGTGAAAAATTAAAATAGCTGTTTGTGTATTGAATATGTCTAGCCCTAGCAGGCATATTATGAATGTGTTCTAAACATACTGTTCCATGACCAATCTAATGTGTCAATGTTAATAACTTATGGAAAGTTCCTGCCTATGAAATTTTTCAATCTATAGCTCTTTACGTAGACTAAATTGCTCTGAGAAAATTTTTCAATCAATATTCCACTGATTGCTCAACAATAAAAAAATCGGCTGAATAACAGGTTCTATGAATGTTATATGTAGCATAATTGTCTAATTTTTTGTTCTCCTCCAAGAGTTTATATACACATTTATGTTGTATAAATCTAATAATGGCTAAGAGGTATATGAATATTTCAATAAGCAAAATGACTGCCAATGCTGCTCAGCGGTCTGAGCTAGAATGTAAATAGTAAATAGGAATAGTCCATATTTATCTATTTCCTTTAGACGAATTTTACGATGGTTTATCTTGTGGGACAGGTGTAAATTTAAGAATAAGTTAAAAAATTATATGATCATAGCACTTTTCCTAACAAAGTATAGATCAAAAGAAATTCTATTACTTTACTACAATGCTGAATTTCAATCACTATTATTGACTATAAATATATTTAGATATGTAAGGGTACTCGTATTAATTAAGACTTAATGTTTACTTTGCTTACAGATTTAGTCGAATAAACATAATACTGATTTCTAAGTATAAATTTTTTTCTAATGAATAGAAACTAAATGAACATAAAGTTTCTACGAAACAAGAAATTATTATTACTGTTTATTTTTATCAGATTTCAAGTCAATTTGATCAAATATTCCTGTTCTGGAAAATGACAAAACTCGACGTTATCAAGAACATATTGTTTCAGCGTAGAGTTTTATTTTAAATATTCATATGTTGACTCCATATTATACTATAATAGTTACCGAGGAATGGATTGTTTAGATTGGTTTTCGATTCAATTAAAACATATCGAAAATCTAGTTGAATTTCAAATAAAAAATATTAAACCCATAACCGAAACAATTGACTGCATTAGCGCTAAAATATGTCAGAATTGTGAGAAATTATTTAAATCTGATAACATTATTGCATTTGACCGTAATTATTTCATAGAATTAGGGTGTAACTTAAACTTTAAAATACTATATGTAATTTCAATATTAGTCCAAAATTTATTTGGATGTGATCCTTATTTTCTCATAAAAAAAACCTTGCAGAACAAGAGCAAGTTGCATTATTACCATTAAATAAAGAGAAGTATATAGGTTTGTAGACTTATTTAAACTTCTAAATACCTATGTCAATGCACTTTTGTCCATTTTAACTATACCAGGTTTAAAAATTCTCAAAAACGAATTTCCAACATTTAGTACAGAACAGTTAACTCTGTTAATTACTTTGTTAATGCTAACCACCAGACTAATTATTTGGCGGAGAGTGCATTCATATACACATATCAACATATCCGTTTCTTGAAATTTCTCTATTTTCGCCAAAATTGTATCCTTTATGTTATCCTGAAATCACTGAGATAAATTTGTAATTAAAATAAAAATGTTTGGTATTAAAATATTTATATTGCGCATGTCTGTAATTACTTTTAATAATTATACATCTACATTGGTCACAAGATTTTTCACTTTTAATAAATTGGGGTTTTTCAATATATTTGAAGTTCCACATTTCATTACGCGAACTGCATACACGAAACATTTTTTTACACTTGTATGTATTAAATTAAGGATTACATTTGTTCTGAATTTACCCTTTAAGCATTAATTAAGTATCCTCTTATTTTACTCTATCATCAAGTCTTTTTTTAAGTATATACGAGTTGTCACTCCCACTACTACCTGTATGAAACGGCTTTTACAATTTTTTTATAATTAATAACCCAATGCGTTTTAAATGTCTTATATTTGTAGGTTTCTTTTTTAAAGCTTCCACATTGGATGTTTCTTTAAAAACTTCCATTTACAATTCGACTGATTCTGAAACAATACCCGGCACAGACTTATTAAAGAACAATGGAGAGTATTGTTGTATATATTCAAGATTTTTACAAAGAAGTTACTGCTCATTCAATCCGCTTAGAACCTAGTCTTTACTATGAGCCATATAAAAATTGGTCAGTCACGCTGCACATGATGTTGATGAATTTTATTATTCAACAGATTTTATTGGAATACTTGAATAGTGATTGAATACTTGTGAAGAAGCGATTTAGTATATGTAAAGGATTATAAGGTGAAGAATTTTTTGGACAAGAACGCTGCTGCAAAGCCTCAAATTGTTAATATTGATACATTAGATTTGTCTTTCGCCATGTCTCATTCTCCTGAAGCCCCCAAACACAAATCAAGGATAACTTAATATATCTAATTCCTCATCCCGACCATAGAGGTACCTGCCACACGAGCGCCTTTGTTATCATCGCTATTTGAACCAAATTAGAAACATTGTTAATTGAGCTGAAACTTCCCTTGTTTATCTACTCCGGGCTTTAGAGTTTTTAGGGCATTTATATCTTGTAAAAATCATAATACTCTAGAAAAACTCGAATAGTTACATAATACGGTAACGGATACCGAAATCTAGGTAGTTTAACGAACTTTGATATAACCTTACGCTTGAAGGTAAATTCATTGATATAACGTAATTAGTTGCGACATAATTTGGGACCTGCGTTAGTGCCGTATGTCTAAACTCAACATTATCACTAACAATAATTATCCGGCTTGTCTTGTAACGGGAAACCAAATTGACGTCTGCTACAATCAGCCCCGCTAAAAGGATAAATTAATTTAATACCTGTAACATTAATCAGTCCTGAATCAACATTATATAGACGACTTATAAGTTGGCTGCGTGATGATGTCACCAGGCATATGTCAACCTTTGAGGGTAATAATGGGCGTTATTGTATTAAGTTTCTCTCTGAGTAGGTACATGAACGAAGTTCTTGTAGATGTTTTGGGTGCTGTGAGACATAAATGAAAAGTTACTTTTCAAGAGCCGTCCATTATTAAGAAGGAATGTAATAAATTGCTAAATTTGCAAACATATTCTTCTCTTTCATCTTTGTTCTACGCTCCGTTAGAAAGTAGAACGATCAGTTAAAACTTTTTGGTAATTGTGTTTCTAAGAAAATTCTGGGGGATTATCAAATATTATCTGTATTTCGCAATATAAAGAGCTTGTGTTGAAACGGCTCCACCTAGCGTGAAGTTAAATTTAAATCAGATATTGCCGGAAATAAGCTCTTAAGCTATACCACCTCAGAATAGTAACTCCCAACAGGAAATTGAAGAAGTTAACCATAGCAATACAGAAGGGAATTAATTAGATTTTTCTTAATTTCCCTACCGAGCACTTGTACCTCTGGCATTTTTTCTTATAGTTACAATCTGATAATATAAAATCTAGTGAGAAAATGTCAGGACTGCTAAATAAATATATGCACAAAGGGGGCGAAACTATGAGTAAATCAAGGCTCCTTAAACCTTAACTCTAATATTTACACAATGTAAAATTATTTGTATCAATTTTCCTAACAACTAGTCGAAAATTTAAAATAAATTTAGTTTAATCCGTTGTACCTACTAAGCTCTTTATTAAATTTTATCCTATCAGTTTCATTAAAAAATAAATTATAATACATGTCTCAACAAAATCATCCCTAAGTTAAATATTGAAATGATGATATATTTCATCCCCTTTATGTCTACGTTTCACCACAACCAAAGTCTTTAGTAGTCATGGATCCAAGCACAACTTCAGATAAAGAGACGCAGTGACCCAAGAACAACACTTTAACAAGCGAGTACCTCACTTATTATAGCCAAAGATAACGCCACTGCTATAGCAAACCTTGGAGGGGTGCAAGCTGCCAAACCCAAACCCATCGAAAGATGAGACCATCCCGGTATTGGCGATGCTGAATTCTTTCCTCGTTGCATTGCTGCTGGATGCTCTCCTGTAACAGATTTCCACAATCACGAACGGAAAACACATATTACTTGATAATTTAGTGTGCTATGAACGGTACTTCAGACCTCAAGTCAGATGATATTGTTTAAGATTTAATATGAAAAAAACCTTAAGTACATATCTAGTAACTAAGCTGTTGAACCAAAATTAAATTTTTCCCCTTAAGTAGACGAATTTTGATCTCCTGAATAGAGAGAAATGTTCTAGAGCGAGACGAAATTTTTACTCACAAATATCCGAAATGTCAGTGGTGCAAGGTATCTCCAACGAGACAAAGTATCAATATTTTGTTGTTTAAACCTTAAAATATATGAGTTATATAAAGCATGATTCTTAAAAAAGAATAAAACTCAATTTTGCGTTTTAAATTAGATTGTTTCGATCATACAGTAAATACATAAGAGAGTAGATGGAATGGAAGCTTTATATTTGATACCCATTTCAAATTTATTTACCGAACCCGACTGAATCTTATTTGGAAACTGTAGAAGTGGAGTTTCCAACTTAGATTTACAGACTATATATCTTGAATTTTTAAGTTCAGTTCTTCCCTTTTTTTCACATGGAACAATAAGTCTTAATAGGAGTTATTGCTTATTATTTTTACCACTTTTTTTAAAAAGAATTGGAACGGGAAATACATATAGCAGAGTAGCAAAAGTGGAAAGTTTACATTTATATATAGTGTGCTCCACTTAAGAGGAATGCAGTGTTATATTTTCATTATTTTTAGAGGAAAAAAAATAATTTTTGGTGCACTTACAGAACTCCATAAACTGCATATTCTACGATATTTAACATAAGCAAAATGTTGAGATGTCATCTACTGCAATCGAGAACAAAGCAACTTTTCTAATATTTCGCTTCTCGTTAGAGATATCGAAAAAAGTAATTTGAAAAAATTGTTCAAAATATTACTTAAGCGTACATATCGATTTTCGTTGAAAAATTTGCATTTTTAGGTTTTGAATTATCTTGTGTAAATTCCATGCCACGATTCTCATATTTACCATTATTTTTACTAGTAGGCCATGAATACAAAAACCATGGAAACAAAAACAATTGAATTGACAGTTTAATAAACACATGTTCTGTTATCTAAACAAAATAGTTATTTGAATCGTTCCCAGTTTAACAAGTAAAATTAGAAACGTCGGTCGAATACCTTACATTATGAGAAAAAAATTATTTTGTATTTTTAGACAATGTTCGAAGTAGTAGAAAAGTTGCTCGATAATTTTATAGACGCCGTCCACGCCGTCCACTTCGGCCTGTTTTTCAACAGGTGACAGTACCGAACAGAAAAAGGTAGTTTTATAGTACTGGTTGTGTAGTAAAAAAAATCTGGGCAATCTACTTCGTAGAAATCGGCAAAATCCTCAAGACACAATTATTTCGATTGCAAACCGAGAAAATCCCAGAGTCAGTTTAAGAAATTTGTCGTTAAGATTAAATATTCAAGAAACCGAGGAAAAAGATGTTTTCTTCGTCGTGAAATAAAGCCATTGAAACTCAAATACTTACACACTTTGATGGAAAGTGACAAAAATGAAAGGTTGGATTATTGTTATTGGGTCCAAGGAAACTTTTTAAACGAGGCCGAATTTTTAATGACAATTTTGTTTACCCATGAAGCTACATTCATTATGAACGGGACGGCGTGGTCACAAAATTTCAGATATTCAGCTGTAGAAAATCCTCATTGGATTACTAATTTATTATAAATATTAAATATATATTAATTGCAAAGACCAATATTCAGAAAAAACTTATATTTGATGCGTCATTTTAGGGGACAGAATAACCGCACATTTTTGCTTTAACGCTACTTTAAACGTAAACCGCCTGCTTTGTTAAAAAATGTATTATGGAATATCATTGAAGATTTGCCTCTAAATATGTGACATGAAGTGTATTTTCATTTAGATGGTGCGTTTATTCATAATTTTTGATTGAGTCGTGATTGGTTAAATCTACATTTTCCACTAAAGTGGGTTGGCAGTAATAGCCCTTTTTAAATGATGCCTCCACGCTCTCTAGTCATTACGCCTCTAGATTTTTATTTCTGAGGCACCATCGAGAATAAGGTATACAAAGTACACTCTAGAAATCGCGATTAATTGTGCCAAAGAGTTACTGAAGTTTGTCATGAAATAACAGAAGCGGAGGTTAAAAGAGTTGTCAACAATAATCGTAAGTGGATTGAAAAATGCATCAGGCTAGAATGTGGACCAGTAGAAACAGTTCTCATTCGATATCTTTACATTTGATAAATTGTAAAAAAAAAATTTCGTTTCAATTTATTAAATGTTGTTGTCTGGATCATTACTTATTTATACAAAATAATTAAAAAATTAAAAATGGGAATTTTTAGATTTCAAAGTTTAAAATAATATTATAAAACACTTTTTCAAATACATTTTTTCGATATCTCCAAATATAAAAAAAGTTACTTCGTTCATCAATCACAATAGGCAACGCCCAGACAATTTGTTTATGCTGAACACTGTAAATTATGCAGTTTACGGAGCTCTATGTCTTTAATTTTTATATTTTATATTTTATATTATATATAATTAATTTTAATTATATATAATATTAATCTTTGTCTTTAAATATAAAAAAATATAAAATTGCATTAATCGCAAGGAGAACACACTGTACATATAAATTAAAATTGATTTATAAACTATAAGGAGATTTCCATCTTCATGTTTCGAAACTGCGCATTCTCAGGAGTTCGTCATTCAGTGTTCTGAATTTATAATTGCAATAAACTACGGCTCTCAAAAAATCATTAGTCATTTTTCTAAATTCTAAAACGATTTGTTACGGTTTATAAATTTTCGTCTTTTTAAAGGAATTTAAACGTGATTTTAAAGTAAGGTATTGAATTTACACCAACTTCTCCGCTCAATTTTTTTTCATTTTTAGATCCATCCAGTATGATCCCAACTTTCAAGGATCATACTCGAGAATATCATCTAATATTTTCACGAATTAAACTCGAATATATCAATTTTGATCGTAAAACTGGCTAAGTTCAGTGACGTAGTTCGATTTTGAGAGTTTTATGAATTTTTAAGTATCAAGTGTGCACCTCTCTTTACGCTGATGTTTTATTGATATCGAAATTTGTCTGGTGTGATCCGATTATTCAAGATTCAAACTCGAAACTATTAGCTTTAATAGAAACAGTTTTAATCTTACAAATGTTCCAGAAGTTTTAAATCATTAGGTTTCCAAATCGGTTCTCACTTATTTTTTAACCATGGTAAATATCCTCCAGCCCGATCCTGATTTTGGAGAAACAACTCTGATAATGAAGGTTTTTAAGAGCCCAAAGTTTTAATTGTAGTTTTCCATGCGAAGAGCTAATGGACAATTTATGCTTTTTTTTTTTTAAGATAGAAGTTAGTATGTTTCTAATTCGGACATAAAAAGCAGAATCTACTTATTGTACCTCTTTTGAATTATAACTTTTTAGGTTTAATTGATTTCATTTTAGTTGTATTTTAAAACTTGAAAAAGGTTACTAACATAGACTTTATGAAAATATTTTCTTGTGATATTTATGAATTAGTTCTAATTGGTGGATATAGTTTCAAAGCTATTAATGTTTTTTAATAATTTCGTAAATTTTCTTTTGATTATAGTTTTAGGCCTATTACACCTCCTAGTCAGACAGATTTTTCAAAATAACTATATTTGGTAAAAATATGGACACTATAAAACTAGATAGACCAACAATCTTTAGCAATCGTGAGAATAATGTGTTTTCAATGTGCTAAAATAACTTTAAATCAAGCAAATTAGATCCTATATTAACCTTAAAGGAGTCAATTGCTGTACTGGAGATATTGGAGCGTATTTCAAGGTTACCTTTCTCGTGGAAATTTTCAGAAAAATTTAAAACACTTGAGATGCTATTTTTCACTTATGTCTACCAACTTGAATCCTATCGTGTTGCTAAGTAACTCAATTACAGTCCTGAAAGAACTCTCTTTAGAAATTTTCAGTTAGTAGAAAACTTGTTTTACAAAAGTTTGAAAACTCCTGTCCTGCATCAGTCTGATATCATCTAATGGATTTCACTGCAAGTGTTTTAAACTTTCACGAGAAAGAGCCTTGTGGTTTGATAACATTATCATACATCACTAGATTAACATAAATTGTGAAAAATAAACATGATTGGTTTACAATTACAATTATTGAACATAGTGTTTTAAACCACCTCTTGTGTGAAACATGCCGAACGCTCATCCAGCCGCACTGATTTCATTAATTTAATTTAGGTTGTAAGCATTTACAAATATCATTTTAGGTCCAGTTAACAGGACCGCCATTTTATTTAATGAATGCAATACGTGTTTGCGGAGTCGTTATTGTTAACGGTTTAACCGGGGCATATCCATATAGATAAAATGCTTAAGTATCGTGAAGCTGTAAACAATCTCTCGTCTGCTAGTGGCATCAAACACAGGGAACGAATATCGGAAATCCACGCTCTTAAAATATGCGAATAAAGATTTATATAACTATAAAATAGGAAACTGGGACACAAGGGGTGCAGGATATTAAAACGGCTTCGAAAATATGGACGCAAATAAAACTAGAATTCATTTGCGCTGAAACACCATGAAATAATAATAAAGCGTCTCTTTGAAAATAATTCGGGTAATGAAACTCGGGTCGAACGTTCACAAAATCAAATAGTTTCCCTTCCAATGATGGATTTTGTCCCGTTATTATTATCTATTTGAAGATCAGAAATATCCGTTAAAATTGGTTTTGTTTTTGTTATGCTATGTTATCAGTTGCAAAGACGAAACTTCGCTTCAATCTATGTATGTACCTTAAAATATTTTTAATTTCCCTACATCTTTCGGCTACTTTTGGTGCACAACACGAACTTTTCACATTTCGCTAATAAGGCACGTAGTTTAGGATATCTTGCTTGCAAGTGATAGCTGACCCAGACTAAAACTGCTAAAAATATCTGAATAAAAACATTTTAGTTTTCGGGGTTGCAACTTTATCTGGGGCAACTACAATCCTTGAACAATAGAGCCGAACAAATTATATTCACATGTGAACTGACCGTTACGCTAAGTCCGTCTGTCAAAAATCATGGCATATTCATTTGATAAGTCAATAAAGGTAGCCGCGTTATCAGGGATCTAAAGCAATTATATGCAGGCAAGTGGCACTTCGGGCTCCACCCTAAAATACGCCCCTGCATTTTAACTAGTAGAAAACACGACAACAAAATTTATGTCCTGACCAATTTGATATTCGGATTAAGGGATAAGGGTTGATTTTTAAGTATATGGTGGGATCATAAAGTGAAATCTTGGGCAGTAAGGCCGGCAATATTGATCCTGAATAAAATAATTGGGATTCCTGAAGACCTGGAAATACATTTTAGATCACTTTCAAAATTATTAAACTAAATATTAATATTATCGAAGAAACTAATAAAGATATCAGAAAGCTTTTTTTACTTATTTGACTTTAAGTTAAAACACTAATAGATATTCCCTTGATGCTATAATAGGCATTATTTAGAACGTTGACAGTTTTAATGTAAGATAATGTTACCGTAAACTCTTGCTTAGATAGCAAAAAATGCTAATACTATTAGCGTTTCCGTTTGCATTTTAACAGTGCGTATCCTCAGACGCTAATTAACCTTACAGTATTTTCCTGAAGGCATACTCGAAAACTTTCCAGTACACTCCATTTATGTAGGGTTATAGAGCTCCTCGAGATGATACTTTGATATATTTTTATGCTAATTTATGCACATATCTCACAAAGACATAATTTGTCCAAGTTAAAGAAAATGCAACACAATGTCAATTATAAAATGATCAACTAACCCCTTGACTGATAGGTAGGTGTGAATTTTTTTCCAAAACTTACCATTTAAAACATGGAGGAGAACTGAGGAGGAATCGAGATTCGACGGACTGCAAGTGTAGTTCCCAGAATCTTCAGGGTTCGTGTAGTGGATAATGAGGGTGCTTACAGTAGTATCAGCTCCTTCTCTTTCTGCCCTAATGTCCACCGCGTTTTTATCGTATGTCAACACTCGTTCCCCGTCATGGTACCAAAATATATATGAAGGTTCTTCTAGCGATTGCGTTATTACGCACTTCAGCTGAACGCTGCTTCCCATTTTAACGAACATGTCTGGCTCTCCAGTGATTTCAATTTTTGGTACTGAAACCAAACCGTCAAATAGTTTCTTTTAATCATCTTAGGACGTAAATACTTACTAACAACATTAAGGGTAATAAAATGACTCATTTTAGGCTCAGTGCTAACTTGGCACTCATATTGTCCTGCGTCTCTGGCTTGAACGTATTTGACCTGTAAGGTCCAGGTGTCGGCAGTCTCGACTGGGAAAGCTTGAAATCTATCATCAGCAATAAAAGTAAATTTATCTACAGTTAGAATGTGAGCATCTCTTTTCCTGATCCAGGAAACCGATTTGTTGCCCAATTGCTTCACTTTACATGGCAGGTATGCGTGTGTGCCCAATTGGGTTGTAATATTCGTTGGAGCACTTGAGTCGAAGTATGGACCTGTGTATAACCCTGCGTACCTTTTCACTGCGTGAGCTGCTTCACCTCCTGACAGCACTGAAAAAAAAATTATATTTAATAATTTTAGTTCTACCTCTAAATAGGATATACAGAAACGATATGAACGACATTACGAAATCGAAACTAAAAGTACAGTTGAATTAAAATTGATATAATCAAATTTTCACTGAATGCAATTGATTTTTATGGCTGAAGATAGCGAATTCAATTGATTATAAACATTGACAAAAGAAAGTAAATAATTGAAGAAATTAAGATAAAATGAGATTTGGTTTTGCGGCATGAGTGATATTTAACATATGGAAGAAATAGATTAAAAACTTGCCCATGCTTGAGCAGAGTGACTATAAAATCACTTTTGGCAAGTTCGTAAGAGTAGTTGCTCATTGAAGTAAGTGCCCATTTCCGTCTGAAACAAGCGCATCTTATTCTATTCCATTAATTTTGAGTCATATTTTAAAACCAAATCTAACTTTTTGCTTAATTTCTAACTAATCATTCTTTTTCGAGATGGATAAAAAAAGACTACTATAGCTGTAGTATTGCCTCGATATACAGCGTCCAAATTAGTCGAAAGTAAATGATGAGAATATGGTTCGATGCAAAAACAAACGTCGGTGTATAGTGGCACAACTAAAAGTAGGTACCACTTTGCTTTACAAGTTTTAAATTAAAGTTTAAAAAACATAAAAGCCGGGAATTTAAAAAAATCAAAATATTAGCATTTTTTAAGATTGAAATTTTTAGTGTTTACGCAGAAGTATGTACGAGGAATATGAAGTAAGTAATAAAATTACAGGATCGAAATTACAAAGCTTATTTTATATTCGTTGTATTTGCTTCCGCGTAAACATAACAAATTTCAAACTTAAAATATTTCTCGCCGAAAATAAATTCTCTATTCCATTAAACTATTTGTTCACTTGTTCCTGAAGTCCTGAAACATACTTACAAATTTACTGTTAATGGTTCATATTTATGATATACTGGTTGGTATGAGAATGTGTGTAATATAATTACATAATATCAAACAAATATTTTAATGGTAAAATAGATGGTATGATACCTTCAATGAAAGGTCTCTCATCATATGTAATCCTGCATACGCCTGGAAAATTTCAGCAAAGAGGGTTAGCTCAACGCACATAGCGTGTCAACAAATATTTAAAATTTCTTATATTTAATAATAATTGTCAATTTTCACGACAAGGGAAAATAAATTCATACAAAAATCATTACTAGGTCAACGTAAATATTTCTACACTCTGACAGGTGATTACCATTACCATTAGGCGAATTTATCAACCAAAAATTAAACTTGAATTAAATCAAAACAACAAAAGTATTGCTTAAGAGTTCCAAAATTGTCGGGTGTCAAAGATATTTGGAGATTCTATAAACGACTTTTTTAACGTGTTAATTTATTTGGTATCATTTTGTCTGAAACTTGCAGATTTTAGCAGTCATTAAAGCGAAGTGGCTTGTAGTTTTCGATAGTTATTAAATATGCTTTCCCACGATACCCGATGACAATAGAGAAGAAAAGGAGACAACACTCCAACTGAGCAAACTTAAACAATTCCAAATTCTCTACTTCTCCACTTCAGAGGGTATTTCAGCTACAATTACTTTCCGTCTAATGCGCCCTATTATATCTGATACAATGCAAGCCAGAACACTTTATGACAGCTCGCATTAAATAGCTTCTTTAAAAAGTTTTTAAATGTATATTTGATACTTTGATGTTGATGGATTTGTTACATATGGCGTTGAGATAATCCATTTAGAATATTTTTAATAACGTGAGCTCAGCCTTGATGGATTTTTGATCCTTTGTTTCGGGCAATATGAGAAGGTTTAAACTGTAAACACCTGCTGGGATTGATGATAGGTGTCCTGATGTAGTTGTATGTTTGCCATGTGTGGCGGGTTTGGATATTTAAATCTTCATGCAAAAATACTTGCTTACATAAATTAATTTGTTTTGTATAATAAAACAGGTGCACGTTGAAATGTTTATGCAAAATTTCATTACTACCAGAGAATTTCATTACGGCCAGAACACGTTACATAACATTTTATATTTTGCATTTTTAATCAGCTGTACAAAGATAACTTCCCGTGATTTATACGTGTATATTTCGGGCATATGCAAATGTTAGAAATTTATGCAGAACACCATCCGAGCCGCAAATAAATCGAAATTTTACCGCACTGGAACTCCATTAAATGTTATTTTTGCCTAATTATTTTATCAATAATTAGGCAAAACTAATACACGCATAATATTAAAAGCACCATTCGAACAATATAATAATAAGCAGCTTTTATAAAGAGCATTAAATAATTCATTGTTTTTTGCCATTAAATATATGCTTTTCAATGTTTCACCGTTCGGGCATAACATTATTATGAAAATCCATTAATTAACACTAGTTAAGTCCTAATCTAGCCAGGGCAACTATTTATTTTAAGCCGACATAAATTAGCCCCTGCCATAAAACAGTATTGATGACCGATTTAGATTTTAGCACTTGCTCAAGAATGTCATGGCACATAACCAGTTTATGGCTGCAGCAAATTTGATTGGCACATTTGGTGCAATATTTACGATACTATGAAATTTTAAGTGGCCCTCGGAACGGCGTGAAAATTAAATTGGAGCTTTAGGGAAGCGGCGAAATATCCCTGTAATTCGACCCTTTCGGCGTGACTCACTCACGCAACGACAGAATATTATTTTTCCGAGAGTCAGCGCAAAAAAAGACAGATATGCTTTTTTATGAGCGAACTGTAAAACGCTCAGAACTTTAAGACACAAATCAATTTATGGATGAACATTTTCTGGGCCTAATTTTACACTTTTGAGCGTATCGAATGCCGCCTCGTAATGTGATAACTTCGAGAAAATTACGAACCAATTTGTGTAGCAGATACGCGATGCTACGCGATGCTACGCGACAAAATTCGCGAAATAACACCATGATATTATTTGTACTCGACAGCGTTTTACTCATGATAATGTTATGATAAAAGGTTGGTAATTAAACTTGTAATTAACCTACCCTACACGGTAAAGTGAGTGGAGTGACGTAGTCCTCACGTGACGATCTTTGATACGCGAATGAACACCATTTTCCTTTCACTTTTTTCTTTGGCAATGCAGCTTCATCGCATACTTGAAGTTGTTTTGAAATGATTTTCACTCCATTCCCAGTCAAAACCAAACTAACTGAATGTGACACATTTAATAGGAATAAATCTCGATTCAGGCCAGCCGAAAAAGTCAGTAAACTGCGGATTCCTTGATGTGGTCTAATACAATTGAGATTTTGGAAATCCACCATCGCTGTCAAACTACAAGCCACAAATGTTAATTGAACGCTTTAAACGCTTTCAGAATCGACGGATCCCTGGACAGAATCAATTGTTGTTTGATTATAAAACCTTTTTGCAAATTCTGCAGATGCTAGAAGGTTAATAATACGAATGTTAATAATAGATAAATAGTACAGTGTAAATACATTTATTAAACTGGAACCTAGAACCTCCCTTTCAAGGGAGGTGGAACGCTGTTTTTACTGCCATCTATGTAAGCGTCCTCCGGTTTTCCTGAGCATCAAAGAAAATGTGCAGTTTGCGTGAAGTTAATCATAAACTGACCAAATATTACAGAATCATAAAACCAGCCAGTTATATAGGGTGGGTACTGTTAGAGCTACTCATTCTAATTTGAATCTTTGAAACAGTAATGGTGGCAGATTTGGTTCGATGGGGAATAAGTTGTGTAATTTAGGGCCCTGTTAGAATTTGTTTTGAAAATCGAAACATCGATAGGTTTTAGAAAGTTATTGCAAAATTATTAAAAAGGTGCATTTTCTTTTTGTGTAAATATCTACTTAATGATCGCAATTAGATCAAAATATCAAATAGAAAAAATGCGTTTCTAAGCTTCAGGAGATGTAAAAAGATGGAATGTCGAGGGTGAAATTCGATTAAGATTATTGCGATTTGTGCTATTGTAACCGGTTGATTCGTATCTAGCTATGTTCGTCGTAATAAATGAAGTTATGGGTTTTACACATCCCAGAATATCCACGGATTTGTTAGAATCTCAGGTATTGAAAAGTGTGATGATACAAAATTTTTATTAGCGTAGCTTTCCTTTTAATCTGGACCCAGCTCCAGACATCAAAAATAAAAGCTGGAAATCTAAACAGGAGTGGCTAAAGGACTCTTTGACTTTTGACGATGCTGTGAAAGCTAATTTCATTATATGCAAACTAACAGTTGTCAGTTACTGGCTCTAATCTCGTTCGAAAAAGAAAAACTCCTTTGATGATGAAAATTGTGAAGTAAAGAAAATA
Organism: Euwallacea fornicatus; assembly: GCF_040115645.1. Lineage (NCBI taxonomy): Eukaryota > Metazoa > Arthropoda > Insecta > Coleoptera > Curculionidae > Euwallacea > Euwallacea fornicatus. The sequence continues at coordinate 1,019,281 of NC_089543.1, forward strand.
CTTGTTCCAATTAGAGTGGTGTGTAATATATGGAAGGTTGTTGCTTTTTTAGCCAGGCAGCATTTAAATGCCAGTGGATTAAGGCAGTAGTTCGCTAAAATTAATCATCGTCTGTTTGTGCCGAGTGTGGATTAAGGTGGATTTAGAAATGAAGTTGTTAAATTGATGAAAATGTATCTTAGTAATTGCGTTGCATTAGTATTACGCAAGATCTCTTTAGTATCTTTCATTTGACATGTTGTTAAGTGGCGTCCATTTTATGGTTTTACCCTCGTAGAACGCTAAATTTTATTCCAATGGGGCTCTCCTAGGGAGATACTTTATGGCTTTAAGAGATATGTTTGGTTTTCCATGTTAATCCTGTTTAAACTTGATTAGGCAGCTGCTCTGCATAATGTCGGCTTTAGCCCATGTAACACTATCGATCTCATTTTAGGTTAATTAAATGTTGTGCCTACCAATGGAGAGCCGTTAAGTATCTTCTGAAAACTTGGTGTCATTTTCAAATCAAATGAAACTTTCCAAGTTATCTTTCAAAGAAAGCTTTAGTTTCAGATACATTGTGTATAATAAATTTTGATGAAATGAGACGCATAGTAAACACAACTTCAAACTAAAACCGAACTTTCAGACATACACATACCATGAAAACCTTCAGAAAATACATATAAGCTCTTCCGAAGTTTTCCACTTATACTCAATTATTTTTTATGGCAACATATTGAATGCCAGATCTCGATATGGAAACGAATTATATAGTACCGAGGGGATGCATAATGTTATTTTCTTTTAAAAAAGGGTCCTACGGAGAGTAACACTTTGTAAAAATATCGCTCGGGTATGAATTATGAAAAGGAATTTTCAGCCGGGGATCTTAAGGAACATTTCTATTTTATCAGACCCTATTTAAATTATTATTTCCGGTGAATATTTGCAGTATATATGTATGTACTTACTTCGAACTTACAAATGTTTAATAGATAAATTCTCCTAATGATTTGTACTTTTCACAAGCAACCTACTAATCAACTGTATTGATAATTATAAATGGGAATAAATTTAAATTCCAGCATTTATGTGGAAAAGTTGGGGAACTGTTAGATAAATTTCAACGTTTTTCAAGAGTCGTTTTTCATTTGTGGAGACGGCTAATTTTAAATTCATCTATACATTTTCAAGAACTCAACTGTCGTTTGAAAAATAGTAACATGTAGGTCAGAAATATGCTCAAATGATTTTTGCTTCACTTAACGTATTAGAATTCTACCATAGCTACAGGGTGAGTACGAACTAGGGTTAAAGTTTATAAGAGCCGATTTCTCGATATTAAAAAAAGTTTCTAAAACTTTTTCCGAAAAGTTGTTGTGTGTGCTGTTGGTTAGAATTTTCTACCGCTTATTATAATCAAATAATAGCTTATGACGGCAGTACAATATTTGTCAAGAATGTTTGTGGTTGCTCTGGCCATTTGAAAAGAATACAGCGTAAACCAGTTTTTGTGGCCCTTTTTAAGTAGCCTCAATTCGCACAAGGGATATTTTTAGATCGAACTTTATATGGACTTTTCTGAATGGCTCGAGTTGAAAAATTCACTCGTAAAAAATTTAAACTTAATTATGACCCACCGTAAGTACAGACATTAAAACATTAAAATATAGATTATTATTTGTTTTTTTTTTATGTTGTGCATTTTTAATTGTTTTAAAGGTCATTGCCTATTTAAAATGAAGGGAAACATTTTCAAATATTTACAATGGAGTGAACGTAATATATAAAAGAGGGAAATAAACCAAACAATATTATGAAGGCACACCGTTTTACTACGTTGTCTTTAGTCACGAACGCCCGTAGAAAAAATAAAAAAGCTCTCCTATTAAAATTTTTCCTTTCAACCCACGAGATCATGCGATGACAAGAATATTTTACGTGCCCTAACATAATGTTTAATATCAGTATGATGTTTTGCTAGAAAGAACAAAAGCTTGCGCTCTTATTACTTTTATCTCTCATAGAGAGAATAAACTTGATACACAAAATTCTACTTACTTTTATTTTGCCACGCAAGCTAAAATTGTAAATTGTTTTATTAAAAATGGGGTTGAGAACAGTGGGAGCCAGCAATATTTTATTCCCTTCTGAGATCTCGGGTTCTTTTTTTAATAACGCTCCTTGCACGATTTATCCAAGAAGTACCAGTCGTTAATGAATATGTTTTCATCCTTAACAATCTCACTATAAACACTTTAATTAGGTTTTTGACAAACTTATTCGGGAGGGGTTGTAAAACGTGTTACATTTAACATACTTGTTAAATGTAAAAACTTAAATTGGATTTCCGGAGCTAAAGCCTCGATGAGCGACATATCCCCAAGTTTTTACGTTTTGATATTTGACAATATAATCACCTAAAAAGACCTTCGCCGATATACCGCCATCTTTGATTTGGTAAGTTTTTTAATTAAAGACGCCGACTAGACAATTTAAAAGTTTGAAAGGTTGTAATAAAACATTCTCCTTTGTGTCTCAGAGAAACTTTTCTTGCTCTTTTATCTATGTGTTTTCAGCTAACTGATTTTTCACAATACCTATTATGAAGCTAGAAGAAAAGGAGCACTTGAGCTGTTTAATAAAGGCCACATCAAAAAAGTGCTTTATGAATAATCTGCGACTTCAATAGCAGGTGAGATAAGCAGTTTTTCTTGCATACTCGACGATTTCAAATACGTCTTGGGAACAGCCGATTTGTCATGAAAAGTGAAAAAACTCATTGAAACCCTTCAAGTTACATCCCTTTCTTACCTATATCCCGCGGAATTGAATACAACATAAAAAATCCAAATCTGCTTTTTCCCTGTCTGAGAGTTTTATAAATATTTAAAGATATTTTTACATTCGAACAAATATTTGATCTTGCTACTTAGGATGATGTTTTGTCAACAATATGAGAGACTTATTTACTTATGATGTTTCTTTTTTGGATATGTCAGATATCAAGCCAAATTAAATCTTCACGAGAGACCGGAAATATAATCTGCTTTGCCTCTAGGATTGACAACATTTGATTCGGTCTTTACATGAGACAAGAAATAATGTATTATACTACCAGCGCACGAAATCTTACTCATTTTCTACGAATATTTTCACATTCGCAGGATATGGTCATTTTTTGCAAGTTGTATACTATTATTTTTCAACGACTATAATAATTTGTGGAAAAAAGCAATATATTTCTCAAAAGTCGATACAGGTGTCACTAAAATGGTCATTCGACAGCTGATTTTTATTGTTTTGTTTGTTGCTATCAGTATGATGCCGAGGGACAAAAAACTATTTCTTAAATCCTTCTAAAGTAGTTCCAAAGTGTATTCTAATGTAATTAATCAGAATTTCTTGATATTTATGTCAATTGTCTTGGAATCCACTAAAATGGTGAATAGGTGAATACCTGTCTTTGGATACCAGGGTTTTATTTAAAAAAGAAAGCTTTAATTTTGAAAACAGTTATTCTAATTTTATTTATAATAAAAGATATAACTATGTTTGTTGAAGCTTTAATAATCCTCATAAATCTGAACATTGTTATTTAATGAGTCCCTAAAGTAATTATGGGCCCTGAAAGAAAGCCCTAACCTATATTTTTTGCGGTAATTCTGACGTCGCTTGAAGTACAAAAGAGCAAAAGGTAAAGAGATTAGACAAACAATGGGAAAGATATGAGGGATAAAATAACAGCATCTTTTGTCCTTTGGATGTTCTGCAGGGACACTTTAGCTTTACTAAACCGGGAAAATGAAGTGAGAAAGATAGGCAAGGGTGGAGGAAATATTTCAAAATGTATCCCCTTGAATTTAGATTTCATAATTCATTAAGATATGATTCACCGCTCCTTCATAAGAAAAACTCTTAATCCCAGCAGTTTAAGTGATTTTCCGGTAAATTACCTTGGTGAGGCACTTAGCTTTAAGTATATATTTAGAGGTCGACCCACTTTGGCAGATATTGGAAATAATTTAGCGCAAGCTGTTAGTCTGATATCATCGTATTACAATACACGCTCTATGATAGATGGATCTGAACAGGGCTTTGCCAGATCGGTTCGACATTTTCTGACAACATGACGTCACTGAATACTAAACATCGATTGAACAGAGGCGGTGCGACCCAGACAGCGGCAGATTCAATTAAACCTCCATAAATCCAACTGAATATAAAAAGTTACGGAGAAGTTCTAAACAACCGAAGTGAAATGCTGAAATCGCATGAGAATTCCCTGAAAATTGAAACAATTTATTTCCAGACGGAATGTTCTAATTTGATGTAATAAAAATAAAACTAAATGTAGTTTCAAACAAACCAACAAACTCCTGAGGTATACATGGATTAGACATAATTCAGTCGATACGGATACATGTCACTTAAAAGACTATTAGAGGTTCGAGAACCAAATGACGAAATTTACAGCGAGGGGAATTCAGCCAAGAGCCCGATATTTTTGAGGAATAAAAGATCTTTACGCAATATCTACATTTCAACCCTACGCACTGCGGCTGATGGCAGTCAAAGAAATCGAGCCAGCAGCTTGGTTGGGAACGGCAGTATTTTAGGGAAGAAAGTCATAAAGCCAACTGCCGTTACAGCAAAAAGTAACCCATATTCCTTTTATTGACGCTCATGAAATGGTCGATTAATCTTCCTGAACTCTAATTACTATCGATAGAGCGTTCCTTTCACGCATTTACTTATGGGGAGAGTAAACTTTTTCCACCTCTTTTATATTTATGAAACGGACCAAATTTAGGGCAAACTTTTATTTTTTCTCTCTCCAAGTTCTCCTACGGTTTGATAATATACGGACCGCCACTGTTTTGGTTAAAATGCACCGAGAAAGCATCTGGTAAACGCGACTACACCACTAAGCTAATGCCTTTCTCTCGTTGCAAATGAGCAACGTCCACTCCAGTTTTCCTCTGCCGATGCCACACGATTTTCTAGATATATAGCAGATACACTCCCATGCATTTAAAACACCATAGGGTCGATTTTATTGGTCAAGGTGATGGGCTGTTTTTGATTCATTTCAGGTTTGAGGCTTTAGGTTGGACGCCTATTTCTTTTATACGAGCTATATTCTTTGTTTAAGATTGAGATTTCGTTTTGTTATGGGAGAGCTATTGACCTTGATACTATGTGACGCAGGAATATATGTATATCATACTGAACCATCACCTCAGTCCTGGAGCTTTGGAAGATGAAGCTTGGAGGTGCTCTTATTTTAGAAACAAAAAAAATATATATATTTTTTTATTTTTGGGCGAGATTTTCTTAAAGGGAGGATTCCGAAAGCGTGAAAATAGAAATAAAACTTATCTTACGGTTACTCACAAAACTGACCGTATGTAGAGCAAAAATTAATAAAATGATCATATGCCAATATTTCTACGCTTTTTTGCTTTATAGAAGTTAATATATTCACTGCAAATGTGAGTATAGAAAATATGCTAGAAAATAAACTTACAAAAATAGTTCCAATTCAATAAAAATAAATAACAAAACAACAATAAGTGAAAAATGTAGGCACAAAATAAACCGTACGCGGTATCATATTCTTTTTTATTTTGGCTGTAAATATTTATTAAAACATTTTTTTTTTGCAAATTCCTTCGAGACTAATGAGTTAAGTCTAAAATCATTTAATAGTTTTATTTATTTCATGAATTTGTTAGAAATGGCAAATAAAAGAGTGCAAACCGACATCACGACGCGCTAATTAATGATAAAGCTTTATTGTACCGGAAAAACAATATGAGAAATTGGTAATTTAACAGGAAGGACACATTCGACAGTACAGCGGATAATAATCAAATATCTTTGTCAAGAATTAGTACAAGACACGTCTGGAAGAGGACGAAAATAAATGCTATCTGAAAAGGATGAACGATTTATGGTATGAGAACTAAAGATTAATCCAAAGAAAAGTGTCCCTAACTTAACAAAAGAAGAATCCCAGAGAATCTGTAAACCTGTGTCAACTGAAACAATAAGAAGAGTTCTAAAAATTAGCAATTTTAAAGGAAGAATACTAAGAAAGGAACACCTTATATTAAAAATTTTGCAAGAAAGTATGTAGAAAAAAGTGTTGAGTTTTGGAATACCGCCTTTTTCACAGACGAAACGAAAATAAACTTGTTTGAATCGGATGGAAGACAAATCGTATGGAGGAAATCAAATACATAGCCGCGGAATAGAAATATAAAAAAAAAATAAAACACAAAGTTGGATTATTAATGTTATGGTGTGCTATGGGAATGAATGGTACCGGCAACATACACCAAATTAAGGGAATAATGGATAAAAAAATATATCTACCTTGATATTTTAAGAGCCAACTTGCAACCATCAGTAGAGCAATTGAACATACTGAGAATGTTTTATTTCTACCAGACCAATGATCTAAAGCACACCGTTGGCATTGTAAAGCTTTGGTTAACACATAATGTGCCAAAATTATTAAATTCTTTACCTCAATCGCCAGATTTCAACCCAATTGAAAATTTGTGGCAAATTTAAAAAAATGAAGTGCAAATTGCTGTAACTGCAGCAATTTAGATAAATTTAAAACAAAATTGTTTTTAACGTATGGGAAAAATATTTCTTCGGATATGACTAGAAAGTTAGTAGGATCGATGACACGCTGCCTGAAGGCCATAATTAAGGCGAAGGAGGGTGTCACTAAGTATTAAATACTAGATGTTAATTTTATCTTTAAACTACTTCAAATAAATGATTATATGATATATACATTTATATTCGTACGGTTAATTTTGTGCCTACATTTTCCGCTTATTGTTGTTTGTTATTTATTTTCATTGAATAGGAACTATTGTTGTAACATATATTCTATACTAATATTTGCAATGAATATATTATCTTCTGTAAAATAAAAAAAAGCGTAGAAATATTGACTTATGACTATTTTATTCATTTTTACCCTATGTACCGTCAATTTTGTGAGTAACTGTATACGTCAGAAGCTAAAAAAATATTAAAATCTGATTTACCTGGGCTTAGGGTGCTCATCGCTGTGATTAATAACATGTGTTTATAAGCAATTTCGGGAAGAATTCCCGAGTAATCGGTGGTGATCCTTTGATTTGGGCTAACACTAGACCTCTTCCCTTCCATTCCATTTAGAGACGATGAAAATTGAAATATTACATAGGTGCGGTTTCTTTTATAGGCGTCTAGTACCTTAATTGATACATTCTTTCCTTGTTTCACTCACGGATTTATGTATGGACAGAACCTATAAACTTGAAGTAGCAAAAACGTATCACTCGTCAGCCCGAAATAACGTCAAATTCCGTCCAGCCAACAATTATCTGCAATAATTCCATACTCTTTGGATGTTGTATATATCCATAGGGTTGATTGTAAAGAGGATTGAATTTCAGTACATAACGGAATCATTTAACAGCAACACCATTATAAAAAACACTCTCCAAAATTGAACGTTTGTGCTGTCGGGAAATTATGTGATACCAGCCCTTGCACACATATTAATAAGAGCGGAGTTTTATTTAGTACTAATATTTGTTATTTTGTCCAGTACAAGACCCGCATTCCGACTGTTTCACTTCATAGGATTTTCATTAAGCGATTGCGAGTGCTCCATGAGCAAACTTCAAGTGCATCATAGCCCCATAATACATACCTATTAAGTGGAGTAGTCGCCAAATTGGTCATGTTAACTAAGTAGCCATTTCGCTGCTCAAATGCAGCGTGTAGCACAAGCTCACATAATGGCACTATTCATGCCGTATTTAAAGGCACATCCATCTTTCCTGTCCCGGATATTTTTCAGAAGTGCTTTTATTCCGTGAAATAGGTGATGAATCATTCTTTGTTAGTCTTTTAATTAGTAACTCTTAAAGTGTCGATCTAAAGCAAACTTGTGACCTAATAAGGAAAGATTTAAAGCACACCACTGACATAGACAGTAATAATTCACGTCTAAGTCCAACTCAAATAGAGCGCACTTAAATACCCCATTCACGCTGACCACTTAGCTTACATAGCTGCTTCAGCTTATGAAAATGTCAGAAGTGAAAATCCTTACGACACTCGCAGTGCTATTTATTTTCGTAAGTCAGATTCAGCATTCTAATACAAACCACTGCCTTACAGCTTTGCTGCACTGTAATATATTTATACTGGGGAAAAAAGCACCATACGGGGTTAGTGTGTATGAACCATTCACGTCGTTTTTTAGTCGTTTATCTGCGTCACTTCCTGGTGAAATATAGACCACTGCCCTATTTATCTTTCGCAATTACAATTTATTTTTTAAGCAAACTGGTCCTTGTGCTAGTTTTATTAAATAACTTATGAAAGTATAGAGATTTAGAGGTTGTCATGTAATCATTAATGTGTGTTAATGGAAATTGTAGGTTTATGAAAAAATGTCTCGTTAAGTTTTTGAAAACTTAATATTGAGCATCTAAATTCGTGTATTGCACAATTATTGAATGACTAAAATTTCCTTTCCCGACTGTTAGGGACTCTAAGTTATTGGTTTTTTGTTTTCTATTTATTTTTTATTGTTGTTAATGTTAGGTTTATTGTATACTGTCATTTACTCCCTTAAGTTACGCCTATGTACTGCGATACTTATTCGGAGAATACCATCTGGGTGCCAGACCACATGGCCCATCAGGCCAAAGCTAAGGATACGCTTTGGTTGGGGAATGTGCTACTAGTCGAAGAAGCTTTCTCTATAGGGACTGTTGCTTTGATGGTCAATTTGTTGGACCCGCAATATTCCCAGAAAAGCGATTAGTATAGATATTCCCCAGATGGCCACGAGTTATGGGATTCGTTGTAGCCATAGCTTATAATGGTTCTTGGTGGTGGTGCGCCCCTGGTTGGAATTCTTCGGGGTTAGTACTTAAGGGATAATCGGAGCAATTTTCGCTCTTTTTCTGCTCTTCCTGTGGTCTGGTCGGGTGAAAGCTACGTCGGTGACGGGATGTGATCCGCATCATATCGTGTACCCGCCCAATAAGCATTCTCCCTATTCTTCGTTACTTAGACCAAGATTCTTACATTCTTTTGAGATAAGTGCATAGTTAATACAGTCCATTTTTACATAAAACAAATTGTCTTTGTCGTGTTTCATTTATCGAAGGAACACCCTTAACACCGACATTGAGAGAACGATTTAGTAATGTTCGCAAATTAGAGAAAATCGTTTTCGATAAGTATTTTTTGTACGCCCACAAATGATCCGGACGGTAATTATTAATATCGACAGTAAATTATACATAAAATCAACTAAAAATGGTAATATTTACCTCCATTGCGAGATAATTATATCACCACTGCATAGCACCACTCGGCGCTTATCCAGCACATAGAGATATGTTATAAAACGTTAAGTTTCTGCGATCTGCCATTCTGCTTCCTGTCATAATTTAATCACTGTCATCGAGCTTGTATTCTTGATATGGGCTACTCGTTTACTTCCGACAATACTCCTGTGACTTGTGAGCTGTGTTCACACGTCACTATTTAGCTTTCATCTCTAAATGGGAAAGTTAACATGATAGGATATTCTCTAGAGATCCCTGTATCTCTAAAGATGAAAACTGTGTTTTTGGATGGGGTTAAGTGTGTTAAAAGCTGCTTTTTCTGTGGTTGTAGAAAACCAAATGTATTGAGTATAAGCCGGGATAATTTTCTTTAATTAATTATATTTAACCACGATGCCACTACTAGCTTTAAAACAATAAATGTGTGGAATTATTTTATGAATAAAACTTAATTGTCAAAAGAACTAATGTGGTTGTTGCTGTTAATTTCGCTATATTTTGTTTCATTGATAATTTATAAATCTGCAAAATAATTACAAACGAAAGAAATTTCTTGTTCACTTATCATTGAAAACATATTTTCTGCAGTGCACAACTGGATGCATTAGTTGTGGTTCTTGATGACGAATGGCTCAAAGAAACCTAACAGACTAATTCGTTAGGTACAGAGATTTTATATTTTTATCGTTACAACTACAACAGCAGCCGGGGCAGCTCTGAGTGAGGGCGACGAGCTTATTATTTCTGTTAATGATTAATGAGAATTTATTGTACATCTGACTGAATAGCAGCCAAAAATAGCAAAATTCCAGTATATAAAACATATACATTCAAAAACTCTGTTGCAGCCACGGACATAAATTTTTCAGCATTCAACCGAAAGGTACAATTTTCATTAAGAGCTGATTTATCGCAAACTGGAGCTGTTGGCTGCATTGAAAATCATCAAAGTTCTTTGTTGTGTGTGTGTTACGCCACATGTGTTATTTACTACGTTACGTTTACGTCTGGAAACTTAGGTTTTTTCACATATTAATGGTTCAACAAGGAAAAGTAAAAAAGTGGTTTTGACCGAGAAATAAACTTGTATTTTATTTCGTGAAAAAGTTTTATGAGAATGCCGTGACCCAAAAAGAAATTCGTACAAAGCGAAGCCAGGATGCAGTTTCAGCAAGGAAGAGCCAATTGTGTGTTGTTGCAATTTGTGGTTTCTTGAAACCCAGTGCTGATTCCCGCGCCTTAATAAAATACTGAAATAGAGCAAATTGTTCAGTTTGATATGTTGCAAGTTCCAGCTCTTGATATTGTCAATAAATAGGAAGTGGAAATAAAGGACGTACCAAAATTTCTATCAGCAGCTTTTCTTGGGGTAAGTGTAATGTCTTTACTGAAATAGCTAGAAATAACTTTCTGTTGACATTGACATGTTATGTTAACGTAATCAATTTATCGTTTCGTTTTAAGACGTTCTAGTTCTTGTTTTCAAAAGAACTTTGTGTTCGCTGCTTTCGCGGAGACTAAATGATAAAAAATAAGCTTACGGTGCCCGACTAAAAATTTTATGCAGTATCTAGCTCCATAGCCCAGTATTTAAGTAAGTGAACTTTATTGCATATAAAACACTTTTATATCAAACGTTACGGTCTGTGTTGCGAGAGAAAATGCAGTAGCATTCGGTTGAGAACACGGTCTGCGTCGCGCTTTATAAAACGAATGCTGATTTAGCCAATTTACCGCATTGTTATCCAAGATGAATGCCTTTTCTTATGCATTATCCTTCGAGGATGCTACGTAAGTGAATGCGCTAAGACGCTTCCGTTTTATATTAATTATTTTGTTATGTGTCAGTTCAGAAAGACTGCCTGTAACATGCACAATATTAACCGCAGACGCGTAGCATCGCGTAATATGCGTGCTATGCGATGAAAGCTGTTATGAGCATTTCCCATTCTCAATGCGGCTACGTTTAAAACAATTTCGCTATATCAGCGCGAGCAATACGAATAACTCGCGTCGGATTGTTTGTTTCTATTGGATTTAAGTCTACGAATATAACATAATAATAACATTCGCACAAGTGGTCACAGGCCCCTCCTGGAACACCAGGTGGAAAAACCAGGGGCGATAATCAGTATGATGTTATTCGAGGCTTATAACTAGACTAATCCATCTTATTAAATGGCAAACAGTTAAACTTTCTCAGCTTCTCTTTATTTCTTATTTCGGTGAAGGAGCAAACCCCGGAATGAATGTTGACAGGAACATACTGCCGCATTTTTATTATAAAGTGACTGTTTTAAATCGTAAGATACCCTTATTCTTTTTGCTTAGTTTAAAGGAATAGAATAATTTTATACTTTACGACAGATCTGGGAGACAAAGACGATCCATAGTCATAAGACGAAATAATAAATAATAATAATCTAATAATCATAAGATGAAATATTAAGGTTGGACAATCTGTCTAACTATACATAAGGAGAACGTTTTAATTTATAAGCGGTGTTATTAAAGCATTTCCCAAGGGAACAGCTAGAAAACTGGCTCGGAATAATAATGAGAACAATTAATATTTGTTTCACTTGGTGATGACAAGTTGAGCTGAATATAAATAATGCCTTTGCATGTCTACAATACCTCAGATCCTAGTTCATATTTTCTTGTTCCGAATTTCTGGTTTGTTGTGAAGATCTACTTAAAAGAGTAATACATATTCTAGAGAATTTGGACGGAGAATTTTCCACAGTATGATTTTACGATTAATGTCATTTGTCTAGATCTGAGATGTATGTCTTTGCATGTAATTAAGACGAACTGAGTCGCCGTAAATGAAACAAGCACAAAAGCGGAAATGTAGATAAAAGCTACTGTGTCCTATAAATATGTAAAGTAACAACGAAGACATAACACATCCGTCCCAGTTCTATTCCTGTATTAAACCACTCCGGTTGGTTATTTGCTTTCACGCATATTCCCGTATTTGACTAGAGCTCCATCTCTCTAAAACAAAACATTAACATATATCTTTGTCACACGTTCTATATTAAATCAGTCGGATGTCTTCCGTCTTGAATAACAATATACTCTCTAGCATTAAAATCATCTAAACCTTCTATGCCTATAAATTGGTATTAATAATTTATCTCCTTTCACAACATCCTAATTGAAATTTCTCCGCGGAAAACTATTTGAAAAAGTAAAGTTCTCAGGTGTGAGAACAGCTGTTGTTACAAAGATTTTGATTCGTCTATAATAGAAGGCCTTAATTTAGTTAGATGATAATAAACTGGCTGGTCAATGATCCTGGGGTTTAGATACAATTAGTTGTACAATTAATATAGATAATGTTCCCATTGTCCTCCAAAGCTCGTAATGTTGTAATTTGCCACGACACCCTGATTTATCGCTACAGAATAAATCTATTTAACTAGAACCTTATACCTTTATAAGAGGAAAGTAATTCATAGTTTATATCTAGGTTGCGAAACTATTAACTTTCTCAATCTTTTTAAAAATATTATATGCAATTTAATTTAGTGCTAATATTAACATTCTAGTTTACTGAATTTCATCACTTCACAGTTTAAATGTTATAATGAAATTATGTCGTGAATAAAAATAATAATATTAATTGCGAGTCCATTTTCAAAAATATGGCGGATAATTGATATTCAATTTTAAAAAAATACTTAGCATTCCTATATTTGGATGTATTTTTGAAACTTTACTTTCTAAAGCTAACTTTCAGTTAACCCGTAAATAACTTTAACATTCGGAAACTCACATTCCGACGCGTTATATTTTCTAAAATCATCTTAATATGCTGAGGAAAGTCCCATGTAAGGTTCTTAAAGTTGCATCCAAAAAAAGAAACCATTTATAATGAGGTCTTATGGTATGGTGTGTGAGTATGCGCTCACGGTGAATTTAAATATGTGAAAATAAGGAAACTATTAGCAACATTGTTACGTAAATGGAGCTTTGACGGTGTTAACTACTTCTCTTATTACACAGATGATGGATGCGAATTATCTAATTTCAGGCAGAATCAAATGTCAAGGATCCTAAGCCATGTACCTACCTTTATTAACATATTCTTTTTAAACCGAATAAATTAAATAGTATACCAACAATTTATTTTTTTCTTTATATTTTATATAGTGTGTCAAATTATTGATTATGAAATAATTAAAAAATTAAAACCAATTAATGAATATTTAAATAACCTTTAATGCTATTTAAGTAAATATTGAAAATATTAATAAAAAAATTTCCTTTAAAGATAAAATAGGTATACCTCTAATTCTCGTTAATAATATTAATAATACATGTATTACATTGTCGAAATTGTTTATTATAAACCATAAACCTTGATTAGTTTTTTAGACAATGGGAAAATGAAAAAGCCAGCGAAAGCTCAATTATTTCTGCCCAATACGTATCCTCTAGATTTGCATTTTAATTTTAGTAAAAGCTTTTTAATAGTTAATATGGTATGCGATATTCGTTGGTGGCACATGTTTTAATATTGCTTATACCACAGTTTTACAACAACAAGTTTTAATACGCTTGGGCGGAAGCAATAAAAAATTTGGAATACTTACCATGTGAAAATAGAGTGCAATGGATTTCCAATGTTTCAGTGCCCAATAAATCATAGTTTTTCCAAGTTAGAATCCAACACGAACGCAATTTCCTATTTCCAACAGTGCCGATTCTTGGGCTGTCATGTATTTCCTTCTCTACTTTCTTTTCCCAAGTCAGTGTTTGTTCAGTCTTATACGTGGGTTTGCTTACCCGCATAAATCAAACCCATTTAAAATCTTTAAATTAGAGGTGAGGAGAAAAATGAGACAAGCTGGTGACGTAAATTTATATTTTGTCTAAAACTTGGATTAGTATTTATTTTGATCTCTTTCAACCTAAACGCTGATGAAGAAAGTTTTAATTTAATTAGTTGTCTTCGTATGTGCCACTACGAGTAAGTAACCTTTGATACAAGACGCCAAAATATATTTAAGTCTTAAACAGGACTTTTCTACGAACACGAGTATGGTGAACTCTTTGATCTTTAATTATTGTTTCCCAGAGTTTCTAAAGGGATTATATTCGCTCTTCTCTTGGGACACCGGGTCGTGTGAGGGGATTATTATTAAGTTCTTATCTTTCAAACCATCACAATACAGACATTACTTTCAGAACCATTATGCTAGTCAGGCTTTTTGCCTCGATTTAGGGGTGGGGTTCAAATTTACCCTCGTAAACAAACTGTCCTTTGCCTCTAATATTGATCTCACTCACAACAATATGTCGGAAATTTCAACTAACAAATTCATTATCATATCCAGCAAACACAAGCACTAACGGATGACTAAATAATTCAACATCTTTTTTACATATTCATGAAAATGCATTATTCGGTATTTAGTAGAGAGCATAAACTCGCTCTAGTATATTAAATAACCCTGTAAATGTTATATGTTTGTTGTTATATTACTGATTCTATATGCAGTGTACCGGTTCGAATAGATAATATGTCATTATTACTGCCCTGATACACGAATTTGGCATTTTTAGTTTCGGTTACTAGCCATTTTCGTTTATATTTGTTGATAAATTCAATTACTTAAAATGGCCAGCAAATTATACAAATTAGTGGAATATGATTTATTTAAGTTCACTTTCGACTTATTAAAAAAATTCTGAACGTTTTTGTTATTTATAACACTGTTACGCAAAGTTAACAGTTGTTAAAGGAATAGTGAGCAAGAATATTTATATTTTGACAATATTTTACCTTACAAATAAATAGGAATAAAAAAATCAACTATAGTATGTTGAAAGTATATATAAAGTATTTTAATTTTGTTCTATGATTTTTTATGGAGGATTTTTTGTGTATAATATTGAAATTATTATTAATATGGTAGATGTTAAAAAGTTTTTTTAAGAGACGGTATATGTTAATGCAGCATTCCAAAACTAAAAAAACTCATTCCTTAAAACATTTGATTATTCTTAACTAAATTCATATATAAGGTAAAAAGATTCTACACATTTCAGACAAATAAATGTGAGTCGTTACAACACGGACAAATGTATTAAATCTCATACATAGAGAATTGACAGATATTGCAGTTCTGTTTACTGCAATAACAAATGTAGTTTCAATTTAATTTTCTTGCTTTAATAGCACGATTTACATGATTCTGGAACACGAAATCAGATATCTACCAACTACAAAATAAACGCCAATATATTGATAATAACAACATGTATTATACCTATTAAATGATTTATAGTGAGATCATCTCTTCAGCAATCATCTGTGACATGGAATTTTAATTAACGTTGCATGTCAAAACAATCACAATATGCGAATATAATTGAAATATGCAATAATAGAAACATGACTGGTAATTATGGTTTTGCTATTTTCTGAATAAAGTAAGATATATGCATACACCAAACATATCTTCAGGCTGAATGGAGTGGGCCAAGCATAAACTTGATAAACCCTGAAACGCATTACAACACAAGTACAATAATTCATAAAATCTATGTGTTTGTCTTTGAAATTAGCATAGTCATCGACATGCAGAGGGCGTATGAAAAGATTTATTACAGCTGTTTAAATTCTTATGGGTATGCGTATATCACAGATAATTATTGTGACCGTACGAACCATGCAACAAAGTTGGAGAGCATTTTGAACGCTACTAATACTCTTGGGGGCCATTAAGTGATGCCATTGTACATTAAACAGATTAGTGTCGTGACATATTGCTCGTTAAATTATCATTTGAATTATAATATTTCGTAATATAAGTGCCTAACCTATTAGTAGCAATTTGTAAAATTGATCTTTCGTTAGAAGTTCGGCAAAATACAAATTTAAGGGAACGAGGAGTTATTAATGAACGTTATTGCATGTTGCAACCACGGCAATAACTCATCGGATAATTACTTCAAACGTGAACTAAAACCTGCCACTCTATTTCAGATGGCTGTCTTAGAGATGTGGTAATATTGTTTCTTTTGCTAAAGTTACATATCCTAACAACCTGGATGCTCACTTAGTTAAACTTATCCATATTGTCATCGCGAATTTAACTACTCGTGTGCATCTAAAATGTTGCTTAAACGTGCTGTAAAAGCGGATTTTCAGGTTATTGGGAAAGTGAGAACTAAACGGCGATATTGATTATCCTTTACAGAGTGGATTACACTCATCCATTAATTAGCAATTTTTTGGGAAGCCCAAGTTATTTCTTATGGGATTTAGAAATGCCGAGGAAAGTGTGAGTTATGCTTGTGAACGCGTATATGTAAGGTTTTAATACCTCTCTTGGGAAATTAGCCTTGCTGGTCGAGTGGTACGTAAAGTTGCAAATTCAATCTGTACTTATAAAAAAAAGCTTCAGAGCCTTTATTGAGTACAAGATAGTTCAATTTAAAGCACAACATCCCATTCATTTTCTTTCTTTCAACTCTCAAAAAGACACGAACGTATTATTATGTACAATGATGAGGGTCTCGATCTTTTAAATTTCCAGTGTAATTAAAATTTCAAGAATTGATATAGGGTTGTTTCCACAAATTATATTTTAATCCAATGTGGATATAATTAAAGCATGTTGAGTCAATAGTAAGACATGGGAATTCGCGATATTATGGAAAATATTAATTTGAAAACATTTGTTTTAACATCAGATTGTGTAAAACTACTGGTTCTCTGTTTACAGTGTTGAAGAGCACGGGGATTCTAATTTCAATTTGGAGAACAAATTTAAAATTCTAGGAATTTAGCTATCTTTGATTGCCAGATCTGTAAAATAAAACTTTTACGTAAACTTAGAATTTGAATTTTCTTAGATATCTGCATTCGTTATTTAAGTTGATGAGGAAAATGTATTTTTTTAAGTGTGTGCAAAATTAGATTTGTTAACATATATTGGTTCAGATTATTTAAAAAACTAAAGTCTACCTCTTATTTCATTAAAAATTTTACAAGTTCAAATCAATTTTTATATAACGTATTTAGATTCAAATAATCTATATAGTAACAATATGTGAGTTATTAACTGAATTCACTTTCAGTAACACATTTGTTACTGTAATAATTATTATTATCATTATTTACATCAATCAAATGTCTATTTTCAACTTCCTATAAAGTACTAAACTTGTTGCGAAACTTTAATTTAATTTCCCTCTCTAATATAGATATTTATGTTTAGACCGATATTTCCTTTAAGTTCCGCTAAGTTCGGAATTTTACGAGCATTAAAATTAAAAACACCCATGAAAACGATTTTAACAATGTTAAGTCTCATTCTAGGGCGCTTCCTTTTACGACAAAGTGGGTAAGCCTGCAAAGTTAGACATTTAGGAACATTTTCTTTGAAAATTTCCACATAAAAGTTATTGTTTTTCCATAAAATTTTAAGGCCGGAGATTAGTATGTTTGATCCCAACTTTCAATTTTCATATTTATTTCGTGTATGATTCGAAGTTTGGGGTTTACGAATAGGGATATCGTTAATTCTTTTTAGTTTCTTTCTCATAATTTATATATCGGGAATCAGCGACGGTGAAGGAGGGTGTTAAACTGGGTGAAAAGAATTATTTCTATAACATCAATTTACCAAAACCAAAGCTGTAATCACGTTGCGCTCTGGTTTATGTTAAGAGGAGAAAATTGAGAAAAGAAGGGGAAATCGAGATGGGAATAAATACGATCCAATCATGCGTATTTACCGGAATAAGTGACGTTACGTTTTTTGGTTATTTACTTTATTCGAGGGCGCAAAGAAATACACTCTCACAAAAGCATTTTTCCCTTCGTTAAATGTCACCGCATGTTCAGAATTTTAAAAATTTCTCGCATACAATTTATTTCCAGAGATGGTTGAGATATTTCAATATGAATCGTTATTGCGAGATCAGATGTTCGCTTGTGAGGATGCTTCTTCAAAATGAAAAGATATAACGCGCTCCTTAAATTAGGACTTTCACCGTCAAACGAAGTTTAAATTTTCTGAAATATTAAATCTGCCAAACCTCAACCTATACAAAGTAGTGAAAATTTCTAATCCTTTCATTTTTCAATGAAACGGTCTTATGGACAATATTTTTCAATCCAAGGGATATTTTTTCTATTGTTCTGTCATTTCAAAACGGTGGAGACAACAATCTGTGAGACATGTGATTGATAGACGAAAGCATTATTCCATTAATAAGAGTGATTATTATTTTTCGGTAAATCTCTGGTGATACAAGTTTATACGAGAATTACAGTCTGTCGTTCATCAATTTTGATCAAAAACTGGTACAAATTCCAACAGGCGGTGACAAATGATTCTCCAACCTTAAAAGAGAAACTAACTTTTAAGCATTAAAAACAAATAAATCAAGGCGATAACGACTTCTGGTCTGATAAATGTTAAAGTTGCATTTCGCTTTTATAGAACTTGCCAATATATAATACACAATACTCGTTTTATTAATATTAATAACGTTTTTGGGTTTGATTTATTATACATTTTAATCGCGGAGTGCAATAAAAATACGTGTCGCCAGAGGCAGTTTTCACTCGATTACGCCCAGAAGTTACTAAAGCTTTCTGAGGATTAAGTCATGTTTACATCCGACGGGATAATCTACCGCAAATCCTAAATACCTTCTATGAAGCATATGTATTTGCTTACTTTACTAAAATTCTGAGCCTATAATGCCTTTCTGGATTTAAGCAGGGGTTACACAAAGATTATCTAGTTCACTGGCAAAGGTAATTCTTAACAGTTGAATAAATATTTTTGGTAATAAAAGGAAAATTTTGGTATACTTAAATTAGCTCAAATTTATAATTAGGTTAATATTAGAATAACCGTCAACAAGTGGAATAAATTTCAATTTAAATGAAGTCGAGTTTAACATATTCCGAGTAAAATAAATAAAATTCCAGAGGTGACGAAAAATAATTTAACTTAAAATAGAATGCGGAACTTTATCTCATCGCAGTGAATGCGTATTTCCTTCCTGTACACCTTGGGGAAATTTGTATACACAATCTACAGCTTGAAACTAAACTTTTTATCCAAATCCCAAGTTATACAAATTTTCTAACAGGTAAATCATGTAAAGAGTTTCCAGATTACCAGCTATTCTATTCCCAAGGGATTTTTCTTCGCTGGATTTAGGAACATGAAAGTTATATTAATTTTTAAATCAAATTGGATTTAGAACAAATACGAATCCTGAATTTAAATTGTTTAATTATTTACTTCGCTGATTCAATACTTCTGTAATACCTCGTTCTGGATTAATGTTGCCAGATAAATAAAATAGGTCAATCCACTTTTATACATTTTTATACCTCTGAGATATAACTTTTTCATGTTTTTTATTGTATAATAACTTGGATGAAAATGTTTTTTCGGTGTGTATAATTCGAAACAAAATTAAGAACATGGATTGAAGAGAGCGATATTTGGGTATTTCTGACGTAAAACTGTGCTATTATTTTTTCAGCATTCTGTAAAACGTTAAGATATATCTAAATAAAGTTTAGTATTCATATGGAAACGCACATAAGATTATGAAAATCCCATACATCTAGTTCAATATTGATAAAATAAATAATTAATTTCCTTATATTATAACAAAAAAGTATACAAAAAAAAATATATTTTCATTTTCATATGGTGCTCTGATTACATTATTTATGAGAAAGTTGTAATAATAATGGCAACAATATGAATAATTTTATCATATTATACGGGAGGATAAATTTACCACTTGATTAATTCCTCTGTTATGTTAGGTATTAAAATATTAGCCCATAAAATTAAGGGTTAAAATCATATCATCCCATTTCAATAAAGGCACAAATTCGATTATTCCTCTGAGGAAAAGCAAAATATTTTAATAAACCCATGATATCTTGAGGGATCAAGTTGAGTCGGCTGGAAATATCCGCGCATCAGCCACCCCTTTTGCTTATTACAATATTTCGGGAGAGTTAATTTACAAGACGTCAAACTTAATAAATTCCGTTACATTTTGAAAACACATTTTCCTATAAAGCCTCGTCACTTTAAGCCTATTAGCTAAAAATAGAAATTGCGTGATCGGAAACCCTATAATTAAAGTGTTTTTGTTTTGTGCATGGCTATTAAAGTAAGCGGCCAAAGTCCATGTAAAATGAAATACAAGTCGGTCAAATGCACTTACCAATAATAAGAGCAAGGAAGTTGAGCAAGTAAAAATGCTCGGTGGTGATATAAAATTTAAAAGTCTATTGCCTCGGCAAGGAATTCTAAATGGGTCGCACGTGCAAACCAAGACGGGTTTACTGTCAAACTATACAGATCTTCCTCGCACCAGCTATGAACGCAATGTGCGAAAAGCAAGACCAGTGAGACCCAGGGTTTCATTGATAAGAATTTGTTTTCTTTTGGTTAAAATATTCCCATCTATTACTAAACATAAATATGTGGCTATAGTTTTTATTTATTTACCATCCATTTTTCATCAAAACTTGTTCAATTGAAAAATAAATGTTAATATATTTAACAAAATATAACCTGTTTATTGGCAATTCAATTTTCACAGAACTAGCTATGTCGCTAAATATTTATAAGAGTGGTGAATAGTTTCTGATACAGCTCTTAAATCAATTGATCCAAAAATCGAATAATATAGGTATTAATTAAGCAAAAAATATTTATCTATATTATTTTATTTTTGGATTTTGTATAGGATTCTGAATATTTTTTAACCAGCACTTTCTACTCCTTTCTTCAGCAGTTCTTGAGATAATGAACTCCCAAACTTTATACTTTGTAATTCTGAAGATTTATAAATACGTTTTGGGTTTAGATAGCTGCAATTGTTTTTACCTTTTACTTCCGTATTGTAAGATTGATCAAATACGATTTTTTAAATTTAACCAAATTTTAAATATTAAAAATTTTTGAAGCGATCAAATTTCTAACATGTTTTAAAAATTTAATGTGCGCAATTTTATATATTTCTCATAACTGAAACAGGAAGACTTAGGGTAACATTAACATCAATTCTGAAATTTCTAGCACGAAATAGACGTATTTTTTGAGTTTTTTTAAATTTTAACTGTAGTAGTATCATTGGTTGTTGTGTTACAAATGTCATTTCACAGATCTATTAAAATTACAAAAGAAATACTGCTAAGCTGAAAATTTTCCATCCAGGAGTATATATCATAGCAAAAATATATATATAATTTATCATAAACATCTTTTGAAAATTATTTAAGTATATCTAAAAATTCCTCTTAAATTACCAAAATCTAGAAATACATTTTCCACGAATAGTGCTTCTGATCTTCAGAAATTACATAAATGATGAGTAAAGTTTTCGAAAATTCTTTAGAATCCTCAAAACGTAAAAATCTTCCATTTCGTTGGAAAAAAAATCCAGAATCTTCAAAGATTACACAACAGAGGGTCTTGAGGTTTGTAACTTACTTTTATTTACTTAAATTTATTTGGTATCAACTACCGTGGAGGACATTTTCAGCAGTTATTAAATTAACATTAAGTACTGAGTACCAAATGTTGGTTACATATTTTGTTTCTACTAAAATAAAAAAATTATAATACAGTTTTAACTGCGATTCACTACATTTTGGAAATGAAACCTTTGCAAATAATTTGTTATTTATATTTATTTTCAATTACTGCAAGAAATATCTATTTTCAAAGTACCCTAACACGGTCACGTTAACATCCTGCATACAAAATTATTTTTTTCCTCTCATTGTACCTCTCAGCTTTTATGAACTAATTAAAAAATAGTAGTCAAAAATATAAATCAATCATTATTAACAGTTCTACATAGTAAGATTATATAAAATGTTATGAACTTGCTTGGAATGTAAAAGTTAGGTCCCGTTTTGACGTCTCTATGAAGTCTTAATTCTTTAGAATATCGTAATTCAGTGATGCGAGGAAGTATTTTGAAATACAATAGCTCTTCTCCAAACTAGAATTTTAGGCCTATAATAAACTACACAGGATAAAGATAGGTTGTCCTTACCGAATCTTACTTATCAAGTAAGATGCTTGATTTCTATATATTGAAATAAATTTATAAAATTTATAAAGCCTTATTATACTAAAGCCCTCGCTCTGTCCCATAAGAATACTACATGGGATTCACTTGAGCCTCCCCTTGAAATACTCAAATTAAATAAATATAATCAACGGAGCCTCATCTAAAAAAGGGTCAGATAGGTGATGCACTCATCGCCCCCCTCAGTCCCTAGATAACTGAATATCGGAAGTAGAGAAGCCCTGCAAAGAAATCCCACTTACTCTGTGTTACTGAACCCACAATGGACCTCTTTTTTTCTAACCTGTTTTCGATTTATTCTCTTCAAGATCTAGCTAATTAAATAAAATTTATTTGCGGAATTTATTAGATGGTAAAAATGTCAGAAATAACATTCAAAAGACCATTGAAAATGAAATTTAACCTCTCTGACACTTTTTCGTAATACAAAATATATCAAAATTGTTGAAGATTTAACCCCTTGAATAAAGCTACAGTCCAACTTTTTATAGCCTTTTCTGTTTAAATGCTCTATTCTGTTTGCTGGCATTCCCCTATATATATATTAATGCCCCTAGCTGTTCCTACATTTGTGCTCATCTGCATTAAACTTTTCCATATAAAAAAAATATTTAAAAACTAACATATTAAGAACTAACAATATTTATACAAACACTGACCAGCTTTGCTTTCCCATACAATTCCAACGTTACATCATTGGATTTAAAGTTTGTTCTCTGTAAACGAAAGTTTGGGAAAATTTTTCTTTGAATTGAATAAAAATCTCTGGAACCGATGAAGAAACTTCCATACGTTTTTAAAATTAAGACTTTCTTGGCTGGTTTTTTTATTAAAATGTCATTTCTCTTGTAAGAATGGAAGTTTTCGTGTTGGGAACGTTTAGCGTAAAGGGCAATGTGATAGCGTAGCCTCGATATCTTAAATCTAACAATGTTGAATTACTCAGAAGGAATTATTTCCCCTCAAGTCATTTTAGAAATATCACTATTAAAGTGATTGTGTTTAAAGATTCAAGGATAGGAGGAAAGGGAATGTGCCAGTGGTGGCGAAAACAAATATTAATCTATCTAGCTTGGTTGTAGCTATGAAAATGGGCCACGCATCTTAAATCAGGCCTAAACTTGAAGAGAAACGAATTTGATACTAAAATGGCAGTTATCCTAATATCTTAATATGTCTATTTTATCACAAAATGCATATTGCGAGTGGAAAAGTCTTTCATTATTTACCAATCCATTACTTTTTAGGGATTTAACTGACAATTGAAACCAAATCGAATAGAAAGAAGTAGTACTCTAATTATCTGTTATGGATTCCTGCGATAAATGAATTTTCAATTAAAGTGTTTCATGTGTGGGTATTTCTGGAGGTTTAAAGTATATATATAATTAGGGCAATATTCTATAAAGCTTTGAAGGGATATTCTATAAGCATTCAACGTCTTAAAAAACCATTAATGTTCAGCAGTAATCAACAAACTGGCAGAGCTGAGTGAACATTAAGGGCACGTCTATGCTATTAACCTAATCTCGACTAAATCTAGGTCCAAAGTAGTTTGCTGATAACAACTTCCCTTAAGAATTTCATAGATTAGCAGGTCGCATTTCCTTACGAGGATGCGTGGAAGTGTAATTTGTTCGAAAGGATTTCACAGGGATCCACTATTAAATTACTTTTATAGACGTAAAAACTTGTTTTGGAACTTGTCGTCCGGGCAATAAGTTAAGGAAATGTCGCGGATACAATAGCTCTAGGTTTTCATAAATGTGGATCAATTTGTCATGCATTCATTAGTCATGCTTGCAAACAAACCATCTAAGTTTGTGTCGTTGGCTCCTGTTCAACCGTTATCAATAACTTGAAGCGAACCATTTATCCAAGGCAGACCTCTTCTATCAGCTCCTTGTCAAAACGACCTTCGCTCTTGAATGGTCTTAATTTGGGTTAATTTTTTTCAGGGCTATTGTAGCAGTTTCATTTGTCTTCTATAATTGAGGTATGACAGTGGATTTAATTTGGGACGCGACCCATTTGGGCAAAAAAGATGTTGCCTGCCAAAGGTCTCAACTTCTTTCTATTAGCCAGAAAATGCAAAAGTCATCTGTGGTTTCATTAATTTAATTTGTCTTCACGTATATTTTATATTATCTTAATCACCCGTATCCTGTAAGACTAGATTTTAATTATCAACATTATTAACGATAATTAATACAGAATTGAGAACTTTATTGTTGATGAATGCAAAAACGGTATAATTAAATATTCCCATTTAATAAAATCGTTCACTAATGGTAACCTAACCAACCGTTAGAAATATACTATATAGAATCCTAGCAAAATCATTAGTCATGTGGCTAATTAGGATCATAATTACTATCAGTATGGGTTTTTGTAGCACAATAACTGATACACTCGTGCTAATTGCTAATTAGATTTGTAAAAAGTAGCTGTGGTGAGAGGGGATTGTTAAAAGTGTGGGCTTCGCGTGGTGCTGACTGAAGTGAAAACTCTCGTGTGAACGGGCTTACCGTAAATGGCTCTGTTTTGCGTATTACCTGAAACAAAAAGAGCTAATTAGGGTTTTCCTGCAAAAAAATGTGTCTTCGGCTCATCTTATTAATTTTTGAGAGCAAAAATGTGCAGGGATTACGTCGCAAAGGATTACCCATTACAATCGCCAAATACAAAATTTACATTTGACCATTATTTTTACTTTCACTCGTCGGCTCGGCCAGCGTTCAGGATAAATTTAATCCGGCGCTTTAAGCCTTCGTTAAAGTTTTGGGTTTTTTGCAAACGTCCAGATAGGTTAAAGTCAAACCGAAAGACAAATGGTCCTTACTTCTTTTTTAAAGCAAACATGCCTCTGTCAATCGGAACAAGATAATAAATGTATCTCTGGTAACCACTGAGATAATCCAATATAAATTCCTAAAGAACGGGGTTGTTCATTTATTCAGGTTCTTCCGTCCAACACTCTTCTTCAAGAGGCCTCTCCGCATAAATTGGATCTGTCCAACTAATTTGGATTTAGAGGCCTAAAAGCTCATGTTGGCTCCTTTGATCGTGCTGACATTAAGTCAAGTCGTACATATAGACAAGAGGACAATTGTAGTGAGATTAGTACATTTGGAATTGCATCAAACGGTTACTTAATTGCATGTTGACACCGCAGGAACAACTGCGTAGCTCTGTGAACCACTTGTTTACAAAGGTAGGCAAACTAGTTTAATGAAAATAAAGCTTATTTGATCACGACGATTATTTAAACCATTCGATTTAAGAGGTAACACGTGTTGATTTCCGTTTGAGGTCTAAATGAGTTGGGGTAGTTTTTTCCAGTCGATATAAAAAGGAACATATTTGAATGCGAAAATCAGGGACTTAATACCCGTCTTCTCTACCTTGACATGAGTAAATTAAGTCATTTCTCTTTTTCAAATATTTTTATTGGTTTACTTCAAATTTGCGTGTGCGCATAATGTAAATTCATATAAGATAAATATGAAGGTCACAAAATTAATTTATTAAGAAGATAATATGTTTTCCGTGAATTTGATCAAATTAGATGGCCTAAATTCGCATGATCTTCATCGATATCTGGTATCATCTCAGCAGCTAGGAGGAAAATAGTTTTGCGCTTCGATATTTAATCAAGCGGTATAAAGGAATCTTCAGATTAAAGCATGTATCATATTGAATTAGGTTATGCTGTGTTGAGTAACCTGAGATAATTAAATTATGATTCGAAGTAATTATGTCCTTAGTACATGTGAAATGTATGTTAAACCTATATGATATTAATGTAATGATATTGTATGTTCTTACAGTAGATTTTAGTGGATATCGATCTCGAAGATTGGGAAAATTTGATGATGAGATTATGAGTGGTTAAATTTTAGGGAACGAAATATTTATTCTCAATTAACTGCTAAAAGTATGCTGTGTCAAAAACTAGATAATAAAGTACTATTTCTGAAATATTTAGTTGAACTTCATGGCATTTTTAATTTAAAAAATTTCGTCACTACTGATTAGGAATCGTGTATAAAATAGAGTTGAAATGTTTTAAATTGATATATTGTTGAACAACCATTGTTTAAGAAATGGATCGAACCATTTTGAAAGGAATTTGAGGGGGTATTTCCATTAGTCCCAATTTCTTAATTTTTTCCTTCAATACCAACATCTCCATGATACAAATTTTTCCGGAAATTTCGAAGTCTTTGAGGTACGAAGGATGATATAAAAAAGTGGATGGATTTTCACAGAAGCAGATCAGGACATGAAAAATCACCGATGATGATGCATCCACTCATGCTTTGAATTCAAGAAGTGGTAAGTAAAAGTATCTTTCGTTAATCGACTTTTATCATTTATTCATTAATATTCATGGTGTTCCAAATTGGACCCTCGGGATGGAGATATCTAAATTTATTAAAGATATAGGCAAACTTGCTGACAAGGATATATCGCCTTGTTAATAGTTAAAAATCTCTTATTAATTACCTAGTACTGGAGAAATTTACAGAACATCGAAAATTTCTATATTTTCTTTAACATTTTTTTGTCCTTTGTTTATTGTTAAATATAATATTGCAGATGATTTGAAAAAAAAGTAATTGAAGCCATATGTTTAGGCCAGGGGCTTTTAGTCACTGCCTAACAGTAACGACTGCCTCACAAGGCACCCGAAGAGGTATCTCCTATTTTGCTGGTGTGTTATTAATTCGAAGGACCAGACGCTGATGCGTCAATTGATTGTAACCGGGGTTCAAGGGTTCAGGGAATACAAACTCCGTAGCACGAATTAAGTAATTTACTTTTACTATGGATATCACTTTAACTTACACTACGATTTACAACTTTATATACACTTTTTATACATATATTTACAGAGTCGGTATTGGTTCGCCCGAGATCTGAGAATGATACGTATAAAGATTGAAGGGTGTCTTGTAAAAGAGTTATGGAGTAGAGATTGAGGGTAAAGTTGTGAGAGAGGTTTGATGGTATTCCGCTTCAAGGATCGAGCAGTGTCCAAGAAACGGGAGAGAGAGAGAGAGAGAGAGAGAGAGAGAGAGCACTAGTCTGAAGTTAAGTTAAGTGAGAGATTTTGAGGGAGTCCGCGTTCAAGGATCGAGAGTGTCCATAAAACGGGAAGAAGCTTTCGCGAGTGTTGTCTTTGAGGGAATGCTCTTTGGGAGTCCTAAATTATTTGCGTCCCAGGGATGGTGGGGCTGGAGGGAGATTACCACGAAAAGATCTTAACCAATCCCAACTGACACTGCCCCCTAGTTCTGTGGAAAGTTTTTTCCTAGGAATCTTCACGGTCAAAACCCAGATGTGGCTCTCTGGTTTCCTTGACAGATTTATCTGGTGCCCCCCATAAATCGGGACAACGATAATTCAAGGAACCAGTGCCATTACGGTGGCCGGGTTTAAACACGTGAGGGTAAGTGCTGCATCGCGGGGTGCAATGCAGCAGATGTTTTAGGGATTGTTCCACGTCTTTAGGGCCTAATTGGTACCCAGCGATAACGCTGATTTATGTTGGGTTTTTTCCCAACATACTGCCCCCCGGCGTTGGAGCTTTCAGCGGAAACGGAATAATACTGGTGATAGAATGCGAGTAATGTGAAGATACAATCCCTTTAGACTAGGTGACGCAGGGAAATCATGAGCATTGGTTCAATGCCGCGGGGGGAAAGACTATTGGAGACTAAAGAGGGATGAAGAAACAACAAGGAGTATATACAAGGGGGTGATTGAACTAACCTATGAATATGAGAACTAAGAGAAAGAAGAGCAGAGATTATGCTACTGCAGCAAAGTAGTTAATGTTCATTCGAAACAAGGTCAGGGGGGTCAGGGTTTTGATCAGGCAAAAGGGAAATTTTTGTAATTGGCCTAGTCATTTCTGTCCTTTGGGTCTTGAGTTTTACCACTCGAACGACTCCATCAGGACCGGGCATGGCTTCGGTAATTCTTGCTAGCGGCCACTTTAAGGGGGGAAGACCATCTTCCTTGACAAGAACCAGATCACCCACTTTCACGTTTCTGGACGGCTTGGCCCACTTAGGACGGTTTTGAAGTCGGTTTAGATAATCCATGGACCAACGCTTCCAGAACGTTTGCTGGATTTGGGCATGTTTTTGCCATCGAGATAGTCGATGTTCCTTTATATGGGCAACATCTTTATCGGGGTACGATTTGAGGGAGGCGCCGATTAAAAAATGTCCGGGTGTTAGGGCTGTGTAATCAGAGGGATCAGCGGACATGGGGCAGAGTGGCCTAGAGTTCAGTATGGCCTCTATTTGGCACAATACTGTGGATAATTCCTCAAACGTAAGGTGTGCGTTGCCCACCAGTCGTTTGAGGTAATATTTGGCGCTCTTGATGGCCGATTCCCACAATCCTCCCCAATGAGGAGAACGTGGAGGAATGAATTTCCATCGGATTTCATTCAGGGACATTTCGTCTTGAAGTGCGGCATGAATTTTGTCTTTCTTGCAAGCCTGATACAAGGCCTTCAGCTCATTGCAAGATCCCGCAAAATTTGTGCCATTATCACTAAAAATGACGGAGGGATTTCCCCGTCGAGAAATAAAGCGTTTAAGAGTCATAATGAAGTGTTCCGTGGAAAGGCCCGATACTAATTCGATATGCACAGCTTTTGTAACCATGCACACGAACACCGCGATATACGCCTTGGTCATGGGGGCTTTCCGCAGGTTGGACGTTTTTAGCAGGAATGGGCCGCCAAAGTCTACCCCCACATTTTGGAAGGGTCTCGAGATTGTTACCCGTTCCTTCGGGAAACTGGCCATTATTTGCTCACAGGTTCGAGCGTTGAACCTATGGCAAACGACGCATTTCCTGATGATGCGCTTTATTTCGCGTAGTCCGTTGAGTGGCCAGAATCGGTTTCTAATATTGCTCAACACACAGTGAGCGCCCGCATGCCCTAACCGAATGTGCTCATGAGTGAGTATGAGGGCAACTAGGCGATCTTGAGATGGGAGGAGAAGAGGGTGTTGCTGATCGTAGGGGATGCTTGCATTAGCTAGCCTTCCGCCTACTCTGAGGAGACCTTGAGGATCCGCAAAGGGGGTCAAGGCCTTGAGACTTTTATTCGTTAGGGATCTATGTTTTTTAAGTTCCAGAAGTTCTTTCTGAAATCTCCGATTTTGGATCATGGATATGATGAGATTCTCAGCGCTTCTTAACTCGTCAACGGATATCACGGATGTTAGTTTTTGTGATTTGCGAGGACGGGCGTTGTTGATGAAGCGTAACACATATGCCATGGATCTTTTGAGACGAGAATACGTCGAGTATCTTGCGAATTTGTCGTACCAGAATTGAGCTGGTCCGCCAACTTCGCTGTTAACTAACAGGCTTGTCTTCCTTTCTTCAGGAAGGTTTAATGGGGGGAGTGGCAAACTAATAGAGTCCAGACGCATCTCGGCTTTGAATAGGAATTTAGGGCCGTTGTACCAGAGTCCAGACTTGATGACCTCGTCTGAAAAACGGCCTCGGGACAACAGATCCGCTGGATTGTCAGCTGATTTAACATGTCTCCAGGTGGCATTACGCGACTTGTCCTGAATTTGGGAGACGCGATTAGCCACGAAGACTGTCCATCGGCTGGCATGACTACAGCACCAACTAAGCGCGATTTGAGAGTCTGACCATAAATTTAGGGAATCGAAGGATACCTTATTTTCAAGGATTCTCGTGAGATTGTGTGCCAATTTTGCTAGGAGCAGCATGGCACAAAGCTCTAGCCTGGGAAGGGATACGGTCTTCATGGGAGCTACTTTTGACTTTGCCGATAAAAGATTGCACGAGACGCTACCATCCACGTATTCTCGACGGATGTACACGCAAGCTCCATATGCTTTCAAACTTGCATCCGCGAACCCGTGCAATTCTGTTTTGCGCGCAATTTTTTGAAAATAGATACAGCGAGGAATTTTTACATTTTTTACATGTGACAGACTTTCGGAAAAGTCCGCCCATTGCGATAGAGCTTCACTATCCGAGATTTCCGTATCCCAATCCATACCCTTTGACCAGAGCGTTTGCATAAGGATTTTCCCCTTGACAATTACGGGATTGACAAGGCCTAGAGGATCATAACATTGCGCTATGCAAGAGAGGACCTTCCTTTTGGTCAGTGAGGTTTCAATTTGTTGTAACGGGGAAGTGAAATAGAATGTGTCATCTGTTGACGACCAATTGAGGCCTAAAACTTTGGTTGGTGACTCATCCAAATTTAGCTCAACGGTCGCGTTTTCATGGGGAGAATTCTGCAAAGGGAGCCTTTTGAGGAGTTGTGGCGAATTGGATAGCCACTTGTGCAAGCGGAATCCTGATTCATTCAAACAGGCATTCAATTGGGAATACAGAGTGAGGATGTCGCTTTCACTATCACCTCCACTCAGGATGTCATCAACGTAACACTGGTTACGAAGGCTGTCTGCAGCTGCAGGGTATTTTGTTATGTTGCTATTGCTGATTTCAGACAGAACACGAGTGGCTACATATGGCGCAAAATTTGTGCCGTATGTAACGGTTGACAATTCTATGCATTTGAGAGGGTCGTTTGGTCTATCCCGCCATAGGATGTTCTGTAGAAAGCATTGCTGGGGATTTATTCTAATTTGCCTGTACATTTTTTCTATGTCGCAGGTCAAAACGAATTTAAATAATCTAAATCTGCATAGAATGTCATATAGATCTGGCTGTACTTGGAATCCCTTGAGACAAACGTCATTGAGCGAATGGTGTGTAGAGGTCTTCGCGGAGGCGTCAAATACCACGCGAAGCTTGGTGGTAGTGCTTGAGTCGCGAATCACGCACAGATGCGGGATGAAATATTTGTTTTCCCCCCTTTCATTGATATTCTTCAACGGGACATATCGAGCATGACCAAGGGAGACATAGTCATCGATAAATTGCTTGTATTCAGAGAATAGTGCTGGGTTTGTCTGAAAGCGCTTTTCTAGGGAATTGAACCTATTTCTGGCTACACAGAATGAGTCACCTAACTTTTTGTGCTCCGTGGGGGACTTAAGAGGAATATCCACTTGAAACACGCCATCCTGCAGAACTTTCGTTGTAGTTTTGAATATTTGTTCTGCCAAGGCGCTTTCAGCTGAGAGGGGGGGTTCGGAGGGTATCTCTTCCATAGTCCAGAATTTAGATAATAGAGTGTCGAGATTTTCATCCCGGGATTGGTTTCCACTTTTGTCAACGACGCAGTGGTGGGTGTTGACTGAAAGCAGTCCTACTGAAGACGACAAGCAACGCAAGGGAATTACACCCGCAACCACCCAACCTAATTGGGTGTTGATGTATGCGGGATTGTTTCGTGATTGAGGGGCTATGAATCCGGGAGAGTGTAGCTGATAGTAAACATCAGCACCCAGCAGCAGATCGATGTCAGCGGGATTGAAGAACTCTGGGTCCGCTAGCTGGGAACAAATTTCACGGGGAATGTTTAATCTAGACGGGTCTATGCCAATTTGAGGGAGTGGCGTGGTTATAGTCTCCAAGACTGAGCAATTGATGGTTAAGTGAGTTTTTCGATGAACCTTTGAGTGGACAACGATATTCACTGATTCATCTGAGACCGTGACATTTTGAGAAATACCTGTTATGTTGAGGGTTTTGGAGCTGAGTTTGCATCCTAGGAGGTTGACAAGTTTGCGAGTTACAAATGAATGCTGCGATCCATTATCGAGCAGAGCTCTTGCCGATATGGGAGTGCCCCTAGAGCTGTACAATTGCACAACAGCTGTATTGAGCAGAACGACTGAGTTTGGAGGTCCTCCTTGTGCGAGGTTTGACACTCCTTCCTCCAGGACTGTTTCGGGGTTAACAGTGACCATGTTGGCCGAGTCGCGGAAGTTTCCATTGTTGTGAGAAACAGGGATTTGTCTTTGCGGCATGGGATTTTGCGAGGGTTCCGATCTACGTTCTGTCCTGCTGTTTTGCGTTGAGGGTTGCGTGTTGCGATTATGTGACAACCGTGATTCGGTATGCAGCAAGGTGTGGTGTTTTCCTTTACAAGTTGAACACCGTTTTAAAGACAGACAGTCGTTGGACAAGTGTCTACTGCCTAAGCAATTATTGCATAGTTTTTTCGAATGGACAAATGCACGCTTATCTGAATTAGATAACGCTGCGAATTTTTTGCAAGAATAGATTCTGTGCCCCGCTTCAGCACACATATTACAATAAGGGGGGTTGAATACCGGGGGAGGACTGCTGGGTTGCTCTCTGACACTACTTGCATGCAAGGTGATGCTGGGCTTCGTTCCCGAATGAGCTTCAGAAATGACTAAATTCTGGAGGATCGTACATCTCCTTTCGAGAAACGCGAATAGCTCGTCTACCGTCGGAAGAGCAGTCAAGTCTCGTTCCTGTTCGAAAGCTCGACGGGTACCGAAGTCCAGCTTTTGTTGTAGATGATATACAAGTATTAAGTTTTCCCGTTGCTCGGGAGTGATTTTGAGATTCTTAAAGGCCTCTAGATTTCCTTTAAGATGTGTTACCATCTTTCTCAGATCTCGCGCAGTACATTTTTTCAATACAGGCGTTGAAAAAATAGCATTTAAATATGCATTAACTATTTGAGTTGCGTTCTCATACCGCCGCTGTAGAAGTTCATACGCGGTTACAAAATTATCGTTCGTGACTTCCAAGGAATTAATCAATTTGAGTGGTTCGTCCCTTAAAAAAGATTTTAAATAAAATAACCTTTGAACATCCGTAAGGGTAGCGTTGTTGACAACAAGCGCTTGAAATAGGTCGGAAAAGGATTTCCACTCTGTGGTGTCCCCCTTGAAGAGTGGGATTCCAATTTCAGGGAGGCGCACAGCCGTGTAAGGTTTGGGATTGTTCTGAGCTTGAACGTCCGCATGTGATAGGACTGGTGAACTTCTAATTGACTGATCCCTTGAAAGATTGTTTATACATGTCTCGATTTCCGTCATTATTTGGAGGAACTTGTCCTCCATAGCTAACCTATCTTCACTGTCAGAGATAGTGCTATCTTCAAGCGCCAGAACCTCAATTGCGTCTTGAGCTGTTAAGTACCGCTCGAAAGCCTGTTTGACTCTGTCCCTACGGACTTTAAAGGCCGCGACCGTGGTTTCTGAAATCTTATTTTCATCGACCCAATTGAGGATCCGGGTTATTAGTGCCTTAGCAGATGTACGCTGCTTGGCTAATACAGAGTAAGACATGGCAAATGGTATGAATTTATAATCAAAAGGTTCTTAATGGATAGATCTCACCAATTCAGTGTCACTAGCTGTCCTAGAGCGATTAACGATGTCCTGAGAAGCACTTCCGTGTCGCGCACTCACACACTGAACACAACACTTCACAGATACAGGAGCTAGATAAGTGTTTGTTGGTTTGAGGGTAGATGGCTGATCGATGAGTTGATGATCGAGTGGACCACTAGTATGTAACTATCGCGTGAACTTGAGTTGAGTATATTGGAGTTTTGAACCCTTGAGTTTTATGAATCCGGCTCGAAGGACCATATGTTTAGGCCAGGGGCTTTTAGTCACTGCCTAACAGTAACGACTGCCTCACAAGGCACCCGAAGAGGTATCTCCTATTTTGCTGGTGTGTTATTAATTCGAAGGACCAGACGCTGATGCGTCAATTGATTGTAACCGGGGTTCAAGGGTTCAGGGAATACAAACTCCGTAGCACGAATTAAGTAATTTACTTTTACTATGGATATCACTTTAACTTACACTACGATTTACAACTTTATATACACTTTTTATACATATATTTACAGAGTCGGTATTGGTTCGCCCGAGATCTGAGAATGATACGTATAAAGATTGAAGGGTGTCTTGTAAAAGAGTTATGGAGTAGAGATTGAGGGTAAAGTTGTGAGAGAGGTTTGATGGTATTCCGCTTCAAGGATCGAGCAGTGTCCAAGAAACGGGAGAGAGAGAGAGAGAGAGAGAGAGAGAGAGAGCACTAGTCTGAAGTTAAGTTAAGTGAGAGATTTTGAGGGAGTCCGCGTTCAAGGATCGAGAGTGTCCATAAAACGGGAAGAAGCTTTCGCGAGTGTTGTCTTTGAGGGAATGCTCTTTGGGAGTCCTAAATTATTTGCGTCCCAGGGATGGTGGGGCTGGAGGGAGATTACCACGAAAAGATCTTAACCAATCCCAACTGACACTGCCCCCTAGTTCTGTGGAAAGTTTTTTCCTAGGAATCTTCACGGTCAAAACCCAGATGTGGCTCTCTGGTTTCCTTGACAGATTTATCTGGTGCCCCCCATAAATCGGGACAACGATAATTCAAGGAACCAGTGCCATTACGGTGGCCGGGTTTAAACACGTGAGGGTAAGTGCTGCATCGCGGGGTGCAATGCAGCAGATGTTTTAGGGATTGTTCCACGTCTTTAGGGCCTAATTGGTACCCAGCGATAACGCTGATTTATGTTGGGTTTTTTCCCAACACCATAGGTAAAGGTAACAGAATTTAAATCAATTTAAAACTTTAGTAATAAATGTATTTTGAAGTCGTCAGAACTTACAATATGCAAATTTGGTATCAATTTAGGACAGTTCCCTCTTGTTATTTCTCTGAAAAATCTATTTAAAGGTAACAAAATTTCACCAAACTCGATTCGAAAAATGTGTTTGGTACTTACAGTTATAATATTAAGATCTATTTTCCATCGTATTTGGCCTCCTCTGTAGAATGGAAATTTTCTTGTTCAAAATCTAGACCTTCTATTTAATAGAAATAATTGCCAAGATACAAAAACACACACAAATATTTGCAGAATTCCCAGTCATATAATACCGTTTTCTTGTGTCCAAAATGAGCTCGAAGTTTTTATATCCGGGACACTTTAACCCTACTTAATTGTCTCGAGATATATTATTTCTTTAACTACTTTTCCTTTGTATAGGTTTTATGAAGGGGGGAAAAGAAACTTCTTTTACGGGCCGTATATTATTATTAATTTCCCCCCTAAAAAGGACACGGGTCCTTCGTTTTATACGCGTTTTGGTATTATCGGTCCGGTGCTTTTCCATCTGTTTAACACAACTTAATAAACATTCGCTTTTATAGGACAACCTGGCATTGTTCAGGTAAATAATGTCCCCAGCTTCAGCTCTGACCCTATCTCCCTTTATAAGCAACCCTGCTGAAAATCTGGAACCATGCTACTACTTCAGGACCTTTGGGTAAAATATCTATCATTCCCGCGAGGATTAATTGCTGATATTTATTAAATAATTTCGTAATAATCCTCCTTCTTTGAGAACCTGTCCTTAATAATTATCCCCAGGATTAAATTCAGGTGCGTTTCAATGAGAGGGTCATTAACAACGCGCATATTGTTTGCAGGTAAGTAAAATCTAAATGAGAAATTTTGAGACAATTCATTATGAATCATGAGCAAATAAAATCAATCCGCCCTTTAATAGTCGATTTGGACACCACAATGCCGGTCTCGTATGAAAAACTTTGCCTGCACGTGACAACTTTATAATTTGTTTCGTCAGTCAAAAGTTTCCTGCAGCATAATTTATTATAATACGGAGTCCTGAGCGTTTTTCTCGAATATGTTAATTCCTTGACCATGAGTTTATAATATGCATGTCAAAAAAACTTTCTCCGTAACTCCCAAAAGACAGGGGGTCATTAAACCATCGGATACGAATTTCATAGTATTGGGTTAAGAAAAAAAAAAAAACAGAATGTCTTTTCAGGAATATTCAACGTTTTACGATACTTGGTAACTTCAGTCCTTGTGACCCTCTGTTGCCAGCTAATATTTGATTCAACTCTAACAATGATTTTTCTTGCTGCGACACTTGGATCAAAATTGCACGTTGCTCCTGATCCCGGATATTTATTTCCACGAAACAATTTCCGAACGATTGTTTCTTCTTACGGTAAAGGGAACAGTTTCATTCCTCGCTTCCGCTTTAAGTAATACATGCTTTATGTGGGAGAATTTTTCAATTTTAAACTCTGAATTAATCATTTTCGACGCTTATTCACTTTGTGGCTGTAACAAGCATGAATTGGTCAAAGGTCGTCGGGAATACTCATGCACATGATGGATTTTCAAGAGAGAAAAGTAATGTTTTGTACCCCGATTTACAATGTGACATTTCTCAAAAAGAGAATATGACATTTAATGAAACTTTTCTATGCTCCTACGTACCCTTATCGTAAAAGTCTAAGGATTTAAAAAAACAAATCATAAAACCAATAACAAGTAATTTCAATTACAGTGTATACTGAACTATAGTAGTGCAAGTCCTCACTCTGTGTACATATTTCAATTGATTGAAAAATTCTAAAAGTAAATAAACAATTTTCTTGTGGACGTGAAAAAGTTAGAATTTTGTCCTCTGTTAAATTACCAGGTTGATTCAATTTCATTTCTTTGATGCCAGTTGGTTATTAGCAGGTGCTTTGAAAATACCGTGTTTTACCATGGAACCATAACATTTAAATCTGGATGAGATGAATCGAACGGTGGGCATTCTTCGAGTTGGTTTAAGACAAATTGAAGTAGCTGAACGCATGGGCGTTTTCCAAAGTCTTATCAGTCGATTACAGCGGCGCTTTAGGGAAACTGGATCTCCGGCCAAACAACACCCAGGACGTGGACGCGTTACAACTGCAGCTCAAGATCGATTTTTAGTTTTAACAGCTAGAAGGTAACCCAGAATTACGGCACCTGAATTGTTTGCAGATTTATAACGGTCGCATTGCGTGGCTATAAATCGAGATACTGTTAGAAATCATCTACATGACGCCAATCTTCAAAGGCAAAGACCGCTGAGATGTCCACTTCTTTACAGAGGCAATCGCGCTTAAAGATTAGAGCAGTCTCAAGAATATCGAAATTGCAATGGGATTGATTGGGCTGCAGTTTTATTCGCTGATGAATCCAGATTTGGATTTCGCCCAGATTCTTATCGAATAATAATGTGCAGCCAGTCTGGAAATGTTGAACGTTTACAATGTGTTCAAGAAGTCTATTCGTTTAGAGGTGGTACAATCGTGGTATCAGCCGGAATAATGATTGACTGCAGAACCGACCTGGTTTTTCCAAATCGGTTCCTCACACCTCAAGAGTACATCGATACCATTCTTGACCCTACAGTCCCTCCATTTGCAGGCGCTGTTGGCCAGAAGTTTCGCCCCATGCACGATAATATTCGTCGACATGTCGTCGGTATTGTGACAGACTGGTTGACTAACGAAGGAATGGTTGCATGCCATGGCCAGCACAATCGTCACATTTGAATTCAATTGAGCATGTCGGGGACATGCTTCAAAGGAAAATTTCGACACATACGGCCATCATTTACGGTGCTTTTGGATTCCGAGAGTTACTGTTAAAAGAATGGGAGGGAAACTGTAAGCGGAAATCAACAATATTATTTTGATTATGGACGTTGGAGTTAGAACTGTAACTAATAACCATGGTGGCCATATTTTGTATTAGACTTCATCTTTTTACGGCCTACTAATCTCGATTTAGTTCAAAATGACGTATCTATAATATTATTAAATTATAAGTAGATGCTTAATGAAGAGGAAAATGCATTTATTTTGACGTCATATTTACTTAAAATAAGTATTTTTATGTAGTAGACCGTCTGTATTGGTTTTATAACAATGAAATTATATCTAACTTTTGAACATCTCATATCAACTTTGCGGACGAAATCCTTAAACAAGTAATTGTTGAGATGGTAGTTACCTTATAATTAGGTAATTTCAAAATCATCCTTGACTTTCAGCTGCATTTCATAATTTATATTTTACCACAAGGTTAGAGAATAAAATATTTGCCTAAATATTTGGTTTTTTGAACTTTATTGTTCAACTTTAAAAAGTATTACTTAAAAATAATGTACAAGAAAATGTTTAAATAAAAAGATCTTTTAGGTCCTATATATATATACATATATTATATGTTTCGGTGTATTTTCGTATCTAACGTTTAAACGTATCTAAATTTGTAACAATGAAACGTCTTTTTGCGGGAATCATATGATTATTGTTGTTGCTGTGTGCGGAATCATTTAGTATGCATTTTAATTTTATATATTAACGTATGCAAATTGTTATGTTTTATTTTCTTAGCACTAAGCAAATATACCACGCTTCGCTGGTTTAATATATTGAGAGAGATAGTGCTGCGATTGGACAAAGGCTACGCGGTTTTATTTTTTATTATTAATCGACTTTGAAGCAAACATTGATAGAATCAATAGCAAGAAATTAAGTTGAATTGAGCATGAGGGGAAATAAATTTTCCCTTTTCTATGGCTCGTCGATAACGATGTACCTAAAGCAATAAATCTTGGATTTGTTTACATAAAAGAGGAAGGTATCCGTACGGATAAGTTTTATATTCATAGAAAGATTATTCGACCAAGCCCTAATGCGAAAAGCTGATAATACGTAGTAACATTGAAAGGAAACCGCGTACGGAGCACCCTACCTAGACAAAATCATTAAACACAAGTAAAATGAAATGTAAAAATGCTCTTCACAGATATATCTGTAAATAATACGTTTATATATGAATATATATAATACATACATAAATATGTATGAGATATATTTTACGAGTTTGAAAGGTTTAAATTAGGATACGATATATGACATAGTCTGGATCTATTTTCTGCTATACATGCTAGCGCTCACCAAGTGATTCCAAAAATCGAATAAAACTTTTATGACTAAATTTATTTATATACGTTATATAGTATGAGATACAGCTTTCACGCGATAGCTGGTTTACCGTTATCGACTGATTTCATACTCAATTTATATACCTATCGAATTTTCAATTTTGACGAAACACTAAATATGTGGCAACTTTTTTTAAATAAACATACAGGATAATCTAAAGTTTGAAATTGGCTTGTCCCTATTCAAGATAAAACAAGCTCTTTTATTGGATGGGTCTACTAAGCCAAACTAAAGTAATTAAAAAAGTGAAGTTCGTAAAGTTACTGATTAGGAGGCTGTAAATCAGGCCTTGCTTTAGAATGAAAGGGACTAATGACTCTTTGATTCAGTTATATGTTTTACCTACTAGTCTTGAATTGTCGACTAGAGTTAAAAAGGAGGCAGCTAGCAGATAACTCATAAAATATTGAATGACTTCTAGAAAGAATTGTCCCCCTTTAAATAGATTGAAAAGGCCTTTATAGCTCTCTACAAGGAGACTACTTGTACTCGGCAAGACAGTTATTTCCAGGTATAAATCTGATTTGATTACTCCTCGATTTTATTTCCAATGGAAGAATCGTATCGTGAATTCCTGCTTTAATCTCACATGTCGCATTGACTACATTATATGCTATTGTCGGCGAATATATTAGATTATATTCGATAAAATATTTCACATTTTTAGATGTTTCCAGAATATCCTGTTTCCTGTAATAATCTCGCCATGCATTTTTCTAACCTCATTATATATCCCTGAAAACCAGATACTTCCCAATTTAATTACCACAAAAGAATAGCCGAGGCATGTTATCTAAAGCTTCATTACAGCTTCAGCATTTTGATAAGAGTACGTAAAAGTTAATAATTAAAACGACAAGAGGATCCCTAACCCAGTTTCAGGTTATACTGTAAAATTATAGTTACTCAAAGATAGGCCTCAAACATATCCTTCGTGGAAAGTTGGCGTGTATTGGAAAATAGAGTTGAAACTAAAGTATTTCGGACTTGGTCGACTCATACAAGTAAATAACATCTCGATGACTCTCACTAATTAGTGCCCTTTGCTACATTGAAAACTTGCTCCACATTTAGGCAATATTTGCAAGAAAGATTTGAAAGTGGATTTCAGACTTAATTACATTTCGTATATTAATAGATAATATATTTATCAATTTATGTTATTTGTCTTTTATACACTGTATCCATTATAGTGGGGAGTAATGGTATGGGGATCTGGGAAATGGCAGAAAATATAGATTGGGTTAAGGGGGGAAAATTATGCTATTTTAGAGACCAGCAAAGTGACACAGAAATATGCGAAACTTTATGCTTATTACATGCAAACGTGTGCATACTCTATTTTCTAGGGATTTTCCTCTTAGAGCAATATTCACTCTGTTCTGTACCTGCTCCATTAGCAGCAACTCAAGATTTAAGTAATATTCTCTCAGTTTGGTAATAAGTATCCGATTTAAAATATTTTTTTGGTAAGAAATAAGTGTTCAGTTGCAAAAAAAAATACTTCTTAGCGTTAAAATAAACATGAAATACTTGGTCTGTTAAACTATTCCATCGTTAAATACTCATACTATTGTATTGTAACATCATTATTTGGTGATTTGATTTTTAGTTTCTTCAACAAGATTAATATCACATGGCAGACTAAGTGGCAGCGGGTCTTGAAGAATCAAATGCTCCTTTTTCAAATGGAGTGTTTTGTACTTACTTCTGCCATTGATTAATGTGTTATGCTATCAGATAGATTTAATTTTTAATTTGACGGAATGACTAAATTTTCGTTCATACCTTCCATTTTTTCTTACAGCGGTATTTCAAACTTCAGACATAACAATGCATAAAATTGGATGTATATTAAATATAGAAGAATTATTACATAAGTTTTCTTACATTATACATAGAGAACTATAAGTTATACATAATTTCGTTAAAAATTTAAAGAAATATTTTTTATGACAATGCAAAAAATACCTCAAATATTGTTTTTAGTGGTGCATTTTTTGACGTAACAGACTTGTGTACAGGATTATTTATGTGGTACATAAATGTATTTATTTATTGTTTTCTTTTGGACTCTCAGATATATTATGACGTTCTTGAGTTCATTAACAAATTCTGAACTTCCTTCATGTAACATACCTATGTCTAACTTCCACAGTTATTGAAATATTTGCGAAACGCAGCAATTAGTGTGCTCAGTTAGATCGCCTGACCTTACTCTTATGGACTTTTTTTATGAATAATCTGAAATATAGGGTGTATTTTAATAAACCTAATGATATAAAAGAGTTACATTTTTAAATACTAAAAAAAATTAACAAATGTCTCTTCAAATAATAAAAAAGTTTTTGAGGAATTTGAATTGCGGCTTGCTCCTTGTTAGGAAGACAACGGAGCACAGTTCGAATATTTAATACACGAGATTATAGTAGTTTATATTGTTATTTTTCAAGTAATAATAGTTCCGTCGTTATTTCTATTTTTCGTATTTTTATTGAAAACTGTTGAATTTTGACATGGGCATATTACATGAATTATATACAGAATTTCTGAAATAACTCAAAAATGTCGTAATATGCATAGAATTCCATAAAAAAATGAAAAATTGTGTTTATACATATTTCTTACGACAAAAAATTCACAACTAAAAACAATATTTCCTTCAATTTTTAACGAATTTATGCGGTACTCTAGGTTTTCTATGTATATATTATGTAAATATATAAAATGTATAAAATGTATATGTATATACTATATTAACAATTGCCAGTAAAAAATATTCAAACTTACCAAGACAAAGTTAATTTCTGAAAATAAAGAAAATCGGACACTTATTTCCGCACGGAGGGAGAATAAGTTTTCAAGCAGTGTGAATGTGAACTAAATCACGTGCAGATTAATTACTATTTAGTAAAGAAAAACAGTTTCTAAAACTGTAGGTAACAGGACTCAGAAGTTTCTAAGGCTCCTTTGGCCTCTTTTGGCAATTATCAGAGTTGTGGGTTTTTTAAGTCTTTAAATATTATAATTGGTAATTACTAATTAACTAAATATAAATATGTAAATCATAAAAAAGTTACAGATACATATTTCCTAATTGAAATATACAACAAATAGGCGACTAATAATTTTTATGTTTTGCTGTTTCCAAAATGACTATTCCCGATTGCATTCTAACGGCAAGTTGATTTAATGTGACTTAGAACCTGACAGCAAATTCTTTTCCATTCAGTAGCGACCTCATATTTCCTTAAGGTCACTAACCCTTTCTTGGCGAATTAATATATAGCGACATTTTACAATGCTATTTATCATAAAGTTAGCTGATTTTTCAAATTTTCTAACTGGGAGTTTGGTTTAATATTGTATAAGTGGGCAATCTGCAAAAGCCGGGATGAGAAAAAGGAAAAAGTAAAGTAAATATCTAGTTAAGCAATGTCGAATTCATACACTGAGGGCAAATGTGTTCCAGACTTTCGTGACAAGTCTTTGCTTTCACGTTTGTTTCCTATAGGGAAATGCATGTCGGCAGCTGTTTGAAAGGTTCTTTTTCAGCATAGACTGGTTGAAAATGATTAGCGCCCCAGTAAAATACATATTTCATCTATCAGAAGCGCCAAAATTTACCGATCTCCCAGGAAACCCGAATAGCAAATGTTGAAGATTAAAACAGAGAGATTGGGGATAATTTATAATGCAATAAATTGTGGGTAACCGAATTAAATTGTTTACCCACCCTA
The DNA here is from genome assembly GCF_040115645.1 of Euwallacea fornicatus. Classification (NCBI taxonomy): domain Eukaryota; kingdom Metazoa; phylum Arthropoda; class Insecta; order Coleoptera; family Curculionidae; genus Euwallacea; species Euwallacea fornicatus. The sequence goes on from NC_089543.1 coordinate 1,062,290, forward strand.
AACTCCCATCAAACTAAAACACATTTCCTGAAATTAAACAATTGTTTTCCTTCCTACTATCTAAATTAGAACAAATCTACAAAATTCCTCGGAACTTCTAATAGTTACGAGCCATGCTTGCCAATATTTGCTTTCAACTGATTTTAAGGCAAAGAGCTCTGATTGTAATGTATATTCTAATGAATTAAGTTTTTTGTGCTTATACCATTTAAAGTTATTACGTCCTTTGGAATAATATTAACTGATTAATATCTTCAAGCTATATTTCTTTCTTCATATTTACATAATTCGCAAATTTACGTACGTTAATAATAATTAAATTGTACCAGTTCGACTAATGCACGAGTTAATTCACTTAGTTCGGTTAATATTAACTCGAGTAGAGCTTTGACATACATTTTACATTTAATTTTGTTGTCTTATGTTATTACCATATTTAATGAAAATATTTAAAGACAGAAGTATTTTTTTCGGGTACAAGATAAGACAAGATGAGACAAATAAATGGACATTCGCCTTGGCTCTTTTTAATGGAGCTGTGTCTGTAACATACATCGATCCGTCTATTGAGAGGCAAAATAATTCTATTATTGCTCCAGCTTGTGTAAATTATTTTGTGATGGAATACCTGTACTTACAAAACATAGCCAGCCGCTGGACGAGACAGATTCCCATATGCTCCATAAAATTTATTAACTTAGATAATCAACAAAAACAGAATGATTTGTGGATGCGTTTTCTATGTCACCAGGGTCGCTTGCAAAAAAACCATCAGCATACATGGAATTTATTTCCCGAAAGAGTTTTTTTCCTATTGATTTTTATGCCCAGAGATGAAATCTGTTAAACGGCACTTCGGTGTGCAATAACTCAAATGATGTTATTAAACACAATTTCACTATATGTATATAATAAAAGTCGATGTTTCTATATTTCGGAAATAGAAAGAAATTTAAACCTCGGAATATTAAGATATAATAATATAAACGATGAGTATAATTAGCATGGAAACTAGTAGATTCGCAGCAGCACCACCGTCAGCGGGAAATATTTCCAATTGAATTTTGAGCTTTGTGAAAACCATTTTATTGAATGTGTGCTTTAATATGAGCTTCCATCTTGAAGTTTGAGCTTAAATAAAGTACCATCGCAAAAATCACTTTTAATATCACTAAGCGTCTTACTTATTTTTTCAATTTACTGAACAAGAACATGGTGAGAGATTGAAATCTAAGAGACTCAATTTTGCAAAGACGATGTCTCTACATAGTATCCAGTCACTTAAAGAACGGGCACGATTAAGCACTGCATCTGATTTAAAATGTCTAGATAATGAATACAAAATTCGTTTTGGCTGGAATTATGCACCTGGGCTAAAGCTCTGTGTGAAATGTGACAGATCACATTGCTAAACAGCGAAAATTCGTCTTTGCTTGAAACAATGCAGTTTGTCAAATTTGTCGCTTGTTGACAATGTTAGTCCCATTCCCGCAGTTATGTACACGCATTTCAATCAAATTGAAAGGCTGGAGAACGCATCTGTTTTATAAAAGGCTTCCAAGAAAATACCGCTTCCGTTTTATGCAGGAGTCAATCTATTTCTAGAAGTAGAGAGGAAGTTGAATAATTATTTAGCTGAGTAGTAAAGCAATTAATCAAGGACCCTGCTTGGATGTTAAATTGAACCGCTTTTTATCTGCTGGCTCCTTTGATAATCTTTGATAAGAAATAAGCAGCTTGAGAGGAAGTACTTTTCTCTAACGTGGCGAATACATTGTTTCCTCGACAGATACAAGAACTTAATTTTTAAGTTTCAGTAATTCGTTTGGTTTATCTTCCATGTAATCTTCTACGTAAACATATATTCTATATGCGCTACTTAAGATCATACTCCATATTTAATTTCCTCATTTAAATTAATCTCACTAATTATTGATCTTTCTAAGTAGAAAACATAAAGCACGTAAGGAACAAAATCGTCAACTGAACCGTGAAGCGAGTGAAAACCTGTAAGGTAAAGACGCTTCAAACAATTTTGGGGCTCACCTAACAAACGATTAAATTTTCAGGACGTTCCATAAATCTGGAATTTTAGAAGGCTTCTTCTTGAGAGCTATTACTGTTAGTCCCTGATTAAAATTCCTTCAGACCTTGTGCAACATCATACGCCAACACTCAGCTTAGGTAACCAACACTTTTAACTTTCCACTCACTGAACCATAGTAAATACTCCATAAGATTATAGATCGCTTTTAGCATGACATGAATGTATATTTTGTGTTCAGTATTTGTTGGATAATAAAAATCGTTGTGACAATGGATTTTGACGAAATAACAATAATTATATAGCAAGAGTCTATATAAAGTATGAAAGTTCTTGTATTTACGTTTTTATGGAGGCAAACGGTTAATTACTTCGTACACTAAATTAGAAAAAGAAGATTGAAATGAAATTTCTTAACTTATGACATACAACACTATTGCTTAAACTTAACCGTTCTCCCTTTACATTAACTTTCTGAGCGATTCTATATACTAATTTTTTCCTTCAGGAAAGTAGAGAAGAAAGAACCTTAAAATTTTCGAAAAAATTATTATATTATTTTTTCACTATTTTTGAACATGAAAATCATTTTGTACATGCAGGGTATTTCGGAACTATAGGATCGAACTTCTAGGGAATGCTCAGTACAACAACAGAAGATATCTAAATATAAGAATCCGTGTCCGCAAATGTCTCTCTGAGGCGCTACGGCCTTACGATGCTTTAACATAATTACATATGGTACTATGTATTAAAACCTAAAAAGTAGTAGTTTTAGTACGTTTCATTTCTATTTATTTCTATATATTGTATATGTGTTATGTGTCATTGAAAATATCGTGCTTGAACTTCAATGCACCTATTTGAATCACGTACATGATTTCTGAGCACTTCGCTAAAAATTTGATAATGATTTTCAACGATTTAAAATATCGCAGTGATTTTTGCAATCAGATCTTGCTCTGTTGCCACTGGCGTCGCATAAACCAGAGGCTCTACATGTCCCCACAGAAAGAAATCTAAAGATGTTAGACCAGGTGGCCTAGACGGCCACGAAACTGGACGGGCTTGAACAGAAAAATATGCAGGCTCACCATCATGTTGCGGCCTTATTTACTGTTGAACGTTTAATGGGACGTTTTCAAGATGTTCCGGCTTGAAAATAAATAAAATTACTCGATAAACACATTTTCACATATAATTGTATTAAAACGTCATAAGACTGCAACGACTTAGGGAGACATCCACGGACATAAGTTGTTACACTCAGATGTCTTTTATTGTTGCACTAAACAATCCCTATAAGTTTCGTTCTATAGTTCTGCAACAATCTGCATATTTAATGATGTGATATAATGTGGTACTTCAAAATGCTTTACTGCTAGTATTGTCTAACGGTTGAGTATTTTAATGTCTATTTACAACATTTTTGCGTGTATAAAATCTCAAATGTTCTCGAAAAAATCACTTATAAAAAGCTAAAACAACTTGTTGTTAATGCCTACTAATCTTTCACCGACTGCTTTCTACTTATCGATGCATTGATTTAATTTGAATTTGCATGATGTGATTGTCGACGCTTTTTACCATATAAATTAAGTTAAATTTGAAAACTTTGGGGCCTCTATTTACTTCCCAAAGCTAAACGTCATTCAGAAAGTAGCAGAATAGGTAAACCAGACAAAGTTTTGTACCTAAAACTGGCTAGTCAACTGGAAACACCCTAGGCGAGCAATTTCCGACAATTTGTGGCTATTACTTCCATTAAAATTTGGGTAAATATTTCGATTCTCTCTCTTAGGTGTTGTTGAAACGCGTCCAAGACCTTCAATTCCATATAGGGAGATATCTTGGCTAATTACCATCAGAATCGATCCATTGCATGCAGCGTAAGCTGAAAGGAAAGGTGGACAAATAAACTAAGTGAACTGTGGATTTGTTGATTTTAAAATTAATTAAATCGAACATATCTGCATGAATTTGCATAGGGATGAAGTATTAGTGTGGAATATCGAATGAACTTAAATTTACCTTTCTCAAATGCATTTGATCAACAAATACCAAAATAATTTAGTTGCGGATTGGGCTAAGTCAAATGTCATTTCAACGGACGTAATCGTTGGAAACTGCTTTAGATGCAAATGATTTTACCTCAATCTTGAAATTTTGGTTTCGGTTGAGCGGAGTCGATAGTTTTGGTTTAAATTGTAAACACGTAGCTAATATAATCTGACAGCTAATCCTAAGCAAAAGAATGCATCACAACGTTTTCTATCCATAAATCAATACACGCAGGAAATTATGATTTACTGCCGCTAGTCCCTGGACTCAACTTTTCTAATAAGTCTCTCTGCTGAAAACCTGCTTTTCATTTTATTTTCTCTTCTAGACCGGATACATATTATATTCGCGGGCTTAATAGTAGCTAATGCTGGTTAGATTATTAATATCCCAGTAACAAGAAAAGTTCTTATTTAGTTAAAAGGGAATGAGTTAACTTTGCAACTTAAAACTTTGCTGATTAATATTTTATATGCCATATTACTAAAATGGACCATCTTCATATTTTATAGAAAACTATTAAGAGTGAAATTAAAATTTGAGAGAAAAAACAACTTTCTACTGCATTTTTCCATATTCAATAGATAGTGAAATTAGCAAAATCGAAAAAAAAAATGTTGATTACCTCCGACATTAAAGCTGAAAACTGCCCATATACGTATCGTTAGGAAATTCAACATGAGAGTGAGCCCTTTATGCAATTGTACACCTATAATTGCTTGTAATGTCGAGTGATTCCCGATAATTGCGAAATCGGTTTATTTTGGAAATGGTTTAAAAGCAAAAGTGGGCCCCAGTTACCACTAAAATGCTATCCAATTATCAGGGAAACGATGTCCAGAAGAGCGAAAAGTTCTTTTCTCTTTAGGGTATTTTAAATTATATTTACCCACATCACTGGGCCTGTGAATTTCATAAAAAATTATCCAATAAAATGAGATTATCCCAGAGCCGCTTATGTTTTAGTGAAAACTTAACTTCATTTATTGTTTCTCGCTGTCGAAAATCTCATTACGACTACCCTCGATTTTCACTTTTATAGTCGAAGACTTATGCTTTAGCGTGACCGCTTAAGGGTAGTTCTTGCTTAGATTCCATTGAACTCGGTGATATTAGCTTTAGTGGTAAGAAAAAGCTTATCAGAGTGTAAAATGAGAATAAATATACATACAATAGCAGCAGACAGTCATTCATGATGGTAAATGGCTCGTGGAGCAGTTACTTCTTTGTAAAAATATGGGCGAATGGCAAATTTATGGCAATACCTAATTTAATATTTTTGGCACATTTCCCAAATTTCGGCAAACTTAATTGACGTTCATCGGTCTCCCGGGAAAAGAAACAAAAAGAACATGCACCCTGGATGGGGAGACAACGATTCGGGACCGTTCCGCCATTTTGCTCATATACATCCGCGAACTGAACAAAGGATTGGATACGAGAACATAACTGGATTAAGTTTCGCCAAAGCAATTTGTATGGCCCTTATTACGGGCCTGGTTACATAGCTCTTGTACTAGCGAATCAAGCCAATTCAATTAGTTCGCTCCATGGCAAACTTAATATGCTAAGTAAAGTAGTCGCGAATTTCGGAGACTTCCAACAAGCAATGCCATGGATTTTGGTTTACACTGTAATAATGTGGCTTCAGAAATATGTCATATGGATCTGAGACTCCACCTCATCACTTTCTAATTAATAGACAACTTTCGAAATGAAAGGAAATACCTTGCAGAGCAGGTAAATAATTTTCCGTAATTTTGTTGATAAAATTATAATTTGAAGGGTAATGGAGGGCTTACACTTTAATTAAAAACCGCTCTCATTAATAGTTATGGTAGCAATACCTTTGAATTCAGAAAAATAATGCATAAGTTAATGAAAAAATCATTTTTTTATTAAATTTTTATTTTGATTTAGATCACACCTCAAGTACGTAGGTACCTTCAAAGCTGATGTTACTGCAGTATGTGACTCTCAATGCACGAGGATTAAATGTTGCAATCACGCGAGAGTGTTATGAAACTTTCTTGTGAGTTATGTACAGGGAGTTTCAAAGTTCGCGGCTCACGTCTTGTGCGAGGAAACGGAAAATAAAATTCTAGGTTGGATTACGGTGTCTCAGAGCTCCATTTTTATTATTAAAAATTAATTTTTATTCTTTTGGAAATGACGAATATGAGGTTATAAATAAGATTCTTCCCATCGACATATTTTTTCCGAATGTAAGATAGATAAGAAAAAAAATCTAAACATAAGTCAATCAGAAAATTTCATTTTTAATTTAAAAAACATGAAAAAACGTATGTTCATGTAAAAAAATCATTGCCATAATGTCATATCCGCCATTTTGAAAAGTAGAAAAAAAGTTTTTTTTCCGTAAAAATTGTACTAACTGGTGGTTGTTGGAGACTCCATAATGAAATTTGCTATTTCAGCTTGCGCCTCTTTACATAAGACACAAGGCATTAAGCTTGTAACATTCAGTATCTTACTTTTTCTACGGCCAAATTTTTCACATGGTTATTTTCACAAAAATAGGAAAGTCTGCCTGATTGACAATCGAGCAAAAATCTAACATTTCGGCGACGGTTTTGAGATTTTGTGACATTTTATTGAATGTTGTTATGGAATTCAATAACATTTTGCTTTTTTGGAAACCCCTGGGTAATAGCTAAGTTGCTGGTAAGTCCAAGTTGTTCGTTGCATTCACAATTTACTTATTTTTCGAAACACACGCGTGCATTAGCATATGCTTTCGCGACTACTATATACGTTTGTTATATTTAATATCAGAGTTCAATGACAGTGCTCACAACTAGGCAGTATGTACATTGTTCATATGCATAATTTGATAAGTTACTGCCAGTTTATTGTTACACTTAGGAAAAATTAGTGTATATAAAAATTTTATATATTGAAGAACATTTTTATAATATATTAGAGCAACAAATGAACATCAGAACCCGAAAAATCAATAAAAATAAAGTTTTTTAATGAAACCCTCTGTATACTAATGCATATTTTGAATCGCCCAAATGTTCCCTTTTTAAAAATATATTATATGCTAAGATTTGCTCGAGTATTGTTCGATATTCAATTTAAATAAAGTATTTGAAAAATGAGGGGTACTCTTAAGCTAAGTATATCGTATATGCAATTTATTACATTATTCAATTATCAAAAAAATATAAAGTAATGTTTAACGGAGAGGAAAACTTCGAAGTTGTTCGTTTAGTTTACAAAAATAATAAAAATGTTAATGCAGCTTGAGCCAAGCACGCTCGTTTGCATTCTGAGTTTTCTTTATCATGTCAACATAACACCTCCGCCCAATGTACCAGAAGTAAAAAATTATTTAAACAATAAATATGAAGTATGGATAGACAAAACGGGAACTATTTTGTTACCTCTAAACAGCCCAGATCTTTCCCGACGGATAGTTTTTTATAGGGCTATTTAAAAACTGAAGTTTAGAACGATACTAATACAGACTTAAATATACTAATAGATAAAATTGGACTGTCCATCCAAAATTTAAATAAAGCAAATTCTGATTTTATTACGTAGATTATGGCATATGAAGTGTAAAAATAATAATAGTGATCACATTAAAGATTTTTCATTATTTTTCGTTTCTCATTTTTGTTAAGGTGATTAGTTTAAGATAATAATATATCATCATAGGTCAATATGGCGTTAATACTGACAAAAATTTATTTTATTTTAAGGATTTAACGCATTTAACCCATCTTTCATGGTTGCTTCGGATCTGTCTGTCATCGGGGCGTATAGACGCATCCCGTCTTCTCAATTCAAATATATTGAAAACTACTGGAGCAAAAGTTGACATGTTATATATTTTTGAAAAGGGAAAAATTGGCGGAATTCAAATATGCATTAATATGTATATAGGAGGTCCCAGTTAAAAAAAACTTAACTTCGATTGATTTGTCGGGTTCTGATGTGAAGTTTTTTTTCTAATATCATATCATAAAAATATTCGTCAATATACAAAACTTTCTCCTAACTTCAATTATAAACTCGCATTCACTTGTCAAATTATAAAAATTGACCATGCACAAAGCAAAAAGGGTGTATTTAAGCTTAGAAGACGAGCAAATGTGACGATAGCGCAGCTGAAGGACCAATCTCTTTGTGTCTTGGTAAGTCATGGGTCACGAGGGATTGAAAACTATTGCTTTCAGGTTGATCTCATAGAGGTAGAAATTTTAAAAAATTCCGAAGATGTTCCACATGTGCATGTCTGCATGAAGCTGCCAAAAATGACAATGATCGCAACATTTTTGAATTTTACTTTACAAAGTGTAATTTTGCCGCCGATTTTTGAATTTTTTGCAACAACTAGAAATTTCCGAAAAAGCTCATTAGAAATCTAAGTTTTTTCTATAAATGATTGATTCATTTCTTATCCTCGAAACATCGATTACGAGCCATAATTTTCATGTAAAAAAGCGCAAATTTTGCCAAAATATTAATCAAAAATTCATCGAGGTATGCGCATAAATTCTAAGATGACGTCGATAAACTGCTACTGGAAATTTATTCACGTCATTTTGAAAATATGCAACTTTAATCGTTAACTATACAAAAATGTGACCCAGAACGGCATAAAACTAGATGGCGAACAAAAATCAGAATCTTACGCAGTTTTCAGGTTTTACCCACAAGTCCCGTGCCCTTTTTCGCAATGTTTCAACCAAATGAAAATTCCGTGCCGGGGCGTATTCTTTTGTATTTATGGCTGTTTATAAAGCGTTAAAGCTAGTAGACAAGCAAGCTGCGGCTTGGCCCCGTGATACGGTGTCTGTTTCTCAACGTAAGGGTGCGAGTTTCGAAACTCTTTGTTACCTTTTAACTTTTTTATTTTTTTGTATCGTTTCTCTTATATATTCTCCTTTTTGTTGAAAGAAATTTTGCTGTTTTTAGATACGTATACGATAAGCTTTTTAGTACAGTAGAACCCCATGCAATTATTGTCAAAAGATATTACACCAATTTGTTGAGAAACGTGCCATGTTACAGTAAGCACAGAATCCCAGGTCAGAGCGTTACTGGTTTTGTGCTATTTGACAATCATCATTCGGCTCTAAGCAAATAAAGGGATCAAGAAGTCATCGAAATAAATAGAACAGTTCAATGCTAGAGTAGGGATATTAGCCCTCCGATCTAATAGTGTTCCCTTTTTACGAAACGAGCACGGCTACAACTTTTCTGTCAATATCACCATTCGTTTTACAAAAACTGAGAATAGTGTTAGCAGCTTCGTTCTTTTCTAACTTGTCCGGCAAAGTTAGAGCAAAACTAAGAAAAACGTACTGAAATACTCATACCGTTGCAAGGAAAAATGGATACCAAGCTGCACATTTGAAAGTATTGGCCGTAATATAATACTGTCCTGGTCAATTAGGTCTCACTGCAAATAATCTCTATTGTGGTTTCTAGTTAATAATAAATTTTGTTAGGACTTTATTCCTTTTGTTCAGTTTTCATATTCAAATGTCGCTATGTCCAAAACAATTGAATTTATTAATATAATATGTTAAGTATACAAAACATTATTTGAGCACAATGCGAAACGGAAATAAAAAGTAGCTCATCCCTTAAACGAACGTGAAATATGCTACTTTGTTTTGGGCCATCTTATATAATTCGAATAGTGTGCTGCCACCACAATACTTTCATGGGAACCTTTTCCTCCCTTTTGAAGGGAGAAAAGGTTTTTTATTTAATTATTTTTAGAGCATATTATGAGCATTGCTTGGCTTTCAAATACTTGGTCATGGAACTAACTGTCGGTTGTGTGGAACTTGTCAATATAGCTTGTAAATTAATTCGACTGGTGAGTCTATCATTGATGGTTACTGATAATCTCGTTGCATCTAACCTAGTAATTTCATTTACTCTCTAAAATTGATTAAAATTGAAAGCATCGGATATCATAGGACGTGCTAATATTTACCCATTGTCGCCCGATTGCGAAGTAATAAAGCCAAGATCAAATTTCTACACAATTCATTCAGCGATAAACCGGTCGGTTTAATTTCTTTTCCGGTGTTTGTTCTGCCGCAGTTCTAAAAGTTCCCGGATAAATAAACAGTTTGATTGAAAACCATCATTGCAAAAATTCTAAAGCTAAACTATCAACTTAATGAAATTTCAGACTGAATCAAATTGGATTCATTTAGAGCAGAATACGACGAAACTGAGAATACCTACATAAAGGTGTATTATGAGTTCTCTATGTCTTCTTAGGCGTATTTGCATACATGTCCCTTTGTCATTCACTCGTACACTTCATAACTTTCTCGCATTTTTCGACCTCGACAACGCCAAAAGCGGATTCCCCCAAATAGCGTAATATCTCAACCCTGGTTTTATTTAAATTTCTCGGTTTAAATTATTTGTTTAATTCAAGCTTGGTTTCATATACACAATATGTCTCTTATAATAACCTTCATATAGAATTTTAATATGGCGTTATATTTCCCGCATATGTTCTGAGATATTAAAATAATATTGAAGTTTGATGAGAAAATGTTTGAATGTAGTTTCCACTAACTAGATGAGGTCGTTATGCAAAAAAGTGCTTGCAACAACATATCTGGATTATTAGCATTGAGAGCGGCATAGTATGTAGATACAGTACTTTTTTCTCTGCTATTCACTTAGAGTTTTAGTGAGTGCAAGTGAAAGGGAATTAGGCGATTAATAAGTGCGAGAGAGACAGGCTACCGTTTCTCCTTCCATTGTCTACGATCGGCTATCGTCGTTAACTCGTAGGCAGTACGTCTTAATCCGAGGATGAGTGTAGTTCTTGGTGGTTTCGAAGGACGCAAATTACGCGCATACATGCGTACAGGCTTGTACAGGATTTCTTCGCTGGGAAATTTCAAGTTTATTTCAATTAGAAAATTCTTTTTTGTTGTGCAGTTTTAAACCTTAATAAATACAAATATAAAATAGTTAAATTAAGTCCTTAATATAAAAGAAAACAATGGCGCCTCAGTGAAAGACAGAAACTGAAATGGGAGTTCTCGTTTAGAAAGAAAACGGACCCTTTCGTTTCCTTAGTTACTGCGAATACTTGCCTTTCTCGACTGAGTGACTTGAGAAAATCAGACCCACATTTATCAATCACTGTCAGGTTGATAGGAGATGATAGCCAATATGGCGTATCTACATCACTAATCGTTGTTAGACATTGATGTTTAAAGTTATCGGGATCTAGTTAAATTTGCTTCATCAATTGTTATTCAATTCTCAGGGCCTCCTTTCAACATAATTGCTTCCAAAACTTTTTATTTATCTCCGATATTTGACTCAAATATTATACAGGATGTTTGATAGAGCGATCGAGAGTTTTCAATGGGAGATATATGACCTCATATTAAATTTATGTAAGTATATTTATCCGTATACAATGGTTCATTGTTTTAGAAATATAAGTCAAGAAAGGAGAGTAGGGAAAGCAGACTAGAAGGGATAAGTAAATGTATGAGAAATAAATGGCCTCATTTTGGAAATGAAATTAAGTAGTATTAGTATTGTGTCAGAACTAGCGCTATAAGTTTTAAAATGATTAATAATTATTTAAATTTAATGTCGCTTTTTTTGTTTTTAGTATTTTGAACTAAAATTTTGTCATAATGTCATATATCAGTAGCAAGAGTGTACAATAAAAAAGTCTAACACTATTTGTATTTCTTCTGTTAGTGGGACATTAAAGAAATTTTGCAAAAAATGGAAGAATAAATTTGAACCAAAGTATGTTAACTCTTTAAGCTGTCTACTTAATTGTTTGTAATAATAATTTCTAATCAAATCTTGTTTTGTTTTGTCAATATGCATTTTAATGACATTAAAAAAATCGAAAAACGGAAAGTAATTAATACTAAAGTAATGGAAATAATTGTATCAACTCAATTATTTCGCAAAAAAAGTCTAAAAAGGTTAATGTTACAAAAACGATGAGATTTGTAAAAAAATAAATATGGTTTTATGGATTCAAAATGACCCCATTTAACTATCATCGGAAACGTTTTATCGCTCTATCAAACATCCCGTATATTCCATTATTTACATATCCAGATAAGGAAAATGTGTTACAGAGAGTGAGAAACGGTCTATCCATATACAGTACAGGACATAAATTAAGCAACTTTTTAAAAGCGCTTCAAATTTTGGTATAAAATCATAAAGATCTAAAATTAAACCATAGCTTTATTACCTACTAACGATACATGTAAATAGTACAAAAAAGGAAGAAAATTCTTATAGGTTTCACAAATATCGATTTTTTTACACTTCAGCCAGACATAAAATAAGCAACAGTTCTAATTTTTCACTTTTTATGCTAATGTTAACAAAAATCATTATTTAAATTAATATTTTGTGTTTGTTCTATCACTTCACGACATCTAGCCGGCATAGGATTCATCGAATTTTCAATGATTTTTTCTTCAGTATTATTCCAGAGATTCTGAATATAATTAAACAGTTCTTGCTTGTTGCAACACTTGATTCTCAATATGCCTTTTTAAGTCGTCCCACATATGTTCAATGGGATTAAGATCCAGTGATTGAGCAGGCCACTTTATTGCAGTTAATTTTTCATCTTCAAACCACTTTTCACACTCTTAACAGTGTGTTTAGGTAGTTATCTTGTGGAAACAGAACTTGAGTGGCATATACTCTTCTGTATAAAGCAACCTGCTTTTTTTAAGAATATTTTTATAACTTGCAGCATTCATTGTTTCTTTTATCCAAAACAGTGGGCTCATACCTTTATGAGAGAAACATTCTCAAATCATTATGTATCCTTCTTTATGCTTCACTGTTTTTATGGTATATTTTGGATCGAATCTAGCGTTAACTGGCTATCTTAATCACGGAACACCGTCAGAATTTAACATGTTATTTTGATGTCATCACTAAATAATACAGTGTGCCATGTTTCTGCTGACCAGTCGAGATGTTCTCTGGCAAACTCAAATCGTGCTTTCCTATTTTTCTCCGAAATTAAAGGCTCTTTGGCAAGGTGACGTCCAAATAAACCTTTTTCACAAAATCTTTGCTGAACTGTTTTCATGGACACAATTTCTAGCCTCAGCTTTTTTTTAATTTGTGGTGCAGTTAGTGTGGGACCCGATTTACAAATTTTTACAATGATTCTGTCTATTGCAATTGACGTTTTTCGCGGCTTTCTTCTACTAAAACGTCTTCTACAAGTAGGATCCTTACTAAACTTGCTAATTATTCGACTCACGATGGATTTGTGTAAATTCAAATGTTTAGTAATAACTTTTTGTTGTAATCCTTGTTTGTGTTTACAATTATTAATTTTCTTAAAACATTGGACGCACTTCTTCGTTTTCCCATGTTTACACAATTGAAAATTAATAAAACTATTAAAGATAAGAGGAATATTCGGTATATTGAGAAGTTATGTTTACTTACAAAAAGTTTCTTATTGTATGACGGACTAAATTTAATAAAATATTGAAATTTTTGAAATCGTTAGTTATTGTCATCTTTTAGTGTAATATTTTTATATATAATTAACATGTGATAAAACTATCGCCTAATTTTTAATCTTTAAGTTTATGCATCAAAATTTGAAACGTTTTTCAAACCTATTAAAAGACCTGATTATCAGAATGAAAAAGAGAAATAATTATTTTGACTAGTTAAATTAACCCCTCAATTAAAGTATTAGTCTTGTTAAGCAATAATTAATGAGCATACAACTAATTATAATTTTACACAAATATTTCATTAACATTTGCAAACCGCTATCAAATAAATTTCGTATTTTCTACTATAGGGTGTTAATTTATTCCTCTTTTGACAAATTACTTCTTGAGACGATTAAAATTATTGATCCCCTTTAATAACGACCCTATTATGTTTCGGACATAAAATGACAAAAGAGAGATAAAATATGCATGGATTTACTCTATAATTAGAATTAGGTTTATAACGACTGTACATAAACCGCAATCAAAAATATGGTTTAAAAGCCGCTGAAATTCGTAAATAGGGTGTTTTCATTGTATAATTGCACGTGAATCTATAAACTGGTGACAATAAAAGTCTTAAGGTTTTTATGTATTTAAAACAGAAGGTTTCGGTATTGTTATTGTAGCCCGAGTTAAAAGCTACGGTTTTTGGTCATTATGAAATACGTTCCTAGAGAAATTTCTCCGTATAAAGCTTTAATGTCTGGGATATATGGAGTGCACTTAAGCTTAAAGCAATGAGCTCTTGGTACCGAAACGACCGTAACGGATGTAATAAAAATATTATTACACCCGAGCGAGAAGCATTTTTGTTGACTAATAAGTCAATATTCATAAGAAAATTATTTAAAACGCCTTTCAGTAAAGTTTGGAGAATCGAAAGGTCCTGGAAACTTCCCAATTAATTTTAGTTAATTGATCAAATTGGTGATTTCCATCCGGGAGAATGCAGGTGGGATTAATAATTATGAAGAGAGTTTTCAAGGGGAGATTAAACCTTGAAAATTTTCTTATAGCCGAGTTCAGTAAGGTGAAAATATAAGGAGTGAATTAATTGGATCGGGAAAGTGGTTTTGTTAAGTTGACTTGGATTCCATATATTGACTCTGGAAAGCTCAATAGAGGTTTCATTGTATGAGCACTTTTAAAATTGAGAAAATACGTATCCGAGACTCGGTTAATTTTACATATTAATTAAGATAATTGTTTCACAATATCTTCAGATATCGACACACAAAATATGAACCATAGCACCTTTTGGATCTTTTCCAAGTAAAGTTAGATGTTTTTAATTCTGTTTTTTCATCTAATAGACTGATATGGAAGTTACTTGGAATCTGAAAAATGCAATATGAGAAATTTTCATTTGAAGAACCATGGCAAAATCGCCTCCTGTTCGTTTCAGTTTGAGATATTCTGAAAGGCATTGGCTCCATGAGGTCTCGAACTATGTCGATTCCATAAACTAATATAGATCTCATATTGAAGTTAGGTAACTCAAATAAGGTGCCGCAAATCCTTCAAATAGCTTTACAGACATTTTAATAATATCCTGGTGCAGCATGATATTTTTATTTAGTATATACATATAAGCTTCGGCAAGTAAAATGTGCAACTTTGCGAGGAACAAAAGCTTGCTTCTAGCAAATGTAATATTCATACTGCAATAATCAAGACCAACACACTTAACAGAACTCGCAACAACACCGGCCATTATGGTCTTACACTCCATAATTAAGTCTATTAAAGCAGCTTCTTGCAATAAATAGGTAGTTTTATCGAAGCACATGGGAAAAGTTATCGATTTTGTCAACATTCTGGTCTAGCTTTTTTATATTTTCACTCGTACATTCAGCATTGCTTCGAAATGCGTTAAATGACGTTTAAACTGATTTTGTTGGAGAGTGTAAAACGTATTTATTGGAGTGGAATACCCTTCAGAGCAGAGCAATTATTATATATGAACAAATAATAAGAGCGGCTTATTCCGAGTGGTTTAAGTGTCGACTTTCAATTAGATAAAATTGTTTTTTTGGGTAAATCCAAAATGCAGCGTCGAAACTATGTAAAGGTTGATAAAACGCCCCGACATGTATTACATTAAACCGATCAGTAAAACTTTAAAACCTCAAACAAATTTCAATTAGTTGATAATATTCATAAGATCCCGCATCCTACCTACCGGAACTTTTTCATCAAACATAGAGTTATTTCAAGCTCGGTTTCAGTTACTTTTACGTAACATTTGAGTAAAACAAGATACCATAATTAAAAGTTTATATGGTGATATTGTAAAGGGTGTCCCAAAAGCCCTAAGAGTATTAAAGTTGTTTTTTTTTTTTAATGAAACCTCCTGTATATTATTGCATTTTTGGATTCTTCGATAAAAATAAGTGTTTGTTTTAATAAGGTTCATAATCCCTAAAACTTCAGATTTTTTAAATAATTTGATGATTTTCAAACTTTTACGTAATTATCTTGTTTTAAATACTTGAGAAATATTTAAGTTTTGCAAACGTAATTTACAGCAAATTGTAACAGTAGATCATATTTTATATCAAAATCATAATAAATTTGCCATGTTATACAGTATGTCCAAACATGAAAACTAATCAAATAAGGACTTTGAGAGGCTATAACTTGGTTAATTTAAATACATCTTCAGATTTTTTAGTTTACCAGGAAATGTAACTTTTAGTTGCAAGTCGAATGGTATTAGGGTGTTTATAGCTAACTCTTCCTATTTTTACAAAATATGCTAAATAACTCTTCTCTAGGCCATTTGGTATTTTTAAATTGAAAGTTCTAAATCACATATCAACATTAACATAAAACAAAAACAAAATATTTTTAAAAAATGTTTGAAATGTCGACCGTCCATTTCCAGACATTTACAAAGATTGTTAATTTTGGACATTTGCTAGGTAACAGTTCCAAATCCACTTTTTAAGTGTATTTTTATATCGTCTGAAGTTGTCCGACGTGTATTGTAGACAGTTCATTTATTCATCCCTATAAAAAGATATCCAGTGGAGTTAACTCCGGGAATAGGGGAGGTCAAACAAACATTTTGACTATGCAACATCATGACAATATTTGAATAACAATGATCTAAACGACGTACCGAATTTTTTATGGTTCGCTGTCGCGATTGTTTATTCGCTATCTCCTAATAGTTCACTAACACAACTCTTCAAATAGAAAGTCACAGATTCCTTAAACTGCAAGGAGAAGCTTTAAAGCTCTTCGTTGCTCGCTTTTTAAAGTGCATGATGTTAGTCAAGCACAGCAGGACGTTACATCATTTGTCTCAATCAGATATGTGGCAGCGACAACAGGATGAACATGAAATAATGAAGACGGTGATGAAACGAATCGCAAAACAAGTGTAATCTAGTGAATTGATCCTAAAAATAACTAGAACTGTTGGTTAGTACCGGGTCTGTAAAGAGTAGATATTTTATATTTTGATAAAAAAACTAATGTAGAGATTATTTGAAAAACATAGTCGTTTTTGCGAGTAATTAACGTTTTTTACCCATAATAATCATTGTGCCGCATGATTTGTGGACCTATTTATGGTTGTTGTAAAATATGATTAAAATTAGTAGCATGCAAACGAAATGGGAGAATTTTGCTGAGCAAAAAAGTAGAAAAATAGTATTCCTTATAACTGCTGGAGTTTGTCTATTTACGGTTTCGGGAGATTTCTTAAAGATTTCCTGTGAAGCGCCCTAAGGCAGTTTGGCATGCGATAGTAAAGCACAGCGGGGCAAAGGTTACAATAAATACAGCAGATGGCGCTGCCTCTATTTGTTACGAGAACTCGTTTCCTCGTTTATGTATAATGCTGGCTGATGTTTCTTTTGCTTATTCAATGGACTCGAATTTCGCTTGATTTTATTGGCTCTAACATTTTATAATCCCGGATTATTTCTCTAACCGACCTAAATTGCGAGCAAAATATAATTCAATGCGACGTGTGTGGTAATGACAAAAGTTGGCTCTCGGTATTCGTACTTCATTCCCTTTCAAAGAAATCCAGGAGCATGCAATTTTTTAAACGGCTGGCACCGTTCGAATTCTAATATAAAGAAGGGGTGAAACTTTGGAAAAGTTCTGGCAAAAAACTTCCATTTCTAAAGTGTCTAGAAACCGAAGAATACGTTAGAGCGCTATTTAATAGCTCAAATGATGGTTTGATATATCAGCCTGCATGCGCTGGGAAGGATTTCCGAGGTTGCTTACTCTGCATTTTTAATCTTCCCAAAGCACCGGAGAAATATTTTTGGGATTATCCGCGTCTTTTGCTCGGTTTAAAAGATTAAGTTCGACTAAAACCATTTGTACAAAGACATTAAAATGTGTAGAATTGCAAAGAAGATTTATATCTATCATATAAAGTATGACACTTCCGCCTCGGTTTTAGTGGTTCCCATTGTAAGGGAAGAGTTATTTAAGTTAAACGCCATTACACGCCCAGGGAATTTATACGAAGTTCAAAATCTGTAGTCATTAGCCATATACCAACTGACTGACAGTATCACAATAGAAATATCGGCAAAATGCAGGTCGAATCAAGTTAAATTACAACAATATCCTATTCCAACCAGTGATACGTTTCGGTGTTTTCCCGGTCGCATTGGCGTATTGTTGGCTAATTTAAAAGTGTAAAAATTGTTCGGTGGTGTTAAATAGCACCAATATACGAGTCGGAAACAGACAATGTCAGAGATAAAAAAAACATTCGACTGAGAGATTTAAAATTTTTGGAAAATGAAATTCAATATTATTCTAATGAATAGTTGGGCATAAGTTACGCAAAATGCGTGACTTCCTTACTAAACCTTAAAACGATAAAGGCATTTCCAATCCAACAATTACACTAAAACCTCATTTTATTAAATAAATAAACAAACAAATACATGTATATAGTCATTTTTTAATTATTGATTTATGTTACAATAGCTACATCCGCTGTTACGGAGTTCTTAATTTTCATACGGAGTGGTCAATATGTAAATACATATGCATGTGTACGAGATGACTTTCAACACAAAACTAACGTAGTTTTAATAAGGAAAATACAATTGTCATCTACTAAAAATGTTACGAAGGTAAGTGTAACCTACGTATATTTCCATAAAAAATAAATATCCACATGGTATATTTGCAGGAATTTGTTTTAGTAAAGCAAGGCTAAGCCGGGTTTTACTCTAGCAAGTGTAATTTTTTAGTAAAAATTAACACTCTCTAATACATTTGGTTACAATAACCAAATGTATGAATATTGAAACTAATTCATATTTAAGTTAACAGAATGTTTTTTCGCAATAAAATTCTTACATAGGAGACCAAAACTCCCGAATAAATTCGTTAAAAATTTAATGAAATATTTTTCATGAAGATGCTCGAAACGTTAAATATTATTTTTAGTTGTGTATTTTTGGCACTATGAACTGTTTCAGTTCTAAATGTACTTTTTCGTTTCTTTTTTATGGAACCCCATGTATATTATGACGTTTTGGAGTTCTTTGAGAAATTCTGAACATATTTCATGTAATATAGTAATACAATTATAATGCTATCGATGGATTGGTTGAAGGTGGCAGTTAAAGTGGTTTCCCATATCGAGCGACCTCACCCAAATTGTTTTTTTATGAGAATATCTGAAAAATAGGGTGTATTTAAATAATCTCAACAAATACCTTCTCAAATGATAAGATAAGTTCTTGAGGAATTTGAATTGCGACTAGTTCACAGTCAGGAAGTCAACAGGGCACAGTTCGACCTTTTAATACATTATATAGTAGTTTGTATTGTTATTTTTTAAGTATTAATATTTCAGTTGTTATATTTCTTTAGTTTTTTCGAAAATTGTTGTATTTAGACATGGATAGGTTACATAAAATATGTTCAGAATTTTTCAAAGAACTGAGAAACCGCCATAATATCTATGGGATTCCACAAGAAAGAAAATATTAAATTACATTTATCTATTATTTGGGTAACTCTGAATACACGTCGATTATGTCAAAAAATGTTCAATTAAAAACAATATTTGACGTGTTCCAACATTTTCATGAAAAAAAATTTCCTTCAATTGTTAACGAATTTAGGCAGGACTTTTTGTTTGTTATGCATATAGCAGTATTGCTGTCAATTTGAGCTGGTTCGGGCTTTAAATATTTTGTGCTCGTAGGAATACGAATTTGAAGCAGTTTAATAAAAACCTTTCGCAGTTTTTCCATATAAATGTTGTTCCAAAAAAGATTTATGGTGTCGAAAGGCAGCCCCTTCCATACAATTATCACGCCATTAAAAGCTTTTACTGAAAAACATGCCCTCCACCTTACCGATGTGTCAAACTCCCTAGAAGTCTGGGCGGAAAATTTATATTCTCCTGGATTCTGGCCTCGTGGACCTGGCACTTTGTTAGTTAAATTAATGGCAGTATTATATTTTATTTGTCCAGTGGTTGGTCGGTTTTAAATTACGAAGTAAAATTGCCGTTTTTTCGTCTAATTTAATCGAGGCCAAAAAATGTCTCACTTTTTGCCAGCTCGCCCAGTATATGTTGCTTGCTTTATTACATTGACACTTCGGTAAATTTAGTGTTTTCGATAGCAGTTAATAAAATTTACAACTTCCTGTTACGGGTTGCGGATTGCAGGTTTTATTTGCCAATTCTTTGTGTCCACCGATATTTTTTACGCGTTAATTCTCTTACAATATTCAAGACCAGAAAACAATTTTACACTTGCGGTTTATTGATATATTTGCGATGGATTATTTTAAAATGGCTGCTGATTCGGTTTTCAATGATTTAATATTAAAGGGGATTAAACAGAATTAGTTTTCCAAATACATATTGTTATCATGGTGAATTATTGACGTTTTGTAAGGGTTTATTAATTAGGTATTTTGGTTAATTTATTTCCCGGATTCCTGCAGGAATTTATATTACGAGCTCCGGATGCAGCACAATAAATTTACGATATTATATATTGACAGTTCTATCAGAAAACAATTATTTAGCCGCATTATGAGCGAATTTGAGGTATCAATAAATCGCAAATTAATAACTAAGTTTATTAGCATATAGCCAAATGGAATCAACGTTAACAGTTTAATTTAATACTATCTACCTACGCGTTTAACTTGAAGGCAAATTTAACTTGTCTTGTATTAAATATTGTTCCAAAGACTAGAATTAGACTTCCATAAAGTTTGTGCCTGTTGAGCAATTCTTAATAAACTTATGATAGTTGAAAATTTTGTTTGAGAAACTTTTCGCCCATTCAGGTCTTTGACTTTTATATTTCAGTAATAAAAACGTACTACTCGAGAATAAATACTTTCTAAGTTTAAACTACGAATATCTTATCAAAATTTTAATGATGAATACATTTATATAGATTGGGGAATTTTCCAGTTGAAATCACTAGGATAGTACAGCCCTATTGCAAATTTGGCTGGAAGTTTAATTGTTCGACTTGGGCTATTTGAATAAGCTATAGCTCCAATTTAGCTGCAACTGTACCATTGTTTAACGTTCGCATGACAGAAAAAAAATTCTCACATTCTTATACATCATCCCTTCAAAACCCCCCAAAGAATTGCACCATCTCGCTTATTTAGTATTCATTGTTAAGCTTAACGTAAATCCTAAGTGTCTGACGTGCGATATATTCAAAAGTGATAGCAAATGAAATATTACTTGGCCCTTTTTCTCGTATGGTGAATCTTGTGTGTGTACTGAGAATAAAAACTTTTCAGTTTTTGGGGGAAAGGCGATGATTTTGGGTTTT
This sequence comes from Euwallacea fornicatus, assembly GCF_040115645.1. Classification (NCBI taxonomy): domain Eukaryota; kingdom Metazoa; phylum Arthropoda; class Insecta; order Coleoptera; family Curculionidae; genus Euwallacea; species Euwallacea fornicatus. Next base: position 1,083,748 of record NC_089543.1, read on the forward strand.
GTATGAAAATATCAACGGTAGAGCTGAAATTTATGTTCAAAAAGAGATTAATAAAGCTTGGGATATTTTTAAGTGTTCTAAAAAAACACGATGGGAATTAAACATTTTGCTGCTGTAGCTGTGGTTATTTATGGTTGTTCTGAGTGAACCAGTTTTTGTTAGTAGGGCACCAACATTCAATTGAAAACTTTCTAATTATTTGTTTAAAAACCCTGAATTTTTTAGGATCAATTTTCATAAGACGACTTTGAGGCTGTTTTATGAATTTTCCATTCCAGCTACCGTATTAGACACGGCGCAATCAAGAAGCTTTGAGTTTTCTGTAAAACGCACCGTTTCATTTTTATAAAATGGTAAGAATTTTCTTTAAAAGAGTTAAATTTTCCTAGATGCACATTTTCCTGAAATATATCGTATTTTCAAAAGTCACAGCAATGGTCTTCTAAAATGCCTTAAACGAGTCAACAGGGTCTTTGTAGGTTTTTGCAATTATCAACGATGGGCCATTTTCCAAGGTCGTCTTTTAGAGTAAGACTCCAGTTCGCGTTAGTTCGGCTGCAGGTTGCAATAGTGCAACGTAGATGAAATATACAAGGTGTTGGGGCAATTACTTTTGTGAATTTAACTATTGATTAAGAACGTCATTTTGAACAAAAAAGTTCCTTACAATAGGGTTCGAAAATCTAATAGTTTTTTCAAGAAAAAATTTTGAAATTGGTTACTGAGAAACTAATATAAGGTCAAAGTTTGAATGAAATGACGGAAAACATACTTGACAGATGTTGATTGCTTGACGTGTAAGAAAAAAGTTAAAATTATTCAATGATAACATTGCTAAAAGCAATTTGAAACTAATTAACAACTAATAATACAACTTAAGCGGCGAAAGTAACCTTAGGCGGCAACATCGCATTGAACCTGATCAAGGGAAAAAAGTTTATTTTTGTTATGATTATTTTTTACAATTCTTTAACATTCGATAGCTGATAAGACCTGACCTTTCATTAGTACGTGAATTTATTCCGACTGATTAACAGTAACTACGTGAAAATGTACTCTTTGCGCGAGTATCATGACATGCTTTTGATTTATGCAGAGGTGTTACGAAATTTCAAAGATTACGCTAATCGTTATTCAGAAAGAAAATTGTTTAGGCCAAGGGCTTTTAGTCACTGCCTAACAGAACCAACTGCCTCACAAGGCACCCGAAGAGGTATCTCCTATTTTGCTGGTGTGAGTTATTGATTCGAAGGACCAGACGCTGATGCGTCAATTGATTGTAAACGGGGTTCAAGGGTTCGGGGAAGACAAACTCCGTAGCACGAATTAAGTAATTTACTTTACACTACAGATATCGCTCTAACTTACACTACGATTTACAACTTTATATACACTTTTTATACATCTATTTACAGAGTCGGTATTGGGTCGCCCGAGATCTGAGAATGATACGTATAAAGGTTGAAGGGTGACTTGTAAAAGAGTTATGGAGTAGAGATTGAGGTAAAGTTGTGAGAGAGGTTTGATGGTGTTCCGCTTCAGGGATCGAGCAGTGTCCAAGAAACGGGAGAGAGAGAGAGAGAGAGTTCGCGAGCACTGGTTTAGAGTTAAGTTATACGAGAGAGATTTTGAGGGAGTCCGCGTTCAAAGATCGAGAGTGTCCACAAAACGGGAAGAAGCTTTCGCGAGTATTGTCGTTGAGAGAATGTTTTTTAGGAGTCCTAGATTATTTGCGTCCCAGGGATGGTGGGGCTGGAGGGAGATTACCACGAAAAGATCTTGACCAATCCCAACTGACACCGCCCCCTAGTTCTGTGGAAAGTTTTTTCCTAAGAATCTTCACGGTCAAAACCCAGATGTGGCTATCTGGTTCCCTTGACAGATTTATCTGGTGCCCCCCATAAATCGGGACAGCGATAATTCAAGGAACCAGTGCCATCACGGTGGCCGGGTTTAAACACGTGAGGGTAAGTTCTGCATCGCGGGGTGCAATGCAGCAGATGTATTAGGGATTGTTCCAACGTCTTTAGGGCCTAATTGGTACCCAGCAATAACGCTGATTTATGTTGGGTTTTTTCCCAACAAAAATATTCGCCTCGATAAATGGATTTTTTCTTTGTGTACAGGAAAATTGGTTGAAACACTGTCGTGTATGCATAGACTCTAATGGTGGACATTTCGAACATTTATTTTAGTAAAAATAAGAACCAATTTGTGTTGTGCATTGCGCTGTAGGTGATTCAAAATATGTAACGTATCATTTTTTGCCAATTGAAGATGACAACAGTAGCTTAAAAGTAAATAGCTTTTCTAAATAATAAAATAAGAATTACATAATATGTAAATTTTAACTACAAAACCTGTTGGGCCCAAAAAATCTGTGTAGCAATGCATATCCCGCTGATGCGGCTATTTACGAAGGTATCGGAATGAAATAACTACGACACGACATTACCAATTCTCAAAAAATGTTTTTTTGGTTTCCTCGGGGAAATGATTGTATTTACTACCCCTGTTGTAAGGAACTTTTTTATTTAAAATAATGTTCATGACCATTAGTTAAATTTACGAAAGTCATTTCCCTAACACCCTGTAGAAACCATAAATATTACGACCGCTGAAATTCCGGTACATCAGCCCTGTTAGGGACTCTAAGTTATTGGTTTTTTGTTTTCTATTTATTTTATTGTTGTTAATGTTAGGTTTATTGTATACTGTCATTTACTCCCTTAAGTTACGCCTATGTACTGCGATACTTATTCGGAGAATACCATCTGGGTGCCAGACCACATGGCCCATCAGGCCAAAGCTAAGGATACGCTTTGGTTGGGGAATGTGCTACTAGTCGAAGAATCTTTCTCTATAGGGACTATTGCTTTGATGGTCAATTTGTTGGACCCGCAATATTCCCAGAAAAGCGATTAGTATAGATATTCCCCAGATGGCCACGAGTTATGGGATTCGTTGTAGCCATAGCTTATAATGGTTCTTGGTGGTGGTGCGCCCCTGGTTGGAATTCTTCGGGGTTAGTACTTAAGGGATAATCGGAGCAATTTTCGCTCTCTTCTCTTTTTTTCTGCTCTTCCTGTGGTCTTGTCGGGTGAAAGCTACGTCGGTGACGGGATGTGATCCGCATCATATCGTGTACCCGCCCAATAAGCATTCTCCCTATTCTTCGTTACTTAGACCAAGATTCTTACATTCTTTTGAGATAAGTGCATAGTTAATACAGTCCATTTTTACATAAAACAAATTGTCTTTGTCGTGTTTCATTTATCGAAGGAACACCCTTAACATTTTGGTCCTTCGAGCCGGATTCGGGCTTGTGGAAAATCATTCGGTCGGTGTTTGTGTCGCGATAGAAGTTGTTCGCGTGCAAAACCGAGAAGTTGCTCTGTAGGCGTGATAGAAGTTGCTTCACGTGCCAGAACAACAAACAAAATCGCTGTTCGTCTGGGGCTAAGTAAGAAGAAATCTTGGTGTTTCCGGATCATCGTGGAAGCCAGGGAGCTTTGTTTGGGAAGTGGGTAAGTCCTTGTCCTATTGCCTTTGAACCGTATTGCTTTCGTTTGTGCTATTTGCTAGTGATTAGATCATTCGTATCGTAAAGTTGGCGTTTTGTAACCGCATATTCTATATAGACTTGGCGTGGTTACAAATTGTGTGCCGTACTGCTTAACCTTTACCTTTGCGCACACGGTGACTTGTAGCCGCATATTACAAAGCTTGGCGTGGCTACAAATTGCGTGCCGTTGTTGTGAGCTCCTGCATTAGAGCAGATCGTACCTGGTAGACGCGTGTATCGAGATTTTGTGATCATGGCATCTGCTGGGGAGCTAAAAGGGTTAAACGTGGCTAGGAGAACGTGCAAAGCCCAACTCACTATGTTCAGCAAATTTCTCGAAAGGTTAGATGTAAGTAGCGGTCTAGGTGCCGAAAAAATAGGGCAGATAATTGAGAGACTCGACAAATTGGAAGGTACTTTCGAGAGGTTTGGAACTATCCAAAGTGAGTTGGAGCTGCATGCTGACGATTACGACGACGAATTAGTTGAGCGGGACGACTTTGAGAATAGATACTTTGAACTTAAGGCCAAAGGAAAGGGTTTACTGCAAAAATTCAGTAGGGTTGATGCGTCCACTGCAGGCGGCACCTCGCAAGGGGCGGAATCTCCCAGCCCTTTAGATAATATCAAATTGCCGGTTATCTCATTGCCAACTTTCTCTGGCGATTTCAAAGATTGGCTTGGGTTCAGAGATCTATACCTTAGTCTAATACATAACAACGATAGGCTGAGTCGCATTCAAAAGTTTCATTACTTGCGGGCGTCGCTGCGTGACGCAGCGTCTCGGGTTTTGGGAACTCTTGAATTATCAGAGGGCAACTATGATATCGCCTGGACAACCTTGAGTGAGCGATATGATAATAAGCGGGTGCTCGTGCACATCCATTTGAAAACTCTAGTTGAAGTGGAATCGATGCATAGAGAATCGGCTCCTAAATTGAGGAGTTTAATTGACAGCGTGAGTAAGAGCTTAATTGCGCTGACCGCTCTGGGTCAAAAACCCGAAAATTGGGGTGTTCTGGTAGCCTACCTCATAAGCACAAAGCTGGACCCCGTGACGGAAAGGCAATGGGAGGAGGCGAAGAGCACCCACAAAGAGGTCCCCTCATGGGACTCTTTGAGAGAGTTTTTGAGCGCCAGGGCGGACATGCTCGAAGCTATCGATCGTCAGAGGGGCAATAATAGTAAACCAGAACGAAATGTAGGACTCAAACCTAATAAGACGAGCGCCAAAACCTTCGTTGGGAGCGATATTTCTTGTGGAGTGTGTAAAGCCAAACACTCATTAGTTAAGTGCCCAAGTTTTTTGGCTATGTCCCCCAACGAACGATTCGGCAAGGTCAAGCAACTCAAGGTGTGTTTCAATTGCTTGAAGCCGGGTCACTCTGTAAAGGATTGTCGCTTGAGAAATTGCAGCAAGTGCCCGGCTAAACACCACACCTTGTTGCACTTTGAACCCGTCAGGGTGCAAGACGATGCCCCCAAACCAGTGGAGAGTTTGGAGCATCAGGTTTCGTTGTCTTCACTTAGTTCGGATAATCATGTCTTCCTATCCACAGTTCTGGTTGACGTTGTCAGTGCCGAGGGTAAGCGCTTAAAGGTGCGCGCACTTTTAGATTCGGGAAGTCAGTCAAACTTCATTACCTCTTCATTATGCAAGAGGCTGAAGACAAAATTGGGCGATTTCGAAGTAATAGTCGGGGGATTGGGATCTAAGGCGTCAGAGGTGAAACACTGTTGCCACATCGAGGTTTGTGCGCGACACAGTGGCTATAAGTCTTCCTTAAAGTGTTTAGTTTTGCCCAGGATCACCGGCTTCATTCCTGGTGCTCCTGTGAATATTAGTCGGCTAAATATTCCATCCAACATCACGTTGGCAGATCCGGAATTTAGCAAACCTGGCCCTATAGATCTTCTGATTGGCAGCGAATTGTTTTATGGGTTGTTGTGTGTCGGTCAAATTAGTCTTGGACCGCACAATCCCATCTTGCAGAAAACCAGATTCGGATGGATTGTCTCCGGATCAATGGCGAATCCCGGTAGCATCAACTCCATTTGCAATTTGAGTACAAATTCGCGGCCAAGTGGCTCAAACATTGACTTTGATTTGAAAAAATTTTGGGAGGTCGAAGATAATTTCTCTGAGACCAAGGCCTGGTCGGCTGAGGAGCTCGAATGTGAGGAGCATTTTCAAAGAACGCATAGGCGTTCGGTCGACGGCCGTTTCATGGTTGCCATCCCTTTAAAGCATCCCGTCGCTGACTTGGGGAATTCAAAGACGAAAGCTCTCCATAGGTTCCTTTCGCTAGAACGTAAGCTCAGCCGGGATTCAGCTTTGAGGGAAGAATATTGCAGTTTCATGCGGGAATATTCGAGTCTTGGGCACATGACTAGGGTGCTTGATGAGGATGATCGTGTCTCCTACTATATGCCTCATCACCCTGTTATTAAAACAGAAAGTTGCACCACTAAATTGAGGGTCGTATTTGATTGTAGTATGCCATCTTCAACAGGGAAATCCCTGAACGATTTGCAAATGGTCGGTCCCGTGATCCAATCGGACTTATTTGATATTTTGATTCGTTTTCGCGAGTTCCGATTTGTGGTTTCGGCGGATATCGCCAAGATGTATAGGCAAGTATTTGTGGAGCCTAAACAACGTTCTTTGCAACGGATATTTTGGAGGGAATCGCCCTCAGATCCTATCGAGGTTTTTGAATTGAACACCGTCACATACGGGCAAGCTAGTGCCAGCTTTTTAGCCGTAAGGTGTCTACATCAAGTAGCACAGGAGAGTGAACTTGATGTAGCCTCGGTGATAAAATCGTCATTCTATGTTGACGACTTCCTTCACTCAATAAATTCGGTTGAGGAAGGAATTAGAATGTGTCATAGAGTTTCCGCTGCATTGGCAGGGGGTGGTTTCAAATTGCGGAAATGGCTTTCCAACGAACCCGCTATATTGCGTGCGGTGAGTCAAGGAAACGAGGATTTTCAGGTGCTAGATTTTCACGGGGACGAAAGGGCTAAGATTTTGGGTTTAACTTGGCATTGTTCGTCAGACGTTTTGTCGTACAAAATTCAGGCCTTTGACACGAACGTGAAAGTGACAAAGCGCACCATCTTGTCAGGTATATCGCAAGTCTTCGACCCCTTGGGTCTTCTATGTCCGGCTGTAATCATCGCAAAAATCCTAATCCAAAGGCTTTGGCAAGAAGGGTTGTCGTGGGATGAATCAGTCCCTGCCCATTTGCATACAGCCTGGACAAAATTCCGAAGTGAGTTGCCGAATCTCAATGGAACTCACATTGATCGCCACATTGCATGCGTGGATGCTTTGTGCCATGAGTTGCACGGTTTTTCTGACGCTAGTGAGGACGCTTATGGTGGAGCCGTCTACGTCAGATCGATCGATCGAAACGGCGATATAACCGTGAGGTTATTATGCGCCAAAAGCAGGGTGAGTCCTTTGAAATCCCTGACTATCCCTCGTTTGGAGCTATGCGGTGCATTGGTCATGGCCAAACTTATAAGCAAGGTAAGGGCGGCCTCTAGATTGCAATTTGTTAGGCAGGTGTGCTGGTCAGACTCAACCATCGTCTTGAGTTGGCTAAAAATGTCTCCCAGCAACCTAAAGGTCTTCGTAAGCGCGCGGATAGCACAAATCCAAACGCTTACAATGGATTGTGAGTGGCGTCACGTCCCCACTAGGGAAAACCCGGCCGACTTGGTATCGAGGGGGGTCTTTCCCAGTGAACTCATGGAATCTAGTCTTTGGTGGTATGGCCCTTCCTTTCTTCAGTCCAGGGAAAGTCATTGGCCTAGTGTGTCTGAAGGACCTAAGGAGGTGCCCGAGGTCCGCGTTCCAAAGAGAGTTGTTGTTTTTGTCGCCATAGGGGACTATTTCTTCGAGCGCTACTCTGACTTCAATCGATTGAGTCGCATCGTAGCATACGTCCTTCGATTCGTTGGCAATTGTCGATTAAGGTTATCGAAAGGGGTCATCGTCAGCACGCCATTATCTAGTTCGGAATTAAATGAGGCAATCAAAATGTTGGTCAAGACTGCGCAAAGAAGTAGCTTTCCAGTCGAGCTCGATTGCCTCAGCAGGGGTGTCGCCTTGCACCCTAAGGATAAGTTGTTAAGTTTGAGTCCCTTTCTAGATGGTGAGGGCATAATGAGGGTAGGGGGAAGGTTGCGAAACTCGGCTTATCAATTCAATAAGAAACATCCTATGCTTTTGTCTCCAAAACATCGTTTGACGCGGATGTTGTGCGAACATGAGCATAGGAGATTGATGCATGCCGGCCCTCAGCTATTGCTCGCATCCCTAAGAGAAAAATACTGGGTTGTCGCGGCGCGCAATTTGATTAGGGCCGTTGTAAGGAATTGCGTTACCTGCTCGCGATTCAACCCTCAGTATTTGGCGCCTCTTATGGGTGACCTCCCGCCAAGTCGCTTAACTGGTGGGAGCGTATTTGCATTTGTGGGAGTGGACTACATGGGTCCACTCAATATACGGGACAAAAGGGGTCGCGGCTCAAGGTTGTCTAAGTGCTATGTAAGCGTATTTATATGCTTTGCGACGAAGGCTTTACACTTGGAATTGGTGTCCGATCTAAGCAGCGAGTCGTTCCTGCTTGCTTTTCGTCGGTTTGTTGCTCGGCGTGGTCGACCTAGCCACGTTTACTCGGATAACGGCACGAATTTCGTCGGCGCCAATCGAGAATTGGCAGAACTCGGCCATTTCTTGATTAAAGAATCGAGTAAACTGGCCAATTCATATGCCCAGGAGGGGGTGCAATGGCACTTTATACCCCCCCAATCGCCTCATTTTGGAGGTCTTTGGGAGGCGGGTGTCAAGTCGGTAAAGCACCACCTAAAACGAGTAGCGGGAAATGCCAACTTGACCTTCGAACATCTCATTACGCTACTAGCACAAATTGAGTCAATACTTAATTCCCGTCCTTTATCTCCCTTGTCACAAGATCCCAATGATTTAACTCCCTTGTCACCCGCTCACTTCCTGATTGGAAGAAGTCTCACGGAGTTGCCCGACCCAGACCTACAGCATATTCCTGCAAATCGGTTGTCGGTATTCCAAAGGATCCAACAAATCAAACAGCACTTTTGGACGCGTTGGAGCAAGGAATATGTCAGCGAACTGCAGCAGAGGGTCAAGTGGAAGGCACGTCAGCAGGACGTCCAGGAAGGGGTACTTGTGCTTGTCAAGGAGGACAACCTTCCTCCCTCCAAATGGCGCATGGGACGAGTAGTTGCAGTACACCCTGGCCAGGATGGAGTGAATCGTGTGGCTACTTTGAGAACTTCTAGTGGTTTGGTGAAGCGCTCTTTTAGCAAGATATGTCCCCTGCCGACGAACACTGTCATTGAAGACGCTGCAAGCGCTTCAAGGCCGGGGGCATGTTAGGGACTCTAAGTTATTGGTTTTTTGTTTTCTATTTATTTTATTGTTGTTAATGTTAGGTTTATTGTATACTGTCATTTACTCCCTTAAGTTACGCCTATGTACTGCGATACTTATTCGGAGAATACCATCTGGGTGCCAGACCACATGGCCCATCAGGCCAAAGCTAAGGATACGCTTTGGTTGGGGAATGTGCTACTAGTCGAAGAATCTTTCTCTATAGGGACTATTGCTTTGATGGTCAATTTGTTGGACCCGCAATATTCCCAGAAAAGCGATTAGTATAGATATTCCCCAGATGGCCACGAGTTATGGGATTCGTTGTAGCCATAGCTTATAATGGTTCTTGGTGGTGGTGCGCCCCTGGTTGGAATTCTTCGGGGTTAGTACTTAAGGGATAATCGGAGCAATTTTCGCTCTCTTCTCTTTTTTTCTGCTCTTCCTGTGGTCTTGTCGGGTGAAAGCTACGTCGGTGACGGGATGTGATCCGCATCATATCGTGTACCCGCCCAATAAGCATTCTCCCTATTCTTCGTTACTTAGACCAAGATTCTTACATTCTTTTGAGATAAGTGCATAGTTAATACAGTCCATTTTTACATAAAACAAATTGTCTTTGTCGTGTTTCATTTATCGAAGGAACACCCTTAACAAGCCCTATTTCTGCAACAATTTAAGTAATCGAAACTCGTACTGTTGTGTCGTCTACTGTAGTAGTATTTTATTCGGTTATATAATGAAAAGTATGTTCCAAGAATGGGAAAATCCGCTGTATAAAATGTAATATAAAATTTCCGATAAGTTTTTATTTTTGTTTGCAATTAAATCAACAATAACTTTCAATAATGTCCATACAGAAAAATAAGAGTTTGTTGTGGGCATGTAGAATACTTTAATAACTTGGAAATAGCTATATTGCTTTTAGAAATATACAAACAGTATGAGTCACTGGATAACACAATGCGTTTATTGCCGAAATATGTGTATGGAATTGATAAATGGCGCTGTACTTGTACCTTTTTCAGTTGCAAAAAATCATCGGAACTTTTTGCCAATTCCCATAAATTGATATATTATACGAATTGTGATCCTCTGAACTTGTTTACATTAAGAAAAAATTTTCCTCAAAAATTACTGTCAGGAATTTCTACATTAATTCATGAAAAACTCAAAACTGACCTATAGAATATAATTGGTTTCTGTAATTAAAATCTTCTGAGAACACCATTATGGGACCAACAATCAACTATCTTCGAACAGATATTGGATATAATGTAAACTTGTGAGTACTTTTTTCGCTTGTAGTTCTCAGAAATCATATCTGTGACATTTTATGAAAAAAAAAACTATATCCCCTGTGTAAAGAACTAATAAAGGTATCTCACACTTATCACTTAGCATAAATGTTCTTGAGTGACCCTGTATAAATATATCTTTATATGTATATTTAGTATATCTTTCTAAGTTTTCTTTTTTGAATAGTTTTGCACAGCAAATATTTTTTTAACTGCATCTCCCTGTACTTCAACAACGACGCGTTTCCCGCTATGTTATTCACATTTACTTTAAAATTAGGTTTTCTTGTTGTGTCCCAGGATTTTGGTAGTATAAATTGCTTCTCCCTGTACAGGGTGTTATATTTTTTATGTAATTAGTAGGTTTCAGATATTTCCAGAATAGATGGAGAAAAACTGTAGTCGGGACTCTTGCACCGATTTTTTAGGTACTTTCAATTATCTAAATAGCATTTTGACATATTGATTTCTTTGGGAGATACAGGGTGTTTTTTGTTTTTTTGTTTAATGCTCCATAACTTTTTTGTGTGTGAATATTTTTTATCTCTAATTAAACGTCCTTGTGGATTTTCTTATGTGGAGTCCAGTGCTGTATTCGAATTTTTTCTGGCTTAATTTAATTTATTTTCGAGTTGTAGACCAAAGTTGCTTTTTTTGTGGACACCATAGTTGGCCATAAGTCCATTAACTAAAGATTCGTTTTAGCTTTCTGAAAATATATAGATCCATATATTTATAGCAGTAAATAAGAAAATTATATATAAGTTTTTGGAAAACAGTAAATTTAAGGCATACATCTATTCATTTGATTAGGACAATTAAGTGTGTTTCACGCCAATGTGAAGTATTGTTACGTCATAATGGACAGTTTGATCAATACTTGAAGTAAAAACCGATTATTATATGTATAATAAAAATTTTATTTTTTCTTATTAATGTTTTTTACATGTCATAAAATACTATGAGGAGTTTTTTTTAGGTACAAAATAGGTTTTACGCATAGTGATACATTTCCTTTTGAAATAAAAGAAAATCGTTTATAATTTTCTTGCTCACTGATATAAATATATGAAGACTATATCTTTTGATAAAGGTGAAAGAATCTCTATTTAATGGTTATGGTTGACTATGGTTTCCACGAAAAAAAATGCAACTTTGGTTTGTAACTAGAAAATGAATTAAGTCAGAAAAACTTCGAGTACACCACTGGATTGCGCGTAAGAAAATGCGTAAAAGATGTTTTTTGCCAAAAATAAAAATATTCAGGAACAAAAATGTTATAGGACTTTAAAGGAAACGATAAAAAAATAAAAAGTACCCTGCGTCTCCCAAATGAGTCGAGATGTCAAAATGTTATTTAGAGCATTGAAATTGGCTCAAAAATCGGGTCAAGGATCTCGATCAGGTTTTTCTCCATCTTCTCGGGAAATACCTGAAATCCCTTCATTACATCGAAAATGGGACACTGTGTACATTTTGACCTGAAATGTGTTATTTTCGAGACAAATATTATTCGTTATAGTGGCAAGTAAATTTAAAATAATCCAGTGGACATGTGATTAATATTTCCGTATCCACATGATCAATAGAGTTGAGAATAAAAATGTTGTGTATTTTACAGAAGGGATATTTTCAGTATGTGGAGGCATGCGTAACAGCTTCCTGTCCTTAGCTCCACACGAACGAATACATTGCCAATTCAGTTAAGACAAATTCGTTCCAATATAGCTCTTATCGTACTCCTTGTAAGTTATTTTGTTCTAAATTGAACTTTCGTGCTGTGTACTGAAATCGATATAACTCGACTACATATTCATAACAGAAACGAAACAATTTCCTGTATTTCAATTCGCCTGGTATTTCTTTCTGTCTGAGACTTGAATCCCTCAGGAGTGTGCCATAATAATGCGATTTCCATTTTCCAGTTTTACATTTAATATTCTTTAATTATTTTTCTGTTGCTTAATTGGAGTTGTGCACGTAGGATTACAGATAAATAAACCAGCGAACCATTCTAAATTGACGCTTAATCCTCTTACTGGATCCAGTCAGTCAGCTTTAACCGTAGTTGGTCGTTTTAGACAACAGTAATGAGCAATCCTTTTTGTTTCTGTGTGAAAAATTCGGAAAGTTCTAAAACTATTTCCATATTGATTGCAGACAGTTCACAACTATACCCAATGGAACTGCAGAGTAATAAGTTAAGGAATTATTTTCAGGGCATACCTTAAGCGAGAAATCGATATCTCTCCTTCAAGCCAAGCCAGATCGGATTTCTGAACAATTATTTGAAACCCCGATTGGAAATTAGATTATGTCCGCATGATTTCGTAGCTACTTTTATTAGAATTTGCTTAATTGTTTGCACCTGACTACATCTATTTCTCAATACAAATTTGGTTTAAACAATTGGTGAACAAATTTCCAAACAAATACACAAAATAACTACATTTTACATGTGTAGGCTTCGGCAATGAACCTTTTTATAGACATAAGGATGCGAATAATATTTCCATATATAAAATCTAATAGGGCTATCTGGTTACCACTATGAAAGAATACGTTACTGAACCCTGGGAATTTACTGCTACTTACACAGTGACCTTTTGGCGGTAAGCCAACCCTGGAGAATTATGATGGACATTCATTGTATATATCATAGAAATAAATTAATTTATCTTTTTAATGTCCCAACATAATTTATATGTTTGAGGAAATTTTAGAAAACTTTCTATCCGAGAATATCTCAAACTCAAAGTTCTTGTCGAAATTCAGTATTGCAACGGAAATTTAGTATATAGCATTAAAAGGAATTAGTGATTGCAAAGGTTAAAGGAGTGAATTATTATGTGTATTTCCGATGTACTTTGTGCCAACTCAAACAAAACTTGGAGGAGGGTATTGGCCAGACCCCAAACGATTTTCCAACGGTGGAATTGAATTGATAGAATGTTGATTTAAGCTTTCATGGCTGGTTTTGTAACGCTGCACTGGTGGGCCTTTATTAGATAAGATATGTCTAAAATTTATATCCGAATGCTTAGTTACATTAGAAATAACTTAAAAGATATTCATCAATTACTAAATTTACTCAGAGAACATTTTAAGAGGAACAATAACACAAGCCTATAAAAAAATTGGTGCCGATGAGACTTCAATGTAATTTTAAAGAGTAGGGTCTAGGAAGACGCCCAGTGGTGTTACAGTAACAAAAGTACGTACAGGTTTAAACTAACTTACATTGATAAATACTTTCCTATCAGTAGCGATTTAACTTTTGATTTTTTGTTGTTTGGTGAATTAAATCAGTTAATGAATAAATTTTTGAGAATGTTTTCGTCAAGTCGATCGTATTTAAACGACTCGAATGCTTTTATGTGGCGAATATACGGTGAAAAAGTTTCGAAGAAGCATATGAGAATTTGTGAAAAATGCGCATTTCGTTTACTTTAACTTAAATATCAAAGACGTTGATAAACTGTGGATTCCAAACAATGTTTGGAAAATGTGTAGTGAACATTTAAGGTAATGGATAAATCGTAAAGAAGTCAACTCAAATTTGGTACGCCTATGACTTGGAAGGAATCAAAAAATCACCAGGATGATTGCTATTTTTGGTTAGGTATAATGCACGTAGTTAATAAGAAAAATATTATTTATACCGATATTGAATTAGCTAAAAGATTTGTTCGTCATTCGGAATTCGTCCCTGTTCCAACTTTCGATGGCCTTAGTCATCTCTCAGATACAGAATGTAATACATCCGAAGCTAGCCAAGCTTGTACGAACGAAGAAGATGTTGGTTTTGAAGCTACATCGTCAAAATCTCTACTTTTTACTCGAGACGCTTTAACTGACCTTATCAGGGACCTGGACCTTTCAAAAGAAAGGTCAGAACTGTTGGCGTCCAAATTCAAAGAAAGGAATTTACTTTCTTCAGGAACTAAAATTAGATATTATTGCACTCGAGCAAAGAAATTGCTTCCATTTTTTTGTTCAGAAAATGATGTTTTTTGTAATAACGTCTTTTATCAAAAATCAGTCTCTTGAGCTACCAACCAAAATGGATGGAGCTTTTTTGTAGATAGTTTCAAGTAGAGTTTGAAATGTGTTTTGTTGCGTGAGAGTAATAAGCGTGGTGCGGTTTCTATGGCTCATTCCAGAAAATTAAAAGAGATATATAAAACCATATATTTTGTATTGAAAAAAATTAAGTACCATGTCCACAACTGGGATATATGGATGTGTTGATTTAAAAATGGTAGTCTTTTTGTTGAGTCAACAAAGCGTCCACCAAATTTCTTTGTTTGCTCTGTTTGTGGGATAGCAGAACTAAAACCGAAAATTGGAATGAGACAAACTGGTCTAAAAGAAAAAACTTGACAGTTGGGAAACAAAATATCGTAAATATATCCTTAGTTACTAGGGAGAAAATAATTTTATCTCCACTGCATATAAATTTGGGACTAATGAAACAGTATGTCAAAGCATTGGATAAAAATAGTTCGTGTTTTAATTACGTTTCGAGAAAGTTTCCTGGTCACAGAATGGAAAAACTTAAGGCCGTCATTTTTGATGGACTACAAATTAGGTTTTTGATGAAAGATAACAATTTCGTGCATTCAATGAATGATATAGAATCATTAACTTAATTTTTTCGTCAATGTTGTGAAAAATTTCCTAGGGAATTTAAATGTGGAAATTATCGTGAATTGGTGCAAAATATGCTAGAAATTTTCAAAAAGCTTAGATGCAATATGAATATCAAAGTTTACTCTCTCTACAATCATTTAGATAACATTTCAGACAACCTTGAGTCTTACAGTGAGGAACCAGAAAAGCGATTTCATCACGACTTAAAAAATATGAAAAAGGTGTACCAGGCTCGATAGGATCAACACATGTTGGCAGATTACTGCTAGAGTGTCATGTGCAGGTACTAAGAAGAAAGTCACTCGAGAAAATTACTGAAAAGAGTCTTTCTTCATGTTTAGTTATTTATTAAAAGGGAAAAAATATGAAATAATCGTATTTTTTCGATACTCACCATATCTTTAAAAGTATACATACTTTTCCAACAATATATAGAGTATATCAGTAACTCTATTGCAACGCGATATATCTGTTATGATTACAGATGCTCTAAAATATTTTTGGGACAAATTGTTTGGTATGATCAAATGCATTATTTTGTAGGACTTTGCTGTTTTTACTACTTCTCGTTATACCGGAAGTTAATGTCAACTTTATTAATTAAAATGGAAAACAATGTATATTTTTGCATTTTTAAGTTCTACAAATCAAAGTGATTAAATAATTATTAGGTTCCCCTATTTCTAAACCTTACGTTTAAGTGTCATATGTGATATTTGGTTGCGTAGAGCTCAGAAGTCCGCTTGTAATTTCGTTTACATTCCCCTAATACTAGTAAAATGTCTACGGAATGATTCACCATTCTTAATCAAATTTGCAAATTTTAATATTGAGTAATAATAATTTGAAATATATTTGTTAGCTTAGTAAGCAGTATGGCTGGTTATAGGCAAAAAAGCGTAATAAGTGGAAGTAGTCACTTGCTTAGTCACCACTATGGAAATCGAACTTTCTTTCGAATAATAAATAAAACAGCTATGGAATGGTTAAATGGGAGTTCCTTTGAAAATTTATGTTTATATTCTTTACCTTCTTTAAATTTTATGTAATTTTGTTCAAGAATGGTTATAAAAGTTTCGTAAAACTAGCTATTTAAACAGTCGAAAATTTGACATTTTGTAGAAATTATCTTTTAACAAAATGTACAAAAGCGAGTGTAAAGGAAATTACAGTCGTGCCTCTGAGTTCTAAAAAAATAAAAATCGCATGGAGCATTTAAATTTAAGGTGTAGGAATAGGAAGACCCAATAATTATTTAATCACTTTTATGTGTAGAATCTAAAAATACAAAAATATACAGGGTGTTTCATTTCAAATAAGGAAATTGACATTGAATTCTGGTACAACAGGAAGTAGTAAAGATAATGAAGTCCCCCCACATAATGTGTTTCATCAAACCAAAACGAAAACAATTTCCAGTATTTCTAACCGTAATGAAGATATCGCCTTATAACACAGCGACTGACATCCTGTATGTACCATCAGTAGGACCATAACAAGAATATTCAATAACAGTTTTTGTCTTATCGGCATTAAATCTACTGTATACCTGAGTAATATGTACCATTGTGTTAGATATTTCTTCGAAAAACAACCCTTCGGAAGCAAACTTTCTAAAACCATTCAACCTATCTGCTATATTAAATTTCAGTATTTTCTTCATTTTGTCACTTCATTTGAGATAAAAACGCGGTCTCTGCTTTTGATACGTAATATATCAAAAGATTCTATCTTAATGGCATTACAGAACTTGGCCAGGCCAAGTCTAAAACATTAAATGAAAGATAATACAATATTTACGAGGGACTGTTTTGCAATACTGTCATGCCGAAGATAGCGACCTAACATTTAAGGTGTGACTGTAAACATTCGATAATAAGCTCCCCAAAGCTGGGTAATTTTATTATCAAATTTTGGGGGATTTAATCAGAAGTGTAGGTGTTGGTAGTAGATTAATGGCGCTCAGTACTTTGCTTAGGACTTGAGGAAGGAAGAGACAGAGCTAGAGTGGTGGAGAGTTTTAACACTAATTCCCAGAAAGTCGTAAATAAGTGTGTGGAATTTCCAAAGGCGGGACTCACGATGGAAGATAATAAGATAAAATCTGTGGTTTGGTTTTAATGGAAACAATATTCGATTTACGTGCCGTGAACATAAAAGAATATTTATACGCAAAATATTTTATAAATTAATACCGCTTTACTGAATCCGGATAAATTGCAAACGTAAAAACTAATATCTGCGGAAGATTTACTTTGATGTAACATGTATGATATATCAATCCGTTTAATTAAATTTGTTTGCCGTCGAAATTAAAATTTATCAGTGTCAATTACGGGAAACGTTAAATTTTAATGCTGCCAATTTATCGTATGGAAAAGTTAAATTCACGCAAATTAATTTTAAAAATTCGTGATTTAGAAGGCAACTGCAATGAAGTTCTATTTTTATAGATTGTGTGTTGTATCTCGTGTCGACAATCGCAACACAACTTTTGACTTCAAATAAATTCCACCATCAATCGATTATACATTCAGTTAACGCATCCCTTCAGGGAAGATAACACCTCGATAGAATAATTTTAATATATCTTTCATATTAATAATGTATTATTTCTATAAGACCCCTAAGAATGCTGGGGTTTTTCTGTAAATCTCCGAATTTATATCTCAACTTCTTGTAAATCTGGAGAGCTCGCACATTAAAATTTTATTTTAGGGATACCGTCTGAGCCGAGGCGAAGAATGTTGCAATGTTTAATTTATTATTTTGAGCATATGTCTATGCAAATTTTAGGTATAACGAGAACATGTTTTATTACTGTTGCGATGCAGTAGTCACATAGAGATGTTATGTTGAGATTCAAAAATAGCTACGAAGAACTTCTTTTGATCCTTCAACACTACCTCTATCAAGTAGATTTCAGAGAATTCAAACAAATACCGACATATTTAATACAACTTGTAATAATAGTGTCACTGCGATGTCAAAATGATCTTCGAACCCTTACGAAAACATAAGTTGAATATACAGGGTGAGTCGGAAGGATGGTGCCAAACTTCAGGAGCGTGCTGTACATGAAAAATAAATGTAAAAAAACTCAAATGTTGTTATCCGATTTTCGTTTGTTTACAAGTTATAGCGTAAATAAAATTAAAACATAAAATTTAAAAAATTTATAAATTTCATAAGAAATTCCATAAATTAACGTTTGGATATCATAGTAAATGTTCAAAAATATTGCCATTAACTTTTAAACATTTTCGGCTTCGCCTATGAAGAGCATTCGTTGCGCTCCTGATTGTTTCATGTCTTTCTTTAATAGCAGCTGCAGCATTTCTAATGCGTTGAATAGTGCATCTTGGGTGTCCACTTTTACTCTGTACACTTCAGTTTTAAACCAACCCCACAAACAATAGTCTAGTGGTGTGAGGTCTGGAGACCTTGGAGGCCAACTAATAGGGCCGCCACGACCAATCCAACGTCCAGGAAAGATACGTTTATGGTAAATAGAATCCTAGTTAAAAAAATTTATTTACGCTATAACTTGTAAACAAACGAAAATCGGATAACAACATTTGAGTTTTTTTACATTTATTTTTCATGTACAACACGCTCCTGAAGTTTGGCACGATCCTCCCGACTCACCCTGTATATCAATTAATTACGTGTAGTGGTACAGATTATAAATGTTTCAAAATTTTTCCATTATAAGGTTTAGGGGTACATTAAGCAGAGGATGATCATAAAAAAAACTCGTTAAAAGTGCTGGAATTTGATGAATCCATCTGCTATTCACCACTAAACACTTCGCTAACAACTGGTAGGTAATACATAAGTTTATACAAGACTTGCTCTAATATTTAAGCGGCTATTTGAGCCATCAGTGTGGTAAACTAATAGGTAGCTCCTTTTCACTCCATATGTAACTGCGTTGATATTGCTACTTACCATAAAATCTGATTAATCTTTACGAAGAAAAAAACAGTTATAAACGATAACGATAAATCCTGTCTATGGCATATATGTATAAATCAGCTTGTGCTGAAAAATAAATAAACAAATAGAACAGTCCAAATTTTTATCTCACCCACAGAAATTTATCCAGGTGGCTCAATAAACCAAATTAACCTAACCCCATTGACATTGGCTGAAAAACAATTAAAACCTGGCCTAGGACGTAAAAATAACAGGAAATAAAATTTAACTAGCAACTCTTCAATTAAATGCGAAGTTTTATAGAACGTTTCAGCTCGAGATATGGAATATTCATGAAGCATGTTGGAGGTCTGATTTGCTGTGTAATAAACTTTTTAATGTGAAGTTAGGGCTGCAATTTGTAAGCATGTACAATAATATAAATTCATTAACGAATACGTTTTCGTTCTCAAAAGTTACCGCTAAGCTTGCGTTTAACAGTTAGATGGTGACTGCGATTTAAAATTTTTCATGAACTCATTATACCTAAAAATACTGTCAACTGGCGCGCCATTCAAAACGATTATCTGCTTCCTTGATGTGAAAAAGCAAATCCATATCTGCACATATACACCATGCGGAAAATATATGTCTATCTCTGGGAAAAAAAACCTATAGCCGCGTTATCGGCATTGTCCAGAGCATAGGGCAGAGTAAAATAGGAATACGTCATTTGTAAATGCCTATGTGAATATTAAAAAACTCTATTGTTCTTCCAGTAGATTCTTCTGAGATTTAAACCATTCACTGTTCTGTAAACATAGACGTTTTAGCAAATGAGCAAAGTACGTTTTAAATATTTACTCGTGCAGCTGCGGGAATTCAATGCTGAACATTGGAGCAATAATAAACAATCCCTTAACGACTCGGCAGTCACACACTAACCATCGGACGTACTGCAAATATTCATTGTGATATACAGCACAGTAAATATTGAATAAGGTAATAGCTAAATTTGGATAATACAACTTTTCCCCCTGTTATTACTCCGAATCAATTGGCTACAAAGTAGAAGGAAATGCTCATTCCAACGTAGAAAGCCGAAGATGTGTTAAGTTATTACAAGAGTAAGAAAGTTTTTGAAATTAAATAACTGTATAAGTGATGCAACGATCTAACAGTGAATACAAATGCATCATAAATACGACGCAATTTATCTTATTAACCTAAAAATGAACAACTTGAACTAAAAGTTAAAAGTCCTTTCTCCAAATAGAACGGCTGACATTTCCCGAAAAGCGTCCGAACAGTTCTTAGAAGGCCAAGTGAAGAAGAAAGAATTTCTCAATTTCCTCGGAAATAAAACCCCGTTTTGGTACGCTCGTTTCAATTCCGTTTCCAGCTATAAGTGCGAAGCTTTTAAATCACATCAAATTGAAAGTAATGTATGGCTACAGGCCCCGAGTATTGGCAACAACAACGTATTTTACGATGCTGCACTTGCTTTCTTATCAATTCGTTTTATAAAATTGCTTAACGACTTTCTAAACGGTGTCGAAATGAGATGGGTGTGCCTTTATGTATAACAGAATACAAGACTTTAGCACGGAGAAGTGTTACTAATGAACCACCCATTAGATGAAAGAATCAAAGGAGAGATTTCATTTTGGTAATGGAACATCGAAGAAAATGATATATTTCCAGCTGAAAGAGATATTGCGAGACTCAAATCACATTCAAACAGAGAATAGAGGAGGAATTTCAAATGTTTGAAAATTCTCAACCTTCATCGGTCAGTGTATTACAACTAAATTTTGAGAGAAATCCTTGGTTTTAGTACTGGTTAAATACTGCCGGTTCGTGGGAAATTGGGCCAGCCAAGTATGTAACAGCAATTGATATAAATAACTTAATCTTTGAAAATTAAAACTGACCGCCCAACGTTCCGATTTAATAACACATTGAAAGAATTCTTGTGTTTTCAAGTTTTTTAGTTCTAGTTAATTGTTGCCGTTCTGCGCGAAATGGGACAAGTCAAGTATGTAACGTTAAGTGACATCAATTATTAAAATATCTGCAGGAGTAGAACAACAGGTGTGCTGGCTCAGGTTTGATAAGAATTAGCGGCAAGTGTGCCGAAACTACTTAATTTTGGTTGAATGAATTGAATTTTCGTAAGAATCTTGCACCAAAGAAATTGCCCAGCTTCGTGCTCTCAGACGATAACTTTTTGCCTGATAATTAAGGCTGAGTCCAAAAGAGTTTCCGGGAAGAATGACATTAATGCGAATACGGTTCACATAGATCTTTTGTAAAAATAAAACCACTCGTAAACAAAACTTTTGAAATATTGAACTTCCAGAGCAATCCGAATTGTGGAAGATTAAAATTTAAAAACCACCGCTTTCGAAATTACGTCTCACTGATTGCTCGCAGCGCAATTTCATAAACGCTGCAAAGTCTACTCAAATATCCCAAGAAATCAATTTTCTATATAAAGTTATTTTAACTTTCCGCTAACTTCCGCGTAAGTGCATGTAACTGCAGAAACTCGAAACCACATAAATGTCTTCGAACATAGTTCGGTTGCTGTTACGCATATTGCAGGCTTTCCAAGTCAAAGGCTGTCTGTCTAAGAGCTTCGCAATAAGTTAAAACCTAAATTCCTTGCACTGAGTGCTCAGTAAAGTCTCCTAAGAGAAACATTTAGTCTTGTTATATTTAATATTAGTGCACATAGAGATTTATCTGTTAGTGATCTTTCTACTTAGGCGAATAAAGAAAGAAGAAACTTTAAAGCAAAATAAACTTTGCTCTCGAAAAGCACCTAAGTGATTAATGCTCCTCATCCTGGACTTAATTTTCGAAATAATTGAGGCATTATTATTAGCCATTTGCTACATACAACTCGAACTTCCGCAAACTTCTTTGACAATAGCAAAAAGGAGTATCCGGGTAATTTGTCACGTTTGACATTAATAAAGCAAGTTCTGTGAAGACAAGTTGACCGTCGTTAGAAGGGTAGAAGGTTGCTTAAGCGAGGATATTTTGTAACTAACTTCACTGAAGGTGAGAGCGGCTTATTTCCCGTTAAAGCCTCTAACTGCCTTTGTTAATATCAAATTAGTGTCAGGTACAGTCTGAAATAAAGCCTTTTATTATATAATGAATATACTACTTGAACTCTATGAGATTGATACACGCCAGTGAAACATTTTTAAAGACGCTCTGTATATGAAAGGGCAATTTTGAAACTTTAGGAACTTTTTAGAGCATTCTTGACGGAAGATTATCAATGGCTAAGGGGAAGTAAGACCTTTTTGATTGAAACATACAGCGAACATGATTGAGTGGGATAATGTTTACTTTGTCTTCGAAAAAACTTCTATCGCAGGGAATAAGCAATTTATTGTTGCCAGCAACAAGCAATAAACTAGCCCCTAGAGTGCCAACGTCTAAATTTAAATAACTAAATAATTTTCGCCAGGTTTCTAAGGAATCGTCTTTCGGACTGGCAGCCTAAAATTTATGTTTAATTTCATTTCATTTATTCCAGAAAACAGCAGGTGTACACATTCTAGGACCATCTGTATAAATTGTTTTTCCACTTTCAGCCTAATTAACTAATCCTTCTACTTTGATTGACTTAGAAAGGTTATAATTAATGGTCGGGCTTTATTCTCGTTAACGATTTTAAAATATTTATTCGCGAGTAAAGCCGATAGAAAATGGATTTTAGTTTTGCTACATGGCTAAATTTGTTGCTGATATTTTGATTTGATGATTTTGATTGATGTTAAAGCCTTTGGATAAACCCTAATCTACATTTTTCACTTTTTGCTAATAGGGATAGAATGGTGGCAGAAAAATGTTAATGAATAGTGGTTGAATACGTGTACATCCCCCATTAAAAGTTTCAAATCAAGGCGGGGCATCGGCGAGGCTGTCGGGTTCTGCGATGAAACTATCATCCAGGCAATATTTTCAGTGTGTGGAGCTCTTGGATTTAAGTGATTCACAACAGTTACTGAAAACTGACTTTGTTTAGATGCAGGTTCTAAACCACGAAAATAAGTACAGAAATGATATGGTATCTCGAAAACTCTAATACAGAGCACAACCCCGTTTATGTAGGATGTAGAATATTTGTAACTTATATTATAGACCGTTAAAGAGGTTGCTTGACTTACTTATGTTAACTTATTATAACATTACTGTGACCCTGGCTAACTGAATTCTGATGCATTCCAAATGAATTTATAGGTGTCAGTCACTGCAAAGGGGAAGCTCACAAACTGAAGAAGATATCTAAATTCGGTTTGTGAACCTTTGCTATAAAGCCTTGAAGAATAGCGTGAAGAATAGATAGAATATAGGATCTCACCTTCTTCAAAACTTTCGATATAATTCCAAAATTTGCAATAAAAAAAATATATATATCGATTGAGAACGCTTTTAGAGCTTTCTTAAAAGCCATATTTCCAAACCCTTAGATATCCGCAATTCTACTGAATTAGTTAAATAACGAACGACCACAAAAGCGGCAAACATCTAGTTCCTGAAACTTCTTTTTGGTATTTAATTCATTCGGAGTAGTTTTATTATTATTTCGAATCGGGTGAAGAAATATTGAAAGATAAAAAGACGCAATATTTTTATAAATCATTCTGCCTAACACAATGCACAGTCGTCTATATCAGCATTGGAATATCCTCTTGTGGCAAAAGAATAGAGCAGCAATATATCGTGGTTTGCCATTCGGGCTTTGTGAACTGGTACCGCTCAATTTATGAATAAAAATACCATAAATTACCGCGATATCAATGCGGTGGAATAAATGCATATTTACCGTAGTCTCTTGAGCGGAGTTTGGGTTTTTACTTTTAACTGTCGGTCATTAAAAACACTGATTAAAAATTCCATCGCCGTAAATACTGAAGTTTGATGATCAAGCGTTCTCGCGTGGAAAAATGCACTCAAAACTGCGCTTGGCGAAAAGAAATATATAACCTATAGGTAAGACTTAAAATAGAGGCGGCATATCCGATAGAGAAAGGTTGTCCTCAGGGCTTTAAGAAAGCCATTTATTTAAGAGTGCAGTTTAGATCCAAATCTCAGTATTCAGAGTGGAAAACATTGATATATCCGAATACATTTCAGACGTAAGAAGGGCTTTTATGCCGGCATTACTGAAAGCAGAATGTTTACTTCGCTTTACAAAATAGTTAAAAAGGTGCATTTATCGTTCTGTGTTTGTGTACGTGCATGTGCGCATATAATGCATAATGGGGAAATTGGGCATAGAGTATTGTCATCTTTCCTATAACTCTGCCACGTCTAAATTTTCATAAATCCGACTCGTAAAATCTGACGGGAATTTTAAGTTCCTGCCCAGAACTAAATCCGGGTGCTAATCAGCTTTCATCCAAAATGCACACATTACACTGACAGCGATTTACTTAAGCAGTATCCTGGAATAAACTAGCGCACTCAGAAACTTTCTCCGTGAAGCAGGTTAAAATCTCGAAAATTAACCAGTCTTACTTCAAATATTCTTCTCTAACGAGTCTCTTTTAAAATGGAAATTAAGGAATCCCGAATTAGATATACCATTAACGAGATTGCTGAATTTGTTGGCCACCATGAGAAATTTATATTCTATTTTTCATATAAAGTGAGAAACTGATGAATTCCCAGTGGAGAGAGGAAACTCGCTCAAGCTGAATGTTGGTTTAATATGCGATAGTAATATTACTGCGAATGGGTAAATCAGCTTTGTGAATTTCGAATCGCAAACATCAGTGGCACAACCAATAACATATTACAGTCATCGAAGTAAACAAGGCAGAGCTCACAATAAATTTAAAGCGGTCAGAGTAATGTGTCGGAATTGCGAATTATCTCCGCTCTTGTAACGATTATAATGAAGTTTGCTAAATTATCGCTCGGATTTAGATGGAACAATATATTATTCATAAAACGGCATCAGGACCACATGAAACAAGAGCGGAAAGAGCACCAGGCATTAGTCCATTTAGCACATTTTTTTTATCCCAGAATTAGGTGTGAAACCTATCGACGCGGCATTCAAGTATCCTAAAATACTTATCCTTTAGACGGGGAAAATATATATATGAGAGTCCGTCGCCTCCACACAATTTCGGGAAAGGATTACCAACATTTAGTTAAATAAATGTGCCGAAAACCTTAATGCCCTCGACGTGAATCCTAAACACTGGCGATTGCTCCTTGGCGTGGAAGTAAGACGATGTGAAGAAGGTCCCCACAAAGAGGGCTGCGTTACAGCATTGGAACGGCTCTGACCGAATACCTATTTATGGTTCAACCCTATTGATCCGTAGGTGAAAAGGGATTCCGTGACATATCGGAAAACTATGGTCTTAACTCTTATCAAGACATGACATGGCATGATTTGCTACCCTTAATATTTTCTGATACACTATTCAGACCCCTCTTTTTAAATTCGGCTCCCGTTGATTTATGTGGTTTTAACCAAAAAAACACATTTTTTTCTGAACCAAATTTTGAGAGAGAAAGGGAGAGAGAGGGAGAGAGAAAGAGAGGGAAAGAGAGAGGAGGAGAAAGAGAGAGTGGGAGAGAAAGAGAGAGGGGGAGAGGGGGGAGGGGGGAGAGAGCGGGATAGAGAATGGGAGAGATATGGAGAGCGGGGAGGAGATATGGAGAGAGGGGGAGAGATATGGAGAGAGAGGGGGAGAGATATGGAGAGAGAGGGGGAGAGATATGGAGAGAGAGGGGGAGAGATATGGAGAGAGAGGGGGAGAGATATGGAGAGAGAGGGGGAGATATATGGAGAGAGAGGGGGAGAGATATGGAGAGAGAGGGGGAGAGATATGGAGAGAGAGGGGGAGAGATATAGAGAGAGAGGGGAGAGATATGGAGAGAGAGAGAGGGGGGGAGATATGGAGAGAGAGGGGGAGAGATATGGAGAGAGAGGGGGGAGATATGGAGAGAGAGGGGGAGAGAGTGTGTGTAGAGAGATGGAGAGAGAGGGGGGTGTGAGATAGAGAGGGGAGGGGGAGAGATATATAGAAAGAGAGAGGGAGAGAGAGGGGGGTGAGATAGAGAGGGGATGGGGAGAGATATAGAGAAAGAAAGAGAGAGCAAACTGTACAGATTAATAATTTCTGCAATCTGAAAATAAAAACACGCCGTCTATATCCTGAGGTGCAAATATTTCATGTCGGTTTAATAGGATTTATCGGGTGCTAACCGTATATTTGTGGACCGAGTTGTCAGTTGTGATCGCACCCTCCCACTGCAATCGAAGTGGGGATTCTTAATCAAGATGTCTTTTGTCGGATAAAATATCACTGGGCATTATTTAGTACGGCTAAATGTTAATCATTAAGAGATTTATATCTCTACGATGCTGCAACCCAGGAATATCATGCTCTTAATGGTCTATAAGACGCAATTTAAAACGTCAAAGATTTCCTGCTTTCATGCGCACATTTGAATCTTATTTCACTCGGAGGTGGGTTGACTAGGGGCCAAGAATTTTTGAAATGCAATTTAAACCACCATTCTCGTAGGCCCTTTCGGCATAATAGAAAACGCTACAAAAGTGGCTCGATAGTAAACTAAAATTTTCTTGCGCGTTTTTCGATTATTTTGAATCCTATATTGGCCCTCGACAACTCAAGGAGATATTCTAACTTTACGGATTTATAGAGCATAAAAGTGCCCTTCGCCAAATCTCTTAGCGGTCAAAGTTTAAAAAATTTTAAAAAGTTGTTTGGAACCTTTGATGAACATTTTCAAATGTTTGATTTGCTATTTTCCGCTTAATTATTCCGACGAACCTGATCGTTGACTTGAATTGAGATTCTGGAGTGTTACACATACCCTGAAGGTTGCGATGACTTCTTCGTTTCAGATCATTTTTAAAATTCTAGCACTAGGCATCCTAATAAGTGATCTCCTGCCTGCCAATCTGCAGCAAGTACCGTTGAAAATCACCTATATCACTGTTTTTTTATAGTACTCAAAATACTAAAGGGCTTGAACATAATCCTTCCTCCGTCTTTAGTTGGTTGCTTTTTTTTTTGAAAATAGCTAAAATGACTGCTTTTAGGTTCCCTTTATGGAAATTCAATTGAAAATTGATATAGGTGCACTAACATTTCAAATATATCTAGGTTAACAGTAACATTATGTTAAATAAAGCATAAGTTTAATGATTAAATTAAGTACGAAACGCTTTATGATGTAAAATAAAAATTGGCAAACTGTCTGACGTAGAATACGATTCCAGTTCTCTATACCGATTTCAGTAAATTTATCTACAGTTTTGGGTGCATTGTTTGCAATTGTTCTGGAAGCAAAACTCTATAAGTTTTGAATGAGATTTGCATTCGGTGAATTCCCTGGCCTTTCTAAAGTTGTAATTACATCAGTTTAAAGTTTTTCCTGCACGCTTCTATCTCGATGTGGCTCCTGTTTCGTTCTTAAAAAGAACTAGAGCTATTGAAAAAAAAAACGAACTTGATAGTTCATCACTTACTGAGGACGAGTAACACGAATATCCTCCCAACATGAGAGGCAGTCTCGATTGCAATATCATACTATCGTCTAAATGAAATTTGCGCTATCAAATCTTCTGCTAATTATTGTGGATGTAGAAATAATACTCTGTAACGTAACTTGCAAATGGATTTTAAAAATTGAAAATGTCATATTTTGATAGGTTGGCTACAAAGATGAGTACGAGGATAATCCCAGAGGTACCCGACCTAACATTTAAAGGAAGAAAAATTATTAAAAAATAATGCATTATTTCTCAACATAGTATCCGTTGGGATTGACACGCTTTTCTTAGCGATGTTCTGTGGCTTCTATACCCGGTTTATAGAAAGAAGCTTTGAATGTTTCAATATAAATATCAACCTCAGCCTCCACCTCTTCGTTATCGAAAAATCTCTTTCCACCGAGTTATTTTTTCCAGTTTGGGAACAGAAAATAATTTAAGGGGGCTAAATTTGGCGAATAGGATGAGAGAGGATGAAGTTTGGAACCAAGTTGATTAATTTTGGCTATCGCAATAACGGACGTTTGGACTAGTGCGTTATATTGATGAAACAAGACTTTCTTTTTCGTCAAATGCGGTTGTCTTTTCCTAACATTTTGCTCAAATGTTGCAATAAATTTGTGCAACATTCCCCATTTATTCTTTTTCCTTTAGGGAGATGGTCAATAAAAATTATCCCACGTGCATCCGAAAATACTGACGTCATCACCTTTCCTGCAGATGAGACGGTTTTCACCTTTTTTGGAGCCGATTCTCCCCTTTGGGTCCATTGTTTTCACCGCTCTTTCGTCTCAGGTGTGAAACGATGGACCCATGTTTGACCCATGGTTATGAGGCGACGCAAAAACTTGCCTTTATTGCTGCGAAATTTTCCAAAACACTCTCGTGAAACATCCCCATGGCTCTGTTTTTATGAATAATCGAGGCACCCATCTTGTACACAGCTTTCTCACATCCAATTGTTCGGTCAAAACGCGATGTCTATTAAGTTTTGAAATGTCTATCTTCCAGTACAGTTTTGTGGATTTTCAGCACAAAACAATCTGGAGTGGTCAAATCTGGAGTGTATCGGGTCGACCAGTGCGAAGTTCGTCTTGGCAACACATACGAGCGCGTTTAAACTTCATCACTCAATATTTTACGGTTGTTAACGAACGACCAGATTCTCCTAGAGTAGAATCTAACTCCGTTTTGATGTTGGATTGAGATCGTTTAATGGAAATTGTTGAATCACGCATCGATGACCAATTTTTTCCACGTTCGCAAATTCGCTAAAGGTGGTTGCTGGAAACAGCTCTAAAACAAACACAAATTAACATAGCGCCTTCAAACTTTAGACATAAGCCTCTTAAGATTAGGTATAATATAGGCAAATTTTTAACAAAAAATCGCTATCTCTATGTCAGGTCGGCTATCTCTGGAGCTCTCCTCGATCGTCTCTTTTACTAGAACGTGCGGGCGCACAGGCTCTTTATAAATTTTTTGTACATTTTTTTACTAACGCTGATGGTTTTGCGGGCCATTCATTTTTTTGATTTTTTATTTTTTTGACACATACCGCAATTAAAGATCTGAAGTCTTGGAAAAACACTTTTAAACGCCACCATTTCAGGTCATGCTTGCCGGTAATTGGTTACACAACTTAGTTTGTGTAGGGTTACATAGATCTAGAGCCGATTCATTTGATTTAGACACATTTCAGGTCAAACAATTCAAATTGAACTCGAAAAATCGACTGACAAAATTTCAAAAATACGAGTAGGTACCCTCTCCGGAAATTACGAGGAATTATTCGAAATTATCAGTTAAACGACTGCGTTCTAGCCATTATGCTGCTTTCGCTTAAAACTTCATTAGTGTACTGTGGCTATGAGGTGTTGGAGCCATTATTCAACAACTCCATACAGAGAATGCTTGAGGGTGCATTCTTTATGCTTCATTCGGAAAACGAATAAGCATAAATCATCAAATAACGCGAAGAATTTGGCATTCTGTTATAGCAACAAGGCGGGCAAAACGGATGGAATCTAATGATTTCAATTAGCTATGACTTTTCTATGCAGCTTGATCGAACATTCATATTCCAGCTTTTTAATTAAGCGCTAATACGAACCACTTCATTTGCTATGTGATTGGTAAATTTACTCAGACTAAAAGGGAATGTTTCTTAAACTTAACCACGGCATGTGTCGAGTGGCTACAATCTGTGTTTGATGCTATGAAACGGGAGCAGAAGCAGAGAGGGGCGTATTTTATTATTTTGAAGGCAAACAACTAAAGGCAAATTAGGAAAACAAGTGGGGCGGTTTTATGTGTTCCGACTCACAAATTAGCTAGTGAAATTAGTGAAATAAGGAACAGCGTTAAAGTCGCTTATTTATGATAGTGTTAAATTCGGGCGTAATTTTATCTGACACAACCACTACCGAAAATTATTTTACATAAATATCCCCTATTTAGGAAATTTCTGTTTGATCCCTGAAGCATAGTGGCTTTTCACCAGATAATAGTTTTTATTAAAGCGACGTTTCACCCTTTTAGCATTTAAATTACGAACGTTTGTCTTTTTTAATTTTACCCCGCAGGGCCGAAAGCTTGTTTACTTCTAACAAACTCCAACACATGGCTGACTCTTTAGATATCAGTTTAGCTAAATGGGGGACTATAAATGCTGAATTTACGAATAAAATAATTGCTATAAATTTCGTTGGCAGCGGAGCTGAATGTAATAATAAACTATATGCATACAATCCTCAGCAGTCATTTATTTTTTACTAATGGAAAAAATGTATCATGTATTTTGGCTTTTTAAAATTAATTGAGCTATCTCGAAGTGGAATTCTAAAATTATGCGCTTTAAACTAACAAGCTCATTATAAAAATTTGGACTTCCAGGCAAAAACTTCTGGCAAATAGGAATTTTTATAGGAGAATTCTCTCCCAATCTCGAGTTCTGTCTCAGTTGAAACGATTTGCCGAAATGAAAGTTGGGAAATTTATAGAATAACTTCTTACGGTTTATTTTTGCCCGCCTGTGGAGGAAATAAGTTCGGGCGAAACATAAATACATTTTCGAAATTTGCGGACAAACGAGATAATTTCGACTAGACTTCAGTTGCAGTAAAATTAATCAGAACAGTTTCAAATTTAATTCTACTGCTCTAAAATGAAATTCAATCATGATAATCATGATTGTACACGTTTGAGAATAATCCTTGAATGACCTTAATATCCATGACCAAGACAACCTATCCCACAACCTTAATTTAAAACCACTTCGTCCCAAATGAGTTAAAATTTAATTTATGCTCCTAACGTAGACCAGTAGTGCCCTAAACTAGTTTTAAGCTCGGAGAAATTCTATTTTAAAGGAAACAATCCCGTCGTTTTAGTGACGACCGCGTGGCAATAATGTTCAGACTTCGATTGGTGTTTCAAATTTCAAGCAAATGAATAATATTGTTTAAAACGAATGCTCGCGAAACATTTCGAAAAACTTCGACATTACGGATTGGAATAATTTACTATTGCCAACGGACATGAACATAAATAATCATAGATTCTTCTCCTCTGAGAATTGGATAGTCCGGAACACAATTTACATCATTACGTCATTCTTTCCGGAGTGCCAAAAGCATGTAAATTTTCACAAAATATTTCTAATTTTAGAAGCGCTGATTTCGGTCTAATCCACTAATGGGGATCCTATATTGAACCTGATTAAGTACCTAACGTGAGGTGCTCGAATATTGAAAATGCAGTTTAGGGAACTTTTATTTTAATGCATTTTGTGCAGTTGCGGCAACTGTGGAGATAAGAATAGGAATCACAGAAAATCCGGTTTAGAAAAGCTCATATATATATATATATATATATATAAATTATTAAATGCGGAAAGTCGGAGAGAATTTAATGGTCGGTTTGTTACCGTTTTGGAAACGATCTAAAGTTTTTTAGTTTTTGAGTTTTTTTTGAAAAAATGAAAAGTTAAAGAAAAACGTTTTTCAAAAAGGTACCGTAAAACTTCAAGATCACAATATTTTACAAATCTATAAAAATATTGTTAAGGTAATTTTTTCACAACTATCGATCTGTGAAATCAAACGGCAGTTTTATCGTCTCGGTTATGCAATAATTAACAACAAAACAACTACGTACTTATTTGTTAGGATTATTTGTGATATATATATATATATATATATTTTGTAAATAATTTAAAAATGGCACTGCAATACTTCAATGAACAAATATTTGATATTGTGCAATATCATTTTAGATGTGAAAGGAATAACAATCTTGCATCGGCGAAATGTTTGGAACTCCATCCTGAAAGCTCACAATCCAGCGCAAGATTACTTTACAACCTTGTAATGAACCTAAGAAACTATTGAGACTTTGAAGAACCACCGCCCAAGCATTATGAAAATAACAATCAAATCCGCAATAATAGAATTACAGAACATTTGCGAACATAATGCGAACTCAACGACTTCGGCAAGAGTCGCTACAAGAGACTTAGAGCTACCGAGGACGACAATTCAGAGCGTTCTCAAGGAAAATAAATATGGTCCGTAAAAACCAACTGTTGTTCAGGGATTAAGAGAAATAGATTATCTAAAGTGGGTCGAATTTTCAAATTGGTTCAATGTCGTGAAATACGTAATTTCGGCAGTAATGTTATTTGCCCAGGTGAAACGCATTTCAGCACCTGCCGAGAATTTAACAAGCGTAATCGTCAATTTTGGACTATTGAGGATCCTGAAGAAGTGACCCCCCACCATTTCCAGATCTCCATAATACACGACAACATACGGCACCATGTTCGAAAGGAAAACTTTTTAACAACATCCTGTATATTAAAAAGCGACTCAAATTAATCGTTAAACAATTATATATTTTCTGTTGGAAGCGAAATCACAAAGTGTGTATTACCACAGGAGGCATCTTGTATATGGCGAATGGAAGAGACTCGCTGGTTCAAACTCCCTTTGAGACCAGTGAAGCCTGTTAATTGTCCGGGGACTCAATTTTTTGGTCATGTCAATATCCTGTAGTTCTCATTACACGGGACAACCTTAATGTCCATGAATTAAACAGTAATGAAGGTGCCCGTCCATCAAGTCTATTTGTTTAAAATTCTCTTGTAATTTCAGAGGTCTAAAAGATCAAAGGCCTTCAAGAGCTGTGAAGTACGAAGACCGACTGTTAATGGTGAACCACTCTCGAGCGTAATGAAAGTCGAAAACTATTTAACAAGAAGGAGGTGAAAGGCCCTAAGCATTGTTTCTGCGAGTGGACCCACTACGGTATTGTTTTCGTCGTCGTAGTTAATGATGGTGAGGGTCGGAAATGGTCAAACAACTTCGCTTTCCTAATACACTTTTCAGCTAATTAACATTGAGGAATAATAACACTTCCCTTGCGTGCTTTTAATATATTCAGGTTCTAATGAAAAATAAATACTTCCTTGGCCTATACAGGATATTCCGGAAACATTGATACAAATGACTAAAGCGTGTTAGCGGATAACAGGGTAGAGCGATTCAGTATACGCCTTGTATTCAGTCCATATATTTAGCCTTTTAAAAAAATTACTTCTTTTCGTTTTACAGGGTTTTTTTTTTAAATCTGTAAATTAAGAATAAAACTCACAATTTTTGATCTACCATAGACAACCAGCTTATCGAAATTTCAAACAACCTTACGACTAATTGGGTGAGACTCGTTGATTTCGTCCAAAACCGGAAGCTGACATGAGACGTACCTCTCAACCGACGAGGCAGCAAATAATTTCTAATCTTCTACGGAAAGAGAAGCTGCTTCCATACCATTTCACACCTGCTGGAAATTCGTTACAAGAAGATATTCAATTCAGAATTTATTCCTGTAATTTTTACTCCAAAAGCCACATCATAACCTTTTGTCCTTTGATAAGCTAGTGTTCACAGACTAGGCAACATTTAGCAGAGGAGGCATATTTAATTGGAGAAACGACCATTCTTACAACGTAGAATATATCAATTGAATGAGGGAATAGCACTTTCAACATTAATTTTCAATTAATGTGTGGTGTGGGGTTTTGGGAGATATGACTTTGGGACCAATTAAACTTCCGGCAAAACTGAATTGGGAACAGTTGTTGAACTTTTCGAAAAACTACTTATCCGTAGTTATGGAGGATATTTCTCGAACCTTAAGAAAAGGAACGAACCTTTAAGAATGATGGATCGATCATTTTATTGGTTAGCATTAATTGATCCACACATTCGTACCCGACAGCACAGGAGAGTTATGGTATAATATTCAAGGAAGTGTAAATACAATCAGAAATAATAACTATGCTCTCTTCAAAGTCTCTTAGTTCAATTCAGGATATTATTGATTTCGTTAAAATAAATTACGTGTTAACTACAGATATCTGAATTTCTCTTCACTATCTTATGGACTAGTTGACTTCAAATAATAATAAACTATAAAAGTTTACTCAACTATTCAATTTTTTTTCACATATTATATGGAGCATCAGGGCACTAATATTAAGAAAAGACTCCTCCTATTAAGGAGGAAAATGCACAGAATCACTTAATGGAAAATATCTCGGAAACCGTTGGAGATACGAATCCTTTTGTAGAGTCTCTTTTGATGTCAAACAGATGAGAGTGTCATATTTCATAAACATATTCAAGTTATCGGCATTCTAAATCAATTTATCGTACCCGAAACCTCTCCTAGGAGTAATTTCAAGTCAAAGTCAAGTGAAAAAATGTGAGATTTTTTCTAGTTCATAGAATTTGCAAAAATGTTCTAATACCTTGTAAAATGAAAACAAGCAACTTTGCTAAAGGGCAAATTTAGTTGAATCAGTGAGTCTTTTCCCTCTCTAGCACCAAATACTTATTTGTATCATGATGTTTGAGTTACTCCGTTCAAGTGTTTCGGTTTTGAATTCACTGTGGTAATTTTACAAAACAATTTGTTACATTTATTTAGATTCAATGTTGTGGGGTTTTAGAATATTCAAAAATTGCCTTTCGCATTGTTATTTATAATGTAATCGTCGTTGAAAAACTAGGGACGAAAATCCAATAAATTGGACTTTTTGTGTGTCTGGTACAAAAAAATTATCTAGGCTATTGCACAGAGAACTGTAAATAACAAGCAATCAATCAGCACAATTATTTGCACGAGGAGAGTTCGCGTGGGTCCATGTACGTAGATACGAACAATTTTTTATGTTTTTAATTGAAAATATTTGCTGAAATCGCTGACGAATATTTCAATTGCAATTACGTTTACACAATTTTAAGTGTATTATTACGGTAACATCGGAGAATCTCCGCAACATTTATCACACCCCCTCCCCCCTCCCTCTTTGCATAAAAACTAGAACGCAAAATGACACGGTTTCTTTATATCTCGTCATAGATTGATATAAAAAATAAATGATTCAACCTCAGCAGATTTGCATTTACCATCCTTGTCGACTTGATTTATTATACACTGTTTCTATATGCTATTCATACATTTCTCCCTTTATAAATTTGTTTCGCCCCAAATCATGTTCATATTTCACATATTCTTTACCACTGCAAGATGTATTAGGTTTCGAAATAATATCCTGCCTGGCGAGAAAAAATACGATTTTATTCGATTCGATACCTTCAGGCTGATATACCTTTCGGATATAAATTTATTCCATTTACCATTTATACTGTTCACGTTTGCAAATTTTTAATTACGTAAACAGATCGGTGAAAATGTATTGAAATTGATTCACTCTGCGGCATATGTGCTTGTTACTCCTTTGCAATTCAAGAATACTAATCTTCAACATCCAGGAGTTATACTCAAATATGTCAAAATATATTCCAACATTTTTACGTATAAAACACGCTCTATTTAAACTTGAAGTCAGCCAATAAAAGCGTAAAATCTCAATAAAAACTTTTACAATTTCGTGGCAGAGCTGGCGAAAACGCAGTTTTAAGTGAAGCAGATTTAAAGACCGTGAAATGTTCTTCTGGAACTATCAGGGGCAGCTAATTCCGCTATAGCCATTTTATGTTTCTTGAATAAAGTTTGATGAAAGTACATTTGAAAGACCTGAAGATTTATCGAAGGGACGTCAAATCAGATATAAAAGCTATTTATCGAATTCTAATGAGTTCCCTGGACCTGACAGGGGCATGTAAAAGATCACTTCACTATCCAAAGGAAATGTTGGCCTTAATTACAAGCCTTTTGTCTCTCAGAACTATCGAGTTTCAACTTGATATTGTTTGGATCCGTAAAGAGGGCTATAAGGGCTGAAAGGTTAAAAAGAAAAACAGGAAATAGAAGGATCATATTGAATTTAGGTTCCTGACATTTCCACCTTTGTGTGGGCGTTTCACTGCTTTTTCGCTAGATCTGTGAAACTGTGAAATAGCAAAACTGCACTTTGAAAATTTGTCGTGTATTATTTGGTAATAAAAATTGGGTTTGAGTTCCCACAGGGGACCGATATCCCGACTAGTAACGATCTAAAATATATTCGCCGTACAATAAGACACGAAACGAGTTTAAAATGTTAAAAACTGCATTGATTCCGACAGTCACCCTCGTTATTGCATAATTTACGAAAAGTGGCAATATACGGAGATAAAGTACATTGTGAGACTGGAAAACGAAAACGCCACCTAAATACGATATATAGAACTGCACAACGAGACTAGAAATTACAGTTTATTGCTTTGGTTTTTTAGACAGGCTCCATTTCAGCGACAGAGACAATTTACTCTCAATTAGCAATTCTTCTTGAAATAATTTCATATGTGGCAAACTAAATGTTTGTGCCTTTTTCAGTTATTTCATAATAGAACACACCACGCAAACACTTAATAACATGGAACAGTCAAAAAGGAATTAATAAAAGCGAAATTGTTGAATGTACGAAAACTCTGCCTAGTCACGCGATAGTTTTACAAACAAGCTCTGACGACAGCTGAGCAAGGTGAGGCACAACCTCTAATTATAAATGTCTTTGACTTTGAGGTGCCTAATCACGAAATGCATCAAATTGGGCTGGCACCGGGAAAATTCGTTAAAGGAAACCTCCTCTGATTCGCAAGTGTTGTAATTGTAACTTGCGGCCCGGGCGGGGTTTGTTACATTAGTATCGATGAGATTGTGCTGTTAAGCAGATTTCAACATGGTAAATTCCTGAGCGCACACCTTGGAGTCACGCTACGTTTTCACTCCTGTTCTATTGGACAGAAATATGAGATCTCATAAATTAAACAACCAGTTGACTTAATAAGACCTTAAATTATTTTTATTCTACGGCAAAACCATGTAAGGCGAGTGTTGACGAACAACAAATGTTTCTGTTGTAAATCTAATAGTAAACAAACATTTAGTTTTCGCCGTGCGTTTACCATATCATGCATTCGGATTGGGGCCCTTAACGGGGTAAGTCAGTTTGTCAAGCGTTAAGAATTTGCCGCTTTACACTTGAAAGGAAAAATTGCCGTCAGATTTGTAACTGTAGATATTCTATTTCCAAAATAATACCTATAAATATAGGGTCATTCACGGTGAGTGTCCTATTAAAAGTTTACGGGGTTCTAATATAGCTAGAGATCTGAAATTTTGGATACTGATGTAATGGAGTTTGGTCTGTTGAATTAAAATATTAGCATCGTTGCGACGTTGACAGATCTATGTGTAACTGACAACAACTTTGTTATTTTAAATGGCACACCCTGTAATTTATTACATTTTCGAATTTTCCGGAAGATTTAAACCCCAGTTTACCTATCATATGCGATAGCTATGATGAACCGTTTTTGAAATAATTTTTTTTTCACGGATTTGGCAACAAAACATTATTTATTAAGCATTAGATTAGATATTTCTTGAGTTTAAAAATCTAAATATCTAATCTAATGCTTAACAAATAATATGGAGGATATTGCAAAAAAAATAATTGCTTATTTAAAATGCTTCCATAGTAACCCATAGACTCCTAATCGAACCAACTAATAAGTGGTGTCTTCTACTCTCAGAGATTCTAATATTTGCCAATATCTCAAAAACAACTGAAAACAATTATATTAACGTATAATACTTGTCGATAGAGAATTTATTGATCTTTCAGATGCCATCCAAAAATATAGGGTGTTCTATTTAAGGTTCTCATTTAATGCTCATATTTATATCCTTCTGATATCGCACTAATTTTTCCACGCCCTGTATGTAAATCCAAAAAATTTATGATATTAAAAGTTACAGATAACTAATAAGACTCTGTAGCTCAAATTTCAACTCTCTAGCTGTGATAGCTGAAAAGATATGCGCTTTTCAATTTAGAGTTGTTTGTTGCCAAATCAGTCAAAAAAAAAAAAATTATTTCGAAAACGGTTCATCATAGCTATGGCATATGATAGATAAACTGAGGTTTAAATCTTCCGAGAAATTCGAAAATGTAATAAAATACAGGGTGTGCCATTTAAAATAACAAAGTTGTTGTCAGTTGCACATTGATCTGTCAACGTCGTAACGATACCAATATTTTGATTCAACAGACCAAA
Organism: Euwallacea fornicatus; assembly: GCF_040115645.1. Classification (NCBI taxonomy): domain Eukaryota; kingdom Metazoa; phylum Arthropoda; class Insecta; order Coleoptera; family Curculionidae; genus Euwallacea; species Euwallacea fornicatus. The sequence continues at coordinate 1,121,747 of NC_089543.1, forward strand.
CTCCATTACATCAGTATCCAAAATTTCAGATCTCTAGCTATATTAGAACTCCGTAAACTTTAAATAGAATACCCACCGTGAATGACCCTGTATACAATGTGTACAAAAATTCGGGCAACCCTAAAACATCTCGAAAAATATACAAATTATTAAAAAATACTTTGTATAAAAATTGAAGCAATTTAAAAGTTCTACCATTCTGTGGTATTCAGAAATATACAAAATGCGTTACAAAATAACAGTGAATTGAAGTTATATTTATATTTTTATGATATTTTCTAATTCATCCTCGTATTCTGAACACATTTCACGAAACAGGTCGTCCGGCCAACTCTAGCCATTCAGTCGCGATTGCAGGTGTGAAGAAATTCAAACGAACTTATTGTTATTGGATTAAGTGCTCAAAATATGCAGATGCGATAAATCTGATGATTTAAAAGGCCATTTTAAATGTCATTAATAACGGTGATAATGGCTTGTTTTTATACATCTAGTCTATCTCTAGTAAACAACTTGCTTGTTATGCAGCTTGGATGAGACGTGGAGGCAAAATAGGATAGCCCCCTAGATTACCGAAGTTGACACTTCTTGACTATTTGTTATAGGGCCATTCAAAGAGTAAGGTGCATGCCACGAAACCGGCAGATTTAAATGAGTTAAGAAGAAGAATTACTGACGAATGCCAATGCATTACTGTTGAAATGCTGGAATATGTTATTGAGAAATTCTATGACAATTGAACTCATTATGAAACGGTTCAGGGACACATTTTGAGCAATTTCTTTAATAAAAATAAGTTCAATTACACAAGCGCAATCTCATTTTTTTTCAGTTCAGCAATAGCTACTGAGCCGCCAGAAATAGCAATAGGATATGTTACAGGAAATGGGTTCAGAATGCGACAGTGAATCAGATAATGTTATAAAAAGTTTGCCATTCCATAAGAAAAAACATAACATAAACACTACTACTTTGTGACAAATATTGTATATTTGTGAACACCGCAAAACAATAGAATTTTTAAATTCCTTCAATTTTTGTGTAAGGTATTTTTTAATAAATTGCATATTTTTAGAGAGACATTTCAGACTTACCGGACTTTTCGTACACAGTGTATACTATTTTAGGCAATTAACGTATCACCAAAAATAATGTTACGTTTCGGGTAGTTCTTTTCTAAATTACTGGTTCTCCTTGATTTTGTTCCAGCACACTGTACTGTTTTATGGAATCCTAGATTATATGAGCAATCCCCAATTGCTCAAAAATGCATACATTAGAATAGCATAAGATGTTACTATGCTTTTTGCCCTACAGAATCTCTTGCGTAGATATCGGCCATTAAATTAAAAAATCTTGAACTTTAAAAAACTCTTTTAAAACTCGGATAAAACCTGCTAATGTAATTCCTGTTTTTCTCCTTAATCTGAATTTGAAGTTCTTCTAAAAAACTAATTCAAAAATGCATTTTTAAAGTCAGTTAAAGTCTGTTAATGCGAATCCCGTTGGACTCATTAGCATTTATTTTTTTTTTACATCAGTTTTACTAATACTGAAGCAGTATTAAATTTCAGCTTTCTAGGTTATTGCAAACCTAAGGTAACCCGAATTGCATTTCGCGGAGTCAAAATTCTCCTTAAGGTTCCTTAAAGTCAGTTAACGCAATTTACGTTTCTGTGCCTCACTTTAGTCAAAGTTCAGATAAAGTTAGTTTAGTCATAGATGAGAATTGATCATAAAAATTATCGTCAGTTTTCGAGAACTTTATAAATCTCTCTTTTCAAAATATTTAAGTCTAACTTAACCCCAGGTGATTTCAGTCGAAATAGAACTTTCAAAATTCTTTGTAAAGTGGGTTAGAGGAAGTTAAAGCAAAAACTTATTTGAGATACTACTGTGAGTTATTATCTGAACGTACTCTAATAGTTATGAGAGCCGTGGTTCAATTCCTTTCAATTTTTCTTAATCCCAGGTAATAATAAAATCTAGTTTTGCAAACTATGCATTTTCAGTTTTGAATAATCGAAACTGGCTTTTCGAAAATTCGACAAATAAAAAATTTCCTCAAAGCTGGTTAAAGACAATTTTCATTATTGTCAGCCTGTCTTCAAACATGTTTTTGAAGTGACTTTTGGACAGGTTTAATATGGTTAAATTATTGCTTATCTCACCTAATTTCAAGTGAATTCTTCAACATTTGACTCAGTTAAATTCATGTTACATCTCGTATTTCTTGATCAGAATAAATTTAAATGTGGAAGATTTTTTTGAGTAAGTGCCTACTTGTTTCAAATATTCCTTTATTATGAAGAAATGTACCTCCCTTTAGATTATTCGTGGTTTGACCGATTCAATGAAGAATACATGACTTCTTAGACTATAAAGGATATTATTGTACACACGAACTTATTAACTCAAAATTATGAGATTTCCATAATGTCTTGATGAAAAGTGTTAAATAAAAACTTAAGTGGCATTACCGTATACTAAGCATATTACTGTGAGAGCTCCCGCAAGGTATTCCTGAAGTTTGAGCCACTTAAAAAGAAAAAACTTCTACATGAGGTTAAGCATTACGCCACTGGAAAGTTTAAGTAGGTTTTAAGTTACATCTGATAAAATATTTAGAGAATATTAGCTTTTCGGATTTACATAGATATAACTATGTTTGCTCAGTTCGGGAGGAATGGTATTAAAATTTTTAATTAAACTTTTCATGCCCGGATCCTTCATTAAAGCGCTTAATATGTTAATAAAAGCATACGGATTCAAAGCTCTTTCCGACTATAATTCGGTTGAATTACAGCTAATGAATCAAGAAAGTAAACTAGTGCTCTGGTTTGTGAACGAACACATCAGATTTACTCTACACTTACAAATCAATACACAGGGTGATTTTAAATTATGGTGCCAAATTGATGTTGGAGGTGCATCACGTTATTTTATGCCGGAACTTCTGTATAAATACAATCTTAGCCAAAAGTGTTAGACACCTACGAAATATGTTTCAAACATTTATTTAAGTGGAATGAAATTAGGTTTGATTGTTTTAGGGATAAATATGTTTCAAAATACAGATATAAAATTAATATTTAGTGGGTCAACCTTTGCAGTTGTAATTACCCGAAATGTTCTCTGCATAGATCCTCTATTAACTGTTTGCATATATTAACAGATATTTTACTCCATTCTTCCTTTATATATTTTTTAAGATTTTATTTTGCGGTTACTTGATAGCTCTTTCTACAAGCACAACTTGAACATTCTTTTTCAAAATACTCTACAAATGCGCAACAGGGTCTAAGTCTGAGAACTGTGTGGGCAATTTTAGTCACTAAATTTGATTTTCTTGAAACCATTGCATTGGGCACCTTGATTTGTGACATGGGGCATTGTTCTGTTGAAATGTCACACCTTCCAAGTTAGTGTCGCCAAACCAAATAGAGAAAGACGAATGTAGTGATGATTCTAATATATTTATGCATTTTTCACTGTTCATTCGCCCTTCGCAAAGGACGATTTCTCCTATTCCACTGGCTGGCATGCAACCCCAGACCATGACATTGGCACCCCCGTGATTTACAGTGGGTACTAGATATTCAGGGTTGCATGCCTTTCCTATTCTCCGTTTCGCAAGTGCGACGCTGTTCGTTCGCTATATCTTTAAAAATTAAAAGTCACATGTTAGAAAAAAAGGTTTCTATCAAAATAGCGTTAAAAAAGTTGCTTTAGTTAAATTTTTGGAATTTTATTTACGGCATTAAAAACCAATCATTTAAACTTTACCTCTAATTTAAATTCGTCGGACCACATAGCATTAGACCAATCTTCTTCTGTAAACCTACGGTGTGAGAATCATTTTAATCGGGCTTCTTTATTAGTTTGAGATATCCAAAGCCTTTTTCTGGCCTTAAAACCTTTCAATCCGGCTACCGCCAGTCTTGTTCTCGCTGTTCGTGCCGAAATTCGTGTTCCAACTTGCTCTGGGAAGCTGCTAGACAGCTGAGAAGATATTGTTCTTCTATTTTTTAAAAAAGCGCATATCAACAAACTGTCTTCTTTAGTCGCAGTTAAACGTTTTCTACCAGGCCGTTGTAAATCCTGATTGCCACCGCTTATTCGGTAACAACGGATTGCGTTTTGTACAGCGCATCTCGAACATTTAATTATTTTTTCAATTTCCGTTTGATTCCGACCCTGTTCATATAAAAATATGATTTTTGAACGATTTTCGATGTTAAGTTGTCTTGTTTTCGTCATGTTTACTCGCACGTAGTGTTCACTAAACGAACACAAAAAGTCGGCATTCATTTAATGATCAAAAAAGACCGACTGTGAGATAAGAGGTACAGGCGTCTTGGGAACAATGCAATTAAATTTTGACAGATATTTATGATGGGTTATAAAAAGTCGATTTTAAAAAGCGTTCTTTCTAGAAAACATGGTAATGTTTCAAATAATTAATAATCAGCAAAATAAATGGTCCCCGGCAACGCATTTGTTGAAATAAAAAAATCAGAGGGATGCCTAATACTTTTGGCCAATATTGTACAGCTCCGAAAATGCTTAATGTAAAAGATGCAGGACGTTTTATGATAGTTTGGAAAAGCATACTTGTATTGTAATATTTTCTTCCCAAGGGCTTTTGCGATTTTATTAAATGTTGGTACATAAAGTAAGTCCCTCAGATGAAACAACAATTGATGATTACATTATTTTTTGTTGCTGTGGTTACCACATAGTAGGAGCGGCCTAGATATGTTTTAAAAGATGCTTTGAAAAATTTTTGTTTGCCCTTTGGAAGAAGAAATACGAGTATATTTTCCAAATTATCATTAAAAACCTTTTTGGGTACATGTCCATACAGAATTTCCTGCGTAAAGTGACATAATCCATCTCCGATATCAATTTGGCATTATAATTTAGAAACACCCTGTACAGAGAGAGAGATGTATCCGCAAGTGATTATATAAAAAAATGATGACAAAAAAACCGTTGATGTCATTGCGGTCAACGCTTCAGAAATCCAAGCTCCAGTTCGAAATGTCTTCCAATCTATTCCAGGGCTTGACAAATATAGTTTCCTTCCGGATTACTACTTTTTGCGGCCTGCTTGTCACGCTAAAATTTATATAGGGCTGTCACATTTATTTCCAATATTCATCGGTAAAAATTCCACCTTCCAGTCTCCACTCAAGCGAATTATTTAAATTAGGAAACATTTGTTTTTCACAAGCGCGAAGCCATGTTTTCGTTCGTTAATGCCGTTAATAAAAATATATTGAAATGGAACTTAAACAGCAAAACAAACGCGAATGAAACTCAAGAGTCACACTGAAAGGAGGTAAATATTTGCCTCCTCAAAGGAATTTGATAGAATCAAGTAAATAAAAATATCGATAAAAGGCCATAAAGTAAATCGTCGATAGGTACGCCATTTTTCAATTCGACTGAAGAAATAGGCACATATATACATGTCCTTATGGCCTAGGTGGTGTATATTTAACAACGCCACCATCCATCTCCATTATTGAATTTAAAGGCGCTCGATATACCGCCATAAGAGAGGCGTTTCGAATGTTTGCTTTGCAATATTTCTCTGCTGCATGACAAAATAGAACTTTGTCGGGCTGTATATATTTACATCTATTGTCGCTCGCCAAGAAACGATTTAATTTTCGCGTAATTTAGCGCTCAGAGCTCAAGTAATAATAAAAGGATATTGAGTAAAACGATCCAACAACAGTCTTTGCCTAACTTGCTCTAGGGATTGGTTGAGCGTTAATATTGGACCTCTTTGCTCCCTCGAGGATACTAAGAATAAAAATTTTATCTCAGCTGGTTTACTCGCCCTTAAGTGTAGCCTGTAGGGGAAAAAGTCATCAAACGATCAGTACCTCGCTAAATACATAGCAATTTCTATTATAATTCCACCACTCCTAACTTCATAAATTATGAAGGAGAATTATATCCTCTGCTAATTGCTTCGGCAAGCTTTGAGACAATGCTTCGTGTTCTAGTAGATAAAAGTTATGTTAGGTATACTAAATTGTTGAATAATACTCAGTAAATCTTGCTTGCTCTGCAGTTGATTTTCTGATTGCGTACGAAACTTTGTAATTTATATCAATGGAATAATTTTCGATGTTCTGGAGATGAAACTCAAAATGCCGAACATTTTACATTATCAAGAGTCAACTCGAATAGCATTAGCTAATCGGTATTGCCAATTTATTTTACATAACGTGGGACATAACACCTAATATCGGGCGTTTATGTAGTGTTACCTACTTACTAGATAATAACGCAGTGATTTTATAATCAAGGTTATAGCTAATTCGTTTTATCGTGCTTCGTAACTTCGCATCGACTAAGGAAGTTTCAAGTTGAACTACCTCTAGGAAAGGCGAAAAAGTTTCCAAGGAAAATAATAAAGCTTCAATATGCATGTACTAAAGTTTCAGGGTCAATAGAATTAGTATTAGATTTCGCTATCCTAATTCCCCTTAATGCGCAAGGTACTTTTAATTCAGAATATAAATTAGCTGGCTTGGAGAAGTTTTTAAAATTTATCTACAAACTTCGGTCGTAAAAAACATTGCGCCTCATAACAACCCTTATAAAGCCCTAAGATATAGAGGTGTTTTTCACAAACATTTAAATTTTTTATGGGGTGTGGACGTGAATTTGTCAACACGACCTACCAGGCAATTAGAATGAAATCATGTTTCTGCCTTGGACAACACTAACTTTACTGGACATTTTATGTCATCGTAAAACCTCTTTAAGATTCGAAACTTTATTAAAAAGTGGGCAACTTTGTAGCTATAGGTTAAAGCCAGAAATACATTGTGCGATTATCGTTATTTTTTAATAGATTCTAAAAGCCGCAATAAATATTTTGTCAGGAATATTCTATTGTTTTAGAATTTAGGAGGTAAATATAAGGCACATACTACATAAATACAGTGTGGGTCTAAACTTTACCTCTTCTCGGCCAACTTTTTTAATAATTATTATTTTTTTATATTCAACAACAGCATTAAGTAGGTCAAAAAATACTATCTTTTATCGTCTATTTAGTTTTTTAAATGTTACTTACGTCATTGGTCGCCCAAAATAGGCGACTTTTTTAAATTGAAATGTAACTAAAATAACACCTCATATTAAGTTTTTTAAAACTGTATTCAATGGTATCTTGAGGTTCAAAATCTATCATTAAATTTTTATGAAAAATAGATATAAATTTGGTAAAAAATGCAATACAAACTCAATTAAATAGTCCGTAATTAATGAAAAAAGTTTTTTGTTGATAGGAAATTGGTTTGTGCCGAATTTTTGCTTAGAAACAGTTTCTGGTTATTTCTATTTAGCGCTTTATAATTTTTTTTCTTTTTTCGCAGCGCAAAACCGAAAACGAACCAGTTTTCTATCAAGAAACAAGTTCTTTCATTGTCTGCATACTATTTGACTGAGCTTGAATTGCATTTCTTTATCAAATTTCTACCTGTTATTCTCAAAAACGAATCCATAGATTTTGAATTGCTGCACGCCATTGAATGTAGTTTCGAAAGATCTTTGATTTGAGGTGTTACTTGACCCATGTTTCAATTTAAAAAAACTCGGCATTTTTGCGCTACCGGTGACGTAGGCAATATTTAGATAAATAAACAAATTCAAAAGATAATATTTTTTGCGGTACTTAATGCTGCTTTTGAATGAAAAAAATATATAGTTTGTTGAAAAGTTAAAGGGGGGCTAATAAAAGTTTCAATTTCGAGCCACACAGTATACATTTCACTGAACTTTGTCCAAGTTGTTTCACCTATAAATTAGATTTGAAAGCATGTGTCTAAGCAGTTGAAGTCTTATAAGTATTCTTGTCTATAGGTTTAATATTAATAAGCACATTTCCAACTTTGCAATAGATGCGCTGAAATGCAAGACGAGTGGCCTCATATGACCTAAGTTAATGCATAAAAGTGGCTCAAAGAAGGAAGAATGTAGTTATTAATGTTAATAATAACTTTCGAATTTATCGAATGACATAGTGAAATTAAAACAAGGTGCTCTTTAGAATGCCAGATGCTGCTAGTATAAATTATCATTTATAGTTTTTGAAATATGGCCGGTCCGCAATCTTAAGGCGACTCGCAGTAAATTGCAAATGTAGTGAATTATAATATCCATCACACTAGCGAAAGTACACATTTAAATTAAAAGATTACTCAAAAAAAAACATTTTGTCTCTATATCGGCATACTTTCCAAAAGAGCTAAAAATATTTAATATAATTTCAGGTTGTTCTAAAGCCTATTAAAATTATGTGAACGTACCAATACCGATGTTTATCTGCAACTAGTGAAAGGAATCAATTCTCCACGTTATTTTATTTCAATAAAAGAAAATAACCCTGGCTTGGTTTTATTTTCCTCCAATGAACACAAAGACAAACTTTTTATCGAGACAACAGTTCAATCGATCTCTTTTCCAAACTTTTGGAGGCGCCTATTATTTGTCAGTTTGAGAATCTTCCTGCATCTTTTTGTTCGATTTTCCAGCAGACAATATTGGTTTTAAATCTATTTCCTTATTCATTTGTCAAGGAGAATGTTGTCTAGAAGGCATTACTTATAGAGAATGTTGTCTAGAAGATATTCCTATTCCTTCTTATAACAAATGATTACTCATTCATTTCGTGATTGCCTAAAAGTTCCAACTTTCTACTATATTCTTCATGTTAAATGGGTCAAATTTTAAATTGGAAATTCTACCTTATTAATTGGACTAAAACTAAACTTAACACAACTTATACGGGAAAGTTCTAAAGTTTGCAACTGGCGCACCGACAATCGTCCAAGCACAAAAAGCCATAAATATAAAGGTAATGAATACATAGTTGTGTGGGCCAGAAGTTGGAACTGAGGTGCTCAGGTTAATTTTAGTATAGTTTGACCGCATTTCGAATTATCGTATTGGACTAGTTGCGTTTTAATATTTTCAGATTACAGCGTAAAACATTGTTAAATTGAATAAGAGCTGTTATTAATCGTGACGACCATTGGAAACGAGCAAAAGTGAACGTTAAATAATTTTGATTCCAAAAATTCAATTGTATTTGACTGAATTGCCGTCCATAAGTTAAAGTTTCGTTTTCTCTGAGTTGCGAAACATCGTGGGGGCGAACGTGTTGTGTAACACTTTTTAGTGATATCCCGGTGAGTTAAATCCCGTGAGGGGGGCCAGATCAGTATTAGGCGTAGGAAACTCGAAGCATTTCGTTTAGGTCATCTCCGTGGGTTGCAAATATCGATTGATCGCGATGAAACCTGCAAGATCGAGAGAACAGCACCCCTATTTTGGGACGACTCGTTAATTTTTACATATTAAATAACCGCCTTAAACATGGAGGGGAACCCAGATTTTAAGCTGAAAATAGAGAATTAAGCGGCACGTTCTTTTAAATAAATATAGTTAATAATAAAGAATTTTTACATTACGATTGATATTATTAGATAATTTAAACATTGCTGAAAGTATAATCAAGTAAAATTTCAATAAAATATTTATAGGCGAGCGAATCTGGTAAACAACATTGAAATTTTGGTCTCGATCACGTTTTCTTCGGGTCGGCCTTTCTGAGCGAAAAAAAACTTGGACTTTATTTTTTGCTATGAAATCTAAACGCAAAACACAGCACAAACTAATCCACATTAATAAGTTTCGCCATAATCATATGAATAACTCCTAGAGCTTATATCGAAACCAAAAACATAATGAAACCCTGTTCTAAGCTAGGAATTTTCGGTTTCGTGATGCTAGCTACATATTCACACATGTGACTTCATTTTATCCTACTGGAGACCAAGAGAATTTGATTTTTACTGATTTTAAGCAACCCCACATATGTACATTGACAAGGATATTTTGCATATTTCCATGAAAATTAGGGTTCTGGGAGCCTTCATTACCTGTATTGCTGGGCTTTGAAATCGCTAAAACAGGGAAACTGTGAGAAACTTGCAAAGTTTGCGAAATTTTTGCTCTGGCACTGCTCGCAATAGTAGTCGGAAAAGCTCCGTTATTTACTTGAAATGCTTCGCCTCTGTTGTATGTCAACTGCTTTAGAACGGTATATCCTCAGCTAGGCTTCTGCCCTGAAAGCAATCATGTAAGTCGCAGCATAAAATGGCAATCCGCAATGTTGGGAAATTTCTCTATCGATTATCTGCGTATCATATTTTCTCGAAAATGTCTGGAAATCGCTTTCTTTAAATTCGAGTGGAAGAAAAAAGTAGGAAATTATGATATTTCTTAAATAGAGAGAGATTTCAAGAGATATAGAGTTGTTTTTTTACCAACATAAGAGTTGCCGGGAAGTACTTGAATGTTTTCATTTCAACAAATTGTTTTTTAGTAGATGTCAAGGTCAGTTTGATTTGACTTTTGCAAAATGAGAAAATTCCAACATTCCGGAAATGAAAGAAATTTATGAATGCATGCAACTTCAAGTAGTGAGAGTTGCCTGCTGTATACTCAAAATTTGTGTCTCCCTTTGACGAAAAAATTTACGTGTTTTTAATGAAAACTCGGAGGGCCGAAAAAAGTGAGGAAACGGTCAGCTTTAGTACTGTGTCTTTGTGCTTCGGTCTATTGTGTTTTTATTTTCTTAACACCCAGAATTAGTTGGATGATCTCAAATATGGCAAAATAAGCTGAAGATCCATGCCTGTGTAGGATTTACACAAGAAACCGTCATTTAGTAGAAAATATTATAGCTACGATTTTTTTTTAATTCGATGGATTTGTTATTTAAAATTTTGTCATTTTTAAAAAAATGTTTTTGAAGAGTGTTTAGAAAGGAGTATCTTCATTTTCATCTTAATTGTATTAAATAATGCATTTATTAATATTCGGAAATTCCGCTTTTGGCTATCGTTTTTGATCAATTTTCGTTTTAACTACTAAGCGTTGGTTCCGTAGGAGGTAAATATATGCTTATTTACCATTGCCAGGCGCAGTGGGCACGCGCAATACTTAAATTACTAATAAATTAGAAGCGGTGAATTTGATTTGAAATCGAAAACGGCATTGAGTGCAGGAGACACTGGGTTCACTGGTGACATGAGTGCTGAGCATGTGCAATATCAAAATCAACCAAAACTGAAGAGATTTTAAGCGAATGACCGGTGTAAAATGGTGATTGCGCTTTTGTTTTAGTATAAGCGGTTACAAAGTTGTTTAGTATTTCAATGTGGTCATTAATCAGCTGTCGTGTGTCAAAATTGTCGCCACGATTTTACGGTTTTAATCCAGCCCGGGACCTGTTTTATTTGTCGGTTGTTATTGACAGGAGCGAGTTGGACGTAAAGTGGTTTAAACTTAAAATCTGTTATTCAAAAATTCCAGTGGTGCAAAAAGCCATTAGCATCAAGTAATTCTTTCATAGATTTGTGGATGTCAATCTTTCATGTTGAGTAAATACATATGTCCTCAACATGAAATATAATATACCAGGGGTGATCAAAAAGTCTCAAAACTAATGTTTGAAAACTTCTAAATCTAAAAATATAAAAAATTATTCAACATTGTCTCCTTTAAAGTACCTTCCTCGGCAAAATATACATGTTTTCCAACGTTGTTCGTGCTACTGGAAGGATCCTGAGAAATGTTTTTGTGGAATGCTGTTCAGCTCTTCCAGCGATTTTTATTCAATGTTTTTAATCGAGTCAAACAGCTATCCTGTCAAAGTCTTTTCAGTATGGGAAACAAGAAAAGTCCGCACAAGCCAGACCTGGTGAATAGGGAGACGGAAGGTGACAATCATGTCGTTTCATGTGCAGAAATCGCGAATGAGCAAATTAAAATGAACTGGTGCATTGCCATGATGCAGCATCCAATCTTTACGTCGCCACAGCTTCATTAAAAAATTACGAAATAAAATTATTATATTAATAAAATAAAAAAAAACATCCATTCTCCACTTCGTTTGAATTCATTTTGCAATATATCGAAAAATCGCCAAACATACAAAACTCGTCCTATAAACTCTGTTGTAACTTCGAAAAAACGAAAAAATTGAGCATCGGAAAAAACTCAACTGTTTGAGCTGAGTCGCGTTAAACAATGTTGCCAGCCGCACTGCGTTTCGTTGCGAAGTTGTCCCGTAATTTAGAAAGTTCTGGAACTTTTTGGTCACCCATCGTATGTAAAATACATCCAAATAAATACTGCTCTAATTGATCTCTTATTTTTTTAAAATCTTCTTTTACTTTCCATTCGTCCTATATTTTCAATTAATATAGGTTTTTGTTTTGTTAGTCTAATGTATAATACAATAATGGATTTATGAGCGTGGACACGGCTTTGGTCTTCACTTAGTAATGTAACTCTTGAAGGTGCTCAATGAATAGAAGATAGGAATAGAATCTTTCAGTCTTCGGGAAAGTCTTAAATAGTAAACCCTCTGGCGGCGTACCATGAACGTACCTTAGTTGGGGTGCCATCGACACCATGTGCACTACCCGTCGTATTGGACCGTTGTGCCGAACCTGATAAGAGGTCCTTCGTCGGCGATTTCGTCAATCATAATTGCGGCTGCAATATTAGGGCCGAAAAAGTTTATCACGGGAAGTGCTCACGTCGACAAAGTAACTCGGTGGGAATTCTCACGCGCCAACCAAAGTCTACCATGAGCGTGCCAAAGAGGTACATCGACTGCTTAACAATAACTTAACACCTTAACTCTATATACAATTTACAACCGTTCCGATAGAATCTCAATCTGATCAGAATACACAATACGATACAATTCAAAATTATCTACAGGGTGGTTGAGTTGATTACTGGATCCTATATTAATATGCATTTACTTGATGTTAACTAAAGAGTATAAATTCATTTTAAGATCTGTATTAAAAGTATGTATTCACTTTTTACTGTGTAAAAGTAATTACTTGAGGTTAAGCAAATAACCAAAATGAAAATCTGAAACCAAAACGTTTAAGCGGTCACCAAAGTCTGCACGTCATCAAGCGTTTCCGCACTATAACCACGGTGTTTACCAACTTTGATTCCGTCATTCGGTTAAAATCGGTTATGGGCTGTTTATTTTAATAATGGATATAGTAGCAGGTAGTTTGAAATTTAGCTTCACTCTATGAATAGAATAGAGTTTGGTTTCGCAAATAATGGACGCCCTGTGCTTAGTATCTTTTTAGTAATTTTGTGTGTTACAAATTGAAACGGCATAAAAAGTATCATTTGTAATTTGTTATCTGTTTTTCTTCATTTTGGCCATATCTTTCTTGTTCGGCCTCAGCGTGTGGTAAAGTATTTCTAACATTAGTTCAAAGTTTTATGTAACTTACTGGCCAAATCACCCGTATAATGAATATAACAGAAAAACGAAAAGACATATTCAAACGTGCTTTGCTCTGATTTTAGGCACCAAATTTGGAAAATGTTACTCTGCCTCAAAACATCCTCTGATTTTTAACTGCATCAAAAAGTCTGGGCCTGTATTTAATTTTGATTCGAATTCTGTGGAACTGTTTTTAAACATTCGTGACTTATTTTTTAACCAAAATTTTTTGATGTTTTGATCGAAACCACTTTCTTACATGAATGTTATCTCTCATGAAGGAATGGTAAAAAGTTCATGATTGGCAACACCTTAAACAACTTCAAATGCACATTAGTAAAAAGTTTAAAACTTTAAAGGGTCTAAAGGTACAGTAGTGACCATAAGTATGGAATATTTTTTGAAACTTTATTTAGCCAAAGGCCTTTACTTTTTTTCTTCCATTCTGGTATATTTAAATTGGGATAGGTCAATTCTATATTTTACACCATACAGTATTTATAGAATGTTGTTATCAAAAATTTCACCGATAAACAAAGTCTTTTAGATGGACAAAAATATGGAATATCATAGATTTAAATTTATTTTCCATTTTGTATTCAGTATTGACTGTTACAGTTCGATAAAATTTGAAGCCGAAATGGTTAAAAAAAATATCTTTCGGAAGATCTTCGATCACGAATAGTGGAGATGTCAAATAACGGAGCCAATCAGAAGGACATCGCAAAGACATTTAATGGGAGCCAGGGGTGTGTATCGAAAATTTTGAGGAAGTTTAGGGTATTCAACGCCGTAAAAAATCACCCGAAAATAGAACGTTCCAGAAAAACAACAGCCCCTACAGACCAACGTATTAAAATTATATCCTCCAAAGTTCCCGAAAAATCATCGCGCTTAATAAAGGAAGAAATTACAACTAATAGTGGTATTGAAATTAGTGATCATACTGTGAGGCGTCGTCTATGTGATACTGGATTGTTTGGACGATTGGCAGTGAAGAAACCATTAATTAAAAAAAAAAATCCGAAAGGCCAGAATTAAGTTTGCACGCTCACATCTGTTTTGGACACCCGAAAATGGAATACCATCCTTTTCAGTGACGAAATCAGAATCAAACTGTTTCATTCGGATGGAAAAACTTATGTTCGACGACCAATAGGGAAGAGATTTGATCCCAAGTACCAAAAGTCCACTGTTAAACATGGCGGTCAGAGTTTAATGGTGTGGGGATCTTTTTCGAGATCTGAAGTTGGCCTATTAGTCAAAATCGATGGAATAATGGATCGGTTTTTATACAAAAATATCCTAGAACAGTATATGCTTCCATTTGCCGAGGAAGAAATGCCACTGGTATGGCGGTTCCAACAGGATAATGATCCTAAACATTCTTCGCGGTCGAATAAAAATTGGTTTATTGAGAAGCAGATAGATGTTATAGAATGGCCTTCACAATCTCCTGATTTAAATCCCATCGAACAACTGCGAGACCATTTGAAACGAAAAATTAGACAAAGACACGTGTCAAATACTGAAGAATTGTGGAGGATCATACAAGAAGAATGGAAAAACATTTCTTCCTCAACGTGCCAGAATCTAATTGATTCAATGCTGCGTCGATGTCGGGCTGTCCTAGATGCTAAGGGGTATGCCACAAAATATTGAGTTTACTTAAGATGGCAGGCTCCATTCCATGATATAAAAAATATTCCATACTTTTGTCCAAGTGTAATTTTTCATTTTCATTTTTTTTTAAGTTTTTTAATTAGAAATCTTAATTTTATGTTATAATTATAGGAAATTGAATAAAGTCGTTCAAGCATTTGTGGAATTTTTGTTTAATACTTTTTAATAAATATTTTATCAAACTAAAATAATATTCCATACTTATGGCCACCACTGTATATGTACACGTTTAATATAAGTGCACGCATACCTTATTCCTGTTTGTCATGCGATTTATTGGTGGAAGTGGTTGCTAATTTTTCATTTAATGAGCAAATTGACATGCTGTGTTAGTATTGGACCTTTGCGAAGATAATTTTAGTACAGGTGTAGAGAAATATCGAAGAAGATTTCCTAATCGTGTTATTCCAATTCAACAAACATTTGCCAAAGTTGAACGGAGAGTTCGGGAAACGAATTCTTTTTCCAAAGTAACGCTGGAGGTCGTGTTTAGGCAGTGAACGCACTAATGGGGGAACGCATTTTCGGCAGTATTGAAAATAAACCTCTAACCAATACCCAAAAAATACCGTAGCAATTTAATATACCACAGCCTCAGGTTCATCAAATCATAAAACGTAATCTGCGGCATTTATATGATTCGCAAAAATTCGAAAAATTTTTACCGCACAAATTAGAACTAAGGATGATTTTTCCTGACTTCATCACAGACCAGAATATTGATTTTCACAGCAAAATTTTTGTATAGATGAAATTTGCTTTACATGGAGAGGAATTGCAAATTTGCACTACAATCATGAATATTCAGATCAAACTGCACATGTTGCAGTAACCAACCTATCTTTACCAAAGAGAGTTTGTTGGCCGATATTTGGTTGGTTCAGTTATTTTACCAAACCGCTTGAATGGGGCAACTTATCTGTTTGTCTTGCAAAATACCCTTCCAGGGAACTGGAAGATTTGCCTTTACAATTACGCCACGAAATGTGGTTATGCTCGATGGTGCGCCTCCGCATTTCCGTATGCATGTTCGGAAAATTTTAAACCAACAGTTTTTAAGTCGATTGGTGGATTAGTTGTTGAAAGAACTACCCTCAATACTCACCACAGCGTCCGCCAGATTTAAATAAATGTGACTTTCTCTCTGGGGAACTTCAAAAGAATTCATTGTACATGCCCGTTGAATCTGAGGAAAATTTATGAAACTGCGTTAATAACAAATATATCACTATAAAAAATGGAATTTAATTATTGAATAGAGCGGACTGTAACTTTCAGTGAAATGTCTCTTTATGTGCAAGAGGAAATGGGGATATTTCGAACACCGTCTGGAGTGGTTTTTGTTATATTTTGCATTGAAAAAAATATTGTAAAATGAGATGGTTTTTTTTTTGTTTCGAATTGGAGGTAACAATGAAGATTTTAACTGTAAATTTAGTTAGGGTTAAAGTATAATAAGTTTTAACTTAGTGCAAATGATGTGTTTAACATTCGTCAAATATAGTTTAAATTGGAATATCTAGTGGCCCGACCGAAGGACACGTCTTTGGTAATTTTTCATAAAAACCAATTGACCAAGCGCTCGACGTGAATATAACTTAATCGAAATTGGAACAATTGATGCTTATAGTATTTGTGTCACATAAGAATTTCAAATACAAAAATTCGGTGTTCATTTTGTATTTTCCTCTTGCAGTTTTCCTTAAAAATAAAGTTATCAGGTACTTGGAATCAAATGGGGTCGTAATTTAATCAAATTCGATGGAAATAATGCTTTGGAAGTGTTTGCGACATACAGTTAAAATTAAAAAATAACACTTTTTAAATTTGAAAATAAAAATGAAAAAAAAAACTAAACATAAAATAATAACGCCACAAATCAAATCGGGACGGATTTGCAAGAAGTAGTTAATTTTTCCATTCGATAACTGTTTTAGAGTGCTTTCTTTAAATATTGAAGCTCGGACAAACAAAGAGGAAGTTTTGAAAACAAAACCTCAATAATTTTTCGTTCAAAGTCCATTAAGTCTCAAGTCAGAAAACAAATAATATAGCGCACATGTGGTATCAATTTAACGCGTACAAGACTACACTCAACTATTATCGATTAGGAAGAGGCTTCCTATTCTTTGATTTTCTTTGTCTGTGTGGAGTAAGCCGCTTTGTTTTGATTTATTTTTTCCGCGAAGGGAAATATACTATAAGTATGAAAGAGAATTTGCACAAAAGATAGGTAATTAATAGCCGGCAATGTTGCTATGATTAATTTGTCTCTTCCGAAAGGGACTAATCGATGTGAAAGAGCCACCGAAAGTTGAAGCTTATTGCAGCGTACGCTAATTCGATGAGTACGCATGAGCCTGAACGCAAATGAAATTATAGGGAACATGAAATGGAGCATCGAGGATTTGAAAGTATTCAAAAACTGATTCTTGCAAGCGTTTCTTTTTTATTTGCCCATGTTCTAAATGTATACAAATTCTTTTTTAGAGATGCAAATTAAATTAGTTGAAGCAAAATATTCGTTGAATCACAAAATACCATTAATCTCACTGCTATAATCCATGCGAATCCATTTTCTCGTGTAGTTTTATATTTCAACTGTCCATTTTTTTAAAACAGTAATTTCGAATAGGTACAAACAATTTAGCCCCTCCAGTATAACGGCGCGATGAAATTTTAGATTTAATTCGAACCGATGTAAATATCCAACCTATTTAACGCTAATAATTTGCCGGTTTGTTGGCCTAGAACCTTTGCAAAGTGTTTTCACCTAACCATTGTAAAATATCAACGAAAACAAGAACTGATCGAGGCGTGTCAAAAGCGTTTAAGGAGAATATTTTATGGACGTCCACGAATTCCCGTAATCCAGGTTGAGATCGTTTTTCCTAGCCGCATCGTCCCAGATACGTCTTAGGGCGGAAGATAGACAGTAGCAATCAGTGGTTTTCCTTTTTATTCCCAAGGTTGGAATTTTTCCTGCCGTTAGTGCATTATGTTCTCATGTGTTAAATGTTCACGTACGTTGTGGTGCGATTTACCTCTTGTCTTTATTTTTAGTAGGTTTATTTTAAAATCTAATCTTCAAGGAGTTGTTAACAAAGCATTGAGGAAGCTATTGCACTGGAGCATTCCGCATTCAGACTACTGATGTAGCTTGAGCATGCTACCCTTAATGAATATGTGCACAATAACAAGGGGAATACTGATGTTGCAGGTATTAATTTGGGTAATTATTTACTGCTTTGGCGCAATATAGAGGGCCATGCTTTGTATGCAAACACCGAACCTGTTGCATTAAAACCATTTTTTCATGAATTTCAATTGTGACATAACCCCTCCAAAGACATTACTTTCTCTATTTATTAAGGTGTTTCTGGTGATGTAACACACCTCGGCACTTCAATGGATATTTGCAATGATAACACGGAAGCATTATCATTAAGCTCTAAGTGGATGTGGTTAGACTATGGTTAGTAAATTAAATGGTAAGCTGCACTAGACTAAGCGTTGACATATAAATTATTTTGATTACATAGCCGTGCTATGGGTGCTAAACTGGCAAGGCTTAAATTATAGTGGGACACCCTATCGATTCGTACGAATTAGGTGCTGCGAAAAAGTGTCTGGTAAATAAATCAGATGGAATGTTTCAATGCTTCTTCCCCACAGAGATTACTAGTTTATGGACGGGGCAACCAACACCAAACCGAACTCAAATCACCGAAACCTTCCTGACGTCGAACTGAATAAATAATACAAGAAAACGTAAAGTTAAAAATTTAATTTAAATTGAGGGATAAATCTAAAGTGACGTTTAAAAATGAGCATACTTAGCCTCTTTAACGGTTCTGATTGATAAACCTAATATATTATTTTCCTTCCTCCTGTCGCCGATTGAACTGAACAAATATATTCAGTTGTCATGCGTTCCAATATTTGGTTTTGGGTATTGTTGCCTCACTTTTATTTGCCGTACTTTCTAGCTTCCTTTATTTTAATCTGAATTTATCGGATTTTCAGTTGAAGATGAAAATTTAGAGGGAAAAATTAGCCTCCATCCGAATCAATTAAATCTAAATGTAAGAATTATTTATTGTAGTGAGAACCAATTGTGGCCAAGTTTATAACTGGCAACGATTATAAGGAAGTTTTAAAATATTCCTTGGGCTTTTTGGGAACTCTAAATGCCAGTTTGTTAACTTTGTATAACTAAGGAAAATGGATATTGGGTCCAAGGCGTCTGAACGGCTGCGAAAACAACTTAAAATTACAAATCAAAGATTTAATTAAATTGCTGTTTACCAAATACAGCCCCGTCGAATAATTTAGCCATTAATTTGCTAAACTGCATTTCCGAATAAGCGTTTGCTGCTCTCAGGCTGTGGATTTTTGTTTCGGAACAATTGGATATACTTGTCAAAGGGAATTAATTCTCTTAAATTGGCATTGAAACTGAGATTCCTTTGAGACTAAAATAATCCCCATTAATTTTCCAACTTTGGTGATCCGCATCAAAAGGTCTTTTCATCAAAAATCACACATTACGATTATAATATGGATAAAATTTCATTTGCCCGGCGGCAGGTAGATTACAGAACATTTGACTGGGTTTTATTCTAGAATTTCCTCCAAAACACCGTTACTTTCGGATTGGCCACTCATCTGATAAGGTCATAAACAAGCTGTCGACCGACCTAACTACTATTTCTATTCTTGGGCACTAAATCAAAGCTCTAGATCTTACAGAGTAAAATAACTTGGCTGGAGACCATCTATTTAAGGGAACAAGAACATTACTAACGCAGCGAAGTTTATAGTGACAATTTCAATTCATCTTTTATTAAGCTAATTAGTGGAAAAACGTGATGTTTTTTAGGTTAATTTTTTTAAAACCATTTTGGCTATCGTCAACCGGTATTAATTCTATATTGCATCTTTGGATTTGCAGTTTTAGGTGTCCGTGTTTTAGTGGCACCGTCAAAGTTTTGAAAATGGTAGTCAAAGGCACCTCAGGTCAATTTTAAAGCAGTTGATTTGCACTTTAAAAAGCACCGAGTACCTCTTTTGGAAATCATTAGAGGACTTTCAAAAATTTTGAGCTGCCGCAGTAATTGGGACACTTTGCGAGGCGTAACGCCGTTTGTGTAAGTTTGCAAGCTCTTCGATTTGATTAATTTAAGGTATGAAAAAATCGTACTCCATTTTTTAAAATGAGGATCTGTTCAGAAATATGCAGATGTGCATAGTAATTACACGCCGGTTTGAAATGTATAATTGAACAAATCAAATATTAATAAAAACGATATAATAATTACTTCCTGGGTGGTTAAACAAGAAATATAAAAAAATAAAACCCGGATGAAAAAACCACAAATCCAATAAAGCGGTAATGAAATAAGTGTTAATACACAACGTCACGCAATATCCGAAGTATTTACATTGGGTTTTCTCTTCACAAACTGCCAAATAATAATGTTTCTCAGTTGGTTTAAGACTCTTGCTGTGCCTTTTCAGCCCATGAATTAAAAGCACATAAAAAGGTTCTGGTGAAAAAACTGCCCTTTTTGCGCTATCGTCTAGTGTGAATCGAATACTAAACATGTCGGTATGGAAGTTTAGTGGAAGCAAAATCAAACAATTTCTGAACCGGACTTATTTGCACAAGGTTTTTTACGCAAACGTAGAGTTTAAAAGGATAACGCTCACTGCTGCTAGCTTATTTATCTAGGACCTTAAATATCTTGGGTGTATATTTTGGACATTGTGTTTGATGCTTTTATTTACGACACAACCAAATGTCTTGCGGCTGTCCTCCGGATTAATTAATTTTTTTCTAGCTGCTCAGACTGTGGTCGTGGAAAACATTGAGTTTTCATTATTAGGAAATTCAAAACAACACGTATGTGCATAAATCACATACCCTAAAATAGGCAGCATCAACAGTAACGTTAGAAATCAGATCATTGTAACATTCGATTAGAGCTACTTCGATACACACAAACACAACACAATATTGAGCACTTGAGTGGATTTTGGATATTTAATAAAAGTCTAGACAGTGGACGTGTGCCTGAGTTGATGCCGCTTACAAATAGGTCTTAAGTATGTGTTATTTTTGTGGATTTTACAACCACCAATACCAAAAATTTGGCGTTTCACCAGTGTTGGGTGTTAATTTGCACATTTTACACATTGCAGAAACTATTTTCATGTTTTTTAAGAGTAGGTTAAGTTTCTCTCCTTAACGTCTCTATGGCGTTCCTGTTTAATTTAATATATTTCCGATCGTCTAGAGCCATATTTTAATAATTACATTTTAATAAGCTCCATTATCCAAAATTAGTTGAATCTATGCCGTTTCCACTATCATCCTTATCGTCAAATTTAACAGAACACGTGTTATATTATATCCGGTATCAGCAGCATCAGAACGTCCGAGGTTTGTATATGGTGACATTAATATTCTATTAACATATTCCAATTTTACTTTATTCAATGTACCACGACAAGTGATAATATAATCCATATTTGAATAAATATTATCCAATTTTCCATTCATTCTCACCGTCACTCCTTTCTTCATTGAAAATGTTGTGTCTCAAAGTAATGTAGGTGTGAAGGGGTATTATTGGTAGAACACTAAGCGCTCTTGAATGCACCAAACAAAGGGTAATTTATCTAAAATAAACTGCACATTTGATAATTGACATCACACATGAAAAGACGACACATGTACAGAGGGTAGATATGTTTTGTAAACAAGCGCGAGAGATTCTTCAGCGTCAAATAATGGGTTTTGTTTCGGGGGTGGTTTTTGCCCGAGTCCTTCTGATGTCAGCTAATTAAAAGCTGCCAATGTTTCGTTTCAGGATTGTACGTGACATGGTGAGTGGTTGCAGAAAGACAAATTTCCTATCCTGAAATTCTCTCGTTCGACGAAAAGGGATTATTGATTTAACATATATTAGTGTGGCAATCTGATGAGTGCTTTAGGAGAATTGAAATCCAGTGTTGTACCTTGAGTGCAAGAAGTAATTAGTTGACGCGTTTTTCCAGGATTTAGCTAGGGCTGTTTTTATTTTGAAACAAAATTGTTTTGTATCATTTAAATATTTTTGGGTTTTTCCTCGCGAAATCAAGCCATTATTTTTAATGAGAGAGGCTTCAAGCATACATTTCCCCTGACTAACTTCGACCAAATAATAAAATTCTTGGCGCCGAAAGGAAAAATATCTTGAAGGTCGCCTTAAGAGCCTATTGATTACTCACATTTAGCTCTTTAATTGGATTTGGTTTATTCATTGATTTTTTATTGAAACGAAAATACTGATATTGATTATTTTCATGTGACACAAATGACTGTCGTAAGTTTGTATTCCTGCAAAAGTGAGGACCATAATACAGTCGTCTCGTGCCGGTGGAATTGACGCAAAATTGCGTAAAATGGAGTTGACGATGGTTGTCGAAAATCGAAACGTCTAATTCGAAATATGATATCGCCACGTTGTAGAAGACAAATAATTTAAAAAACAAAGTATCAGCAGCATTGAATTACCTCGTGAAATGAACTCAGGACAAAATAAAAACATATTTCCACAATTATCTTCAAATGCCGCATGGGTGAAATCCAGAAATGGATACATTGTACATTTTTTTACTGCAATTAATTAATTCATGTCGAGTATGATAGACCACTCTAATAGCTGCATGCATGAGGACAAGTGTTACCACTTAATTAACCACTTTGTGCGTCTCTGTTGCAGAACGACTCTGGCCTTCAAACTCAAGCGCGGATAAAAATAAATAATCCACTATGCATGAAGAACTAAATCAATTTAGAAAACATAAATCAGAGTAAATATTAAGTTTCTGAAGAACGTACTCCTAATTGCAAATAAAAATAATGTCCAGCGAAGAGTAAACAAATAATCTGCTTAGCAGTTTTGTAAACGGAATGAGGCCTCAAAATGTTGATTCATGTTCCTGTTTAAATAAGCTTTACGTCACGTCTGATTATTTGATAGGAGACTCTTCACTCATTCACTATTGAGATGCTCTAGATACTCGTATTTACCTTCAGTCCGGCTGTTTCAAAATATTTTATTTGTAAGACTTGTTTTGTTTCAATTCAAGTTCTAATAGGATGGGTGCTTCGCCGTTTGTTCCAATGCTCCCTTTGTGCTAATAGTGTAAAAATACTCGTTTCATGCATGTACGCGAGACGATAAATGTTTAACTGAGGGATTTAAAGATATTTTTGCCTGAAATATATTTGTCAATTTTTTCTGTGAACATTTTCCAGAACAATGTTTCATGCATAAGTAGGGGCTCTTACTATTCTCAGTTAAAACCGAGATTAATAGGTCGCCCTACTAGAAAGGATGAAAATATTTGTTAACGTTTCAATAACAAAGCTGTTCATCATATTCACAACTTAGGAAAAATTAATTACAAAATCGGAAATTCAATATATTTTTACTAAAAATCTAATTAAAATATATCGAATGTGTTGGGTAAAATTGTACGAAACACTCCGAAAATGTTCAATCGTAATCGTTGAGTTTTTAACATGGGTCATTTTATCATTTCGAAAGGTTGATTTTAACATAAATGATTAGTAAATATTTTCTATACGTTTCAGCCGTGTTGTTGATTCTTTCTTTTATTTTTTCTAAATAACCTCTCGCGTACTAGTAGGGATTGTTCGAGCGGTTGAATTACACACTATTCTCTTCATCACAGTGAAATCTAACTGGGAATAATATTTACCCCTTTACTAAGGGCTTGGACGAACACAACAGTTATATGAGCACCCTTATAATTTAACCTGTCTTATTTAAAACTCCATTATATGTGTTGGTGGTCACTCCAAGTGGTATTTGTTAGTGTTTAGATTCATTTTATGTGTCAGAGGACTCTGTACAGCGTCGTTTACGAGAGGTGATTTTAGGTCTTTTCCCTAAAATGGTAAAAATGCAAGAAAAGATAGATATAAAAGTTTCTTGGTTTAAGTAGGTTCTTTTTTTTGTTGCTTTGTATAAAGGGTTTAGTATTAAAGAAGCAGAGGGAAAATGAGAAATTCTGACCGATTATCCTTGTTAATAAAACACCACGGGCCTCTTCGAGAAAAGGAGAAATATGGAGGTACCTAGTTCTTATTAAATGCTAAACAATTATTATTATTATTAGACAAACGAGATGTAGAGGTGAACACTGTTCTGTTATCAAGTGTTCTGTATCCGTTCTGTATCAAATCAATATTATTTTGTACTTAATCCATTGCGCATGTTTATCAATAAACAACTTGTGCTTCTCTAAAGGAAATCAACAACAAACAAATTACGGTAAATTATTAATTTACGTCCTCAAGTACGTGGGGCGTATTTTTTTAAGCTCTCGATTCTATCCCTGTTGTTGCAAAAGAGATCTTAAAGTATGGGATTTCACGCATCGTCTCATCGCATGATGTACTTGTATAAAATGAACCCTGTGAATTTGCATATTAGACGTAAAACAACAGCGACATAGAGGGACGGCTTTAATTAAAAATTTATTCCTTTAAGTGGTTCGATTAGTTGATTGATTCTTTAAAAGTAATATCCATTTGCATGTGAAATTGATCGAGTGCGAGAAGTTTTCCTTTAATTATAGTTTGAAATCTACGTGCATGAGAGTTTACAATTTGAAGTGAGGCTGTAATTAATTCGGAAGGAAACGATTGCTGGAGTTGTGTGTAATTGCTAAAATACGGGAGGAATCGGTAGATATGAAGACATTAAATTTCCTTAAATCATTAAGGCGGATGCAGAAAACTGAAATAGAAATCCAGTACGGAATCCCAGTCGAATATAAAGTCCTAAATTGTACAAATCTAGCACAAGTTAATGCGCCACTAATTTCTCATTCCCCAGACACAGTGCGGTTTTGTCAATTATAGAGCTACATCACTATATTTTGCGCTCTGGCGTACAACCATGTATTAAGCTTGTCTAACTTATAACCTACATTGAACATTTGTGGTTTACGCATGAACTGATGTCCCATTTGTTTTTACTCTCTGAATTACTTCCTCAAATTACAATTATTACCCATACGTACAGGGTGTCCCACACTCGATGGAACGTTAGATGTTGTTCGCGAGCGATTGAAATAATCGCCATGCTTTGAACATGCACGAGAAAACTGCGATATTGCGATAAGGATCAAAATTCAGTAAATGGAATAAAAATAAAATTATGTGCTCTAAGGGTGTTCGAAAAATTGCTTGCAGAACATAACTTCGACCCTGCGCTGAAAGGTAACGTCGACCTTTCATTTAATAATTGATAGAATTTTTTGCCATGATCGCCTTGAAAAAAAATCGCATTTAATAAAAGGCAGGGATTGCAGGGGCTAGTGTTGAGGCCAATTATTTCCGTGACCTTATCCATCGATTTGGAAACAGTTCGTTTAAAAATTCTCGAAAATCCACACTGAAATGCTGAAATGCCGTCATGCATAAGCCAAATTTCGCGACGTCATTGTAAAGACAAATTTTGAAGTAGCTCAGAAAGGGTGTTTTATAAGACAAACAAATAAGTTGCGTTATTTAAGTGGTTTGGAAAATGAACTGAACCAACCAAATATCGCCCAGTCTTATATTTATTATTTATAGCTTTTCCCATATATTTATTTTAAACTTTCTTTCGTAAGCATAGGTTATTTTAGCACGTGGGTTGTGATCAGAATATTCATGACTGGTATGCAGATTTGTAATCCCGCTCCGTGCTAAGAAAATTTAATCTGTGAAAAAACAGTAATGTGAAAATCAGCGTTCTAATCTAGATTGGACGAAAAAATCATCTGTGGCTTTAATCATTGCGGTAACAATTCTTGATCTTTTTGAAAATTATATGAATGCAACAGATTACATTTTCTATTTCGATGGATCATCGGCTGTGGTATATTAAATTGCCGGGATGTTTTTCGAGTATTGGTTTGGGGTTCATTTTCAATACTGTCAAAAACGCGTTCCTTATTTCGTGCGTTTACTGCGTAAACGCGAATTCGAGCATTGCTTCGGTAAAGAGAACTCATTTCCCGAATTCTCCGTTCAATATTGGCAAACGTTTGATGATTTGGAATAATACGGTTAGGAAATCTTCTTAGGTATTTGCCGACCCTTCTGTGGCAATTGCTCTGACAAAATCCCAATGCTAACGGCATATCAACCCGCTCAAAAATTATAAAATTTTAGGGGTGAGTCGCCCCTAGACCATTGGGTGGGTATATCGAAAACGTGTTAAGTTAGCGGTGATAAAATCACACCATAAAATTTATTTTGCATTCGGATTTGAGAATGTGTCGTCAGATTTCATCTGTCTATGTATTGTAATATTCTTTGAATCCTACAAATCCTTCGAGAAACCACTATCCTGTATTTTTGCACATCGTTACTTGGGAAGGAACTAAGTTAGAGTAAAACGGATTTCATACTCTTACCTTAGTTTTTAAAATCCATCGGATAAGATACTTTCTGTACTTTAACAGCTGTCACAATAATGGGCATATTCGGCGTTTCTCAAACAAAGATATTAAAATTTGAGAGTTAGCATAGAAATGCCAAAATAGTTACGCTCAAACTCAATTTATTTTGAAGTTATGGATTTAGCAATTTGATAAAGTGTCATATTGCAAACATCGTTATTTTCAAAACAGGAGAATAATTGGAGTAACACAACCTTTATTAGACGTTTACAAGTCTTTGAGAGAAATTCAGAATTTCAGTAACGAACCGGCAACACTCCTCCTTCTACAATATTTTAGAAGTATATAGCAGTTTCACTTTCGTGTACATTTTTCACAGCGTTCCGCTCTACAGTTCTTGAAAAACGCCTAATATTCCATTGAGGGCGGGACCCTCTGTATATGTAACATTTGAAAAGAAGGTCTAAACAAAATTGGGAAAATAAAGGGATTTCTTGCTCCTAAATCTGACTTTGTCAGATTGAATTGTGCTGGCTCAAACAATAAAAATGCTCCTTATACTCACGTCAGATTAAATTTGCCAGCTTAAGGTTTACCTATTCTTCCCCCTTTAGAATTGGGCTACAGGGGAGTGGATTTCTAGAATAAATCGTATAGTTTCAACTATACTTTCCATATTGAAAATCTATAAATTTTTCTCATACTGTCATTATAATCAAATGCAAATAAAGTATCAATATGTTTGTATACATAATCCCAAGGATTAGACCCTCTGTAAAGTCGAGGGAGAACCTTTTCTGGGAGCAAGTTATTGCTCCTAATGATTTTTAAGTGGCCAATATTTGAACGCCCAAGGAATCCAAATTTTCATTTCGAACACCTTGGGAGGGGAGATTTGACGAGTGTATTTATATTCACAACTTCTACTTTAATTATATCATAATGTGAAAAAGATATTTTTCATAACTTCCTTAAATGTGACTCTCATTTCTTTGAAAGCAAATTTGCGCTTCAGTTTCAATACTTAATTTTTCTGTTGAAAAGAGCGCTGGATGTGATGATATGATTTGTTGACAAGAGATAAAAAAAATATAGGAATTAAAATATTTATAACTGCTTTTAACGTTATTTATATTTTTTGTGTTATTTTATCTCCTATTACAGTGTGACACTGATCATTTATAGTAATTAAGATGGATGGTACACAACGTAATACGATCTGAAAATTAAACAATTATAAATATTTTATTTGCGCATGAAGATTTGGAGTTACAAACACTAAGTACCAGAGTGCTCATCATTAATTTTAGCATGATGTACATTTGTTGTAAAGAGCGAAATTAAAGAGTGAGAGTGGAAAACGATTAACGATCGTTTAACGCAATGCAGAGAAATTCGTGTTTTTTTAAGCTTAAAATCACTTCACATTTATCTCAAGATTTGGATTCAGACTAGGTGTGTTTTTGAAAAAAAGTATCCAGAAAACATTTATTTAGACACAGTTTCAATTCCCTTGATATTAGGATACGCTAAATTAATAAGTTAACGCTACTGTTCGCAGTCATTTTGTCTGTAGCTTAATGTGGACTTATGCATTTCCCCTTCTAGCTCAGCACACGATGATGCTTTAATAAAATTAGGAATGATGCTGCGCAAAGTAATAAAATTTGGAGACTAACTGTCAAATAAAACTGTTCTGAGGATTAGACTCATCTGTCACTTTTGCGCTCTTCATTGATTCAAGAAGTGATGCGTCACCCCTCCCGGTACATTTCCGCTTAGCAAAATTAAGGGGGATGAATTTTAATCGTTGCGGCTTTAGAAAGCTGATTTAACTCATAAATAACTTTAGGAGCTAAATCAAGGCTTAGTGGCAACGTTTGTAAAATGCTGAAGAGGAAAGCAATTACATTGTGCGGTAGTATCTTAAATCATAAAAATAACGCGGAAAGCGTAAAATTTCAAACATTATTTTCCATGGAAATGTTGATATGGTTTTTATATAAGCAGTCATAATCTCGGAATTTATTACCTCACAAATTTTGTTTGATATATATTGAGTGATAAAATAAGAGCGAATGCATTCTTGGCAAAACTGACTCGTATCCGTTGATACCACTATTATTTGTTCAATAGTCTTTTGTAAAATGCATGGTTAGGTGCTGACCGTCTAAGATAAGAAATTGGAGGTGTTCAAATGTGCCATAAGAGTTTTATTCATTTATTTTATTGCTTTCCTTTCGAAAGCTAATCTGAAATTGTAAATACCTGACCGACAGGAATATATTGGATTTGTTTTATATTGATCGATTGG
Organism: Euwallacea fornicatus; assembly: GCF_040115645.1. Taxonomy (NCBI): domain Eukaryota; kingdom Metazoa; phylum Arthropoda; class Insecta; order Coleoptera; family Curculionidae; genus Euwallacea; species Euwallacea fornicatus. The sequence continues at coordinate 1,150,579 of NC_089543.1, forward strand.
GGAGCCTAGTAAAATTGAACGGGATCTACACGAGGCGGAATTTTTATTTTTAGGCCAAATTCATTGATACAATTTTTATATACAACGAATAACTATTTTCCCGTCAAATCAAACCGGTAATTATACCTATCATGGACTACCTTAATTGAACAAAAAATTTATAGAAATTGGCAACCTTTTCGAATAGATTCCTATTTAATGTTTCAGGTTTGGATCGAAAAAAAAAGTAAAAAAAATTAGCGAAAAGTGCAAAACTGTCTGATAATGTAAGCGCAAGTTGAGAGATGGTTTCCAAGATTGAAATGTAAATCTTCCATGTCCAAACACTTAAAAGTAGGATTGTTATCCGAGTACTTTGTGTAACATAAAACGTGCAGTCGAATCTAATGCATTAAACTTTACTGGCAGCCCTGCATTTGGAGAAACTTACAGTGCAAATCAATCGTGATTGCATGTATCTTCTATTCATATATGTAAATACTCGTAGGTTGTAACAGGAAAGACCATTTTCGGATTTTCTGGTACAAAATTTCAAATTGTGTGGTTCACATAGAGACGGACATCTGTAATGTAAACAGGACCTGGAGCTTTACGTATTTACCAACAAGTTTTTTCGGCTCGTTTACTTTTCCGTAAAGCTGTTAAAAATTGAAAATCCACGTTCCAATATGGCCAAAGTCAATATTCGGAAGTAAACAATGGGTATTTTTAAATTCGATTGTCGGGATAATCGGCTACTGGGATATCTACGACCTGTGATCAAAATCAAATCAGGAAATAATATTTCATTATAAAATAGCGTTGTTCGGTCCTGCTTCGAGGGCAATTTCCATTTTCTTAGAATCTAAAACGTCCTCCTCCAACTCAAATCAGTGTAACTTCGTTATTGTTCCTGATTACCTCTTGAGAAATATCTGCGGAACAATTTTAGAACCGCTACATTTGACTTTATAATAAGTCTTGCATCCTGAACTTAATCGATTTAGATTGCTAGAAGCATCCTGCCTTTTCCACACATTAAGGGATAATCCCCGCTTTAGCATAATAGAGAGAACAATCGCAGTTAAAATCAAAAGAATTTCGGTATCAATTTGCAAGGAAAAACCCTATGTCATTTAAGCGAACGCCTTACGAAGCGGGCTATTGATTTTACATTAATTTTGGCCAGATGTTATGCACCAAGTGAGAAATTCGTGGATTAAAAGCTCAATTTTCGGTCTCAGTTTTATATTTCTAATTAGTTTAATCCACTGCTGGTGTCTTAGAGAAATGTTAAGAAATTACTTTTTAGTGCGAATATATCTTGGGAGTTTCGGGAGAGACCTTCCTCGTTCCATTATAAAATTTTCTGAAACCACACATTTATATTCGATGTTTCGGGATGTGGATTAAGCTTAGGGATGTAATATGTACCTCTCATGCTAAACCACAATAGCTGGTACTTAGACGGTGTCGAATAGATTCTGAAATAAAGTTTGTTAAACGACGTAAAATGCAATTAGTTTGGCAGACAAGTTTATGCATAGTTAGATAACGAGTGTCGCTCCTATGAGAAATAAATTAGGATTAGCTGTTAACGCTAAACCGCTATAATCCTTTTTTGTGCAAAATTTGTTGTAATTACTTCCCAAGTTTAAAATATATTTAATTAGGTTTGGAAATCAGCCAAACAAGAACAAGCAAGCGCAGCAGCTTTTTGCTACTAAAAGTTTTCAACTAAATGAAGCTAAATTAAAACACGTACGTTGCGCACGCTGTTTCTTTGTGTACCTCGGTATAGTGTGCCTGAAGCAACTTTGTTTCCCATTGACAGTTTTCTAAACTTCCATGGCAGCAATAACTTTCTAATTAATATTTCATATAATAATCATTTAAAAGGGGGAAATTGCGAAATCGGTCGGGATTTAGAAGCAGTTAGTTACGACTCTCATATAGTTCTCATGGACTCCTCTTTACGCCGGTTAGTTATAAACACAGCAGACGTCCGATAAGGTAAACGCGCGATAATGGAAATATTGCTCTAATACAAACACAAAATTCCTATTACGGATCGAGCTGAGTGCGCGATAACGTAAACAAGGTGTGCGCTCGATGATGTAAACAGTTTTTGGTGACACACAAAATAAACCAATTAAAATAGGAAATGCAATAAACATCGCCCTCATTTAATGTTTAATATTCCTTTTAATTATAATTGTTCAAAAACCGCTTGAATGACGAGGAATATATTCCTGGAATAGCTGCAGCAAGCGCTTTGTCCCTGCGATATGACGGTGAATTTGTAATCGCAAATGTTCTTCATATTCATATTTTGAAGATTAGTTAATTTAGCGCTAAATAAATTCCTACAAAAAAGAAGCTTCCTATAAAATCGTTGTTACTATTATATAATCCACGAAGTCATCCTCCAGAGCAACAATTGAGGAGATCCCATAGATCAATTTTTGTGATGTGCACACCGTTCAACGTAACTCCATCAATTCAACCCATAGACCAGAACGCAATAAACTATACTACCGAAAATTTCTATTTTCGTCGCTCTTTTCAAAGAATCTTGAGAACATATCTGAGACTTTGAAACAGGTAAAACTACGAGAAGTTGTTTTATACTTGCGTTTGGCCTGGGATGCAGTTAATCAGCAAACTATTCAAAAATGATGGACGAATCACTTTCGTACCAATGATCAAAATAAAAAAATAACCGCCCCTTAAACGTAATTAGGGGACAGTTGCGATCCAATGCTGATGTTTTTATCAGTGTGTCATCGGATGTTCTTAATTTATTGAAAATAGTGAATTTCAATATTGCTTGCGCTCCAGCTAATATCCATTTATGGAACGACGACATGAACACGAATAATGTCTATAAGGAGAAAGATATGGACAGTGAAGACAACAAGGACGTTCCCGTTGAAGTTAGAAGCGTAGTGACTGATGCGTGAGCCATATAAGTTTTGAACCAAGTTTTGGATTGTGTTGAAAGAAAAGAGGTATCATACACGGATATTTTAGTTCTTCGCAAACTACGTGTGCAGGCACTGGAAGACGATGCCAAGCGCCACTTTACGTAGACTAAAATTGCAGAAAATACCTCAGACATTTACCAGACCAAACTCGTATTTAAAAAATACTTTATCACTATGAGAATTTTAGTTTATTCTATCATAACCGAGGTACAGGGTGTCAAATGTGAAAAACAAACACAATCACCTTCTCTTTAATACTTCTCCATTACTTGGAACTAATATTAAGAAATGTTGTGTTCGGGAATTTCTTGAGATGAAAAATTTGAATTTGTCGGCTCTTTCGCTATATTTTCTAGAGGGCACCACAAGTAGTTATTTCAATACATTTAAATCGTCAAAATTTGTTTGTGCCACTGCGTATGTCACATTGAGTTTTAGATTTTTTTTTTCCTATCATTTCTACTTTAAAAAGGTATACCATGCTAATATCTCTAAAACCAATCGTTCTCGGCATTTAAACATGTAAGTACATAAAACGTAAACGACACATTTAACGGCAGAAACAATCAGTTATTAGAAAAAATGTCTTTGAAGAAAACAGTTTATTTACAACACAATTACAATGGAGTAAATAACTAATTATTATTAACCTCCTTTAAAACGATTCAAAATAACTGATACCTAGACGGATGCATAGAGTAACTCTTTCCAAAAAATTGAAATATGTATATATATATATATATTTCAATTTTTTATATATATATATAATTTGCATATATATATATATATATATATATGCAAGGTTTCTTTAATAAATCGTTTATTATATTCAAATCACGTTCACTAACGTAAACATTTCGATAATGTGAGCCATATCTACTTGATTTGAATTAGTTTACATTATCAGGCTCCTGCTCTGTATAGAAAACGATCTTAACATATGGCGCGTATAGCGACAGAATAGATCTGAGATATTTTAAAGGTAGTCGGGTATACAATAAGTCCCAAGATATTGAAAATCATAATTTCAAAAATGACGAAAAGTAAGTACTTCCCTTCCTTTGTAAAGTTTCAGATAAGATTTGCAATTTTTGAGGTGCCGTTTGTTCGTTTAAATTGAATGACCCTAAGGGGGCCCTGGATATCCAAGTTCCGCCGTATCTCAGAAACCAAAGGAGGTATTGCAGCTCGGTTTGTGCCGGCTTATACAGAGCTCAGCAAGACGATTAATTCGAGGTGCTTTGTGAGGCAATTTGGCTTAGAAATTCCCGAGCATCGAGGATCGATGTTTGAAAACTAAAAAAAGTATATAGAAACCTATGTCCCTCCTATTGGAAATTTGTAGAAACATTATTGAGGTTCTGTGCTATAAGGACTATGAATGCCTCAATTAAGGGTCTGAGGCTTTGAAAAACAGCCGAAAGAACTCTTACACCGTGGTAATCTCCAAATTATGAAATAGGATTTTAAAGGTGTTCCTTACGTTTTTTTAGAAAAAAAAGATGTATTATACAACGATCGATGCAAGCTTATAGCGCTCATCAGGATTATCAACTTGATGGGTATTTCGTACACCATAACATATTAGATATAGATACATGGGAAAAAATTTTATAATTTAGGAAGTGAAATCGGTAAAATAGGTAAAACGAGATTTACAAAAACCTCAAGTATTCATTGTAGACAGCAACTATCTTAGACATTTTACATATTATTCATGGTGATTCATTGGAAATGGGTCATAGTAAAACTTAAGATGGCAGAGACCAAGGTATGACGATTGAACCCAATATACTTTATACTAATGTTGCATGTTTGAAATTTGCTGAATTATTATTTTAAAATTTCTTAATACCTTTTTGTGTTTTAATAGCATCAGCACCGAAATTGGTATACCTATGTTTTGTAAGATGCCAAGAAAAATGTCGACTTAATTTTTACGTAGTTCGTAGAGCACGCTAGTTCCAACCACCGGCTTCCGTATATTTGTTCATATTTTTTTATGAGTACAAGTAAGGTGAAATGTTATTCACGATTATGAAATAATGTCTATTTTTACTCAAAAAAGGTATTCTTGTTTAATCCCAATATCACTATTTACGAAATTTTCGCTTATATGCCAATTCGTGTCGTCCTATTTCCAATCGATAAAAATCATGGTCGCTGTACTTCACTTGTATGGCAGTGCATTAATTAGTTATTATTACTTTAGCTTGTAGTAAAGTAATTAGACTATTTTCTTGTTAGCTGCTCTTTTTAAATAAAAAAATACAATTTAAAAGTAAAAATACCAAGACAGAATGGCTTTTTCTGTAATGAAATGTATAATGTGATTTGTGTTTTTGCTTAAATGAATTTTATAATAAAACATATTTTTCATTTGGTAATGGCTTTCCATTTTTTTAATCATTGAAATATTTTATTATTTAAAAAATTAAAAGAAATAATTACTTAAGGATTTCAAATGGTACGACTCGAATTAACTTATGAGTAAAAATATTTTAAACGAAGAGACTTATCAACATTAATCGAGAATACCTTTTTTAAGAAAAAAATAGACACTTTCATTATATTGAATATAATGTTACTTTAGTTTCACTCATAAAATTATGATCAAATATACTGAAACGGTGGGTTGTAATTAGAGCCCTTTATGGGCTACGTAAAAATTTGAACAAAATTTCTACTGGGCACCTTACAAACCCTAAATATACCATTTTTGGTATTGAAGCTATAGAAACACAAAAAGTTATTAAGAAATTCGTAAATAAAATTTCATTCCACCCTGTAATTCCTAAACACGCAACATCGATATAAGCTATGTTCGGTCCAATCGTGATATTTTGACGTTCCCATCTCGAGTTTTGCCATGGTCCAACGAAAAAATAAAACGAAAATGAAACCCATTTCCAATGAATCACCCTGTATAAAAGAGTGTCAGTTGTCGCAAATTCAGCAGCGGCAAAATAGTTGGTTCCATAATGTTGTCTTCATGAAGTTAAGAACGAATACGTGAAGTAAAAACTTCTGCGTGTTTTCGGTCTCAGTTTTCCAGAATTTCTTTACGTTGTATCCCTTAATTTTTGGTAAGCTGTACGGATTATATTATGTACATAAAATTTAGGAATAAATTAAATTTACCGAAAATATAAAACTTCGATTTCGTTCTGGGCTAATACTCTCACGTATTCTATAACCTTTAGGCTGTTCGAGCATGAGACATTAGAACGTCCGTAATCAATACGACAGGCAAGAAAGTGTCAGGCAAGATATAGATAAATTAAATGCAGGTCCCTTGACGCCTAAGACGCTTTACCTCAGTTATTCCTATCCAGATCAAATTACATAAAACCTCGGGGGAGAAATAAATGAGCCCTGTATTAACTCTAAACATAAGCAGGTTAGATAGAGTCAACAGGGGTAACGATATTTGGTACCTGGAACATAATATAATGGTTTTATCCTCTACTATTGTAATTTAATTTAAAGTTTTGTTAGCGATGTGTTTGACGAATAAAAAAATAAACGGATGGAAAACCCGAATGTAATTTTCCGGAGGGCAATAAGGAAGTATCGCAATTGATGAACCAAATATTTCCGTTTTAACTGCCGTCTTACAGAGTTCAATTAGTTTTGTCGCGGTATAAGTTTCCAAATTGAAAGCTTTCTATAAGACGAGGCACAAGTTTTCTGTCCCGAGATTCACTTGTGATTAATGTGTCCGCTTTAGGAAAACCAATCTTGCAGTCTTAGTTTCGTTTTTCCGTATCGTATTCTAAAAGAATGTTTTTTATCACTCTTGACAGCCAGTTTGGACGCATACGTTGTTTTTTCGAGAATTTTTTATTGAAATTTAGTGCTCTATCGAACGGATTAGCAAAACTTATCCATACTAACCGTTTGTAATTAATCCGGAGAGCCGCATTTTTTTCGTTCTAAAATTAATGCTGGGCAGAGGCAAATATTACTTCTGAGTGCATAAGCAGAAGTTTATTTTGGACTGAAACATGTAGCAGGTTTGTTTGTGCAGCTTTTATTATATGTAATAAACATTTTAGCTGTTTAAAGAAAAAAAATTTAATTTTAGTTTTATGGTGAAATCAACATTTTAATTAAAAAGCTTCCGAGTTGTGAAATATAGAAAGATCTTTCGAGTTGAAACCACTATTTCCATTGGTCTTTATTACATAGGAGGAACGTCTAAAAAAGTGCCCATTAATCTGAATGAAAGAGTAAAATTTGTCAAACTGCTAGATGTTAAAAGGCCGAGACAATCCACTAATATAGTGCATGCTCAGCACTGCTATAACTCGGTAAACTTTCCTGTAGGTATAACATTAGCAAAAGCCTAATGGCGCAATTTTGAATAAAAATAAAGAAGCAAGAAAGAAAAGCAATAATTTTTATAGCCACCACTTTGCCAACACCAATTTTCTTCGCACCTGATTCCTAGATGCGCTACTAATATACTATACAACCGATCTAGGAAAATTTTGCAATTTGAGAATCACATGCCTCCGAATTGTGATCCTCTTGAAGCGATCAAAGAATTAGGTTTGCGTTTGTACTGCTGGCATTATTTCAATCAACTCTAGAATGTTGCAATGGTGTCAAGCATTCGGCTCTCGAAACTCCTCGATTTCTCAATTGTAGCGTGGCATCAGCTGTTTAAACGTAATAGATTCGAACTAAAACGTTTCGTATCCCGAAGTTATAAATCACAATAAAACAACAATTGCGTTAATTGTATAAATTTGAAGCTTGCACAATATGCAACGTTTGTGGAGCACGTATAATTAAAAGTAGTTTATCCAGGTCAACTGGAGAAGTTTTGCGCCCGTTGCACGTTCAACTGTATTAAAGTATTTTCCAAAATTATAGTTGGAAACGGGACGAACGTCATAGCCAGGGAACTGGCACAAGCAACGCAAGCAGAATCCAGTCACAGACAGATGAAGTAAACGTGACGGGCTAACTGCGAAGTTAGCGATCCCCAGTCCCTCTTAACCCTTGGAAATTAGTGGACGTGGACGGACCTGGCCCGCTCTTCTGGTCTTAATGGTCAATGGAATGTTGATTTCAAGCCCGAGTTATGCCACGATCGTCTTTCCCTCGAAATTGAAATTAACTATTGCGTTTCCTTACAAATGAGAGCTAGAAATTTACGGTTATTTATGATATCTACAGCAATATTTGGCACAACTGATGGATAAACGTTATTTCGGAGGAGCTACCTTAAAGGAGTACCGGATAAATTGCAATTACACAACTGAATCAATTTGGCATGCTAAACTTTCTAATTAGTTCGAGGTATTTGCCATTTGACATACCTTTGAACTATCAGCGATCATAATTTCATTTTAAAGCTAATTTGATAAGAAATTGCGAGGAAGGGAGTCCTAATTAGGTGGTCAGATGCCATAGAACAATACCTGCGTACACTTTCCTTATGAACACGAATCGGTCGTATCTATGGACAAGGGCAATTAGATACATACGGACAATTCTATAGGTAATAGGCCTACGAGGTAATACAATTATACATGCAACCTGCGTATACATTGTTATTCAAGGGAGTTGTTTTGCATATCCTGTTTCTATAGATCCTGCAATCCCGTTATCAAGTTTCCGTAGGAAACTATTGCATATGAAATTTAACATATCTGGACATATTGCAGTAGAACAATGAAAATAAATGTTATAATTATTTACGTTAGATTAAACATTCATTTTGCGTCGGTTGAATGTTAATATGTTTTTTAATGCATACAAAAGCGTTCATTAATAATTCCAATTAATGCATGATTTTGAGGGTGTTTTGTACATCTGAGCAACAACACATGTTTGATACGTGATCGATAAATATTTGTTATGCGAGATTCGAGTTTTTTTACATAGAACTTTTCAATGTCGAGCTCAAGCACAAATTCTCTTAGAGTAACTATAGTCACTTTGAAATTTTGGGTAGTAATGTTCAAAGTTCAAGTAATGCTTCTTGAGTTTTCGTGACGGGCGCATACTGAGGAACAGTGCAAAGGAAAAAAATTAGACGATGCACGAACTACAAATCATAAAGAAAAGACACTTGACCACCTACCATGCGAATGCACAAACATGACAAGAATAACTAAAAGAACGGAACAAATTCAGGCAAGATGAAAACATAATCGTCACAACTTGACCATTCGAACTCTTTTTGCTTTATAATCCTGCTTCTCTTTTCTTTCAACTATTCTCTACTGGAACAGAATTGGTGTGTGGTGGTATATGCTGTTAGTCTCCATTTAAGAACCATGTCATTGTGTTGTTGGTGTCTGAAGTCTTTCTACCGTCTTCTCAGGCGATTTGTCCTGTACAATAGCTGCATGTTTTTGTCCTTTAACTCATGGTTGTATATGTCATGGCAGTATACATTATAAAGGAAGGGAAAAAGTGGCGATCCCTAAGGGAACCCTTGTCCAGGAGAAAAATGGAAAGAACGAATCGTCGATTCATACTTCTAGTTGTTTATTTTCTGATAGGTTTTTAATAATGTGAAATAGGTATGTTAGCATTTGAAATTTGTACAATTTCTAAAATAGACTACTGTGCCAGATGGTATCAAATGCCTTATTAACGTCCACAAATATACTTAATGATCTCCCGTTTGGACCTGTTCTTAGTGAAAGCAAAGAATAAATAGAAGAGTCGAATCTTCTGGTTTAAAGCTAAATTCATAAATTGAAATACGAATATATTGAATTTCGTGTATGTTAACCTATTAGTTCTTGAACTTTCTTTTATGTTATGGGTTCAAGGTTCAAAAATTTCACTTAGCATTAGAGGCTTCTTACTTCCAATACAGGGTGTTGCAAATTAGGAAGCCAATTCGCTAATCAGGATTCCTTGAGCGAAAATAATTAAACTTTCTTTAGGCGGCTTTTTTCTTTGGCGCTTTACGCTCATTGAACAGAATGTTTGAGCTGTTAAGCAAAATTAATTTTGTTAATAACATGGTTGTTTCTTGATATATTTTAGTGACATTTTGCAATGATGCACAGTTTGATGAGGCGCACTTTAATTGTACTTTGGGTAGAAAAATTTGAAACTGGAATTAGTTTTGTACAGAAATTCCCGATACGAACGAAAAATGGGTACCATGTATTGGTTGGCCATATATTGGAACGTCTTCTAAAGTAAGCGGTAAATTAAATTTTATAAGGATAGAAAATCAAGATTAAGGAACATTTACTTGGAAAAATTAAACACGTTCATCATTGGTGCCCGAAAAAAAAATTGTGGAAGAAATATGTCAATGACTTTACATTTTCTTTACTTTGGTTTCAAATTTTTTAACCCAAATATAGGGAAAGTACATTTCATTAAACTGCATCATTGTAAAATTTCATTCAAATATGTCAAAAAATACTCAAGTGATTAACATTTTTTTTTAACAATTTCAACACTATATAGTGAGCACAAAGCGCCAAAAAAAAGTCACTTAAGAAAAGTCTAATTATTTTCGCCCAAGGGGTCTATGGTTAGCACATGGGCCTACCATTTTGCAACACCTTGCATGATGGATCTGCAATTTGACGTTTGTGTATTTTTCGGATATGTATTATTAATTCTTTTGTCCATATTTCTTCAGCTGTGTTATTTATAATACAGTCGTTAAGCTGGTTAAGTTGGTTTTGCTCGTGACTCTGAAAGCTAAGTTTTTCAGAACTTTGCTTTTTATATTGTCTCTTCTCGGTGCTGTGTTTTTAGTGCCTCATTGTAATTTGTGTGGAGCTTGCTTGTATTTGTGATCTAATGGATTATTAAACGGGTTATCCTACCAATAATTTACCCAATTCAAGTTATGTTCATTAAATTTAAATTTAGAATGTGGTAACATTCTAGTTTCGTCAAAAATTGTGTATAAAGTTTGTTTTAAAAGTAGTGGACACTCGAATGCTCAGTATTAGGACAATACCAATAAACAGGTATTTAACTATTTTAGTGCCACACTGACCCTGAACCCCGTGTATACCTTTTTACACCCTAACAGGCCATTGCTGAAATCGACGCTGCCGTCGCTGTAAATAAAAATTAAATTTTAAATAGTTCAGCTGCAACACCTCAAAGAACAAGCATTTAAGTGGACACTGTAAGGCTGCAGTCCTTACTTATAAAGTTATTATCTATAAAAGATTATCGTTATTAATATCTGAGCCATAAAGAAATGAGAGGCGCAGTAAAGTTTTTTAAAAATAACTTGGAGGATGTTATTGCGAAGGCTCAGTTCCGATAAATACAGATTAATCAAACGTTATTACCGCAGTTGTTTTACAAATTGAAAATAATTGCTGAAGCACAATTTGCCCCCATGTGATCGTCGTCCACCTACAATCTGGCAAACTGAGCAGATTACAGTTAGGGATTTACCCAATTACAGTTCCATATATTACGCCGATATAAACTCAAATCATTAAGGTTTGTCTATCGTTCGACATTTATTATTCCTTCTGCCTCATTTTTCATACGATATCGTAGTCAATTATACAAACCTTTTACAATCAAATTGTTAATTCTCCGAGCTTTCCCATCTCTAAGCTCTTTTGTGGCTCAGGTGGGCATTAAGTTCTCTTGTCAGATATGGCAGTACATACAGGGTTCTAGATTATATTGGCACAAGCTTAACGGGCTAGGGTATGTTACATCACGATACAAAATAAACAGATTTCCAATCGATGTTAGCGTATATCTCGTTAACTTGGACGCATAACCGTTACGTCCATTTTGTTCATGTAGTCCACAAGTGTTAATGCTCAGGATGAGCGGACGCCAGCTTGGCTGTCTCACTAACTTTGTTGTACAACACGTCAGGTGGAATATTTCATAACACGTTATTGTTAGGTTAAAGAACATTTGCAACGTAAAGTAACTTAGGACCTTGAATATCGTTAAGTCACTTACATTATCTTAAATTGAGTTAATATTTTTTTCAATTTGGTTAAATAATAATGTACATAGACAGGATGTCTCTGAATTACCTAACTAAACTTCAGAAAGTACTTCTACACATAAAATGTTATGAAAAATGTAAAGTAGAAAATTTCGAAAAACTCAGTCAATTTTGAATAAATTTAACTTTTTGATATATGAGGACTCGTCGTATTTTGTAATCTATATACAGGATGTCCCACAAGTGTTTCATTATATTTCAGTGGGTAATAGTACATTGAAAAATAATATGACTCCCTATATAAACCATATTCCAATAATGCTTCATTAAGAAGATACAGGGTGTTAAACTTAAAACACACCTGGAATATTTCAATGTATCAGAGTATCAATGAACAGGCGAGCTCAATTATGTATTGAACAAAATGGCCACCAATTTGAACAATTTCTATAATGTTATAGCAAATAAATAATATTTAAAACAAACTTAATATTATTAAAACCATTTAGAGAATATCGTGCATATAGACGGTATTCAATTTTTTACTGGCAAACGATACGTCGGACGAAAAAGAGTCAAGTGAGCATTTTTCTTCTAAATGAAATTAAACTTTTAAAAATAATTTTTATTTTGATAAAAAGCAGTGGCGCACCATGTTTTTCTTTAAAAATGTGCTGAGAGGTGTCCGTATGCACGTCACTGGTGAAACGAAAAATAGCCCTTTTGCATAAATAAATGCGTCTACATTAACTCTCAAAACATGCCAAATTTCACTTACATATCTCAAACGGTTTTGAATATATCAATAAAAGTTAGATTTTTTAAGTAAAGTTTAACACCCTGTATCTTCTTAATGAAGCATTATTGGAATATGGTTTATATAGGGAGTCATATTATTTTTCAATGTACTATTACCCACTGAAATATAATGAAACACTTGTGGGACACCCTGTATATATATACCCCCGTATACTCCTTTGTGTTGCCACTGCAAAAATTTCAATAGTACCATTGAAAAGCCACTTAAATTTTTTAGTTTAAATAACTATTCTAAGTTCATCTTATTTGCACTTTGTTGACTTTTGAGAGAACTGAACGTATAACTTTTTAATTTTTTTCATTTTGTTAAATTTTCAACTGCCCATTGCTCCAAACAATTTCCCATCTTGTATCATTCCACACTTCATGAAAAACATCTACAAACAAGTACCAATCGACCGTGGTATCGTGAGTATTTTGAGTATAAATGACTTATAAAAGAGTGAGGGAGATGTCAGTAAAAACTATGTGCGCAAACACAGTATTTGCAAAAAAATTGGGGCACGTTAAAAACATTTGTGTACCAAGATAATGTTGGACACAGTGGAAGAATTCGAACAAAGAATACGTGCAGATTGTGTCTAAATAGGTGAGAGGAGAGTTGAGGTTGGTCACGCCATTCTTCGGAAGTGTAAATGGTGTTTGCGTCAACAAAGAGGGTATTTTGAACAATATTTAAAACTCCTAACGTTTCGTTTAGAATATTTTTGAATTTTTGCAAATACAGTTTTTCTCCGTGCAAGTGGTTTGCAGTAACTGACACCTCCCTCCTTCTTTTAAAAGTCCGGTAAAATCAAAAAACGGTACCACAGTTAAAGGGTACTTCCTTGTAGGTATTTCTTGGATAAGGAAGGGAAAAATGAGTTTCGTTGATAATGAAACGACACGAGTTGTCAATACAAGCCAGAGCACTATATTTTATTTTATGGTATTCAAAGGACGAGATCTATACCTGGACTAACTAATAATCCCTTCTCTATGTCGTGCTGTATCCCCTATTTTCCTCTTTTGTTTATATTATCTAGTCGTATATATACTTAATGGGTCCAGACGTTTACATCATAAAGTATGAAAACTGATATTATTATTTATGCCTTTTTGGATATGAACCGGCAATATACATATCTTTAATAGTATTTTTCATGAATTGTGAAATGCTATAAAAAGGGAAATCTTTCGGAGAAATCGGTCGTTGACACTTCAACAAAAAGAAATAAACAAAATAGTTTCACGTTCGTACATTCGAAAAGTCAGCAAAGGGCAAATAAGGTGAACTCACAGTGGTTGTTAAAAATACAACAAATAATTAAATTAAGTTGGATTATTTTGTAAAAATGATAATTAAATTTCAAGTGGTTCAAAACTAATATTTTTTCACCCAAATTTTTATTAGAAGAATAAAAAAAATATTTATTTTAACTGTAGTGTGTAATGTTTCCTGTATAATAATCGCAAACGTAATATCTCATATCGTAGTTTCATGACAAGCAGTTGTTCGTATGATTTCTTATTTATTTTCCATCTGTAGGCTCACCTAAATCTACAAATAAAAAAGTTTCTATTCTTCTAAGGTTTAACTGTCATGCGGTATATCAACCCACCCAAAATCCCCTAAAGACCCGTCGAGACGATTAATTGAGGTATTTATTAAGGCAATTTTCCCACAAATTCCCGAGATACCGGTACTTACTCAAAGCAAGAAAAAATGGTCAAAGGAAATTCTAGAATTACTGTTTCCTCTTTATTTTAACTAATTTTAGTCCTGCATCGTAACAATTGACGCAGGATTGAAATGCGATTATTTTTTTCGATCCAACTTTAAGAATAGATATGTAGTACATTAAAATTATTGTTCAAGACATGCAGCGAACTTTAAGCTTCAAATATTTCAAGAAGAAAACCTCGTAGAGATTTTTAACAAGAGACTTTTTTCCTTAAAAAATGTAGGAAAACACAAGTTTAGTCATAAATAAATTTTATACCCGGTGATCAAAAAGTTATGCCCTTTTAAAGAGGGTTCATCGAGCGCTGACAACGCCCTCTACATTGTGCATCGAAAATGTAAACAGATTCTGATTTCTTATCCCCAAAAACCGCCCGATACGACATTTTGTGTAGATAGCAGCATTACCAACCAAGAAATTAATTTTTTTGCTTTTTTTTGTTTTCACTTTGACGCCCTGTATTTCGAAAACCGTCCACTTTTGGACTAAGGTAAATTGGGTTAAATCGTCATGTTTTGACCTCAGAAATCTGTGGTAGAATTTTGTACAGACCTTTTAGAGACACCCTGTATTATTCCGGAGGTATAAGCTGAGCTATAATATAAAGATAATTTTTTTTGAAGAAATTCTGATCATGTCATCGTATTTTCTTTGCAATGCCGAAAACCGTACTTTATGTTTTTGGGGATTTATTCTGCAATAACTTTTAGTAGGAACGTTTGCGCTCTAAAGCCGACGGAAAAAACTAGATAAAGACAAATTAGTTCTTAACTATAAATAAACAAGTCAGCTCAGGTACAATTTCACTAATTTGACATGACAAATATTAAATCGTCTATAAGATTAAATTAGGTAGTAAATCATTAAAGACGATTAAGTTAATCCGTTATTGTTGCTGTTATGAAAAATGAGCCCTAAATTTCGGGACAGAAGTGCTTATTTTGCGCCTTTGCCTAATAAGAAAAAAGACTAATGAGGATCAGAGGATATGGCTGCGACGGAATTTCTGCGAGCTGATTTTGTGAGCCCAAATACAGTAACGCAAAAAACTTTGGCTATTTGTTACACTGTTAGTTGTAACTGTGTCAGCGATAAAAAGGAATTTTGCCTTCGAAACTAACGGACTCAATTGAAAACATTCAAAATTCCAAAATTGAAATTAAGGCTCATTACAGAGGCGGTATATTGATTAGTTATTCGCAAATAGTTGCCCATTTAGTAGTAGTTATTTATGTCATAAGTTGGTGGTTTGTTGCAGTTCGACTTTTTACGTCTTCTATGTCATACATTATTAAATATATTATTGTGACTAAATTTGCCAAGAATATATATTCTAAGTACTTACATGCAAGATAATTGGACGTACTTGTAATATTATTACAGTAAAAAAATGTCAAAACAAACGATGTTCCATGAAAATAAGGTGTCTTTTAAAAATTTTCGTATAATGAATAATATGCCTAATAATGTATCTGTAATTACCTATTAACAGCATTACAGTTTCAGGAGCTGCACTGGTATATTTCCCCGCAGTAAATCAATGCAGTCCAATGCAGAATAAACAGATCTACCCAGAAAGTATGAAATAGTTTTTTTTTTGTGCAACAGCTGCCAGCTTTTAATCTCGAAACAGGAAAATGAAATTTAGCAAACTTCGAGTAAATGTGATTCTTATTCACTTAGCACTCTCGGGCATTAGCTGAGAGACACTAAAGCTCGGTTCCTTCAAGAAATTAATGAGCCCAAACGCAATAAACTCGGACAAACCGGACAACCATAAATAAGTTTCAATGGTCTCCAAAGCCAAATATACTAAACATCTATCTCTTTCCTTCTTTCCTGCTTTTCTCGAAGATTCTAAAAACTGTATTTTTAGAAAACTATGTTTCTGACAATATTCTATATACAATGAGGTTTTTTTGTCCAAGAACATACTATGTTATTACCCCATGTTCAATTTCTCAATACAGACCTCGACGCAAAGAATCAACATTATCCAACGAATGTTTAAAACATCAGTCAGTCTTCCGTTGATAATTTCCGAATTTTCCAAAAATTATGTATTATAAAGGCAAAAAAAATGCTTAATTCGCACTAAAGCGACAACAGTTTTAGAAATATACGAGATTTATTCGCAACAAAATATCCAGGAAAATTTATACCTGCCATAAGAACCATCCTCTACATTGTAAAATCGTTTAACTCGGAAGGTTATGTAGTCCATTCACATAAAAAGGCTTCAAATCTCACAAGATGTTACTGAAGAAATGAAGCTATATATTTTATGTTTTGTGGAAGAATATAATATCGCATCTCTGAAGCAGATAGTTGAATATTTTGCAATTTCCAAATCTTCTGTACGTAAAATCCCAAAGAGTTCAAACATCAAGCATTCTGATCATTAATTATTGTACGAAGAAGATAAAATTAGAAGAGTTTTTTGCGAACGTGTACAAAACTTACTGGATGGAAATGGGGATATTTTATTAAAAATGTATTTTACTGATGAAGCATCCTTCTTTCTAAGTGGTTCTGTAAATTCTCAAAATTATAGGTAAGAACTTATTTTGATTCTGTTGTATCTCGTTACATCTACACTTTTTATTGTTCCTCAGGTATTGGTCAACTAAAAATGCCCGTCTACAAAGTGTAACCCACACACAATATAATGCGAGAATCAACATTTGAATCGGCACAATTGATGATATCAGTATTCGACCACCTTTCATTCAAGGAAATCTTAATACAACTACATTTTTGGATTTTGTGAGACAAAATTGTTGCCAGAAATTGCAAATTTAAATATTGAAAATCCGTGGTTTCACATGGATAGTGTTCCTCCTCATTCTACACATGTTAGAGACTTATTAAATCAGGACTTTCCGAATAGATGAATAGGCATATTTTAATCAATTTTATGGGTGCCCAAGTCTTCAGACCTCTCCACTAGTGGTTTCTTTCTATGGGGCTACCTTAAATCTAAGATTTATAATAACGTTCAAATTCAAAATATAGAAGAATTAAAACAACGAATACGTAACGCTTTTAAGAACATAAATCCTGCTTTTTTAAGGATTTTTGCGCAAAAATTGACAAACCGCTTTGACCAGTGTTTCGAACAAAGAGGGCACTTCTAGCATTTATTGTAAATTTTTAAGTTGTTTCATTTTTAAACATTGTTGTTTCAATAAAATTTGAATTTTTATCATATAAACATTATTTTGTATTTATTAGTAGCTTAATGCCGTTAAAGGAAAAAGAAAGAGTAATTTTGAATGATAAATTATTGACTTTGACATTAAATTTTTAATCATTTGTAGCGTTAAACATTCGTTGTGTAATGTTGATTGCTACGTTGAATACGTTGAAGTGTATTTTTCTAAATTAAACATAGGGTAATAACATGATATGTTCCGAGACAAAAAAAACACCTCACTATACGTATTCCTTCAAAGTTAACAAAACTTTGCCAACTTGCGAAGAACACACACAAACCGAACTTTCAAAGCATTCAACAATGGAAGGCCGATTTAGACAGTTAGTAAGTCAGCTTAGTGTGCTACAGATTACTCTATTCACTTCACGATAATTTACTAAATAATAAACCACTCAATTATTTCGTGAAAGAAAGTCCGATCGCTTTTAATTGATGGCATTTGGATTCCATTCAAACTGAACGAGTAAAATAACTGAAACGTTATTTGCTTGTTTTATTCTTTCAGAGCGAACTGAGGCAACTCAAAATTAGCATCTGACTTGAAGTTCCGGGGAAAATAGGAAAGCAGAAACATATAGAACAAGGGCTTGTAATATAATCCGTGCTAAAACTTGGGAGACAGAGACGTGTTTAATCTAAATGTAAGGCGGCTTGTTATGAAAAATAATTTCTTCCAAGCCCCAGCAAAATCTCTACAAGAGGATATTTGCTACATCTGCTTCCCTTCTTAAAAAAAGCTACTGATTAAAAGCTACTTCATAATTTTTAATGGAGTCATTTAATGCCAAAATTGAATACGGTGATTCTGATTCTGTAATATCTCCTTCCTTACTTCTTATAAACTCTCTCCATTTAAGTGAATTTGTAGCGCTGACGTTTTTCCAGATCTCTTAGTTGACTATAAAAAACGCTCTGTATTGAGATATTTCTCGAGATTTTGAAGCTTTCGACGGATATTTTGCAGATGCTTGGCAGTTTCTGAAAGATATTCCTGTAAACGATGAACATTTTGTCTAAGAGTTAAAAAATTCTCTTCACATTGTTTATGTGCTAAAATATTAGGAAATTTCTTAGCGAATTTCAAAGGATTTTCCGACGACGTGAGTGATTTGAGTTTCGAGATATTTCTAAAAAACAAGAATCAGTGTGGGAAGTCGTAGAAAAAGCCCCATTCTCGAAAATCTTAAATAAGATCTTTAACAGTTTTAATGTTTAAAAATTGCGAAAGGTGGGAAATGGGAACTAATGAAATTATTTACTGTTATGTACGTCAGATTTGCACATGCAAATAGTCTCAACATCTGTTGCCCAAAATTTCATATTTTTCTTACTCGTATTTTTTCACCCCAAACGAGAAGTAATTTGATTGGCCGAACTACGACATAACAACACTTCCCTATCATCTTACATATCGACTGCCTTGGTAAACAACATAGTTGAAGAATGAATTTCAGTTTTAAACGGAGTAACTAAGTTGGTTTATAAACATTATTGAAATCGGATTCTAGCTTGTTTGTCGACCGCACTCTGTGCCATATTACGAGGGAATCCGTTTAACGTGAAGTAAAAGCCTTGAAACATAGGACAACTTAACTTATTACTCTCCACGGCCTGGCTGTGGAATAATTACTACAGTCGTTTAATATAATTGTCATAACTCTGCTGGCAGGCACGTAGCCCATATGGTACTTTAGGTTATCTCAAGTAGTTCAATGTTTTACAGATTTGACTTTTTTTTGGCAAATCTCCTTTCGTGGCAGAAATCCGATTGCATGCTTCGATGCTGCAGCTTTGACGAATCCAGTTATTCGAAATCACTTGAATTTATATTCAATGCGGGATTACTTATTACCTAAACGGCTTAAATTTTATTTTTAGATCTGGAAGTCGAGGGGTATTTTGGATAATAAGGGTAAACTTTGCGGAAGGTTCTAGGAATTTATTTTAGTGTATCTCTTAGAATTGGCGAACTTTTGTCGGAAAGTTTGAATCTTCGGGGATTTTATTTGACAGAGGTGTACAGTTTTTTACGATTTCCTGTTCGCAAACTTAACAGACGTTTTATTATCCTTAATACTGCTCATCTAAGGGTTAAGCAAATTCCGTGTCGTCTGCTAACTGTTTGAAAGACCTTTCAAAATCCACTTGAAGGTTGAATGATAGCCTGAGTGGAACGTCGAAGTGGCTGCGAAATCTCAAATGTGTTATTTCAATGGATAAGCAGTTTAACCCTGAAAATATTTCCTTTCAGCTAAATAACCTGTCCCAGTTGGAAAGCAATTCATTCGACTCCCTCAAAATTCTAATAGGCAATTGACTTTTTGAGTAGTCTAACTACTCAGACTCCCATCTTCTCAGATCTTCTTTTTTACAGAGCTCGCAAAAACCATTAAACCTCAGCGAAAATCTGCTAAATTCATTTATTACCTGTGAAGCAACCAGTCAACCAAACCCTGTTATGAACAATCAAAAAGTGTGTGCGGTTTTTTTTCTGCAAAAGTTAATTGAATTTTATCGGAGTAACGGTGTAGCTACCAGTTTTAAAAAATGTCGTAATACACATTGTTATCGTCACCTCAATTGTGACCTACTTCACGCTCTTTCGCCAAAGTACATGTATGGGTCTGCTGAATTTTTAACGCAGACGAATGACATGTCATGTCGTATTATGCTGTTATATATTACAACAGCTTGCAAAACAAAACAAATACTGTGTTCTGGTATTTGCTGATATTAGTGCGATGTACTACACGTTTAGTGTTGGCTTAACGTTTCAAAAAATATTAAATGTTTTGCCCCGTACACGGTATCCCCGTCAAATGTTTTCTTTTGTCTCTCTTTCCACTCCATTTTTACGTAAACACGGGTTTTATGCAAGAAAGAAGGGCGTATGTATGGATTTTGTATTATGCTGGGGAAAAAACGCATTAACATTGGCTGCTCCTGCGGTTTTTAAACATTGCTTTCTCTATTGGGGCAAATTTTCAGTTTGATAGCTTGACATAGGTCTCAGTTATTCCCAAGGTTCATCGTTCCCTCCATACGTGACGTCATACGAAATTTAAATCTTTCATATCTAGTTTGAGCGAACGGAGCATGCGCCATTACAGGGGAAAGCACGTGTGACCATCACTTGATTTCACTTCTCATGTTTTAGATTCCGCTAGGGAGCTGAGCTTTTATTAAGCATGTTCTGGTTAGGCGGGATCAGTGCTTTTAATTCGTTTGGCCAGGTTAGTTCAAGTCGATGAAAGAAGTTAAATAGAAAGTCTGGTTTATTTACGTTGGATCGGCATGTTAATTTAGGTTGGTTTGGTAAGGTCAGGTTTGTAAATTAGATTGCCTCAGTTGACTCAACCGCCTTCAGGTTCATGGTATGGGGTTAGTTTAGTGTGGCGTTGTCATTAGTAACTTTCATTAGTTGCTGCAAGTCGGTTTCTTTTAGGATGGATTCGTTGATATGTTTAAGTTGCCTTGGGCCGGTTAATTCAACAACAAATGAGTTTGGGTCTAGATACACCAGCTCTCGATATTTCAAAAGCGGCAATAAATAACTGGGTGCTTTTCCAACGTTTTGAAATCTTCGAGGAGGTTATGATTCATTTAATCGACAAATCCTACGTTAAACCAGACACTGGAATCTATAAATATCGATTCGGTTTGGATTGTTATTTTATCTAGATCTACTGTTTTTTTCAATAAAAATTCGGGAGAGAAATTCCGAGATTCGGGCGAAGGTCTTTAATTATCTCCAAACATCTCGAAATTCTTTGGCTAACCTACAAATAGCAGCATGAAATAAATATACCACAGGAATCAAGATTGTTTTGAGAAATCTGACCTAAGCAACTTTAATTGACCTCAACGTCTGTTTCAATCGCTTAGTGTTCTATTTGTTCCCCAAACTCTTGTTCTATTTTGTACCTTTATTCTGTGCGTCGTACTTTGTGTCCAATGGCCTCTAAAAATTTATTTAAATGGAATCATGAATGAAGAAATCAAGAAAGATTCCAATAATGATCCAAGCAAACTGTTTTTTTATATTGAAAAATAACTTTTCAAAGTGCAAATATTCCAGCACAATATGTATTTGTTGGCCTTTGATCCTGGGTTACCGCATTGATTTCCTGAAGGGGGTAATATTTTATTTACCTTAGGAGTAAGGCCAAATCGGATGGAATCTTTTTGTGACATGCGGATTTTTGATGTGCTGTAGCGTATGTTTATCCAAATCGTTTTAAATGTAGACAAAAGGGGGAACTGCTGCTTTATTGGTTCCAGCAAGAGAAATATATTTCAATATTGTATTGGCTTATAGAGACAATTTAGAGGAAAAGTTAAAATAACGCAGTTAAGCTCGATGTTCACAGATCTATCGAATCGCTTTAAAAATGGTAAAAGCTGGTCTGGGACTGAATTATGCGCTGGAGAGAATAATAAGCTTCTTTCTGGTTATAGAGAATACGAGACCTACCGCAACATAGCCCTTAAACAAAAAATTTGATGTGAGATTCCCCCTAGAGCAGTGTAATAAAATTAGATATCTTAACGAAGGAGTTAGCGAGAAGAAATAAATATGGGTCAGGGACTTTATTTCATTCGTTAAATTTTAATGTTGCTGAAAAGCTTTATTTCACCTTGTTAGCGGGTTTAAGGCTTTTTATACAATTTGTGGATGGCTTAATATTACTGAAAAAGTTTGGATTGTGGAGCTTTTTAATCCGGTTAGAAATATTCTGGCCAATTTTAACTCCTTTTAAGTCGTTGAGTGTTTTTAATTCTATTTCTTCTGTCTTTAAGCAGTGAAGTGGTCTTAATACTCCAGGAAATTTTCTGAATATTTCATAAGTTAAAAATTACAGAAATTTCCATCTGTAGACGAAATAAATAAACAGACGTTTCTGCAGTTGAGCAGATGCAAGCAGGACTTTATAAAAATCAAGGAAAGGAGTGATAAGTCAACTATTTTGGCTTTCGGCTGGCGTAAAATTTCCTCCAGGGCTCTATAAAGGATTTATTTAAAGTAAGTGCTGATATAAAATAAAAACAACTCGTAAATGTACTATAAATAAAATATCAATATGCGGTATTTCTTGGAGGAGCGCCTTAGAGCGACCGGAATTTATTCGCACTTTCCTAATGTCCTTATTTCGGCGGTCTTGGGTTTTTTATGGTCCTGCTCTATTTCCCTAATTTCCTTAACGCAAATCGACTGTTGTCCTTGAAGATAAAATCAATTTCTGGGGCCTTTTTGTGATTCGCAAATAGGAGCGTTAAAACTAATTCTATAAATAGGACGTAATGGTGGAATTCGTCTGGAATGGTGCGAACAAAGGGCCTTAAGATCAAAGGCATACACCACTTCGTATAACGATTTAATTTTAGATTTAAACTGGTGCAAATATACATTACAAAGAACTCGCTGTAGTCTGCATCTCGATAAACGTCTTTTCTTCGACTTAATAGCTATCTTCTTTAATTTGTTTTCTTTCGAAAGTCGAAAGCCGCCTCTATCGGGTTTCAATTTTCCATCCATATTTTATGCATCTAAAGATTACATTGGAGTAATTTTCTTTCTTCTCGCCTTAATATGCTTACATCTGTAAAAGCAGATGGTCTATGTTGATGCTTTTAGTGTAATTTGATTGTGCTCCTGACAACGTATGTGCTTTATCTACATAGTAGGTCTCCGGCGTAGGCTTGCATATATTGTCCTGCCCGAGTGAAATTATGCTCCTTTATTAAAAATGTTTAACTGGAAGTAATTTCCTTGGTCTCCAATGCATTGTACCAGAAACAAAACAAAAGGCTCTACTAACAAATTACTCTAGGAGCATAAACTCCTAACCACAAAGAAATTTAATTTTTGGAATTAATTCCGCAATGAAAAGCGCCTTCTATTCGCCATATCTTAATTCCCCATCTTTATATGCGTCTTACTTCGCCTTAAATAAAGTGACATCCCAGTTAATGTCTGTTGTAAACTTCATGGGTGGTTTAAGCTGGGTTTAACGCAAGCCTGAAATTGATTAGTTATCTAGAATTTCAGTGCAGTCCAGCGTCCAGAAATTTTTCGTTCTTGTGTGTTCAGTCGAATTGAATTCACTGAAAATATACACAGATATACATTAAGCGCGTAAACGCTTGCAGAAATACCAGAAAACATGTGCTGAATGAAGAGCCAAAATACTCGGATCCTTGAAACTTAATTTTTCCAAGAGCAGATTCTGACAAACAGACATACTTTATAACAATATAAGTGTCACCCATATGTCATCCCTTTTTTTAAATGGCAACGTCAATTTTTAATAAGCTGCATGCGGAGTGACGAGTTTTCATGTACGTTACATAACAAGGGCGAATAAAAAAAAACAATTATTTCTGTAGTATTTACTCAAACAAAAGTTTATTCAAAACGTTAAAATGTGTGATATACACATATAGGATAGTTGTTTTGAATTTGTAATGTTATTATTTTTTAACATGTCGTGCTGTGCTCCCCCAGATTGTATTGAATCTGCCGTAATCTCTTCGTCGTTTGTGTGTACTTTGATTTTTTTTTTTTTTCGTACACGTTCACCCACTGATTTGGCCCACCCTGGAAGTAAATTCCCAGGAATCCATTAAAACGCATGATTAAATATTCCAGGAAAGCGTCTTTAATTCACAGCACAAGAACCGTTCAAAAATAGATTCACACGGGCAACGATACTAGCTATAAGATATCCCCCGCATGTTTTACAAAGATTTATGCTGTCTTGTTGTGTAAATACTTTTAGGAGCTATTTATTTTGGTGCATTCTGAACGGTAACAAGCGACGCATCTTGTAAAAATGTGACGCCTCCTTTCCAAATAATATATGAGGGTATGAGAGACGAGCTCAGGACGCCCCCCTCTGCTAAATATAGGATTTAAAATAAGACAAAGAGTATATAAGAGTGAGTTTGCTGATGATTTATTTCTGGGATGTGTAATGTGGTTTCGGGGGCTGGGAATTTGCACACTCATGCTAAATTACTCTGCAGAAATAAATGGACCATCATGAAATTTGTCAGAGCGAGACTGTCCTTGGTAGGGTTCGTAATGGTTTTTTTACCATGATTTTTAGCACAGGTTTTGAGGAAATTAGTCTTAGTATAGAAAGGAATACTGGAAATTTTGGTAGAGATTAATCCGGAGTTTACAAAAAAAATTTAGTTTGTTATGACGTCACATCTTGTGGGCTTTATTTGCTAAACAATTTCTTACGTAATTATTGTTTCAACGTACAGTATACACCATGTCTAGTTCAGTCCATACGTGTTTTTTGCCGATCTCAATTTTTTAAATACGAAAACAAGGCAATAGGCCAATAATTTTCCTTAACTGAACAGGAAATGCAATTTTTAGGAAATTACGGGTCAATGGCGCGCCATGAAAAACTTTGGGCCAGTAAAAGAGGGTCTGACTCAAGAAAAATATGACCCTACACGTTACGCAATAATTTCGCGGGATCTGACTGTGTAGAGTCTGAGTAGAATATGAAATATTACACACTGCAAATTTGAATAAAATATTTCAAAGATTGTAGGCGCTATAAGAGAAAAATATTTAGTAAAATATTAAAGTTTAACATCTTGTATGATGGTAACGAAACGTTTTTGGATGTTCATAAAGAACGTTTTGTTACGTATTTTAAGGTAAATTACGCTGCAAAATTCTCGCGCATTAATTTTATACCACTTTGTATATCGAAAAGTTCCTTTTTACGAGATCTGAAATCGAGAAGGTTTTCAGATAATCTCTACTAAAACTGAAAGAGATGTCACACCTCGGTTTCCAGGCTTATAGAGCTCATCGAGACGATTAATTTGATGTCTTTTTTAAAGCTTTTGCCCCACAGACTGCTCCACATCCAAATGAAAAACTCGTCTCTTCGCTCTTCGTTTCGCGAACTTGGAGTGGTGCGACAATGAGCTCAACTGCCATCATTTTTAAAATTGCGAAATATATTATGAGTAGCAGTAAAGTTTTTTACCTTTAAACTACCTCTAAACAACAGTTTTACAGGCGTAATTTCGGGCTACAACGAAGTACCGGGTCTCAAAATAAAATATTCAAACATTTTGAAGAGTTTATTTTCGTTAAGGGCTGAAACGTCCTAGCAAGTCTTAAGACAGCAAAGTTTTACCAACATTTTACTAAGCAAGCCCTTTTTATTAGAGCTTTATTAAGAAAACCTAAGCCTCTAATGCAATTTGTAATTCCGCTTGACCTTCTTCCATATAAAATATGTATGTTGAAAAGGTACGGGGCCTTGAGATAATCCTGATCTAGTGAGATCTTTTTACAAAGGATTTTTAACGAATAACTTTATTTTGCTCCTTAAAATTTCGTGCTTAAATGCAAGTTTTTCACCGCGAAAAGACCACCCTGAAGGGGTGAAATTTACTATGCAGGGTGTTTAAGAGTTATTTAATTGGCAATTCTCCAGCTGCGGATAAATCGACGTTTAAAGTGCAAAAAACGCTCTTGGAAAGTCTTGTTTAGGGCTTAGTTTAAATTGCTTTTAAAAGTCTGCCCTTAGGGCACTCTTCCACTATTTTTGAGACAATTAATCATACGCGATTTCTTTTATTTTCGAGATAGTTCCATGATTACCAACATTTCGACGTAAACCGTCAAACCCCGACATAAAACGAGGCGCTTAGAATATTACACTTCTCTTCTATTTGCATGGCGTATCGTTTGTTTAGTTAGTTACCTATTTTGTTTTGCACAAAAGGATACTACACTGTGAAAATAAGTTAGGGCTATCCCCTAACATAGCATGAACTTTGTGCAGCAGCATTATTGTTATTTTGAGGCTCAATTTACCGGTGACGGGGTGTGGGGTGATTAGGGTTGAATGGGTGCACGAACGTGGAAATTTCCTCTTTTCCAATTTCAGGAGAAGGGGCTCTGCTATCTCCCTCTTTGTCTCTTGCCAGAACATTAATGCCAGGAAAAATCCTGCTACGTTTTTTATCGAAATCAAAAGAAACGTAGCTGTTGCTTACAAAAGGCTATATAAAACATGTCGTCTCAAGCGGAATGTATTTGATTTTGAAAGATGAAAGAGCTAATTTTTTTGAATAATTTTTGCAACATAATTTGTAAATTGCTCGAGATATTCCTGTGAAGAAAATCTTATTTTTGAGTATCGGTCATACGCATGAGCTCGTAGGTAAAGTATCTTTTTACTCTCGTAAAAACAGTATCTACTGTTCCCCGAAAAATTTGATGCTGTGCAGGAATGATGTATTACCGTATTGCCTTGGGTGTCGTTAAACTGACTGGTGTTGTCTGAAGAGGATTCCCTATGAATGCCTATCGGGGACTTTATATCTAATTACGATCTTTTTACTGGATTTTAGAGGAAATTGCTTATTTCATGAGACTGTTTGGTTTAGTCACAATAACATTTACCGGGGAGTCTAGTTTTTATTATTGGTCCTCGAGGGAGACAGGTTTCGTTGTTTGAACAGGTACATTATCTCAGAAAGCGACTGGCTGGAAACTCAACTGAGAATTAACTTGAAGATAAAGTTTTAACTGGAACTGCAATTGTCACCGAGGAAATGAATTATCAGCGCAATAATGGCAAATTTAAAAACTTTTACTATGCGAAATCCGAGACTGTATCATATTTAGTTTAACTTGACTTTATTGCATTTGAACATATTCCACAAAGCCCCGGAGACTGGATTCAAACTTGCCAATTTCAACAAGCTCAAACAATATTCCAGATTTGTAGGGCCTAATTTAATTATATTTATTTTAAATCTCCGATGTCTTTTATCCCGATAAAAATAACTTAATTAAAATGGAAATTGGGGATGACGCCGAAAATTTTGTTAAGCTTCTATGAAATACTAAAGAAGCCAAATGGCGCCTTGGACATAAAAATACAAACGAACGAAATTTGATTTTTTATTGAATTAAAAATGTGCTTCCATGTGGAAGTAAGCCCGGAAACTTGTTCTCGGGCACACCAAACGCTTCCAATCTTCACACAAACAATATGTGCACCCCTGTGTCAGGTATATCAATAATGGCTGATAATACTAGGTAAGCAGTTGCTATACGCTTAAGCTATTGTTAGCTTAATATGACTTGTTGCTAACTACGTCATCTCACGTAGGCCAAACACTCTGGAGAGTGCATTAGAGTTCCAAAGCCACTCTCTAAACTTGTGCCGAATTAAGGCATATGTGGAACAATCTATAAAACTAAGATTACATCTCATTAAGGCTTGTCAATGGGTGGATATTAGGCATTAGTTCTAGATTCAATCTCAGTAACATTCGAGATTTTGTTGAGGATAATATTGTGAGAAAAAACCGGAAGCTACAGGGAACGAGAGCAAATTGGTCCTAATATAGCTCCCGAAACTATTTTAGCAGCAATATGAATCCATATTGTATCCTCATATCAGGGAATACGAGTACTAACAGATTTAACAATGTCAATTAAAGCGCTCGGGGGAAAAAGCCACGTTTTCACAGAAAAACGATATGTTTTTAAATATAAATATGACATTTTCTTATTATAAAATGCAGAATTATATGCATTTTTCCATTCTATATGAATATTACACAAAACCATTCTAAAATTTGTATTTCTAAATTAAGGAGTTGACCAAAGCTTGACTAAAGATTTAAACAAAAATGGACAAGCCCTATGAGACTTTCTACCTACTTATCCCAAGCCTTTAACACCAAATTGCACAAAGGCCTTTTATGAAATTTTTGCGATGCACATGTACACTATTACACAGAGAAGTTAAACCGTTAGTAGTCAGTTTTATTAATAATAATATCTAAATTAAATTAAATTCAACCGTTGTTTACAAAAGGTTATTAAACATGTTCTATTTGGAACATATTTGACCATACAGGCATAAAAGGGCATACTCGAAATTGTTTGCGAATTCATTATTGTGCATATGTATATTAAAGTCGAATTATTTCTATGGGATTTGCTGTTTAATATTTTTTAAAATCACATCTTCACATGCATAACTACAATAAAATAAAAATTGACTAATGCTTTGTTTCTCACACCATATATTTAATTTAAGTGTATTTTGTGGTCATCACTTCACAAGTTGGAGATACACTGCATTGAAAAAAAATCAGAATACAGACGCTTAATTGTTATTTTTCTTGAAGGGCAATAATCTAGAAGGGCCACAAGTACACCCTGTGCTTATTGCCTTTTCTACCACACAAATAACAACTAGTATACAATGAGCATCTTAAAACAAACTTAGTATACTTAAAAAAAAAATCATCATTGCGAAACGCAATAAATGCTTTGCCATGGATATTACACCAAGTTGTGGTTTTCCCCATGCCCTTAAAACTGATATTGCTGGGTCATTTTAAGCTATCACCAAAATCGATGAACAGAGAACTTTAGCAAAGCAACTGGAAACCCTCGCGTTTATTTTAGGCCTAATTTGTGTCAGACAATTATTAATTTCTACCCCTCTGTACTTTAAGGAAACCCTCCGGCGTGTCTCTCATTGGGCGAGGTTCTATACATGACAAATCATATTTTAGGAATTGCGATGTAATATGTACAAGGCGGCAGAATTTCATTTGCTCGTTGACGGAATTAAGCTACAAGTTAAAAAATGTACATTTTATGGGATTTAAACAGTGATATTTGATGAATGACTTTTTATTTCTCAACGTAGGTTTAAAAACAAAATCACATAAATCAGTGTCCTTCCGTTGGACAAAGTAATATTTCGATTGTCAAGTCCACCTCCCAGTTAACTCAGTCAAAATTTTGACCAGAACGGTGAAAAGTAATTAAGAGAAGTATACAGACGTATTTCTGGCGGTCGCTTGAAAAACTTAAATTTATAAAGTACCTTTTGGGGGCAAGATTGATTAGATTTTGTTTATTTTAGTCGTCAGTAAATAAATTCCATTTCCTATCATTTAAGCCAAAGAGCTGGCGGAAAAAATAATAAATTTGAACTTCCACATGGAAAGTGTGCACTTAAAAAAATTAAATTTTCAATTTCAAAGGACAACCCCGAGAGTTCTCGATAACTAATATCGTGACTGAAATTCCGACGTCGAGAAAAAGAGATGTGCGAATATGGTTTTCCTATACACGCAGTATTTATCGTTCGTGGAAACCGAGGCGAAGAAGGGACAAGGGAAACACGAGGGTAGGTTTGATGTTTGCGGTATAAAAAACAGATTATGTTATGAAAGCATAAGAACGGAGGTTAAAGAAAAACCGTCACTGATGAACCCCGCGAGGGATGACGTGGTTAAACGCGACCCAAATCGATGGACGAGCCGCCGGAAAGAGATTCTTTATGTCTATTTTCGGCTATGTGACTTTTATCGTTAAATAACCATTTGGAGGCCGTCCGAGACCAAGAAAATAGTATCATCTGTGCATCAAGTGACGTTACCAATTTCTCACCATATAGCAGTTCAAATGAAAAAATTAATCACTCAGAATATGAAACGCCAAAAAAAAACGCTATTGACATTCCGGTGGTCATAATGGGAATGAAACATTAACATTAAAAAAGGCTTTGATTTTAACATCGCTGAATCATTGTTGAAATATATTTGGATGCAAGAACTGGCAAATATTTTTATTTTTATCCCTTCACTGCATGGTCTACTATGTATAGACACACATTACTAAAGGGGCATCATGGTCGAAATGGAACTGAAAATACTACAAAACGGTAACCATGTTTTTAACTGTTAAATTAGTTTTCTCTATTTCCATTGCGATTAATTATTCTTCTGTTAATGTGGTCACCAGATTAAAACGACGATGAATGTCGATCAGTGGTAAACCAAAAACCTCTACTGGTAATTATCGTCTGCGGTCCAGCATTTTGCCTCCTTTTGTCTTTATACTTGATTTTGATCTTTTCTTCCCTTTTTTATTTTGCCTTTATTTCACGCATTTTATAAGGTTTTATTACCTTCCCTTTCCCTTAATGGCTTCCATTAATGGCAGATATAATTAGTGATCCACGTTTCTGGCTTCTTTTATTTACTTTCTTCTAAATATAGAAAATGGTATTTCCAAGCTTCACGTGGTGTTTTGGGCGTTTGAATAATTTGTGCTCTCTGTAATTTTAGTTTTTACGGTTTCCTTAGAGAATTCGTTCTAGTAATCGAAGACTAATAGTAACTAAGTCAAAATTAAATGTTACAAGCTAACGTTTATTGGTATCTAACAATAATATATAAGGTGAACAAGATTTTCCGGACACGATTAATTTACGTGAGCAACGCGGCATAATGGGAGTAAAAAGCAACTTTCCAGTCGACTAGTTTAGATCATTTCAGACAGTATAAGAAAAAATTAATCTACGAAAACTTAACCTATCTAAAATATGTTTGCGGTGGAATTTCTCAGAAATGGTTAGTGTCACTGAGAAACTTCTTTTGTAGCGCATCATCTGATGGAACGGATAAATTTTTCCTTTCATATTTTCTAACTTGTTCCTTCTGTCCTTATGTTTATACGTAGGCTTAATCGCATATTTACTCTTAATTAAACACTTGTCGGCGTTAAATTGTATACTTTCATATCTGAGAAATGATACAACTTCAAGAGCGAACTTAATTTGGAAAAATCAGGTCTGGAAGTTAATGAGAAAACATCCCGTTAACGTTGTCGAAAGGAATGTGGCTGTTTAGCGGGGATTATTAGGGATAATTTAGCTTGTTTCGTTCCAATCCTTTTCAAAACAATAAGTACAAATTTAAAGTAATGAACCCCGAAACCAGACAAGTAAAAATGGAAGTTAGTCTTTATTGTTTCGTCGAAGTTGATGAATTTCAAACGGGATTAATTAGCTTTCTTTTCGAGGAAACAATGGGGCATAATTAGGTTCAATGGCGTGGGCAGGATACCTTTTAATATCATTATTTAATCGACTTATGGGCAGCTATTTTGCATTTAGATTAAGGTACTTGTTAATTTTTTAAGCTGTTGGGTAGGGGCATACCTCGAAACAAAAACACCAATTAATGAGGACAAAAATAGAGTTGAGATAAAAAAAAAGGTTTATGCCATGCCGATTAAACACAAAATAGAGTAATTAGTAACCCAACATGGTAAAGACACATGGCATTTGACACGTGTTTATTAGCCTCGAAGGTTTTTCGATGTTTACGCTCTTGTAGACTGATACAAGGATTACGTGATGCTTAATCAGAATCGCGTTCAGGTCCAATTTGTTTCTCGACTCTATTTAAGCAGAAAATGTAAATCAGTTGAGGGGGTGATGAAGCGTCTGTATTTTTTTGCCTAGAATAGCACATCTCGTATAGAATATATTTTCCTCTGTATTTTCAGTCAAGGACCCCTAGAGATCTGATAGCTTTTGAGGAAGCTTACGTTAGATTTATCTCAAGCCGCTAGCGAGGCCCATTTGCCATAAAATTGAAAACAAATCTCCTGTTTGCATAAAAATGTGCCTCAAATCACCCCTCGGTTAATGGTCTTACATCATTAGTTAATAAACTAAACTAAACCACTTTGTTATGTGGAATTACATTTTCCAACCAATCATTGTCCCAGAAGAGGAGAAAAGCCTCGGTTATATAGCCAACAAAAACCGTCTAATGTGAGGCATTAATTGTCGGACTGAGAAAAGCTGCCTTGATGAACATTTCTCCTTATATAATAAAGCGAGAACATAAAATATGTTCAAGTAGATAAAACACCCATTTCAGTTTTACCTAAGAGCAAAAACAACACTTGGGCCAGGATTATTGCCGCACAAGAACTTAATGAGGATCGATTATTATGTTTTTCTCATAATTGTTTGAAACGTTAGCGGATACATTTTGGCGTTAAGGTCGATATTGCAAATTAACCCAAGCATGGCAGTAAAGTACCTTATAAACCAGTGTTTATCGAAGAAAACCATTAAATTCCTAAACAACAACTAATGGCGAAAGTTTACGAAAACGGGAAACAAAAGGGTCGTGTGCTGTTTATAAACATTTAATTGAAGCTCCACCCAAAATCGTGACGAATTGGTCCTTACAAATCAACTTTTATTGTCGAACGTGAAGGTGTTATATTCTAAGTCGATTTTTCCTTGCTCCGAATATTTTAGGGTAATTGTTCAATTTGCCTTGGATTTTTTAATAAGGAGCTCAACTCTTTTGTTTTGAATTAAATTGTGCTGCAGTGTAAGTAAAATTCGAAGAAGTTAATATTGTGAAAAGCGAGGACTCGAGTCTTGGCTTATAGTAGAAAATGCTAGTAATTGAATCGTGACGTTGAATGCACCTTTGGAAATTGTTTTTAATAAGCGTATAACCTGATCTTAAAAATTGAAAGTCGCTTTATACTTGAGCAGAAAAATATGTTTTGATTCGCCACTGATGACATGTCGCAAAATCGCTTTGGCAGGAATAGTGGAAAATTCACTGGGATGATCCTTGAACAATTTGTCAATTTTTTAAAACTACACTTGATATGACAAGGGTCAGGTTTAGTGGACCGATAAACTTCTTTGTGTGATTACGGGTATCCTTTTCTGGAAATCTTCAACCCGCTTTATTTGTTTCGGCGTTTCGGCGAAATTTGCTACCAAGTATTTGCTGCGACAATCGATATCAAACATTTCCTTTGAGAACTCCGATCAATTAAGTTTAGAAACGGAGACATAAATAGTCCTAAAATCTTCCGAAAGCAGTTTTCATAACTGCACACATGCATATAACCGAAAATTTATAATTTGGGTAATTGTCCGGAGGAGAACGTACCTAAGTTTCTTGGCTTTCGCATTTTACGTCTTTCCATGCTCGTAATGGTAGTTTCCCAGTCATTTAACTCCCCTTCTCGATCGTTCCGAAAACATCGACTCAAATATGACCATAAATAAATTTTTCCCCATTTTAAAACATTTACAAATATGCCTAGTCATACTGGTCATAAATAATTCTAACTATCAAGAAAAACGTGTCGAAAGATTGATGAAAACATTATTATAAATGACTATTTTTAATATCTCAAGCTTGCATTTCCTAACTGGCTGTTGGGGATGAATATAATAGCTGCTAGGGTGAGGTGAAAAAGGCATTGAAGCGCCACAAAATACCGGCTGTTTTACTAAAAAATAAAAAACTAACCATCATAAAATTTATGGTGGCTTTTAAGTTGAAAGAGTGAGTGCAAAATCATTCTTGCCATTGGAGGCAAAAATACAGTAAAATACTCAATTACAGTGCTTCCTGAGCGCATTCAGTTTATGAAAAATCAGAGATACGGAGATAAAAAAAGAAGAAACAAAATTTCACTAAAATTCGTGTACGTTTTACAACTTCCAAATAACTTCGCAAATATCTTCATGAATTAATTCACGACAAAATTGCCAGTAAAAGACGTTGCACATATGAGAATGAATTCTTATCCATTCACGTACGAAGATAGCTTTGATTTTTCAAAAATCGCCAATCATAATACAGAAAGTACATTAAGTACTTATTTAAACTGCGCTAAAACTTAATTTTAAGAAAATATCGGTAGAGGTTCTGAGTAATTAAATTCCTGTTGTGACCTTGAAATTTTTTTTGTAGATGATTTATTACTTTTCGAAAATCAACATTTTGTGTATAATTACAACATATTAATTATATAATTAACTTCTTGTTTTAAGAGATAAGCTTTTAGGTTTAAAACAGCAATAAATAAATTTTGAAAAGGCGTTATTTTATTAAGATACGAGTTACGCAAACGATTGCTTGAGTTAAAGTAGGTTGACCTAACCTAAATTAAGTAAAATAAGGGAACTTGTCCTAAAATTAAATTTAGAAATTAATGCTTCTAAATCAAAGTATGAGCATTTAAAAATTTCGTACCATACAAAAGTGTGCCTATTTGGATTTCAAATACTACTAATAATCCTTTAAAACCTGCAATTTTGAAGAACTTGAAGACGTTATTTAGTTGTGTATTTTGATGTAATCAAAGAAATGAGTTAATTCCCTATTGTAGAGGAAGTCACGATAACTTGCCTTCTATGTTGTGTTTATGTTTGGAATTTTTAATGTCTATGCACGAATACGTACAACAAATATAAAGTCACTAATTTTTTCTTCGCAAGAAATAGCTTTTCCCTTCAATGGTATATTGTGTTCTCTCAACTTAAAGTATAGAGATAGATTTGCTGCTTCTTTCTTGAATTTTTAATCAACTATAGTTTCGACTTGTTATTAACTTAATCTCAAGAAAAATGTTTTTTTCTAGAACGATTTTCTCATCTGACGTCGCCTCGATGACCATAGCCAGCAGATTCTTTGTGACAGGTAAATCTATTATTCTAATTAGGTAATGAGACGCATATTTCCTCCTCAAGGTTTATGGCATTTAAGCCTTATTAATTGGCAGCATTAAATGAATTTCGCACGGAGAATTAATAAAATGAAACAGTTTAAATTAACTGACCAAGAATAGAGAAAAGGAAAGATAGTCTCCTTCATCTTATTTACTAAATTTTGATAATTTTTGAACTTTTAGTTAAAAAAATAATATTATTTTATTTAATTCTATTAACGCAACCTAGCTCCTTTAGTAAGTAATAAGCCGTGATCCATTTCATGTTGAATTATATACGGTGAGAGTACTAAGCCCCCCCTTTCCTCTCCTCCACCGTGAACTATTTTGCAAATTATAAATTTTTTAATTCAAAATTAACATTAAATAGGACAAGAAATATTATCTTTTGACGTTTGTTTAAATGAAAAATAATTTGTATAAAAATTAACGGGAGCTGACAATTTAGAGCTGCAAGGCATGATGATTCAGTCTTCCAAAATTTCGAAACAGCACACAGCCCTTAGGGCTTTTCTAGAACCCTAAACTAATCATTCGAATTTTAGACAGCTCGTTATATACCTAAACCAAACTGCCTCGTCACTCATTGTTGCAGTTCTATAGTTTGAATCAATTACCTAAAAATCATGGGATAAATTAATTTTCACGTTGCACTATTTGTAGCAAAACCACATTCAAGGCGCTGGTGCAGTTTCTGACAAGTACGGAAAATACAAATTAGAGGAACTGTTAAATTCATTTAAAAAATATCAACAAATATTAACTGATTCCTTTTGATTTATCTGTATAATTGCACCTTTTTATTGAGTTAAAAAATATGCCCCCTTTTAAGAGT
Source organism: Euwallacea fornicatus (assembly GCF_040115645.1). Classification (NCBI taxonomy): domain Eukaryota; kingdom Metazoa; phylum Arthropoda; class Insecta; order Coleoptera; family Curculionidae; genus Euwallacea; species Euwallacea fornicatus. The sequence continues at coordinate 1,186,440 of NC_089543.1, forward strand.
GTAAAAAATATGCTTCAAGAGATTGGAATATTTTTGTTTCGAGCAAATATTTGATCATTTAGAAAAATTAATAAAAGCCGATAATTTATTGGACGAGGGGAGTCAAATTTATTAAAGAAGCGAATTGAAAGAGAATCAATAATATGCGTTTTCGGGGTTAAACACAACGAGGGTTTCCATTATTTTTGATAACGCGTCACAGCGAATTCAACAAATTGGGTTAATAGGGGGTTAATGCTTTTAATGCAAGGATTGATGGTTTCGTGGACGGGGATTTTTATTAGTTAACGAAATTACTTGTTTTAACCGTATTATGTAAATTTTAATAAATTCGCGCCCCAAGATGAGGTAAATTTATTTGGTGAAATAAATTTCATTTACATATTAAATATTTAAGTTAAAATACCTCCGCCGGCAAAATGTCACCAGCCAGAGAATTAAACTCACTTGTATTATTCAAATATTTAACTACCAGATAACGTAATCAGTTCCGTTCTTAAAAGGCCTTTTGTTTTGATCAAACTTTTTCAAGCTCAATGGCGTCGACTGAAACACCTCATTAACTACCAAGGTCTGCTCTATTTGAACATATTCGCAATTTTCAAATAAAACCTGGCATGGAGATTAATTAACTATCGGTGAGGTTGAACTAACTTTCCCTTGAGCACCAGGCTTATAATTATTTAAAACATCAGTCTTTAAAGAAAAGTCATTAAGGGAGAAGAAAAGATGCCACGGAAGGGGCATAAAACGAGTTCTTTTCCTCTTTCTTTTATATAATACGAAGAGAGGAACCCCTGATGGAAAAAAAGCCATTAAAAAAATTAACTTCAAACGTATCATGGAAACAGTTTAAAGAACTGTCTCATAATGAATCTGATACTAAATTAAAACAAAAAACTATATATCGAGAAAAAACCGAGAGTAGACAAATTACCTAATTTCCCATTACGAGACGGAGTATTTAATGTGCCAAATTAAGATGTAAAGTCCTTGTAGAAACCAATTTCGAGAAAATCGAAACTGGAATTCGACGGAAATCTAATTTCGTAGTTGCGAGAGAAATAAAATCTTTCTAGATAATTATCCGAGAGTAAAAGATAAACCACGTTTAATGCACTTTGCAAAGTGCAATGAAAGAAAATTGGATATAGTGACAATCAGCAGTAATTAGAGGTTATTAGTTCGCTTTGATATTAGCTGCGTTCACAGCAATTTTCACTGTTTGTGGCCTTTCCAATCTATGACGATCTGATTTTCTTTCAGTTAAAAAAAAGCCCGAAGCAAGTGAGAGATTTTATCAGATTACTCGGCCGTGTAAAATAATTTTTCTACGATCGTATGCCTCCACGTCCATGCAGAGGGGTGCATTCATGAAGCATGAAGCCACGTTGAAATTTCGAAACTTGAAAGATAACGTTGACATAGCGGAATTGTGACAACAAAACAACCAAAATTACTCCCTTCAGGGTAAATTTGGCAAGTGACCGATCGTGGATTGTAAAACGAATTCCCAGAGGTGACTGCAACACAAAATTGCTTTTCAAACCTGACCGTATCAAGAGTTTTGAAATAAACAAACGGTATGTTTAGCAGGAAGTCTCACAAAATGAGTTTGTAAATAATATATCGCCACAGCAAAGTATACAGTCACCGAAGGGAAAAATGCGTTCCTATAGATAACAAAGACATAACTAAACTTTCAGATCTATCTATAATTGAGGCAATGCTTTTAGAGAGGGAGATAAAGCACTTTTAAAACGCTACTTCCATTACACCTATTTCAGATAGTGGAAGACTAATGATATTCCATCATGGAATGAATTTTTATCCTCAATATGGACTATTTCCATCGAATAATATTTCAGAATTTGTTCGCGACGTTCAATTATTCTATTTCACTCTCACACTTGATAGGCCCGCATTTATTATTTTGAGTTTCGGGCAGATAAAAACGTTTGCTATAATTAGCAGAATTGGCAGGTGTGGTTATCCAAACCATTGCGCAAGAGGAAACCCAAGGAAGAATTGCTGCTCTCACTATACCATACGCGCCAAGAACCACATTTTTTTTTTGGACTAATTAAAACATTTCCACACGTTATCAAATATTTTCTTCCTTTTTTAGTTTGAAATTTTGGATTTTGGTTTTTGGGTGCGCAGCCATCGTCCCAATTTCTAAAAAGTGCGCAATTTTTACCTAGAAGAATGACTTGCGAATCGAGCGTTTTACGAAGCGCTTTCTGACCGCAATTCCAGAGGTCGACGCCAATATGAGAGAGATATTATGGAAAGAAACTGTCACTATGAATATTGCAAGTACGATATGAACCTCAGAAATCTGAGTCTCCTTGGGCTCGAGTTAAGCGGACGTTTTGAATCCTGGATATGTCGGAGAGACAAATCCCCTCGGGATGAATAGAAAAATTACTTTAACACCCAGTAGGACCCAACTTTCGCACGGGTCAAGTTTGGCCGAATGGCTATTTTTTTTCCTTCCGACTCGCAATGGCTCCTGTTTGGACCGTTGTTTTTCGTACTCCGTGTCTACATACATCCCGCAATGGCAATCCTCTTTAGGTACTTTCCTTTTCTCTAGGCAACATACTTGAGTAATACGTCACTAAACATAAACTGCTATTTTCATTCTTTCGAAGCGAGAATGGCAATTTTGAGCCGCATTCCAAAGACGCGTAAAAGTGAAAAAGACATCCCTGACAAATAAATTTTTAAAGCAATCGAGTTGTAAGACGTCAAAGGTTTTTCCAGTTACTGTTGGCACGTTCCCTTCGAGGGACACATACGATTTCATCAAAATAAATTCCCATCTATTTCGATATTCGCTTCTTGTTTTGTCGAGACTAAAATTTGTTGAGCATAACACAAATGATGCGGGAATACTGAATTTGTGACAGTTTCTCGAGTTGTTTCCACTACCTACGTAATAACAGTTTCGCTGGGAGTTAAATTGGCTCTTCCGCTTTTTGTTTCGCTACACAACGGAACTTCTCGTACAATATCAAAGTTTAATAAATATATGTATTTGCTACTAGGTGCTTTACACACTAGAAAATTTCCAGTTATCGCATATTTATTCACCCATAAGTTAATATTAACCAAAGTATCTGCGACCGCATTTTCCTCTCGTAACGTCCTTTCTAACTAATAGCATTTACAGTTAAACTGAAATTAGTCACTTCCCAAATTTCAGACGTTATAATTAGTTTTAGCTCCGTTCTTGTCGGACCGTATTAAAGAAGTTATACTCACCCTTTATAAAGATTGGACAACCGAAAATGTTTTGTTGATTCGAAAATGTGTCGCATGCCCAAAGAGCGACTAACTCACCCTCCACCAGGATGCACGTTCTTATATAATTCTTTTGCTGAGGAAGATGTTAATTGTTTTTCAGCGAACGTGTCTTCTGCGTGGGAAACAGATTCAATTTAGATTATTTATCCGTTCGGTCAATCCTAGGTTGGGGCGATAAATTATGGAGTCGAGAAAATAGCGGCGATAATAAATCAGAAATTCGGATGGTGATGTTTTTATATAGATGTTTGTCGTTCATGTGATCAGGAATCCAACTGCGCGTTGCCCATTATTTCGACCAACTGGTGATCAGTCGAAAACCGCAGTCGCAACAAACATATTATCCGTTGCCAAGTTGCCCATTCGTATATTTACACAACCATTTGGAGAGGCCAGATTATTCAGATAGCACATACATTATAGTTAATGTGTTATTTCAAACCATTTATGTTATTTTAATGCTTTATGTGGACTCGGACTGATTCACATTCTCTGGGGTGCGCTGCGAGCATAATAATGCCGTGATCTACCAAATGAAAATCCACTTAATTATTTCGGCGTGATCGCTCAGCCCTCCCCTAAAAAACTCAAAATACACTAAAGTCAAAACCGTCCAGACAAAAACAGTAATTAAAGTAATGCGTTTCTTACAAAGATACTGTTTAATTCACTGGTTAATCCTCCGAGCGAAAAACAAAATAAAGTATTATGGGTTTAAAGTAGGTCGGGAAAATGCAGTTTAAAAATTCTTTCAGTGATTAAGACTAGTTATCGCGAGACTTGAAATATATATTTAATAACGTTTAGAGAATTCTTGATGCAAGAAGCAAGCAATATTTTACAAGGCACAAAGGAACAAAAAGTTTTGTCATTAAGCTATTTTATAAGACGAACAAGAACAATGCATCTTAGAGGTTGGGGTAGAAATTAAAGGTGGTGTTTAGGAAACGACTATTACTTTAATCTAAACTTAGCTGCTTCGGATTAGTTTATTAATGTTTGCTATTATAGCATTCTATCCTGTTACTTCTACTCCCCATCGTGGAAAGCTTAGAATCTGATGACAATAGTCAGTTTTAAATCCTTTTCATGGAAAAACACCTTATTTAATTTATTTCCTTTGTCGTGTACCCTTATGCTACGCCCACGTACTTGATGATTTTTTAGCCGTATGGCCAGAGTTCGGCATCCATTATTCTCTAAAACATGTGGCTCCGCATAATAGAACTTTCACCCCCTTTTCCTTGAAAGAAGTAGAATTTAGGTCCAATCCCGTTTCGTTAAATTGGTATGACGGCAACATACCAATAGAAGACCCATCTCACTATTCAACTAAATGTTACGCTCCAAAAGGATATACAATAAATTAACCGATAATCGCTTCTAAGCCGTAGTACGCCTATGTTGCGTTGGCCCTCAGCCCTGGTACTTAAGACCTTCGCAACAGTTGCAAACGCTCTGTTGGTCGAAACGTCGTGGGGATGTGTGCTTCGTTAACTGGGCCCTTCATTTTTTTAAACCTGATTGAGGTGCATTATTTAACTGTGAAGTAAATTGCTTCGTAAGCTGTTCTTGAGCCTGACGTTCCCAGATCTGTTACACCTTTGCGACATGACGCAACGTGGGTTGAGAGGCAAATGAAATACTGTTAACGCACACCCCCTCGAGACGACGCTGGTTGGTCACGCTAGATTATGATTTAGAAATAAGCAAACAAGCCGATCAACTAATCAATAAGAAGGATAGAGGTATGAAAGCTGTAAAAAAAATGGCAAATGAAAATATTGGGGATGAGCACGAGAGAAAATCAATTAAAACGTTTAAATATTTCAGAGAGGACTTTTACGTGAAAATGGATTGCTGAAATTATTCTGTGTATAGAAATAGGTGAAAATGGAAATGTAAACACGATGGATCGCGGAGACTGACTGGAATATTATTTGCTGTACGAATGATCATTTTTCAATAAACATAATAGAACAAACAAGAATGTTCTAAGAAATTTCTCCTGGTTTAAAAATTGCTTCGGATCTCCCCGTTTTCTTGACAAATGGATAGAAGTAAAACACTGCATTTCTAACTTTGCCCTGTAGTATCTATGCCAAACCTAAAGTGATTTGGAAGATAAATTTTTATTTTGGCACTTTTTATGTAGAATACGACGACGTGCCAAAAACAATTCCATCGTCTTTGGTTTCCGAGTTCTGTATGGTAACTTTGTAAATTCTTATAAACTCCACTTCGAATTTGTGCAATTTCGAAAAGCGTTTCAAAAACCTTAATGGATCTCTATTTCATAAAAGTAGAGCACTTGCAGCCTTGTTGTAGTGTTGTAAATTGTAAATAATCGACGATTTGTAAACATTTAAAATTCATCTATTTTCTCAATGGAATCAGTTAGTTTGTACCTACATATGTATGTACATAATTATGCTAGGGAAACTGTTGTGCACGTTACGGGACTGCTGCAGTTGCCTTTCTGTTTAATTTGAAATAGAGTTCTACCATGTCCACTTTGTCATCGTTTGAATAATTTGTTGCTGTTTTGATAGACCGATTTGGCACAGAAATTTCACTTGCAAATCATGTCTCCCATCATGCAATACAAAAGATAATTACTACTCTAAGTGTCGAAGTCTTCCAAATGTTAATATGAGAAAAATTTTTAAACTTTCACTGTGCACTTCAGAAACCAAATGATTGTGTCAACAAGTACATCGTTGAAAAGGTCTTTTTAACCGCTTTCATAAAATGCAAAAGTTTACAAAGTTACCGTACAGAACTCGGAAACAAATGTCGATAGAATTATTTTTGATACGTTGTTGCATTCTACACCAGAACTTGCTTTAGAAACTACACCTCAAAGTTAAAATTACAGCGTTTCACTTTTTTCTATTTTTCTGGAGAACGGTAAAATCTACATCAATTTTTAAATCAGATATGAGTTTCTCATAAAATTCTCTAAAACTTTTCCCATCCAACCGACTTTGTATCTCTTATGGTAACCAAGATTCTCATATAAATAGAGTCGATTTGGGACTCACTGTATTAATGAGTGGTTAATAATCTCAACTTTTATAAGCTAAAAAGTTCACTTCGTTGACGCGTTAAAATCTTTTGATTATTTTTCACATTAGCATTAGCAAACTCGTGCGTTAAACAACTAATATGTACACGCAAAAGATTGAGCAGAATTACTTCGTCGAGTTGGGGTATTGACCAATGTCGGAAAGTATTAAAACGAAATATTGTAGGTCAAATGCAATGGGCCACGAGAGGTTTGCCAAAACATAAACCATTCATATACATACCTATTGTAGGAAAGGGAATATGTAAATGGCGTTTGGCATAAATTTAGTGGCGCGCAGTGTTATAAACATAAAGCTTTTTCCAGATTTTAATATTGCATTACCGCGAAAAAGGAATCCACAAATCCTTGCAACTTTTATGCATAGAAAAGCTAGAAGAATGATTTAGCGATTTCTCTCGAGTTATATAATAAAATACTCTTCGTTTTAGGGGGAAGTTTCAAAGGAAACTTTTTTTAATCAGATATTTGTTGGCCCTCATGAGAGATACCTTTTACCCCACATTTTGTAGCCCTGACATTAGTAGGCAGATGGATTTTTTGTTGCTGAACGTTTGGTTATCCGTTAACCCAAAAATGCCACGGAAAGAAGTGATGTGGATTTAATCGGAAGGAAAACTCGCAAAGTAATTAATTATTCCCAAAGAATGAACAGTTTTCCTTTCAAACTGAAAAAGAATTTTTCCCTCAATGATTGTGTCGCTTGAACATATATGCCCTCTGCAGGAATACGGCAATTTACTGTTTTAGCATTTAATCGTAGCATGACAAAGAAATATTTATTAAGTAATCTAAAATTCAAATATCCCTATTAAAAACTCGTTCCGCCCAACATGAATATTTTGCAGCATAAACTGTACTTTACCGATATAAGGGTCGTTAAAATACCTCCACCTTACTTCCACATGTAACAGTGCATAGAAATAGAGAAAATATAAAAACGAGCATGTCCAACTTTGAAGACCGCAAAATGTATTCTCTATTTCCTTATATAACAGGTAGAATAAGATTAATAACCTTGGCTTGACCATAACCGCACAAAAGTGCTTAAAGTTTTAACTGCATATAAATAGACTGCTCCTCTCGTTTATACAAAAGTTATAGCACATAGCCAAGCTTTGCTCGCATAAGTTTCCTTTCCAGTGTTACCGTCAACATTCATAACATTGAACAATTTTGAGATGTTTGCTGTAATATTTGTGTTCGTATTTAGAGTCATATTATTGTCTAAAGTAGCCTTTAGATATAAAGTTGGCATAATAACATTTTAGCTTTTATACCTCTACACGTATACATTTTTTTATTAAATTGGATGTTCAAAGTTGCAGACAAACTCCATAACTTTGAAAGCCCATAAAATGTATATGAAATATGGATGTTACGGATTTCATCAGCAAGGTTCAACACCTACCTTGCACAAAAAAATGTAATGGTTTTGCGATTTCTTTTTAAATTATACTTCCAGTCAACTTTCTAATGTTTGTTTCTATGGATCAGTTTCACACGAACATATATTAGAAAATTTTATTTAAAGTATTTAGCAAAAACCAAACATTATTCTAAACATCTTCCATTTTTTTGTATATCGATACGAGTATAAAACCCATGAAGACGATTTCAGTGAGAAATGAGTTGAGCGACTCATCTGTTGAAAAGGTTACAATATGAGCATTATTCATTATCAGAACAAGTTCAAGGTAATAAAGAAATAAAAATGTCTAACACCGAATCAACTAATAAACTAATTAATTAACTGGATGTTCCAAAAGTCCTCATTATTACTGCCCTCATTATGCTGAACTAACACTAAACTGACTAATAAATAAAGTTCAATTAATTATAAGTTAAAAGTGCCTCCATTATTAATTTTAGTCTATTAGTTAGTTTAGTGTCAGGTGTTACAAGTCCTTTGCTACTCGTAAATTTGTTCTGATGGGGAAGTACTGGTTATATTGAAACGCTTTACCGAGTTCTACTGTTGGTAATTCTACACAATGCGTGTCTTTTCAAATAATAAAGCTAACTAACTGCTGTTCCTTACATAAAAATACGGTTTATTATTCATTTCATCCGATTTAGTAAATTATCTTTTTGTAATGCCCTTAACTTCATTAAATTCCGAAAAGTTTAACACGAAAATCGTGTTAGTTGTTGTCCTAGTCGTTTTAATTTGTGACAAATTTCAATGGTTTTGCTAGAAGCAGTTACTAAATTTCCACGCAAATATTGCCTTTCCGAAACGTGGCTGAGACGAGACATACCGAAAAGAGAATTAGCACAGCTAAAAGAATATCGAATAGATAATAAATTTCAGGGAATTTGAGGTTCAAAGCAAACCATTCAACGTGTTTAACTTAGCGGCAAAGTAAAGTAGAAACTACATCTAGCATCAAATAGATCTGATAACAAAGAATAAATGGTCAAAAATATATCTTATCACGTTCCCGACGGCGCCAGGAAATTTAATGCAGAAGGGCAATTATCGGTAATATTTTTCTTCGTTTTATTCCTTTAAATTTCTTTGATATTCGCCAAGCCATATATTTCGAGCTAGGCGTCATATACAGGCAAATTTTAAGCACAGAAAATTTGCTTTCATTTTTTAATAACGACACTCCTGAGAGTAGTTCTATCAGACTGGGTCGTCTGCTGTTATGCTACAAAAAATCTTCCAGTTACTTTGAGTTATTGTTTCATTAAGTGCGTGAGAGTTTTTTTCGACGTTTTCCAGTTGGTTTTATCTTTTACGCTACCTCCATTTTCTTGAGTAATTCATTTTGTCAGGAAATCTGGCAAAATGTTTCGGTATTTCTGCACGAATAAAAATTGTGGTCCGTTTTCATTATGTTTTCGGTTTAAGTAGGTACCTTATTAATAATCGAGTAGAAATAACATTTTAGTCTGCTTAAATTTTCCAAACACCTTGGAGCTACATTTTCTCGACATTCAAGCTTAAGAGATAAAAAAAATGAATAATAAGGATTTGAATTGCAAATGGTGTTACTTTGGATTGTGAGTTAGAGTGCTCACTTATGGAAGGATGCCGCGCACATTGAAAATCATATTACGAACACATACTTCGCAAGATTTCATTTTTACACAAACTTCAATACGTTTATTACGTAACTGCCTCGTCTGAAAATGTTAGAAATTACCTAGAAGGAATGGCAAAGCGACCTAGAGACGAAGCAATACCGCAGCTCTCTGTTCAGTATTCAGCTTGTAGGTTCACATCGACGTCTCGTCATTTGTATTTCACCCAATATCTCCCTTCATTCCCCTCTGCAATGCTTTTGCTTTCCACTTCGTACTCTTTTTCCTTTACCCCATCGACATATACTCCTACGTGCGGCCTTCGGTTTCCTATCGAATATGACAAACATTATTTAGCATCAATTACATCGTAATCTCTTAAGCCTTCTTTAAGATCTCGGTAAATATTCATTAGGGAAATAAACATTACCGACGGGGCGCAGTGTTCATAATTTTATAGGTAATAATTCTCACTTGTTTATCGGAGCTTAAACAAAAGCTTTCCTGTTGTATGAATCAAACAATATTTTCCGAGGAAGTTTTATTTACGAAAGAAAACTCCATGTTGTGGAGTTGTTCTAATATTAGCATGCCAAAGATTTTATATCATCTCCAAAGGAAACTAAAATAAACCTCGTTTTGTTAATATTGGTTATTTTTATGTCATTCTGTATTTCTCTTGTAGCTTTCTGATATCATATTGTTTGCGACATGTCAGATGAAACACTCGACATTTCGTCTATGTATTCAAAAACGCAATTTATTATTCTTATTCTCTGATTAGTTGTTGCCACATTTTAAATATTAAAGTCCCATAACAATATGTTCCTGTGCATTTCGTATATTTTTAAATCTCGTTCAATATTAATGCATAAATCTAAATTCTGAACGAATGCACATTTAAATACGTACGATGATAATTTTTATAGTTTCCAGTATTGCATAAACTGCAGTTTAAAAATACTAACGGGCATAACTCCCGATGGGTTTCGCTTTACATTGTATTCAAATCAAAAATGTCTCTGCGGAGTCGAAGTATTATTATTTCGCATTAAATATTAGATAACCAAACCAGACGGAAAACTGAGCAACCTATTTTTCTTTCTTCTTTCTTGCCGTTTCAGATTTATATTTTCTCTCATAGAGATAAATCAAAACCCAAATGCGTATTTTTTATACGGGACAGGAAGCTCTAGAATCCATTGAATTTTAGTGGCTAGTTGTTTACAAACTACTTGATAGTCTTTCAAGTTTATGATCCAGAAAATGTCATTTTCTTTTGCTACTCCCATTGAGAAAACCTGCAACACCTTCATGGATGTTCCGAATTACAGTTATAAATAATATTTAGCATATTTTACACCGTTTATCAATCTCTGGTTACATTCTGTTGGTGAAAAACTCATTCTCGATTATTATCTATCTAAATAAGATGTAAAGAATATTCTAAAAATACGTTGAAAATTATTTATTGTCAATTTTTTCTAGGTTTCTCACGTTCAATTATTTGTATATATCAAAGAGGAATCTTATGACCAATTTTTGAAGTTGACAATAATGTAATACCTTCAGGTTTTCAGTACTGCAAAAGCCTGTAAAATTTTAGTGAATCTAGTTAAGCTCAACACACATGGCACTAAGTTTCATAAAATGTATTCACCGTGCTGTGGAAATGTTTGTAATACTAGCACTACTTTTCATGAAATATCATGTCTTTTTATCTTCATCTCGGATATGATAATAATTATGTTAAGAGAGTAATTTAGAATATTCAACACGTGTTTGTTGAGCTTGACACCGAATTCATGGAATTGTTAATGACGTCTTTACAAAATCTATTTTACCAATAAAAAAAATCAATCATGCCCTCAAAATGCTGGCATGTGTTTAAACAAAAGATACATGTCGGTGAGTCTTATTCCATAGATTGCTTTAAGTCGAAGTGAATAATATCAAAAGGGTTTACAATTTAGCATGAGTACGTGTTACAAGTAACAATGAAGACCTTGATGAATAATCAGTAATCTTAAATTTACAAACTAAAAGCAAGAATTCTGTCTCGTTTAGCTCCATATAAAGCTAAACGCGATCCTGTATGGGAAGCATCGCGCTCTTTAACGACTGAAGTTTTCGGTCTCATTTTGAAAGTAAAACTAACAGTTCTATTCCAGTGAAAGACTCTAAGTTTTGGATTACAGTTATTGGCCGCTTTTACCATCGTCCGAGGCAGCGGCGGAACTATTGATACCTATGCTTAACGTTTAAATTCCAAGTTGTTTGAATTGATACACTAAAACTTTTGTATTGCACTTATTACTTAAAACTCAGACAACATTCTAAAATAACTACAATACTTGAATGTTGGAAATTGCTGTTTTTATATTCTGTTGCCGCTTTCTTTCGATTTGCAATGTAGAAGGCAACGCCACTGCCTGCCAGGTAATAGTCACTATCAGCGTTTTAGTTACAGGTTTGTTCTTTTTCCTTCATTTAGTCGTATAAAGGTATTTACAGGACCCATTTTCGTCGTTACCTATTTGCCCCCACGTTTATTGTACGTTATGACTTCCTTTCACACTAAAATTTTTTATTAACCTTCACACACAAAAATGATTATTTTTACGGGAAACTTTTAAGATAAATTATACTGAAATCCAGGCTATTCATAGACTGTGAAGGCCCTTTTTTACTAGAAAGCCCTGATGAGAAAATAATGCAGTTCTCTAAATCGCTCGTTTTGGGACAGCTTCAAACTTATCTCCTGTTTTCATTGTTTCTTTCCTAGCAAAAACTGTTTCTCAGCAAACGTTGACATCTGAAAGACAGTATAAAATGTTTTGCCATGAACAGAAATGATTTTCAGGCAGATGAAATAAAATGAGGAGGCTTCTTTTCATTTATTATTGTACACAACTTCTTACATAACATATTTAAATATTTAAAAAAATGTATAATGCGTACATACACGCAAACAATTAGCTCCAAAGCGTTTTGTTTGGAAAGTATCGCTAAAATTATAGAAACATGGAGGGCAAAATTTAATATAGCGCGGTTAACTAACGCGACTCAAAAAAAAAACCAAAATCTACCTAAAATGGTTTGCTATTTAGCTTGATGAAAGACGGGAATTGCTAAATTTGAATAGTTCGGAAAAGTCACATGAACACAATAAATGGAATTTATATACTTACATGTAAATTGATTTTCCACCTTCTATTTGAAATACAAAGAAACGGAAACTTCTAGAAATTGCACTAACATACTCTTGCTTTCTTTGCCTTTTATTATTTTAAGAAATGTGACATTCATATGTTGAAATTATCTGAACCTTATTAAATTTAAAAAAAAAATGAAACCTACTTATTTTAAACTGGCTTTTCCAGTGTTGCTTTACTCTTTAAGCGGATCGAGGATAAGAGTTTTATAATTTTGAAAACAATGATTATGTAGTTATGATTCAGTATAAATTGCATTCTATGCGTAATTTATTAAAATTAACGTTTTATCAAACATTTAGAATTGGCATATACGTATTTTAGGGCATTAGGGAATTGATAGCTCATGGCGGTAAATTCGACAGCAAGCCCCAATAAATTTCCTGCTCATTGTAATCATTGAATATATTTACCATTGAAACACATTTAATTTGGCTTATTACAACTTTCGGATGAGTAGTCAGTAACTAACTTCCATCCGAAATAAATAATGCGCTGTGGTTTTGTGGAAATTACGTTGGGGTAGCAAAAACCCAATTAGAATGTTTAAATTAAAATTACATTTGGATTTTATATCCCCAACAATTAACTTTTCAGCTTTACTACGTCCAGCAAAATATCAATTACTTAATAGTGTATTCACACATCGAAACAAGTTGCTTTCAATTAAGGAACTGAGGTATTGTTAGAAATTATATTTGCGAATTTATCGAACAATACCTTACTAAATTTCCCTACACCGAAGTTCCCCCTTTTGCTCTCTTTGATACATTTTCTGATTAGAGGCCGCCTAATTCTCTTCTTGAAATGTCTGTTATACTTTGTCTTTCTTTAGAATTAAAATTGTCACACTCTACGTTCTGCATTAAGAATGTCACTGTGAGTAAAATATCACTATCAATAGTAATACACGGAAAGGTTGCATAAAGTTAAAAGTGTTCCAACGTCGAAAGCAAAATTCCTTAAATTAAAGCGTAAAATTTTGCACTCTCAAGTTATCTCGGTAGGACGACAATTATTTTACGTCTACGTGTAATGTCAGAATTATTCCATAAAATAATAGAAAAATGCTAGGAAAATCATCGCAGAGAATTCTTCCTTGCCAAATAATGAAATGCCTCAAATAATGGAAAATTACAGGATCTTCTGAGAAAATTGTTATCTTTAGCGTTCCTTTTTGCTGATTTATGAAATCTTTTGCCTTTGCTACTGCCGACTAGGTCGAGCTAAATTTAAAAAATACATATTCGTTCGTCCGATATACTGTTATTCAAAAGAAAAATTATTTAGCAATATAGATTTACGTCATTTTTAGAAAATTCAAATGATACATATTTAACAGGGAAACGTTAGCATATTTGTATTACGTAATCGACATTTGCAGTGCTTTGCATTTGGATGACTAGATAAAACATAATCGTAGTGGGCAAAATCTAATTAACATTAGAGGATTCAATGAATGTTTAAACCCGCCACGTACACGTTATAGAAACGATTTTACAACTCCACTTCAGACTGTTTCGGGAACATTATCTACATTTATACACAGAAGTGTCGCTCAATTTTACTCATTCAAGTTATGCCACGAAATGAAATACCAAAATTACGACGCTTCCACATGTTTCTCCTAAATATTTCATTTTTCCGTCATCGCGAGTGATATATGGAAAAACACACGTTACTGGCCATAAAATTTTTTTATCGATGTTTCAGCAATAAAATAAATTTGTTCCAGACCAGTAGGCGGAAAAATTAAATTAAATTCTTTCTACTCTCCCTCGTAGATTCCACCTTTTCGGTTATATCAGACACCTAATAATTTTTAATTTATCAAACGACCGGCTTTTAGGTTCTATGAAAGAACGACGCTCCGAAAGAAAGAAAAAGACATTGATCACTTAACGTAGCTTCGCTAATTAAAATCCAATTGGAATTCTTAAAACTACTGGAAACTAAATTTTGGTTGATGATTAGTTTTAATTTTCACTTTCACATGTTAATTTAGTCACTAATTTGAGGAAATTTATTTTTGAACCCTTGTAAATCCGATGTAAGTGTAGGATGTGTATAAGACTATATTCATTACAGACTTTTCCCATATTTGCTGCTGTTGACTCTGATATCGGCATCTTCACCAACTGTAACCATTTTTTATGCTGCTCTTTGTCTTATAAGTTGTCCTTGGTGTGTAATTTGCGACTTATGCATTGGTGCTATATGAAATAACGATGCTGAGTGCCTTCTAAAGCAGCCCATAATCATTTGATCACATAGGGTATTGACAAGTACTTATAGATATCAGTTGCTTTTATCTCCGTTCCCTCGATTTCATTATACTTATATTGTATGTTATGTAGATTTGAAAGTATCGGTGTCATTTCCGATCGATCCAGAAGTTACCAAAGGGATTTTGAGTACGTTCAGTAATGTATATTATATACACTTATTAAATGGAACGCGTCATCCGTAAAAATTTGAGATACATATTTTTAAGATGTCTTTTCGATATTTTTAAAGAAGATGTTGAAGAAAGAAAACAAGGGAATAACCTATGTTAGAATGGTCTGCGACCAAATTGTATCTTTATACGAAGATATAACTGGGTACTTTTGAAATAAAAGCACAGTTTAAGAGGTTTCGTAATAAATGGTTGTATGATAAGATTGAGGCTGTAGCAGACTTAAAGAGTGGTAAATGATTCCAGCTCGTGCTAGTGGCCTGAGATCTACAAAATTCCGATGAAAATGTAAGAATATTTTATGCATTTAAAAGTACTTTGTTTGTATTTCACGCAGGGCACAAAACGTGCCTGCAAATCTATTTATTAAAAATTCTGTTTCATAGTAGTTCTTCCACGTTTAGTTTTCTACTGTATTTATTATATCTCTCTAAGCTTTCGAGTGAAATACCTTTACAACGCCTGTAACAATAAATAATACGTATAATGTACGTACTAACAAGAAACCTGCTCCATAAAACACCAGCAATATAATAAGTAGCGCTATTGTAAAACGTTTCGGGAAAAGATAAAATTCAGTTTAATTGTAGCTTCGTTTGATGTTACCTTGTTGCAGTAAGTGCTTCATTTTAAAACTTCAATTAAATTCATGGGGCTGTACTACATACGAAACACCAGACAAGACAGAAAACCACTAAAGTCTACAATTGGGACTGTTTAATTTTTTTTTTCTTTAGACGTAATTAAATTAATGACGCAGATGTCGTAATTTTCAGCTTTGCTAATTAAAAAGTGAAAAAGTAAGTGGCCTTTATTTCGGGCCTTACAGACTCGGTAACAGAATATACATTTGGTTTAACTTTGTTTCTAAATGTAGTCTGTATTTTATTGTATTCTCTAATTTATACGTAAGTAAACCAACCCGCGTAAAATATTAAATATGAACGAAACTTAAATGTTAATTCGTTCTCTTGATACTGAACTCAATCAATGCTTAAACATATTGATGTGAGTGTTAAGAGAGGAGAAGCTGAATATTTTACGTCATGCTAGGTGAAAGCTATACACGGTTGTATAACCTGAATTGTTAAAACCCAGACACGTATCGTTGGCTATTTTTCAAAGACAGTAAAATTTTAAAATGATAGATTCAGCTTTCAGTGTAGACGGATGAGATCTATTTTATGCAAAAATCTTTTAGCCGCCGGTTATCGATAACAAGCCCCGCTATCAAACGGCGCAACCGAGAATACGGAGATAGAGAAAACCCAAAGGGTCGAGTGTACTAAAGTTTATACCTGCGATATGATTTAGGATGCAGCTGCTCTTTATACGGATTAGCCCTATTTGTAGGGACAAAGTGTCGCCATGAGCGTACTTGAAATAAAGCAGAAAATAACTGTATAACATGCAATAAAAGCTTGGCAAACAACTTTCAGCCAGGCACAATTCTAAAACCATTTCTTTCATATAAACCAGAACAATTTCTCACCTTGTCAAAATACGCGAATATTTTAACTCGTTAAATGGAGCCGGCAAAGTGATCAAAGACAGCAAGTGCGTGACTGTAAACATTTGTTCCCAACACTCCATTTGATTTTACCCGATTCTGCCTTTTCGAAGTGTAATTAGATATTTAAATTAGGTTTTCTATTAAAAACGGGTTAACTGAATTAAAATGAAATTAGTCACATTGGTTCGAGACCAATGTTTACAGAAACATCTATTGAGTAAGATTAAACTATCACCCTGTGCATTCAATTAATCAAAATATCAACGCTTAAAGATTGAAAAAATATATATATTCGCAGACCAAGAAGTGTCTGTGGGCTTCGTGTTATATAATAATATAATTATAATATATATAATTATTAATAGTTTCGTACAATAGAATATGCTACTTACGTAAAAATATTATTATGATTACAATATAAACATTTCGCCTGATTAATTTGTACTGAAAAGATGATAAGTGAAACTCTTGCTTACAAACATTATTAAAATTACAATTATGAAAAAATCATTCTAAAAATATTTGGAACATGTAAGCAAAATTGTATATTTTTGAAAAATAAAAGTTTTAATTTTTATTTTGAAAACTTTGTCCCCAACACCTCCAATCTAGGTAAGCATAACTTTTATGAGGAAATATTTATATACGTAAATATCTGGACAACGACGCGCCTGAGTGGCATTTAGAAAGTATATAGATTTTATGTACAACTAATGGGATAATCTAACGGACGGATCGCTCACGACATCCTCTATACTTTACATCAAAATGTAATCATTAATAAATATTGAGAATGTGTATGTATCGAATAAAATATGTAATAAACATTTTTACTAGGAAATTAATTTTTTTTTAATAGTAATGCTACAGACCTATGTTCAGCCAGTTTAAAAGAATTACTGATGAAGTGGTTTTTTTCATTTCTTAAAAAAATTATAGAATAATTTGTTCACTGTTAATATACGGATGTTTCGTAAAGAAATTGCAATTATAGGTAATTGTGACCAAACTACATGGTGTTGAAAAAAATGAACTACGCCAATGGGTTCTATGGCAAACATATCACTAAGAATCACTAACCTCATTGAATGTGTTAATTATTTAAAACTAAGTAACACCAAAGTGTATATAAGATCCCCTTGGCAATGAGTCATATTTACGTGATTTTCATAATGTTGTAAATAAAATCTGAAGTGCTAAACAGGTGCATATTCATCGTGTAACATATACCGATCAAACATCCCCTAAAGCTTTACTCTTAGTCACGTGATCCTACGTGCGCAATATCATGTCTTATATTTTTATTTCATACAGGTCTACATATGTATAGCTAAGACCATGACATATATAATGACAATTACATTTAGAATGGAAGGTAGCAAATAAAAAAATAAGAGTTTAATTATAAACCTCCGACGGCATAGTGTATTTTAACCTTTATATAATAACCGTATCATTTTCTTCACAAAAGAGTTATAACGCCAGTAACCGCTTACCAGCAGTTTTATGTGGCTCTTGGGTGTTGTTATCGTTTTCCTTTTGAAAATCCAGCTTAAAACTGCATTACCAAAATTGCGACGTAAAACTCAGGGAGCAAAATATAAAAATGCAATATGTTCTGCGTTTATACAGGGTTACTGATAATTTGACGTATTCGCCTGGACAGGTGGTGAGGTATGAAGTAAGGAATAAATTGAATTTAACATGCATATTCCAAAACTTACTAAATTTTCAATTATCTGCATTTTTTTAAATTCGGGGTCTTAATAGTTTCAGAGCAATTTTTCAAGAAACCCTTTTTGAATTTTTTTACTGTCGCCACTCGATCACTTGTCTAACATTAGGATCTTCCGTGCGGAACGAATTATATTCGAAGATTGTAGCATTGTCGGCATTGTGCCAGGATTTTGAGGAAAAAACTTTCATAAAATGTTTTTTGATCGTCGACAACCCGAATTTCTTCTGAGCGGTTTCCAAAAAGTGTTCTAGGTAATATGCGTACAAACTACTCAAAAATCTTTCTCATTTTAATAGCTATGCAATGAGGTACATGTTCAACAAATCATTTGTGACACCCAAAAAATACTTGAAATGCTTTAGTTGAATGATTAATCTTAAATTTAGATATGTAATAACTAAATCTTCACATAATGCAAATATTTTCGGACATATTTCACTCCAAACGAAAAATCACAATGTTAGATAAGTGATCGAGTGATCGAGTAAGGAAGGTAAAACAATCCAAGAAGCATTAATTTGAATAATTACTGTGATATCATTAAGACCCCAAATTAAAAAATTAATAAATATCTCAAAATTTACTGAGTTTGGAACATACATATATATGTAGGTTCAATTTACTCCTTACTTCATGCTCTATAACTTCTCCAAAACAACACGTCGAATTACCAGTAACCCTGTATATGATCGTTATGGAAAATTTTCAGAATGTGTTAAAATATTAGATGCTTGCCTGGAATGAATTCGTTTGTTAGACGGACGTTTGATGGCAAATAGTAAATAGCTTAATCCACACCCTACGTTTACGGCTCACCACCCACTGCGAGGCCGTTTTTAAATGATCACCCGTTATTTTAAGCGGGATTGATGACAGATGTTCGTTCTCAGGCGCCAAACCGATATTTCAAAGAACTCTTCGGGCGAATCAAATAAAAATAATTGCAAGCAATTCACCCTTCTCAGCTCTCCAAAATAAAATCGTTTTTTTACAAAGTTAAGCCATCAGACATGAGACACGTTCTAAAGTACATAATAATAGGCATTTTCCAGCAAATAGAATTTTACGAATAAAAATGGAGCAATTGCTCCAGGCCTCACGCTTAGGGAAAGTGTCAAATTAAATCACGCATAAAATAGCCTGCGGGGGAGAAATTTAAGATCTCTCTTTCCAGTAGAACGCGCAAAAGGTAGGACAGCAATGAATTTTTATGAAAAATATGTATATGGATTTATTGTAACTGCTAAACTGTCTAAAACGAATATTTCATGTATTTTCTTCATAATAATATATATCATATAATTCATTATTGACAATGATGACACAGATATAGAAACGGGAAGGATGATACGGCTTGAATAATAAATTAATATCAATACACTAATATAATTATATGAAATTTGAATAAATTTAGCGTAATGGTAATAATCGTACAGATTAATGATTAACTGCGCACAAATTCATTTTAATGATAAAAAATTCATTGAGATCGCTCCTTGTGTTAGTTCTTCTTTCTCAACACTTATAAATTTTTAATGCACTTTTTAAAATTTAATTCAGGTTAATTACGGGCAATTTAAATTACTAATTAGGGTGTCAAACAAATTCCCAGTCTGTTTGGATCTAAACTTTCGAAAAAGCAAAACTTAATTCTGCGAAGCTAAAAATAATTTGTGAAGAATAGTCCCGAGGCGCGTCTTAGTAATTAAAACTTATAGAGAATTTTTATTAATGTAACCGTTATGATAATATGACATTAAATGCTTAAAGTAACCCCATTAGCTATTATCATGGCTTTAAATAGTTGAGTGCCAGTTTTGCTCTCGCCTGTAAGTCACCTGGGGAATTTTAATTGGTTTTCATCGACGTATTTCTTTCTGAAATATTAAGGGCTAAATTTGAAGCTCCTTTCTCTAAACGCCACCAAATGTTTCTACCTTTACCTTCAAAATACTGAAGAAGCCATTCGTTCTCCTTTAAAACACTTGGAGTTTTGCATTCGGCTCTTGCCATTTTTGGCCTTTCTCACGGTTTTCAGTCGTTTAGAATTAAGCTGTGTCTAACAGATCAGAAAAAATTTATAGGATGTATATAATGTAGAAGAATGATGTATTATGCGAAAGCCGATTTTTATTTGATCTATGTATCAGGATAATCTTTCCAACAGGCAAATCCAGGCGAATTCCATGAATTCAGATTAAAATTTTCGGTTCAATTGGAAAAAGTAAAAATAATTGTCAATCATCTCATTATCGTGATAATGCCCACTTTGTCTAGTTAAAATAAGCACGTCCCGGCTTTAACATTATAAACACGTATTATCGCTTTATGTTTGCTAATCAATACTCAAATACACCTAGAAACAGTCTATTTTGTTATTAGAGCGAACAACAATTTGGCAGGGAAATTAGCGATGTATTGTAGGTTGTAAGTTTTAATGTGCATATTAAGTAGTTGAGCGAATTATCCCGAAATTGTCATGAATTTGTACTGGGGGCCTACGCAACTTATTAAAGCTGATTTATGTACTCGTCGCTGTTATTTGAATTGTAAAGTATTTAAATGCCTCACGATATCAGCATAACAATTTTGTTAATTGAATATTTTCCAGCAAATTGCACAGATGGGTGGAAATTTCTACCTTGCAGATAGACAATCCTAAAATTCCCCTTTCATTCCTTTAAGATGCTCTGCAAAAAAATATGAAGGAGATAAAGTAGCTCGCAATAAACAAACACTTAAAGCATCGATCGCATTACGTTCAGTATTTTATGGAAGATATTTCTGGGAAGATAAAGAGTGATTGGGGGAAGGTATTTTAAGTGGTTTCGGCTTCATAGTCAATTTTTTAGTACCAAGAATTATTAATTCCCAAGGTGGCGTTTAAGTTTCCTTTTACGTAAGATAATAGTTCATATTTTAGTTTAATACTTGATTACGTTTTTATTGATTTTTTCAATGAACAATGAAGTATAACACTTTTCAGATTGAACTGTTATATTTATTACTTTTAATCAGATCTTTCGTTTTCGAACAACCCTAATCTATTTTTTTTACGCGTACCTGATATTCTCAGGCAGTCTTTAGCCAATTGGAGAAGCTTTTTTTATTTTGAATTCCACTATGTATTACAGCTTAAAGGTGCCTTACATTTTCAGTTCTTCATCTTATTCAAAAATGGAAATTGATGTGTATCTATACCATTTTTATCTAATAATACTGAAACTCACTAAATCTATATATGAGCAAGAAATTCAATAAGTAGGCAATAACTATCGCAATATTAACAATTGATAAATAATAAATGAATTACGGAAAAATATGAATACTTATTTTGAATATTTAAATACGGAAGCACTTTCCTGAACTAATATTAAACTAATGCATCTAAATGGCAACTATAGGATGAATCGAAAGGAATAGTACATTTATTTGAAATAAAAGATTAATTGAAGTATTATTACCTTAAATACAGTATATGAATATTTATTAAACTTGAGAAATTGGCATTCTCAAATCAGTTTAGTAACTACTTGATATAAGTTTCTTGCATTACTATATTTACTTAATAGAAATGTAAAATGTAGAATTTAGAATGTAGAATGTAAAAAATTATAAGAAAGAAATTGGCTTTGTCAATTCAAACATATATGTGATCTTGCATATATATACATGAATCCAAGAATACTCACTTTGATACATTAACATTTACTCTAAAGAACCACGCTATATTATGTGTGATCATCCAACAAGTACAATACAAGAAAATAAACGCGAGAATGATAACTTTCATAATTTATTATAGATATATAATAGTATAATATAAGTGGTGAGGATTGCATATCAATTATTTTGTAAAGAATGAACTTTTAACATAATTTAACCATCATTTGTGATATATAAATGTCTGAATTCAAAATAACAATAGTTTCGCAAGTTCGCTATAAAAAAACATCACAGCTGCATTAAAAAATTGAAAATGGTGATGTGTTAGGGACTTTAAGTTATTGGTTTTTTGTTTGTTGTTGTTAATTTTGGATTTTGTTATATATTTGTATTTTATCCCTTAACTTACGCCCATGTACGGCGAAACTTATTCTGAGAATACCATCTGGGTGCCAGACCACATGGCCCATCAGGCCAAAACTAAGGGTACGTTTTGGCTGGGGAATATGCTATTACTCGAAGGAAGCTTTTTAGGTCGGGACTATTGCCATGATGGGCAATTTGTTGGGCCTGCAATATTCCCAGAAAAGCGACTAGTATAGATATTCCCCAGATGGTCGCGATTTATAGGATCCGGCAAGGCCATAGCCCGTAAGGGTTCTTGGTGATGGTGCGCCCCTGGTTGGAATTCCTCGGGTTTAGTACTTAAGGGATAATCGAAGTAATTTTTGCTCTTTTTTTTTCTTCTCTTCGTGTGGAAGCTGCGTCGTGTCGGGATGTGATCGAAATCATAGTGTGTAACCCGCCCAATTAAGCATTCTCCCTCTTCCTACTTAGACCAAAACTCTTTCATTATTTGATATAAGTGCAAGTTAAATACAGTCCATTTTATGTAAACCAAATTGGCGTTTTCGTGGTTTCATTTATCGAAGGAACCCCTTAACATAATGGTTGGATTAAATATCGGATAAAAAATTTGATCACGTAGGTTTTGACCTGATTTAAATTTACTATGATAATATTTTATTCGATATTTCTCTATCTAGAAATTAAATAAAAATATCGAATACTCAATGTTGGCCTTTAAATTGAACCATATGTTTCCGCTGTAACCAAATTTGCATCTGTTGCCAATTCCGATATCCCTACATAACGTAGATACATAAAATGATAAATTGTTTTCTTTCAGTTTGGTTAACCAATATGCCATTACTTTATAGGTAATTACACCACTTCCTCTTAAATTCAACAACAGTCAGCATTAAACTTCTAGTCTCTCCACGAAATGTGGGAATTGTGAATGTGGGAAAATCGCCCTGAATCATCAATATAAACTCAGGTCTGAGACCGACAATTTACGTATTCTCAGATTCGTGTGTTCCAATATACGAAATGTTTCGCAAATGTAGATTTGTCGTTTTAATTTTTCATTTCTCCACACTTTCCTTCGCGGCTCAGGTGTCCTTAAGCATTGATTGATGAACATTCCTAAATGTTACTTTAAAGTAAGTGGCTGTGTCACTGTAAATCTTTTTCCCGCATAAAAAGTGAATATTTATAGCCTCTTCAGATACAGATTGTACCTTTTGTAAGGTTATGTGAGAAAAGCTTTTTAAGTCTTTTTTTCAATGGATCCACTTTGGATTAAAGAATGAATGAACCGCCTTTTCTTATATACAAGAACCTTTTTTTGATATGTTCAGCTAGGTCCTTTTGGTGATATAAATGTAAGAAAAAATTGGCTGATACGCTAGAAGTATAGCTTGGAACACTCCCACAAAAATGTGCACACCACGCTTAGATGGGGTAAGCATCTACCTCTCAAATTCAATACCTTAAACACATTAAAATCGCTATTAATATTCCTCGGTATCTTGGCCAAAATTTACGACCATTAATAACGGAGCTATGGGAAAATGCCCTTTTTAAACCAAATGTGTATCATATTCTTGAAAATTATGTTTGCGTTTCGGTTCTGGAAAAATTTAACTTGCGCGCTTATCTATTTCTAGTCGGTGGTGGATTAATTCAATTTGCAAAGCGGGGAACTTCGATTCAATCAAACTTTGCTGTAAAATGGAAGTTAGACTTTTCCCATTTTACCAGATGCTGCGAATATATTGCCAATTTTTTGTCAGTCATTGTTCAGGTTATTTCATTTCAGATTAGCAAGAAGTTTGCACTGACATAGACATACTGTAATAAAGAAAACATTGAAGATATACTTTTCTTTGTCCATACTTAATGATCAATATTTACAAGTCTCAAGAAGAGCAGTAATAAAAGCAGATTCTAATGTTTTTTTTTTTAAGTTCTTTGGTATTATTTATAACTGCATCACGTTGCCAGAGAACTAAAGTAAAGATATTTCATTTATATAGTTTCAACGTTTTCCCAAAGCTTTTGGAGTATTTATTACTTTCTCTCATTTAGCTCCGTCTCTTTTAGCCTCTTTCAAGTTAAGTGTGGCAATATATGAACTCAAAAGTAAGTCAGACCTATTGTACGTATCTCCTTTCATCGACTGCAATCATTATGAAAATAACTCATGTTTTCTCTTGAAGTTTTCATTCGATATTGCTTATAAATTTGGCATTATTGTGGATTTTATAAACGCACCCACCAAAATAGCAGAAATATGTATATTTCGAATACAGTAAAAATATTTATTAACGTGTATGAACATTGATTTTTGTGTGAAATTTGAAAAAATACCTGCATCTATGTGTACACATTTAGCGGTGGAAACGATGATTTAATTTTGACAAAGTTTATTAGTTACTGCAATTAGGATATGGTTAGGGTTGGGAGAAACTTCCTCCTAAAATGGCTCGGTATAGCGTAACATCCGTTCATCGGTTAATAGCTAGTGGTCGACCCTGTTTGCGAATAGGTCTAAGAGATTTAACAACCTCGATGGTAAGTTCCGTGAGTGTATGGGGGTCTATGGTCCTGAGTCTCTAGGGCAGTCTCCAAAATGGTACTACACTTTTGTAGAAGGGGCGTGATTACCGCAGGTAACTTATTTCCTGTTATAATCTATAAGATACGCCACTTCTAACTAGTAGGTTCGATTCATGCCAGGAAGGTTAATTCAATTGTGACGTCTTTATTCTTTCATTCAACGAGATTTGAGTCTAGAAGAAGCTCAGGCTCTATTTAAACTCAAGACAATGGGTTACTTGTTGCATTAGAGAGCTAACAAATTGGACTTCTTTATCGTTTATAAAGTTACTTGGTACGTCGTACTTTAGAATAATTTCATCTATGACACATTTGGCACAGCTTTCAACCGTTGGCAATAAGGACCATTTTATGTCCATTGGGTATTTTAGATAATCGATTAAATCCAGTGGTTATAATACAGGTACGGATTCAATCCCTGATACCAGCCAAAGAGTATCGGTTGGCTATGCGCTGTAACGTCTTTCCCTCTTCATAGGAATCGCTTAAAAGTAAATTCTAGTATTCAGTCAATAGTCATTTCTATTTTTTTTCAAAATAGGGATATGAATATTTTTTATGCTATTGTCATTTACATATATAGAATTCAATTTCAATAAAACTTTGCTCACGAGACGAAGTTTCCCCAAACTACTTGCTGTTATGTTTCCTTCTGCACCCTGCCTTTCATAAAATGTACTATTTAGTTACTCCCGCAACTCATAAATCTCTTTTTGGAATCCTGAGCGATGGAACATCGTATATCAAAAGCAAGCGGAGTATTGACAGAAACTATAGCTCTAATCCGATGACCCTTTTTATTTACAAGATAAGCGTACGTACCCAATTCGTATCATGGAAAAATGCGCGAGCTGAAATTGTATACTTTAACTCGTCGTTTTTTCAGTACAGAATATTACAATATCATTCCCGTTTTAAATTAACAACAGGCGTTCTATTTTGCAGAAATAAAATCCTATATGGTGTCTATTTATATAGAGCTGAGGGGCCGTAACTTCAATTAGGGTTTTCACTATAAAAATGTAGGTTAGAAATAATCCGGAGGAGCATATGAAGGGGCCGAGATTGGCCGAGCTTTGCTGCATGAATACCATAATGAAATTATGGTGGAGATAATGAAATAAGAGACATAGGGTTGAATACACTAAGGAATTCAACCCCGTAGATTTTCTATTAGAACGTTTTCTTATTATAAATGAAATTTGCTATTCGAAATCTCCCACGAGGTTTCTTTCGAGGAACACAGGGGCAGACGTAATTTAAATTTTTCAAATTGAATTCCAAAAGTTTGGAGGTTGTAACCTTGCCAGGTACAACTTGCTTCGGCGGAAGCAAGGACATCAATTTTATATTTCAAATTGGCAAATATTTAATGCAGCTGCCTTTGAATCGCGCAAGAAAATTCTTTAACGTAATTATAACAAATCGACCTGAAGGACGACCATCCTATGAAGCAAATCACAAGGGAACTTAAACAAGGCTGCAATTCGAAACGGAAATGAGCATAAACAGTACTTGGTTATAACGGCCTTCCCGATAATTAGTCTATTAGCAACAATTGCTATAATTAATGGCGGTTTGCATATGCGTAATTACCGGGGACGTAAAACGATTAATATTATTCAGATATGATAAAAGCGCTTTTCAATGATTACTATTCGCGTTGTTGTCCATGAAGTCTAAATAGATTTAAGTATCATGTATTGACGAGATGATTCAAGACTCACATATTTACCCCCAATTAACATTTAGACTCGTTTTATCCTTCTTAGGAACGCGAAGCAATAATATCCTGTACAGCCTAGACAAATGGCCCCCAATTAGGCATTAGTTTAGGGATGATTCGGATTAAAGCCGAGATTTAATTATTCCAT
Source organism: Euwallacea fornicatus (assembly GCF_040115645.1). Lineage (NCBI taxonomy): Eukaryota > Metazoa > Arthropoda > Insecta > Coleoptera > Curculionidae > Euwallacea > Euwallacea fornicatus. The sequence continues at coordinate 1,213,301 of NC_089543.1, forward strand.
GGTATGAAATGTCTTGTTTTACAATCTTATTATAATTAATTTAGAATATTAAGGATAACGGGCTAATTGTGGATTCCTACATGCTTAACAAATGATTACTGAAATATAAAGAATATTGTTTATTTTATTTATTGTGAGTTTTTGGACCAAATTTACTTATTTTAAAAATGATTGAACATTAAAATTTTCTCTTGGGCATATGAAGCTTGAATCGAGTTAGATACGTCCTAGTTACACTGCTAAGACCTAGTTATACACTCTTTTTTTAAATTCAATCTAGGTTCTGAGTATCAAATTCGACATCTATTAAATTGTTAAATGTAAGTGTGCATAAGACGAATTATAAACTTTAAGCTTTTTAATTATAATTTAATTCTGAATAGCAAAGTAAAAAAAAATCGTATTATTAAGTATAAATTCGAGTCCCAACTTGGAGATATCGAAAACCTTCAGGGACATGGACGATTTTAGACGGACTTTAAGTTTTGTCGTTATGAAAAGCATATTATTATGCCTTTTTAAAAACTTCAAATAGTTACTGAGATAAATTACCGCGACATCCAAAAATAAAAGTCACTTTTGCATGTAGCATCAGATTGTGCAGAAATTTCGAAATATTCAATTTTTGGAATTGAAACAAGCAAAATTTTCGTAAAAGCACAACTTTGATCGGTTCAATCAATTGTCAACAAATCAATCATTTAGCACGGAGGCAAAATTGTGCCTTTATGGGATAACTTTGAATACTAAATAAAAAACAAATATTACATGATGATGAAGGGAAACTCCGATTATTTTCATTGATATTGCTTAAGGATTTTTTTTTAATAGAAATTATCAGATGTTTTTGTTTTTATATTCATTATTGAATTAGGTGTTTTAGGGAATAACTAGATTTATAGCAATTTTGAATTTAAAGTATTTGCTTTGTCTTACATTTACGGGACGCAGTTCAAATATGATGAATCATCCTATACAACAAATATTCACGCAAGAAAATGTTTATGCATTATATATGTGAATATTTTAACTAACATAAGCAGTTATTAAATATATCTCAAAACTCCTAATTTTACGAAGAACATTTAACTTGAGCACTGTTTTGTGTTTTCTTAATCATTCCAGCTGAGTGCCGTCTTTATCCAAAATTTAAATTTTAGATTACAAAACTTGTTTTTGTAAATCAGGGGGTAGGAAATGAAACATGTTGTCATGTAAAATTTACTCTTAATAGGTTGGGCTTATATACGAATTATATTCCTAATTTATGGACGTTTTACTACCTGGTGTACCGACTCGTTCAAATCGTTCTCTCAGTACATCAATTTTTCATGGTTAGAAGGCTCGTTTCAATTCTAACATTAATTATATCTTTGAGGTGCATCCTCGAAGTCAGAGCAATCCTTTTTATGTTATGTAAAAAGGTGAAATATTCCTTTCACTCTCTATCACCTAAACTTGGGTTACAGTGAATATAATACCAACGTTTTCAAATTAGGACAGAAATGAGACTCATTTGAATGTACAAAAAGGCGGCGGAGATGTAGAAAGAAATAAATAATTATATTTCTTATACCTTGGGTCTTATTCTTTTCAAAGACTTTCTATCAAAGCTCATTTAAATAATGTCATGCAAATTACATTTAGGGCATAACTGAACTGCCAATACCTAAGAGGGATGGGAAATAGAGCATCATTTCGAGAGAAAGCAAAGAAAAAATGAAAATTATTTTGGAATGCATTTAATTTAGTCCCATTGTGCTGTTGGCATACGTGAATATTGGATGGAAAATGTCTGTGTGCTTTACCGACACTTTAATTAGCTAGAAATAACAGGGTTAGGCCTTTGGATATATGGGATGGGCCTATTGTTCAAGAACATCCATTGTTTCTATTTTCAAAAATTTCTATTGTCTCACAATTCTAAAATTTTCATATTGATGGCAAAAAATCTACCAACGGTATATAGGAACAAGATTAATCTCAATGAAGTTTAGACAGGGATTACAATAATTAGCCAATCTCTTTGCAAATATTGGAGTTATATAGCTGAGTTATCTGACATGTTTGTTCCCAGCGAGCTTTCTGGTTACAGACATAAACGGTTGGCATTGTTTAGGTATGCAAATTTAACGGGGCTTAAAATTAAGACAAGAGGTATATTTAATTTCCTGACGAATAAAAACAAGATGGAGTGGATATGCAAATACATGCTTTGGAGTTAAGAAAATGTTTAACTAAGAATTAACCATCAAGGCTCAGAAAATATTCTTGTTATGCCACGTCTCACAAACGCCTTTAGCTTTAAAAGTAATTTTGCTCCTCTTTCCTGTGTAATAGTACCAGAAGCTGCTAGAAAAAGCATTCATGATTTTCTATTCAAATATTAATGATTAGTCTAAGAAATAAATGGAGCGCCATTGCGGAAGTGCACTTATAGTAACACAAAACAGTATTAAATATACCGAACCTCCCACAGCAATTTTCGCAATTATAACATAAAGGAACTTGAGCCCTTAATAGAACGTTTATTCATAATAACAGGGCAGCAACATGGATATCGGAGCAAGCCAGAAAATCCGATAATTATTCAGTTAATACTCCTATGACAGATATAATTCCCTTAAATGCTTTGTTAGTGCAAATACTTATTATCGCAACCGCCTCAAGCTAAGATCCATAATACACAACCGTAATAGTTTTCCACTAAACCACATTTATAGATTTCGATTATCGAAGCCCATGAGCTAGTGGCCTAGAGCTAGAGGATATTACGATTGAATATAAATGAGGACAGCTTTACCGCTAGAACTAGAGCTCTTCACGGACAACTGGAGAAGCCAAATTTGCCTCTGCAATTCGAAGCGTTATGTAAACTCCCTTGATATTGTCTGGTCGCTCGTAAACTTTACCATAGTGGCTAAATAAAAGAAATTGCTGTGTTAACTTCTGCAATGAATGTTTCATTCCTAATTTCTTTACAAAATTTAATTCCGCTTAAATCGGCAAAACTCATGAATATGCAAACGGAGATATGAGCTGAACTAGATAAGTATATTGCTTAGTAGAAACAGATGAATTATCACCCTAGAAACAGTAATGGTAATACAGCAAAAGTAACAACCGCCACAAGAGGAACTGAATGTTCGTAAAATCGTGACGGCATTTCCTTAAAAAATATATTATGCATTGAAATAGAAATGGAAAGGGGATGTTGGATTTGCTGTAATATTGCTGGCATTTGGATAGGATCTATTCCAAATTTTGATCGATTCGGAAGACATTTTTAAAAATTCAAAAGTTTTATAAAGGTTAATTTTTCAACCGTCTTTCGTTTCACAAATAATGGGCGTTAGAATAAGAACGAAATATTTGAATTAGACATCATTTCAGTTGTAATCGTCTAATAAGTGAATACGCATGTCAGATCGAAAGAAGACAGATGGGAGTCAGTAAACATGGAGCGATGTACGGTGCAGCAAGGCGCCCTTTTTACAAAAAAAAAGTGAAAGCTTAATTGGTATAATTCATAAAGTGTGTCCAATTTTCGGTAGGAATAGTGCTCTCACTTCATCAACTTTAAAAGCAATCACTGATAAATTTGAAATCCCTGGTTCAGTTATTGATGGAAAAGACACAATATGACCTCGCAGCGGTCGTTCAGTAGAAAATATCGAGGTAATCCGCCAGAGCGTAGGCGAGAGTCCACCTACCTCGATTCATGGACGTGCACAAAAATTGAAAATTTCAACCGCCACTCGTCATCGTATTCTCACTAAAGATTTACACCTCCATCCTTACAACATCCAACTGACTCAACAACTTTTGCCTACAGACCGTGCACAGCGAACAGAGTTCACCAATTTGATCATTGAATGGCACCGGTCGGGTCACCTCCCGCTATGATGACAAGAATTGACCTCCACGATCATATGACCTAGCATCTCTTGACTTTCTTCTTTAGGATTTTTTGAAAATTCGTATTAATGCCAATAAGCTTAAAACCACCCGAGCATTAAAGGCTAAAATTGAATGCTGCATCAAACAAACACCACCACATTTACACAAAACTATTGTTCAAAATTTCGTCAAAAGAGTGTATTTGTGCCACCAAAACCGCTGTGGCCATTTATCGGATGTGTTATTTCATACTTAATTCCCAAATGTTTATATTCTAAATCATTAAATATTGCAATATTTTGCTACCAAAAAACGGTACTTTTTTTAAAATTCAATTCTTGCGTTCTTATTGTAACATCCTCTATTTGGTAAATAATGAAAAACAGTAATTTCGAATTTTACGCATTTACAAACCTTTACTAGTCAGAAAAAACGAGTTTTAGTCAGTAAATAACGGTCTTTCACTGCCGATTTTTCAGTGTTAGCACCAAAGCCAATTTTAGTTTTTGGAAGTGATCGAGTATTATGTTAGGCCGTTAAACCCAAGCAGTGTTCCCGTAAATTTTTATGTTATATTAATTAATTTCCTTAGTAATAATTACTTTTGTATCTTTTTTACTGGTGCTACTTTTGAATCCACAATAATAACGTGCCATGAGGCCTCCTATTTTATTTTCACCTGAAGTCAAGTGGGGCTACAACAGGCGCTAGTTCGAATTGTTGTACCATTGTGTAACATATATCTGTACCGCTTCAACCGTGAGGCATATAATATAAAGTAAATTAGTGTAATGCTCAGGATCTAACTGGTATGGGCTTAAACAACTGCTAGCAGTAATATATCAGTTTTCATGTATAAATCTGTATATGCACCCAATGTTTCACAACCGAATATATGACCAATAAGTAATTTAACTCTCTCCGTTATGTTCTTTTTGGACGTGGACTAACAATCAGACATAGACATAGGACATAGACATTAATCAGATATTACAAAAAGCATCAATCAGCGACAAGGAGCTGTCTTCAAATTGCATAATACTTAGTAGTTTCAAAAATTGGATAGTTTCATTCTTTGAGAGCCTTAGATTTTTTAAGGCAAAGAACATACATTAGTATTATAGTATTACATATACACATGACATATGCAACATTACATAAATTACGCCAGTTTTGTCTATTCGCAGTTTTGAAAAAACATTTTTTTAGCGGGTGTAAATGACCTGAAATTTCCTAATTTCACCTTCTTTTCTACTTTAACATTCCTTATTAGGAACATCGGTTTTGAGGCATTCTACTACTACAATCGAAATTCCCCAAACCACTTAGTTTTGGAAATCATTCAAGAGAATAATTTATGCAAATGAATAATGCTAAGGTTTATTATTGTGAGTAAAAAGAATATGAATTTCATCCTCAATAACTCAAGCCTGGCCTAAATAACTTAAGAACACAAAAGAGCAAAATGGTTTCAATGAATATTCCATTCAATTTACCTTTTAAATTACATCCCTTTACTAATGTGGCTATTAAAGGGCTTTGGAAATGATGAAAAGCTTCCGTACTTCACTATTTTATATCAGTAATGATTTTTGTGAACCTTGATTGGAAGGCTGATGGATGCGAAACTATTGGCTTGAATAGGAAAAGCGTGGAGCTATTAGAGAATGGAGAGAAAGAATAAAAACTAGGGGCGTTAAGAGCTATGAAATTTGCTAACCTATTCTGGCAGAAGACAGAGCGGTTTCTTTGCTTTTAAAGTGGGATAAGAAAGCTTTTCAATAAAATGTGATTTATCTCCGTTTTATTTATAGCTCTCTGTCCGGCAAATTTTCAAGAAAGGCTCGTATGTATTTTTAGCCGCAAGAAACAACAAAAACTGCCACAATAAATCTTCGAAAAATTGTAACCTCAAACGTATTTTACCCCGTGTGACAAAAATTTTAACTAGAATAAAAATTCCTGGCTGGTTCCCCATAACTCTTTATTGTTATGTGTTTCGGCGGGCGAAATTTTTATTTGCCTTTTATATCAGCGATTTCGTAAGCTCAAGGTATCCTAGAAAAGGAGGATAAACTATACACATAAAAATAATGCAGCCTTGCTTTACTTTAATACCACTCCATCCTTTTGAATTCAAATTAAATTTTTTAAATTTGCGAAGACAAATAGCTCAAACATTCATGCATTTCACTGGTAACATCAGATTACTGCTGCCTCCTCACGGTATGACATTTGTTACTCTCAATTTTTATTTCTTTTTGGCTCTATCATGCAAGGAGAATCTTTTTATGGAAAATTACATATTTGCCTCGGGCTGGCTTCTATTAAAAATAGCTTCAGAGGATTCACTGAATCCTGAGAATTTTTATCACTTAGTTTACCTGGTTTTGATTGACTGAATGAACGTACTTCAATTTATAAAGTTGTTTTTTAATTTTAATGATGTCGAAGCTAGTTGCGAATGCTATATTTAGACACGGAGTTCCTCTTTTTAAATCATTAAATATAAAAATACGAAATATACATATAATTTTCAATGGTGATTATTGGTATCTTCCAAACTCTGAGAGATACAAAAGATATATTTAAAAATTGGAACATTTTCAAATTCGTCAAGAACAAAAACAAGGCTAAATGATCTTCAATTGAGACCATTAAGTCGAAAGATGATTATTTTAAATATCGACGATCAAAATTTAAAAAGTGTAGATCCTCATAAAGGCTCTAGCGCTTTTCAGACATGCAATTTGAGGAATTTACATATTGAAGCCCTTTCAAAATAGCGAAAATACAAATCAAAACGTTCAAAGAGGATTACACATCTCTTATAGCTTTAAATTGCGAAACGTGACGGCAGTATCAACGACCACAGCATCAATCAATAACAAAAATAATATTATCCATATTTCATTTTAATTATTTTTCTCTATCGTAATTGCTCGTTCATAAAGATAATAGCCCTACAAAACATTAGCATTTTAAATACTTATTGATCCGTTAGTATGAAATTTTTAAAACCCTTAATGTCCGAAAGATTGAAACAATTCTGCTGGCAAAACGCTTTGAAGATTAAATTCAGGAATTCGTGATAACTGGAAAAACGCTCTAAAAGCCCAAATGTAAATATTATTCCAATAAGATGATGCCACAGGCTCTTCTTACGAAAGGTAAAGAAGATTAATTAAAATCCTTTAGGGGAAAAACAATTGAGGATTTGCAACAAAATATCTTGAATTCATGGGGTTGAATATTCGTCAAAGAAAATTGCATAACCAGGGTAGATTTATAATTGCTCTCTAACCACTTGAGAATTAAAGAAGGCCTGTAGGGTGTGACAGGATACCTGAGAATGGAGAACGAGCTTTAGAGTCGTCCGTATATATTAAAGATAATGTGAATTGAATTAATTTTCTTTGGGCTCTCAAGAGGAAATGCTCGAATTGAAATGGCTTCAATTTGAGCGGAATTTTTAAGGTCGACGCAGATTTGATTTCGAGGAATTTATGTTTACACGGCGTCATTTTCTTGCTACTCACGACCTTATTACCAATGGATGGTGAGAGACTTTTAAAACATTCTTCAAATGCAATCTAATAATCACTTAGCAAACAACTCTAGTGAAAACCTAAAAAGGTGCGCCTAATATTTCGGCAAGTTAGCCACCTTCAACTTCGGTTGAATTTTACCGAGACATGTACTGAATAATACAACTGCGAGTGGCATAAACTGCAACTTGTCCCTGCCTTTAGGCTGTTTCACGTTGTTTCTGATGGCTTTATGTTTCTGGGTTCTATCTTCATAAAGTGAAAACAGTTAACATGTTTGTCCAGACCACCTTATATATTTTCACACGTCCCACCAGTTTGCGGATAATGATTTTCTTATGTAGGGTGACCGAGGTCACGAGTTTTATAAGTTTGATGAATTTAAACCTCAATGTATTGTAGTACAAAAACCTGGAACGTAACCTGCGTAGAACATGTACAACAAACATAAAGTTTAATTGCTAACTAAGCTCTCAACATCCCAAAACGAGGTTTTTAACACATAAGCTAAAAAGTTCAAAAAGCAATCGTGTTTTAATTAGGGTCACCACTTAGTTATTAATGTTATCAGCCTTCAGAGTATTCTGCATCAAAAGGGTCTAAACTAACAAAGTTACTTTCAGTTGGAGCTTTATTTTGTGTGCGTCATTGTTAGGTTTATTAAGGGTGTACCATAATTTTTGTTTTGGCAACCCAGCCGTTCATCTAAGGCTCGACGGATAATGAGCCCAGTTCCCCTTTTAGATATCTTATTTTTTATTCAACTTCACTGAAACATGTTAAATTGAAGAATTCCCTTCGGACCTTTAACGGTTTTAATTTGCATGTTTAACGTGCAAAAAATATGCCCGATTTTATATTTTGCTCATAAATGAAAGCCGTAAATGGCTTATAACTTTTTTTAAAGTAGCCTAGTTAAGGACCGTACGAGGAAATGACTGGTTATATTCCATTTCCGTTTTTTAAAACTAGGTTTAACGATTATGGGGCCTCGAATGGACCAAAGTTTCAAGTTTTATAACAAAATTTGGAGTCACATGACTTGGTAATACAGTTGAAAGATGTTAAAAGTTTAGAGAATTTCGATTGGAAAATTTGAAACAATGGATCAGGTTTGTAGGAAAAAAATTAGGAATGATCTTAAGAAAAATAATTCAACTCTAAACGTCGAAGCAATCAAAATATTAACTCTTAACTTAACCTAACCTAAATGAATGAATAAATTTTTAATACCACTCATCAGGCTTAGGCATAAACGAACTGAAAATTGGGCCTTAATAACAATAAAAAAATAATTTCTAATTATACTGCGTGACATAAAAAAGAGAACACTCCGTAAAAATGGTTTTCTTTAAATAATTTTTGGTATGCACGTTTGTATATGGGAACACAAAAAACCATTAAATTTTCAACCACATTTATCAATGTATTTACGAGTTATCATGAATTTTAGATTTCTTTTTACTATAAAGATTGCAATAAAATATCAACAATATGACTGTGAAATATCATTTGTTGGTGTATAGTGTGCATGGAAAGTGCTTTTAGATTAATCAAATATGGTTAAATGCAGAAAGCAGCTAAATTTTCATTAATTGAGCGAGTTTAAGAGAGGCCGAATAGTAGTGGGTTTACAAGAGGCTGGTCGATTATTTAGGAAAATTTCCACAAGATAGAACCATAGTGTAAACACTATAATGAGACGTTATCAGGCATGGTTCCAAGAAGAACAAACAGGTAGAAGGAGAGGTACTGAACAATCCCGAAGATCTACAGAATGCCAAGATCGCCGCCTTCCAATTATGGCCTTAAGAGACACGTTCGACTCGTCAAGAACTCTGGCGGATCAGTGGTTTCTGAATATGGAAGACCCACTGGAATTCGAATTATTTATGGCTGAATAGGAAATGTTCGACTTATTGCCTACCGTCCCCATCTTATATCACCCCTCACCTTAAATCATCGTCAAAATCGACTACAGTGGTGCAGAGAACGGATACATTGGAATCTGGAATAGGATAATATCGTGTTCAGTGACGAATTCAGATTCTGTTTGGATCTGGATGATGGTCGGGCAAATGTAAGAAAACGCGGTGAAAGACGGGATCCTCAGTTTACAATTCAGAGGCACGTCTATCAGATGGTTGGAATATTGGTTTACGGGTGCTATAACACATGGTAGCAGGTCACCTTTACTTTTCATTAGAGGCAGTATGATAGCCCAACGATATATCCAAGAAGTCCTGGAACCTCATCTCTTGCCTTATCTGGAAATGCACGACCACATATGACTAGAGTAACTATGGACTTCTTTCAACAAAATGCAATCAATTTGCTACCTTGGCCAACACAAACTCCAGACCTCTCACTGATTATTTATATATAGGATACTGTAAGGAGAAGGTTGAATAATTTACCCCATCCTCCACAAACCCCAGCAGCGCTGTCATGTTGCTCAGTTAGCCTGGAATGAGATCTCCTAAAAGAATATCAACACCTCTTTAGATCCATATGTAGACGTACAAGTATCCATATGTAGACGTACAAGAATGTATAATACATCGCAGAGAACCGATAAATTAATTTTTTTTTTTGGTTTTTAACAATTAAATTTGTTCAATTTTTTAATGCACTATTTGTTTTACCTTAAGAAACATACATGTCAAAAGTTATTTAAATAAAATCATTGTTACGGGTGTTCTCTTTTCTATATCACGCAGTATACTTCTCCATTTCGCTGAACTAAAACAGTAAAAAATTTAAATACAAAGTAGCCTTAGTAATATGAATTTCTCTCTTGGTTAAAACCATAGATAATTTCTGGCCTATGGACGCCTACCAAATTGTCCCGGTGTATCATACCTGGGAAATATATTGCAAGGCAAGTGAACTTAAGTAATTAAATTTTTATATGAAGGTTTCACTTTTGTGGTTTTTAAAATTTGTAATATGTGATTTTGTTTATTTTAATGGTATTATACTGATTTCTATTATATTTATAATGATATTTTATGGTCGTTGTGTATTTGTGTTGTGTGTCTGTTCAATCCTGAGGAAGCTTTAAAATTAAAGCGAAACGTCGACCTTACGGAAAATCCTCGCTTTTAATTGTCACTTAAACCTACTAAATTCAATGAAGTATGTAACTTTATAACTTCAACACTTCACCATCTCCTTAAATTCCTTTCATTTTTTTAAATACTCTGGTATATAAGGATAATTAAATATAGTTTAGGAGCTAAATATAAGACAAATATTTCACTGCGTTGCTAGTCGATATTTGCAATTGTCTATTAATGGTGTTTCTAGTGCTGGGCAATTTACAGATGTACACATAGATGTATACTACAGAGAGCCAACGCCAAATATATTTTCAGAATATGGAAACTTCGGTATTCTGGGAAGATGTGTGATTTTGCGTTTATATTTTTAAAATACACTCTTCGATATATATATAATTTTGAACTGTGCAGAGAAATTTCTATGCTTTCTACAACAGGGATCTCCATGGCCTTACGTTATAACGAAGACTATCAAAAAACTGTAACTATTTTATAACCGAAAATTTTTACTTAGGGTTTCATTCAAAATGTAAAATTTATGTAGTAATTTTTGAATGTTGATTATATGTCTGCATACATGATTATTCCATTCACATGTTTATCGAAAACAACCCGAATATCAATTGAATCTATGCCGATATTGTTTCCCTTGAGATTATCAATATTCAATCATATTCAAAGGTATGTATGCATAATATCAAACAGCGATACATTGGCAGCTATGCTTGAAAATGTGATGAGTTTGATTTGTTTCCCATATTCAAACCGAGCCTAAAAGTAATTAGCAAATTCTTAATCATATCGGTAAACCAGTGTGGCTAAAAACAATGCCCCGTGGTATTCAGATTTTCATTCGTAGGGATGTATTGCGTTTATCTCAAATTTTTACACACTGCATTCTATCTTTTTTAAGCCGCTGAACATTCAGGAAGGATTTATAGGGAACCGTATTAAAACCCTCCTCCAAATTCAGAAACATATCCAGTCTTCACTGTCCCTACATTATCCAATGTGCTCTAAGATAGCTTGCAGATGACGTAACTAATGCGAAATCCATTTGATCACCAAATTGAAGCACTGTTAAAAAATTCAAATACATTTTTCGAACATCTTAGTAACTGAGTTAATGGACACCAATAGATAACCAATTAAAAATTATACAAATAACCCATCAAGAAAAACATTTTGTTTTTATTTTGAGGTCGAGTTTTCGATCGTGGCTTAAGCCCGGTTCCCTTAAAATGGACTCTAAGTTTATATATATGCACAAAAGAAATTGTTTTGTGACGACGATGCATTTCTTATGGACAACCAAAATTTCCAAGAGTCGAGTTTAGATAAACCAAGCTCAAGCCATCATTCAATAACTCAGTCTGAGTATGTTTATTGTATTTTCTTAAGGTTTTCTTATGAGCATATTATAATATGCGCTCAACAATTTCGTTCCGCTCTAGACCCTTGAAAGGTACATTAGACATGCTTCGAAAAATGTAATAACTTTTAATAGTTTCTTGAGGAAATATATGCAAGAAAACGAAATTAAATTTTGCTCTAACGTATCGCCGTTAACCTCTATGCATCTCCTTTTATCTTTTCTGGCAGGAAATATTATTAAAAACGTGATATCATAGATTCTTGTTAAACAAATTGTTTTATTCTTCACTCACCGGGAAAGAAGTATATATTTTGTGGTCTTAAGGGTATTTGATTACTTGGCAAAGACGATCTTCTATGTTATTTGATTCTTGTGCGTAAAGTAAATTATCGATGACATATGTACGTATGTATGTATATATTTATATACACACACACATATATATATATATATATATATATATACACACATATATATATATAACGGAATATATTCTTTGTAACCGGGGAATCTGGGTTTCGGAGGCTTAACGAGGATATGGCTTCCCCTTTTGTGAGGATCCTCCGTATTTATGTATTTCCAACATCCCCTGTTGAATTTCATTCTCCGTCACAATTTCCTTTTCTTTGGCCGGCCCTTTTGCTGCTCATTGTAATCAAATATCGTGCACCTGATTTAACAGAAGCCCTTGTCAATGAGTAAGAGCGATATTTCATTAATACCATCTTACTGAGGTTGAACGAGCGAACAAAACTACGATAAGAAAAAGATGCCGAAAGAAACAGGAACCGGAAAAGAACAAACCTGGAAACTTTTACGGCCAGAATCAACATCTGAACTCTAATTATATAAAAGGAGTTGCGGAGTATTTAAAGAATGATGAATTGGCGGTCTCAATAACTAACTCCAAAGTGGCATTCTTTTAGCTTTATCAGGAACTAATTAGTGGCAAAATTTTCGAGCTTTGAGAAAGAAAGACGTGCCGATAGTAATTAAGTTTATGAGTCGAAATATAGGTCGAAATATTACAATGCTGCATCTTTCGCAGAATTTTTCATTTATTTCGACATTTAGTGGGAGTTAAAGCATTAATGGTAGCGATTGCAAAACTGTTGTGTGATGGGCAAAAACTTGTTTTGGTATCGAAATTATTGCGATGGAAAAACTCGAAACGTGCCATTAATAAGTAAATGGGTTTCTGATATAAAACGCAGCGCTGAAGTCATTAGAGGGTGCTTAGAAGGCCAACTTTGTAAAGCGTAAAATTCTAAATAAACAGACGAAGTGTCAGATCAAAACCAGTTATTTTCTTTTTCAATCTGTTCCGAAGTAGTACGCAAGTATTAAAAATAAATGATGATTACAGTGAGGGCAGGAATAATAATTGAAAATGACAAGCCATTTTTAGCCTTGCAATTTTGTTTCAACAAATAAACACCAAATGACTACCTTTAAAATTCATTTTTAATGCTCGTAACGTCCATTTGCCACCGTTACATTTTCGCTGGGATAAAAGTGAAAAAATCTTATAGCTATCTCGCTAAGCTGCAATAAGTCCCAAATATCCTGAGTTAGACATATTTTCCGGCTTACAGTTGTTTCGCAATATTGTTCCAGCAGGATTTTTTCCTTCCTCCACACATGTCCCGTTCTAATTTTTTAGAGCTACGCCATTCTTACAGCAAACTCCTTTTGTTCGCCGGGTGTTTTCGAGCAAAACATAAATATTTCCATGATAAATGTTCTCTTGATTTCCACTTTTTGCTTAACCTGCACACAAGTTTGTGCTCAAACAAGATACGCCATTAGTATGTATATGATATAAAGAAATTCGGGAGAGACTTTTATTAAGGAAGTATAAATTCTTTTTGTGTCGACGACAGGCGAAAGTCAATATAAAGGGTCCAAACAAAAGGTCTGAAAAGAAAATTCGATAAATTCATTTTACGTCCGTGTAGCCGAAAAAACCAAACCAAGATCATATATGGCACTAAAAAAGATTAAAAGAAAAACAAAGCAACATATCGCTACACGCCTCCGAGACAAAAACCCTGACAACGTAAAATATATTTAGAACAAATCAGGCCGCCCAACTTCTACCTTATAATTTTAGATGAGTAATGGTTTGTGCGACTGATTTAGGGTTGAATCCTGTTTATGAATATTATGTTTAATCAAATGGAAAAGATATATTTTACCATTGTCAGTAATTAATTATTACTTGCGCTCAGTAATGTGGAAGATTCGTGTGTAAAAGGACATACAGCGACGGGCAAAAAATGTGCTCCATGTGGTATTTTTTTATTTGAATTTATTAGAACATTTTATTCTCGGTAAAAGTTTAGGCAATCCTGCAAACCCAAAACGCACTTTACGAAATTTTTATGCCTCATTTCATATGGGACAGATTCGAAAATTATGAAAATGGCTCACGTGTAGAGTACCTTTATTTGTAATTTTCGAGGAAACATGTATTATGAAAAATTGTCTAGAATTAAAAGATAAGCTCAACAATGAAGTTTCAAGTTTCTATTCCATAAAATACTTTTTACGATTTTTTTATAATTTACCTCGTATAGAAAATAAAATAAATTTATTTAGTATGATAGTTTTGTTTCAGAAAAAATAAAAACATACAAATTACCAAGAATAAAATTTTCTGACATATTCAAATTAAAAAAAAATACCGTATGGTTGGAATTTTTCGCCTGACTGTATAAATAGAGATGTTTACTAATCATTAAATTATTATTGAGTTTCATGCAATCAAATGTAAATGCATTTATTCAATTGAGAACCTCTCATAGTCTACTATCAGTCAACCTTTACGTGATTTTCTTATAGCGTTGAATTGAATTAGAGCGAAGGATATCATGGTGACCGTTCGTGGTCCAACATTTGTTACCGTCTCGGAACACTGACCAGATTATGACTAATAATAGAATATTTGTGGATCTTTAAATTTGTAGAAATTTTCTACGAATTATCTAGTATTCGAGAGTTCTAAAAACTCCGCATAATTGACCAGTAACTTCTCTAAAGTTAGAATTTTTGAGACGATAAAGAAATTCTTGTCAATTTTCAGCTTTTTCGAAAACTTTTTTAACGTCTATTAAATCTTGGAGAGCGCCATAAACTTTCAAAGTATCTTTAATCTAAAACAGATGCATATCAACGTTTATAAAATTCATCAGGAATTCATCTGAAATTCATCTAAATTTGCAAATTCCCTTAGATAATTCAGATCTTCTAAGACATAGTTCTCATTATAGATAAATTCTTAAAGGTTTTTGAACCTTTGGAAATTTGCGTATTATTTGATCAATAACCTCGCAAAATTTTAATTTCTGGAAAAGAATTAGGAGTGTTCGGGTCCTTCTCTAATATAAAGAAATTTCTGAAAATATCTGTGAACTAAGGGGGTTTACGTTTTAACTCAAATTTACTTAATTTACGCTGTGATAATTTGGGAAAATTTAATAGCTAAATATTAGAAATATCCCAATTATTCGAAAATGAATCTCAGCTTTATAAAATTGCATTTTATATTTGATTTGGTGACTTATCAAATAAGAAACTAAATATACGTTTTTTGATGGATTTCTTTCCTCATTATTATTATACTTTGCTTATAATTGTAAACATGTAACATAGCCTAACGCGTATCAAACAATCTTTAAGATGTTTGAGTTTGAAATATAGCAATTTTTGCGCTTTAAAAACTCACGAAATCCAAATCTTTTGGAATGAAGCAGAATAATATTCACATTTATATGTTTTTAAGGAAAATAAAAAAATTGCAAAATTTGACAATTTTTATGCATGAATTCAATCTTTAGAATTATTGTATGGAATAGATTTGTACTGTTTCTCTCTAAAAGACATTGGCTAGAAATTATAGGCCTTGAAAGTGCCGAATGTGTCATATTTCAAGTAAATACAACTTTGGTTTTATACATATTAATAATTAAATTCGCTTGTAAATAAAAAAATTAAAATCGAATAACATTTTGTAAAATGGATTTTACATACTAAAATTTAAATATCACACTGACCTTTATTTCATTAAAGTTACAGATATGAAAGTTAGCAAAATTAAGGCTAGATTTCCTAACTTGTCTCTAATTTGTCAGTCAGTGTATACAGGGTGTTTAGTTTACCAATACATATCCGAAACAGGATGGTAGGTAAGATTATTGTGAACATATTTAACCATATGTACTATTATACAAAGTGTCACGCATTTCCAGATATCGCCATTTTTCTGAATTTTATCAAATTCGCTGTTCACTTCCGTGTAAGTTACAATAAAAATTTAATAGAACATTTGCTGTGACTCTATCGGTTTTCGCATAAACTTGAAAATGTATTTTATCGATATCAAACATGTAGTAGTATCTACATAGGACAAAAAAAATGTCATGCTTTAAAATTCCAAATATGAATTTCTCTAATACGAAATCTTGACTTTGTAAGTAAATAAAGAGAAAGATGCAAATGGAAGAGACGTTAGAATACCTTTAAAAACTTCTTTGACCATTGCTCTTTTGAATGATATATTGAAAGGCGCAGCCTTAATGCTCCATAAGGTATTTAATTAGAAAAGAAAAATAATCAGAAAAAACGCATAGGGCAATTTAACAAATTGAATAAAAACTTAATAAGTAATTATTATTTATGCAAATTATACTATTTACTTATAACTGATTATTATTCTCAAAATGGGAACCACCGTTTCTGATACAACTTCGACATCTTCGTCTTACCACTGTGGTGGTTTCTCTTAGCCTCATTTCAGCTTTCATTAATTTTGCTGCCCCATCAATTTTTTAAATGAGATGGTCTCGATCATGAATTTCCTCATTGTATACCAGTTCTTTCATTCGTCCCCAGATATGACAGTCAACTAGGGTGAAATCTGGAGATCTGGCAGGCCATAATATCGGTCCATTTCGTCCTATCCATCTTTCAGGAAAGTGATTATTTAAAAACTCTTTTATTGTTTTTTGATAATGGGCCAGACATCCATCGTTTTGAAATATGATTTTCAATGGTCAAAGAAGTTTTTAAATGTGCTTGAACGACTCTTCCATTTGCATCTTTCTCTTGATTTACTTATAAAATTAAGGTTTGAGATTAGAGAAATTCATTTTTCGAATTTCAAAGCATCACATTTTTTTTTCATATGTAGATACTACTACATGTTTTATATCGATAAAATACATATTCAAGTTTATGCGAAAACCGGCAGAGTCACAGCAAATGTTCTATTAAATTTTTATTGTAACTTACACGAAAGTAAACAGCGAATTTGGTAAAATTCGGAAAAATGGCGATATCTGGAAATGCGTGACACTTTGTATAATAGTATATATGGTCAAATACGTTCACAATCATCTTACCTACCATCCTCTTTCGGATGTGTATCGGGAA
Source organism: Euwallacea fornicatus (assembly GCF_040115645.1). NCBI lineage: Eukaryota > Metazoa > Arthropoda > Insecta > Coleoptera > Curculionidae > Euwallacea > Euwallacea fornicatus. Next base: position 1,230,619 of record NC_089543.1, read on the forward strand.
ACCAAACACCCTGTATAAGCATTGATTTGGGTAGCTTACTGCTTACCTGCAAACGGTTGTTATTTTGTTTGGGAAGAAAATAGAGCTACCAGTAAAGATGGACATTTCCCAAATAAAAAATTTTTTATTTTGGTTTTTTTGAGTTAGTTGAGTACGGGAAAAGCCTATATTTAAAAATTGAAAACCAGATGTATCAGTATTTTTTTATATCGTTGGGAAGGAAACAACTTATTGAGTCTACTTAATTAAACTATTACTCAATTTCCGGTGTTTCATGCTACCTAGTATTACAGCCTAAACATACAAAAAAATGTCACAGAATGTAAATTTACCATTAAATTCTAAATCTCGCCCTTAGCAAGACTTGGAATTAGATAAATATTAATTCTTCTCTTAATACATACGTTTGGAGCTGAATCTGCAAACATATACATCTATCAGCACATGTAAATTTACTTTTCGGATGAACCGTACGGTAATTAAAATTTAAAAGGGTTTGTCGGTCAACAAACTTCGATTAAGATAAAGTAGGACGAACCCTTGAATGGGATGAGGGCAAAATCAGCCGAACAAATGAAGCAAAATTATGCCTTTTTAGGAAAAGGGGATATGTATATAATCCCATCAGATCGGTAAAACGGGTCATTTGGACCCAATACCAATTAAACGGGAACAAAGTTGATTAACTGAATAATTCGAGGCGAATTAATTTTATTGTTTTACCAAATTAAGTGGTATCCCATGTGTAATTACAAGTACTTCGGGCTTCGAGGTTTCGAATTAACTTAAAACTTGATCATTTAAATTAGTCAGTAGGCTGTTTTTTATTAAGTATTCTATTCACAATTACTACTTAAATTAAACCAAAAGCCAAGAAGAACTCTTGCACCTAGTCGTAGGTTTGACACACATGAACCAATGGCACAACGGAAAACTTGCAGCTAAAAGGTGGCAAATTATAAATGCCACGGGGGTAATTTTTCACGAAGTTCTATGTCCTCCCCTCTTTATTTCTTGTAATTTGTAACTTAGAATTTATTTCTTTCCGTCAGGGTTTTATCTGACATCTAAGCCATAATAAAATCTATTTGTTTGTTGTGAGAGAATTCCTTGCTTCTGGACCTTTGTCTGGATAACTATGTAGGTTGAAGTAAGTAGTTAATCAAATACTTTCATTCGGCATATCTCCGTACATTGAAGAATTTATTGACCTATTTCATTTTGAATAAAATTGTTTTTATCTCTAGGGTGTTTATTGCCACGTAAACTCACTTAGTAAATTATTTCTGAAAGGGAAAATTCCATTTCAAATTTAATAAAACTCCTTTCTCTTAATACTGGCGTAAAACTTTTTCTTAAGATAATCACAAAGGAGTTGCCGATTTTGGCCCCAGGGTCCTAATATAAGACCTCCAAGGGTTAGCCCACTATCCCTTATTTCAGAATATTAATTTCCTTTGCTGTTTTAGTTAGACAGTTAACTGAAGTATATCTATTACAGCTTTGGGTCAAAGGATAGCGGTCATAACCGTTGATTCAGAGAAGGTTGTAAGGTATCGAAGGTGTCGGGTTTAAATTAGTGTGGTGATATGATAAAATTTCTGACTGGCTATTTTGGTTTACGACCCAAAAGGGCCACTTAGACGGAGTAGGTGTGTTGAAATACGATAAGCCTCGGCTCTTTCTATATTTAAGGATAAAAACATAGTGAAGCATCACATTTCGCCACGCAAATGTGTCCTGATTTAGATAGTGATCGTGATTTATCAAATACTTTAATATGGTAGCTATTATTAATTATATGCTTTGTTTATGTTAAGTTTGGTATGGTTTCTCTATCCTCAACGCAAATTTAGTCCCTCCACCGGACCGGACATCTGGGGTACTGTTGATTAAATTCAACATGCACTGTTGTCGTATGAAGGCAAGGGGGATTAAGAGAATCAATCATAGAACAAGGTTCGAGCACTTCGTCTGTGGAAAACAAAATATTTTCTTCCTCACGTTTCGGCGCGTTGGTCAGTGAAGAGTTTCAGTTTGGTCGCACTCATATGATTTTATTACTTTGATTAACCATTAGCGGACTGCGAGGTGTGACGCTTCACTATGTTTTACCTTAAGGAGTCAAAGTACCAAACTGAAAAATATTTGTTTTTAGCAAATCAATGAAAATATCTTTCGAAATAAACCCTCTATTATGGATATGAGACAAATTTTATTTTGTTTTTTTCTTTTATTGAAATAAGCATATTCTGAAAGTTTGCAAAATGATCACATAAAAACCCTGCATAAACAGAGGTTTTGCGTTTTTGTACTTGATTATTATTTTTACATTATCAATTTTTCTACTCATCTCAATGTAACATTTTTCAATATATTTGTCGGTCCCCCAGCCGAATGAAAATATTCACTGTTTAGAACTAAATTTGATAGGGTGGATGCACATTTCCCTATCCTGAAATGTCAATCATAACACGTCCGAGAGCAAATTAATCAATCATTACCGTAAAACGCTGAAGGCTACTTGTCAACGCAAAAACAAAGTTAGCCACAATCTAAATTATCTGGCAGCTGATACACTACGCAATTTTAATCAGTTTTTGCGATGGGAAAACATTCATTGGGACAAACCTTGTTATTATTTTTTGCGTTAATCGTTTGTCCGCTGCCTGTTTCTATGCTTAGCGAATTGTTAGTTAATAAGAAAATCCCATTAACTAACGATTTTTAGGCTTAATTGTCACTAAAATATTTCCCTTTTTGTTTGAAATATGTTTGGAAAATCATGTTCCTGACTACAGGTAATGACGCCCGAAATATCTGGATTAATGGTTACCCCAACAATTTCGTATATTATATAATGCCGATTTAAATATTTACAAGTATTAATTTGAGCGTAATATTTCATATCTATCATTACACAAAGTATGGAACAATATGGAATGGGCTGTATTTAACATACTCCCAATTAGAAATATCATACAACTGGGTAATAAATTGCGTTGTGAAAAAATTTTAATTGCTTTAATATCTGCACATAATCTGGCAGTAAATCTGCATCTATAGCATGTAATTGGAAATACAAATATTTTTAATACTCGGTGCAATTTTTACTGTAGACCTTGCTGTTGCCCACTTAGCGTAATTGATTTGACACAACGTATTTTTATAGTCCAATAATTGAAAATCTATAGTGGCAAATTTAGTATAGTGATACATTCCACAAAGTATCGAGATAAACTGATATCGCTGGATTTATTTTCGAATAGTACTTGGTCTAAATGTTCTTTTCCCGGGCAAATCGAATTTTGCGTAAAGTTTTCCCACTGCGTAATATCAGGAAGTGAGGAAAAAATGAGAATTTAATGCAAAAATGGTCCCTAAATGTTTGTCCGATCCTTTATTACGCTTTACTTCAGGTTTTCGCGTGTTGGGAGTGATTGATTTTCCAGCCAAATCCCTTGGTGTTAATTTATCCGCGGATAGTCCCCACTTTATTCCACTATTTTGAAAACATGTCATTGGAGTGGATTACTAATGTGCCGTTATTCGCATCTACGTCAGGAGATCTAGGCAGAGTAATGGTGGAATAAAGTGCCCCTTAGAAATTTGACGCAATACTTTGTTCGAATTTATTTTCCCAAGGTAACCGCACTGCCTGGATGTACTAAACCATCGAGCCACCCTCATAATGAGCGAATGAGTAGTTTATTATACGTACATACATAGATCGGTTATTGCAAGCAGAATTTCCATTATCATTTTCAGCAAATGACAAATACTCATCTCACTAAACAAGTGAATATGCATTATTGTCTGCACATTAGTAATGGCTGGACGGTATATAAAGTAAAATCAGCCATCCAAGCAATCTACTTAACGAACTTCTAGTCATTAGTTGGGCACATGAAATTCAAAGGGACAATTAATATCAATTTATACGTAGATTTGCATTGCTCACAACTCCGGCAACTTGCCACACATCTAACACTAATTAGCTTATTATAACATCTCCGCTCTAACTGTGAGAGTTTTCCCTTATGCTCTCGTTAGATGATGAATTTCTACTGTGAATGAGGTTTTAATTCGATTGTTAAGTATGGGAAATGTTTAATCAAAAATATGCATTGCAGAAATTGAAATCACTTAAAAATAGGCAACCCAACCCGCATTTCCCATAACTATCCTCTAACTACACTGCAGATCTTCAAATCTGAACTACGAAATGCACGTTTGGTCTTTTATGACTTAGTTTCGTTGCCCCCAATACAGCGAATTAAACTTTTTTCGTTTTTTAATAACAGCTCCTACAAGTTTTAAGATGTTTGAGAGTATACGCAGTTCTACAACGAACATGCGCTCAATTTTTTAATTGCTTTCCTTTGACTCATCGTTTTATTACTACTAGAGTAATTAATTAGTCACAATTATACATACTATTGTACATATAATTACACATATATCGTTATACGTATATGGTTATACGACAACCGATTATTCAACAAACGCGGTATTAATATCATACTTGACACTCACTCAACAGACAGAGATAGCTATAGCATGGCTCTGTCACTGCCATTGGATTTGAATTTTTGAAATAGACAGCTCGCATACCTACTTCTAACAATGCTCCCATGAGTGACGGGCTCCGTTCACATGTCACTGTTAAGCTTAAAAACTGGAATTATGAGTTATTTTTTATGTTAAACCAAAAATCATATTTTATTTAAGAACCTTGATCAATACTTGCAGACAGAGGAAAATTATTATTACGAACTGGTGCATTAATATGCGATTAATAACGTCACTTCTATTAATGCGTGAGCAAAGCGAATACGTTAAACCGTTTCCGATTATTAATAGCCTTCATTAATACATTTGTCGGTTAAACAACTATTGTCGGCGTTAAATTTCATATTATCTGATAAGAATGGTATGGTGAAAGTGAAATTTTTCCTTAAATAAGTAAAACAACACATATGGTAACGAAAAGATTTACAAAAGCTCTACAAACTGTAAACCAAATGAGTACAAAATTAAAGCTTACCTACACAAATGTTATATTGGGTGTCCAGGATAACCCTGGACAAAAGAAATTAACATGGAAAATCGATTTTCATTTTTTATAACTTCTACATCGAGGTTATAGTACTCAAGACTGGTTATCATTCCGCAATTTCTTCAACTTTTTAATTAAAGCCGTTTTGTTCTAAAACGCCTCCAAATAAAAAAAAAATTAATGACCCGCGGAACCGTTCGAAGCCACCATTGGTCATAGTCAAGGTCAGAATTAAACAAACAGAAAGTAGCCAACATTATTAGCGTATAAACCCCGTGTCAAAGAAATTTTCTAATTTTGTTAGTGTCTAAGCGATTTTTAACTTATTTACTAGTTGATTCAGTGAAAAATCAATGGAAAATCTGAATATAATTATTACGTGATCTACTTTGATGTCCCCACAGTAAGCAAACAAGTTTCTCATTATCCCGTGATAACGCAAAGACATAACCTATTTTTTATCTCACTCAGTAGATAGAAAGACCGATTGTGCATGCGAATCTGCTATGTCCAGGATTCGGCGGGACACCAGGGTGAAACCGTTTCATGTATATGCTAACCTATATAGTATAACATTAATACTACACTACACAACGAGAAAAAGAAATCATATGAATTTACATAGGTCTATCACATCTCACGTAGTATCTGATATAAGTCAATAATATTTTGAGCTAGTCGATGGAATTTAAATGCAAATTTCAAATTTAGATTATCTGGGTAATTAAGAAACCATTTCATTTACCTCCCCTGTATTTGGCTCGATACGAATTCCCAATCGCGAAGCACGACATTATAAAATGCAATTTTTGTAACTTTCTGATGCACCGTATGCAATGCTACAGTTGTTTGTTTATGCTATTGTAATTTCGCATGTGGCAAAAAGGGATTACAACACCTTGTGTTCCTAAGCAGGTTTTCGATAAACCAAAATGAGTTTTGAAATATGTAAGTGTTTCAAAAACCATTTTCAAGTCTCTATACCGTCATTTGAGGCATTCAGGTTCAATATAAGATCTCAGTTAGTCAATTGAATGGAAAAAAGTACCTCGTAAATTTCATAATTTCCAAAATAGTGAAGAAGTAAATATCTACTTTTTGCCATTTTTCCAGTTTTGATTGTCGATATGTACTCCGAAATTTTTTTGGAGCAAATGGAGTTAAAAGATGAAATTAATCAACTCAACGAGTTTTAGAATCCAGCTCAAATCCGCTTGTAATATGTCAGTTTTTTCAGTTTGAGCCACTTTCACCTATCTAGCAGTTGCACGCGTGTGCACGTTTATTCATTCCCTTTACATATCGCCAATTGCGGACTAGCAAATTGAATGTAATGTACATAGAGCGGATATGATATGTGAGATGGAAATTGAATAATTTATAATGGGAATCAACCTTTATACTGAAAATTTCCTAAGAAAGGTGAGGGATGGTACCTAATTTTTTGTGGCTTTTCCTATTTTGAACGTCGATTCCTCGGACACCGGTGTAGTAAATCATCATTGCATTAAATAATAACTTTGATAACTCTCATAAATGTGACACAAATCGGATTGTAAGATGTACGATAAGTTTTGAAATTCTTGAAATGCTAACCTGGTTCGTGAAATAAAAAAACAAAAACATGAACCCCCTGTATCACCATAAATATGATATTTAACGGCCCACTGTCGAGGTTGCAACAGCTGTTATACATCTCTGTTTTAAGAGCTTTTTAAGAGGGCAATAGCGGTAATGGACGCTCGAAGGTATCATTTGCCTTATGAAAAGAAAGATGTTAATTAGGGTATCTGGGTTTGTTGCAAGTTAAAAATTGTATTTAAACGCAAACAAACATGAACTCCCCTGTGTAAAATTATATGCGTTCGTGTGTCTGACTCAAGCTGAAACCGGCAAATTATCGAAACGTCGAGTAAGCCCAAAAGGGGCGAATTAATTTAAGTTGTAATTGGGTGGCTAATGAGCAACCATTAGTGTCATTAAGAAGGCGACCAGGTTTAGAGAAATTCCAGAAATGTGTCAGCGGAGATATCAAGATTTTATGCAGATTCCGTTTCCCACCTTAAATCCCAAATCCTGAATAATTACCCCGCGTTAACACTTAACCATAAATAATAAGATTTGGAAACTAACCTGCGCTGCGTGTGAGACCGGGGAGCATACAAGCTGCTAAAACGGGAAAACTCAGATTTCACCATCTCTGTCATTCCAGGGCCGAATATCTTGGAAAGTGTAATGAGGAATCCCCGGTTTCAGTTTTAATGTGATTATTCCTGTACTGCAGTGACGTTGCTTTCCTTCATGGTAATGATTCGGAGAAAAATGGGGAAGTTACGTTGTGCATGAAACCTTTTTGGAGAGGACCGAAACTCCAGGCTTTTGTGTGGATTGCGCGAAGATAGGACAAAGAAATTTGTCACATTGTTATATGCGGCACCGCAAAAAACAAAGCCGCATTTCCATACTAATCAAAGGCAATAAAATCCGGCAGAGGTATTTGCAACACAAATTTCATGTGGAGGCCAATAAAACTACTTGGGTCGTTAAACGTACCGAAAAACTTACCTGTGCTAAGCTCCAACATTATAACCATCCAGGTAGAGAAAGCCAGCACTTTCGTTGGAATGGTGACACTCATCTTCATCATTGAACAGCTCAACTCTCGTTACGAACTGAATCACTGCACTTCACTATTAAGATATTGAAACACGAATCGCTCCATATTGCAACATTTGACACTGTTCACTTTAGCATTTGTACCGATTGCTGTATGCTGTGGGTATCAAGGGCTTTATTTTATTATCCTTGGGATACCGCGAGCTAGAAAGAAAAAATAAAAATATCCACGCTTTTGAAATGATGCGCCCGGAGTTGTCTTTAGATTTGCACTCGTTGTTGGATCCGATCTGGAATCAAAAGGAAATCCTGTTAGAAAGAGGTTTTCACTCCAAGCACGTGAATTCAGCAATAGCGTTTTGAAATTATGCTTTAGTTTTTCATTAATTCGAACCGGAACATAATGTGAATTAAAATTGGAGGCCATGAGAATAACGAAATTGAGAAAGTAAAGCTCTAAAAATCATTTTGCAGAGAATTGCACTGAACATTATAAAACTCAAGGAATTTATGTCGCTTATAAAAGAAGCAACGAGTGGACGATACAAAAAAATCTGAATGTGCAACAAAGTATTATATTAAATTCTACAGACTCAACTAGCCCAACTAGGCTACTAGTGACCAAGTTCCCCACTAGTAATGCTAGTAGTTTATTTTATACTAAAACTACGAATTTTTTGTTTTTATATAGAGAAACATGATTGACAGGAGGAAGGGAAATAAAAATGATAAAGAGGCGCGAGAAGTGTGTAAGTTGAGAGAGAGAGAGGAGTATAAATTTGAAATCTGGGCTGGAAAATTGCTAAAATAAAGTATGAGGGAGTGGTCCTATTATACAGGGAATAAGACCACTTTTAAAGGTATACTAAAAATGAAAGATGATTGTTTTCATCTTGTTTAGGGGAGCGTTTAGACAGAGCATATATAGAAAAAAAGGGAAATTCTATAGTATATTTGGAGGTGGTTAAATAAAGTGAATTAAAGTGAAATGAGAGATTTGCGGAAGTTTTAATATATTTGCAGAAAGGAAGGTGGAAGTTGAGACAAGTTACACAAGACCGGAGAACTGGTCGAAACTGACAAAAAGCTGAAAATATTTTTAAATTTGATACGCTGAAAACTTGAAATTTATGGAACATTTTCCAAGGTGGAGATTCATATTGCGGAATATTTGTTTGAAATTTTTCTTTGGTGTTTGGCACGTAGGTGTACTGATCAAAATCAATGACAGAGAGACTTCTATTGTCTATTTAAGCTTGAAGCGATTTTTCTATACGTCAAATTGCAGTTACACCCCTTTATGGATGTGAATTAGTTTTCCAGATACCTGTTTTGACTGACTAAAAAATTCTACTGCTGCTCCAATTGCGCACTTAACGCTCTTTAATCAATCCCTAATCGTGAATTAACGCTTCCAACGAATATTAGTAATGCTACAGAACCTCTATTCTTATTAGACCTAATAGAGACTGGTGCAACGGCCTTTTTGTGAACCTCAAAAAGCCCTAAACGCCCACTTACATTCCTTCGTACGCGAGAGCGAAATGCATCTTTATAATAAAAGCCCGACCTGGACAAGTATTTTAATATTGCCCTTATTCACGCTACGCTTAACCCCAGCATTCGCCAAGTATGTTAATTGAAGCTGCATGCCTGTTGCCAAATTAGATTTTTGCATTCAAAAAAAAAAATAGCAAATACCTGAGCGCTCCCTTGAGAGTTAATCCTCGGAAAATCTGGCACCCGAATAAGTTGTCACGAAAATTTTCAAACAAGTCACATGACAAGCGCGCGAAAGCGGTCGGAGCTTTGGAGCTTTTGTAGTACAGTTAACCAAAAGATTCGTACGAAACTGTGAAGAGAGGAAATAACTGGGCACAATTTTCCTAATACGGCGCAGCCGCCCGGTCAGAGCGCATGACCGAACCGTTTTCTCACCCTTTATTTTAATGTGATTGCTACAGAATGTTAACTAGCTACCAATAATGAGCTTATACCTATCAACAACTCATTTGTTTTATTTTTAAATGCCGGAAAGCTCTCGACTGGCCCACTCTCGGTACGATGCTCCTTGAATGTTTTCCATGCCGATTAAGCACTCGAAACAAACATTTTTTAGCAAACCGCAGTCTTTTTTTGTATTAAGACTTTGGTTTTCCAAGACCTGGAAGAGGAATCGAAATCGCTGCGGGCGGGATGAATACTGGCAAGCAAAATCCTCTTTTGGGCTCGTGTTACGTAATCCATAATCCTTGATACGGTCTGTATAATCCATAAAGGAATCTGAGAGGGCATGGAGATTAATTTAGCAATGAAATTCCGTTAGCATATGTGTTATGCTCAATTTGGTGTACTAATAGCCCAATGGATTTTAGATTAGGAGCCTCCGGGCGAGGTGCATAAAAGGGAGGTAAGTGTTACATACATTCGGTTTATTAGTTGGAACAGAACGAGCAGATACTCGCTTTAAACTGTTGTCAGACTAAATTAGGGTTTCTGTGTAATATACGAGGTGGGTCAGTATATGATACGCATCTCAGTTTTGCTTCCTGATTAGTAGGTTTAAGGTTAAATTCATGAAGTCATGCAGCTCGAAAAACGCCAATGATTTTAGAAATGTTAAATAATTCAGAAAATCTGAGGTAGTTATAAGTTTTTAAGACTCATTTTAAATTTAATGAAAACGCGTACAGCCTTTGGCGCAATATTTTGGCAGTTGCCAAAGCTGAAATCTTCAGTTACCTAAGCTAATATTCGGTATCCGCGTTCGGTGTGTAAATGGTATGGAAATCTTTCGCCCTATTATTCAACACACATATGTGGAACTCCTACCTAATTTACGATAACAAATCCCCCTTTTTCTATAATCTATAAGAAGAATAATTCGGCTCAAACCCAAACCCGCGTGCTTGATTGAGTCTGCTAAAAATATCCGGGCTCAGTTGTTGAAAGTAGCTTAACCGAAGCAACCTTAATTGAGCTTGAAAGCAATTTTCTCAAAAGCTTTAAAAAATGGATCTATTGATAACTCTATTCATATCGATTGGAGATTGAACCTCTGTCTGAATGGGAAATAATTTAAAATTCGCCCTAAAAGCAGCCTTTTTCCCCCAGAAGATTCTGACAAACTAACCACTCCATTTATTTTTATATATGTATCCTCAACGTCTTTATAAGGAGGTCACGTTCAAGATTCTATGAAAGTGTAATATAAAGGATTTTCAAATGGCGAGTATCAGAATTGGCGAAGAGCATCTAAATGCGTAAATATCTTGTATCCTATAGGGACTTCTATCTGTCGCGAGCTTTTTTGCTTGCAATCTCTGGAAAATATTCCCTGACATTGTAAAACGATGTTGCCACCATATAAATAACCGACTCAATCAATTTATAGCGAGGGGTTGACCTTAGTGGATCCCCTAAAAGAAAAGGAAATTCCTCTACCTATTGTGTTTATTCTATACTGCAAAGCTGCCTTGTCATGTGTTGTTTTTGTTTCTATTGTTTGCAAAAAGACACAATTTCTTTCCTAGCTCCATTGCGACTCACGATAAATTGCCAAAGCCTAAATGTGATAAGATTATATAGATACCTCTTCTAATAGTCAAGAGTTTTGTTTTTCGAAGATGTCAACTAATGGACTTCCGTTTTCGTTTCACATTGGAAGCGACGAATGGACTATCCAAACGTCCTCCGATCAATAATTAATAAATACCTCCTCCTTCTCAGCCATCTTTTAAAAACTTTTGATCGCCATTTAACTTTTAAGGCCTCCGACTGGGACTAATTTTATCCGGGCCAAAACTGTACAACCCCAGTAAGACTATAGATTAAAATAGTTTTGACATTAGGTTTAGCCTGCAAACCATATTGTTCAAGATTAATGACATCTTAGAATGATTTCAGGGATTTTCCTAGCCAAGATGAACGGGTGACCTATTAAGTCAGAAGCCAAACTTTAGGCAATGGATTTCCTTCTATTATGCTTTACCAAGAGTGCATATAAATCTAGATTTATTATATTTAGTATCGGAATTTACACAATTTTTTTATTATGGTCGCAGATTGGAAGATGATAAAGCAATGAGGCACTTATTACACGTTCGGAATCCAAGCAGTACGCACATTGGCGTAGCGCGCTTGCTTAATATCTAATAATTTTGGTTTCAAGAGCAGGAATTTTTGAGGTATCTAAAATTGGAGAACACATGGTCTAACACGATTTTTCTATGCGTAAAAATGTTTCTCAAATAGAGAGCTTGAATTTCAATTCTGTTTTCATTGTAGTGTAATGATTTCGACTAAAACAAGGTACGTTTTTTGATTGAATGCAGTGTCTCCTTGTAGACACGAAATAACCAAACAATAACAAACGATTTGTTTTCATTAGAAGCAGTAATTTCCAACTAAAAGCAAAAACTCTGGAAACTTGGTCTTGTCTTGATTTGCCAAATAATAAATAGGAAAAGTTGCGTTGCATTGAAATGGTTAGTTTCATTCAGTAGTGGTTGTTTGTTCAGAATTAAACTCTGGCCGAACTATCTATAGAGACTGAAGATTTCTCCTTTCCGAAAATTGAATGCCACGTTTTTTCGTCTGTTTAATTTTCTCCCAAAGCATCAAGACTGTTTTCCCACTTCAGAGGTAAGGGATGTTTAAGTTCCCGGCTTTTAATTTACGATCAATTGGATTTCGATCAATTAATCCAATGTAGTTTGAAATGAAACTATCGTTGTGTTCGCGAAAAATGTGTGGCGATTAAGCGAATTTAAATGGAAATCTTGCCTAGCTTTATACGGCAAAACTAAAATATAATTAGGAGACTTTCCCAACTTCCAACAATAGCCTATTTGGGAAGTTATTTCAAAAATGCAAGTATATAATGATCTGATTGAGGAAAGTAAGTGCATTTTAGATGTTAAGTAGAGAAGTTCGAGAGTTTAAGTATATAAACAAACAACAAGTTTGAAACTCGAACTTTTTACGGTCAAAATATTCACTCTGCTTAAAAATGATGCAATTTTTCATTTAGCAGGAAGCCGTCAAGGCAACTTCTTGTAGTCGCAATTTTGGCTGCATTTATGCAGGATGGAAATGATGATGAGACTTGAGATTTTGGGACGACGCTGCTTTCAATTTTTTTCAATATGACGAAATTTAATCACTAGTTATTGGATGTGTCGTAGCGCATGATATGTAACAGAAGCTAAGATAGCGTAACCACAAATGTAGTTCCCAGGAATGCGTGTGTATGAACATGGTTTGAGTATATTTTATACGGAATTACAGTGTTTATGGTGTGTGGAAATTTGATGGAAACATCGTTAGATTCTTCAGAAAATTACGTTCGACAGTTTTCTCAAGCGAGAGCGGGCTGATCTATCGCAATATCGAGACAAAACGATTCTATTAGTGTCACACTCCTATTTCCGTATATATTTGTGTCTCTGGGATGATATTCCCCCGTAACAGCTAAATAAACAACACACTTCAACATATTTCTGTGTATGCTTCATCGGATTTAGGACCAGCAAATCTAAGCACTTTATATGTAAAATAATATTTTCTACATCCTGGTTTTCCAGGATTCGGTATGAAATGGAAAGAAATGCATTTTAGGCGATAAAGGCGGTAGTGGTTTATGCGTTGCATTCAATATCTTCAATGCTTTTCCCACAAACTCGATGGGAAATAAATTTTTCAAATTGCGGCTGCCTCAGTTCATTTATTATTTATTCGCTTTGCGTCCTCAGAGTGAAGAAAAATCCCCCGGAATAATTAAAAGTAAAACAAACGAACGCGGTTAATCCCGTAATATTAAAAATTAGCTCAACCCCGGGGCAAAAAGGCTAATTTGCAGTATTCCCAGGAATATTCTTAATTTTATTTTAAGTTCTCGAATTAAATCACACTGAAGCTCAAATGAAAAGTCGCATCAGCCGGGTTCTCCGAAAGCAAAATACAAAGAACGGAGCTTAAATATTTTAAATGTAGAGCTCAACCCCTTTTCTCTAAATGGCAACAAGTTATTTCAAATGCATGTCAAGTTTGTGTTAATTTTCAAACTCGATAAACTGCGCGCACGACAATTTTACGAGTCAGGGTATGTTTTTTAAAAGGTTCCCTCGAATATCTGGAGGGAGAATTAACGATTTCAAAGTTTAATTATTTTTGTCTCGTTCCTCCCAAAGCTTCGTGTCACATCGGTTTTGGGGGATATAAAGCCAATTATTTATAAAAAAGAAAAACTCGATAAATGACGAATTGAGATACAAATTAGGTATGGAATTGCAAATTTTTGTTTTAGGTCATGTCGCATGTTGAAACTTGATTAATAATTTTTGCATGAAAAATCATCATTTCGCACCACTATTTCAAGTGTTGGGCTGCCTAATTCAGTTTTTGTTCATCACAAGGGTCGGTTATAGCACTGATTGATCCGATTGACACTCTAAAAGTGGTCATTCCTGTCGTGGTGTGGTCGAATACGACATTAGGCCTATTTCAATGTCATATCTAGATATGAGTAAAATAAGTTACTCAAACTAGAATCAATAATTGTGAAAAATAATAAAATATCCTGCCGAGTATTCTGCAAATGAGCAGATGATAGAATTTCTCCATATCCATTACATTCTATGGAGGGAACTATTTGAAAATGAGCTAACTCTAACTTTGTGAATCAAATTTCTACTTAAATGGCAATATAGCAGTATCAATTCAGTTCGGTTAATCAATCAGCTCGAAATAACCGAGCTTTCTATAAATTGAATCCATTCTAGCCATCTCTACATCTACGTGACCAATTAGCTTGAATAGATTGCTCAGCAATAACATAGCAAAACGACTCAAGATAACGAAGAATATTGCTATTTCACAATAACTATATTTAACTTGTAGTTGATCACATCACATCCGGAATCTGCCGATTTTATTGCTTCCTCCAAACTACTATACCGATTCGATAGTATACAATTTGATTATGTGTATGTGAGCCTCAATGAATTACTACTATAAAATCTTCAATAAAAAAAAAAATTGAACAAACCTCAGTCATAGTCTTTATGTTTTAACTCTTCGATTGACCAGTTTTGGACCGTTCTTTGAGACCAAGAATGACATCTTGATTCCTTGTTATCATGGAGTTCTTGAGCGTTATTAATTATATAATTTTATTCTTCAATTTTTGTTTCTAATTTTCTTTAAAAGCAAAGTGTGAGGAAAGGTCGAGGAACATTTTACTTCTCTAGTATACGATAGTTCGCAGTAAATATCTTTTTTTTAAACGTTGCTATCGTCCAAAAAATACAAATCCTGGACAAATAATTTAAAAAAAACTTCTCTTTTTGTGATCTGCAAGACAGTGTTGTGTGGACTTCAATAACTTTTCTTGCATCCAAGTGGCAGGCCTCATCGTCTGTTTTGGAATAATCTTCTTTCCTATGGTTACATGCCCGTTTTGAAGCTCTATTTCACGAGCATAACTCAAAATGGGAACAAACCTCTGAATATGACTGAAAGATATATCAGCCATACTGCGCACTCGCAAGTTGGTGCCTATTGGGCTTATTCACTAACAAAACCAATAATAAAGGAGTAATTGTTTTTGGGTGTATAATTATATTGGGGCGACTGTTAGCGTACGTAGAGGAATGTTATTTTATCTAGAGATTGCTCTTTCGGAAAGTTAGTTCCGGTCCTAAGTATAAGCTTAAAAAAAAAGGATTTGTCTAAGCCCGTAGTCCGCCTATAATGTAAATGTGATTTCAAGCTCGACAATCTGTAGGAAAAATAGAACAGCAATTACCTAACGCGGTCCCCCGATGGCCAGGCGTTTGATTTGGTTTTTAGGGGGTAAAAGTTCACCGGAAAAAGTCCATCCCTGTTGGGCAGAAATTTTTAATTTAAACTTCGCTTCGCTGTAATATTTTCGGGTAGTAGGGAGATGGAATAGTTTTTCCAATTTTAAAAGAACTCAATTCCATCGATTTACTGCCTAGCAAATGCGAGTTTGTATAGGAGCGGTATATTAAAATATTCTCGTTTTATTCTTGTCCTTTTGTTCTCTCGTTTTAGTTTCAATATTAAAATCTGGTTTCTGGACCACAAACAACAAACAGACAAACAGTTTTCAATTACTATTTGTCTCCCTATAGTTTCAACTCACCACTGCTGCCTCTGCACCCTAAAACAACTCCCTTGCCAAGTTTTGCATGGGCTCAACGGGTAATTAATATTTAATACCAGCTCGAATCTAAATGGTGTTTTTATATGCAGTTATGGGGAATTACACAGAAACCCGAAATACAAAATTCTTTCACATGAGCTGATTTTGGCTACTTTTTCGTACCGACCAATTTTTCCTAACAGCTGTGGGAAAAAATCTGATTAGCGTTTTGTGGTTTTAATTGAAATAAAACAGTGCAGAAGCAACGCAAAATATTCCCAAATTGAAAGCTAATGTTATTTTAAAGAGACAACCAAATTTTTTTGGGCTTCTGTCCGCCCTAAGGGATTTTTTGCATTTGTTAGTAGTTGTTGAATGACAATGAGCACTATTATATACTCGGAATAAGCATCTCCGGTTCACGTCACTTTTTCCGCGTATATTCGTGGACTGATGGAATTGAATCTGCATTTTAAGTTGCATGTTTACATTGCGTTGGTTCTTCAATGGTACACCGCATTTATTCAGACTGAAAGTTTGGTTGCAATTGAGCACTGTCCCTTCATTAGTATACTTGTACGGTGTGATCATTTTATCTTGATAACATTCCATTTTGCAATTACTTTTTTATTTTTAAAAATATCGGTACGTAACAAGCGCTGTGATCTAGGACTTCTTCACAAGTTTTTTCTAAACTCAAAATACATTCCCCCAACTGTCAAATTTGACATTTTTGACGTAACTTCCATTTCTTTAAATGTAGATTTGTGTATATTTTTTCGTGTTCTCGGGAAAATTCTAAATATATTTTATATAAAATTTAGAATATCTATCTCTTAGCGTCAGTTTAGTGTGCCAACTTAAAAATTGAAAATAGTTTTCGTATTATGCAGGTAGCCTCTAAGTTAAATAGTTTTTAATTAAAATGAAAATGAAATTTTAATTTTAATTTAAAATTTAAATTTAACGATGTTGGATTTTTTCTTTTGAGCATATGTGAAAAGTAAAGTTTACGAAACTCTCTACAATAACATTCACCAATCAAAATTAAAAATAAACGTTTTTCAAGAATTAAAAGAGAAACCAGAAATTCTCATAAATTCTCTGACACATATTATCAGAATTTATCAAAAACACATTGAGCAACAGCAACAGAGTGGTGACGTTCACCAATTCTTTTAACAAATAGAAGCATTATTAATTAAGCATAATTAATTGTTATTTGATTTAATTTTTAATAATTGTTTTCATCAATTACCTAATAGATGTGAAATAAAAGAATAAGTTTATAACATTGTAAAGAAAAATAATTTCAATACAGTGTTTTAATACTACTACTATTGTTTACGAAAGGCAAATCGCTAACTCTAACAAGACTGTTTAGGTTAAAGGTCGTTTTATATGAAAACTATATTGAATTTGTAAATTGGCACACTAAGTTACATTAAGAGATAGACATGTTATGTATTATATAATGTTTAGAATTTTCTCTAGAATACCAAAATGACAAACTATACAGGATGTTCCATTTTCAAAAATGCGAGTCACATTAATGAACATCATAATTTGACAGGTATGGGAATTCATTTTAAATTTCCAAAAAACTTGTGGAGAAATTCTAGAAAACAACCTTTGTCGCATGCATCTCTAAAAACAAAAGAGTTATTGTAAATCGAATTGTTATCAACATAATATGATCAGACCGCAAATTACAGGTTCATGTATAAATTCCTGACAAAAATTCTTCTACAGGGTCGCTCTCACTTAACACTCTAAAACTTCATTCACATATATTCTCTGCAAAAATATTATTCTTTATTTTTGTATATAATTTGTCTTATATAAAAGTTGTCAATTTTTGATGTGCAGTATCAAAAGGCTTCATTTTTTTTCAACTTTGAGGTTTTTTGAACTTTTTATAATCAAAATTTTCTCAAAATAACATCCATTTTACATTTACTTGTCTAAACGAATAAAAAAATTATTAGTGTCTACAGGATGTGACTTTCATGAGGTCAGGTCCCTATTATCCTCCTTGACACTTTTGCAGTGCCCCAATAACCTTTTTTAAATAAAATTCACTGTTAAATTTAGAAATTTTTTCTTTTTTTATTATCTTGCTGACATTTTAGAGTTATCTGCAAATATACGAACCAACGCGCGTTTACTGTAATTCAGGATTTTGTACTAAAGAACATGTAAAAATAAAAGTTATTGTAACAGAAAAATAGCATGCATTGCGTGATATTTTTGCAAATACCTTTAAAACGGGGTCAGCGATATAGCAAAATAAGGAGGTCGAAAAAGCTTCTACATTGAACAATAAATTTGATTTTTCAGAAAAGAATGTTCAGTGGCTCACTACGTAAAATGAGGAGAGGGTCAAAGAGAGGAAAATATTATCTTGTAAATTCTCATAATCATTTTGATGCATCTAGTGAATTCAACATAAATGAATAGATATCGGTTCAAAATTCGAATTAAATATCTCAAAAATTGTTTGAGCTATAAGCAAAATTGGAAAAAAATAATTGAAATCTTGACAACCTGTTCTTTGAAACATGCCAATCTTTGTGTAAAATATATTAGTCAAATCGTAGCATATTGTATTTTGACAGAAAGAATATGTAAATAACGTGTGTCCTATTATTTTTCATTTGGTCAACTTTTATTTTACAAAACCTTCGAGAAAGAGTATTATTAACAATTTTGTTTCAGATGTGCCTTTGGTGCATATTTCCTGAACGAATATTGTCTTTCTGAATTGAATGTCTATATCAAAGGTATAATCAAATTCCCCACTGAAATATAACGTTTAGGAAATGGTTTTAAATGCGATCGAAGATAAAAGAAGCGTATAGTTGGAGGCAAACTATGCCCCGAAATTAATCCTGATGCCCTGATGGGATGAAGGCAGCTATCGATTTTCTAAATCATAATGCACAAGCTCTGAATACGTATAGACCAAACTTTTTATTTCGTATTCTTTCATATTTTGTTTGAATTGGGATATTAAAATTTGTTTTCTTTAAAATTCAAACATCGATAAGCAAAAATCACATGTCTACATTCCTTTAAGCGATGGTAGAATTACTAAGGATGGACTTTTATTAAATTTAGAAAAGTCGTAATGGTTAGTTCTTTAATAGAAATTCTGACAGTAAAATAAGAAAACGCGATGAAGCCAAAATAGTCTCGGAAAAGTTATGATTTCCTCTTAACCAGCCTTTTCTTAGAATCGTGCAGCACATACAAACAGAATGGCCGGCAGGAAAATTATAGTCCAGTATTTTATTTTGCAGTAGTGCGCGCCCTGTCCTCCAGCTACAAGCTAAAGCACAATTTAATAGGCGGGGTTTCGGGAATTTTATGTGGTGTTAATAAATTTTTTTGACGCTTTTTCTTGGATAAACCAAATCCCCTTGTTTGTCCGATTTAAAACGCTTAGGAAGAAAAAGCTTTTATCCATTTGTAACTTTATTCTACGGTAATCACAAAAAACACACCACATTTTTCTTTTTTTTACATATTTTTATTAACGATGAAAAGTGTCCCATTCGGCGTGTTGTGTGCGGTAAAGACATGGCTACGATCGGTCACTTCGAAAATCCTCCTCATCTTCAGGTTTGAAAACCACGTTATCCGCCCCATTCTTTCTACTCTGCACCAACTTGCCACACCTGATCTGGTACTGCCTAGTTGCAACGTTGTATTTCAGGAAGAACAGTGCCACTAAAGAATTTAAAATCCATGATGGCACCGCGATAAGGAAAATAATCCCGAATGCTTCTAAAACGGGGAGAAAATCTACATTATGACATCAAGCTGTTGAAAAACGATTTTTCGTCTATCAAGAATATTAATGAACGTTCCGAAAAAACGACCCAAGACCCGGCACAAAATCCTTCGGCGGGCCTTTTAGGCCCCTTCAAACCTATTGGCAATTGAATATATGCCTGGATTCTAATGGTTGATCACTATCTGAAATGCCCTTATGTGTGCGGTCACCCATGGTTCACATTTGAGCAATCCTTGGAGATAAAACTGTTTTTCCCTGAATTTCGTTTGTGGCTGCTGAAGTAGCACATAATACCAGTAGCCCATTTTCCTTAGTGACTATTTAATAGTCATCCAATTTTTACTTATATGCGAATCTCATTTTAGTTAATAGTGCGAGTAAATAGGTCTAGACGAGGAATAGGACACACACGAGATTGCATACGTCACCAACTTAATTATAAAGCATTTTTTTTAATATGTTAATCGTTGAATTCCTCAAAGTCAAATGTGAATTACCTATTTAACTTACTAGAATTGTCATTTTGTCACCACAGGAAGTGGTACGAGAAAGATTTGTTTCGCTTCTAATGAGCTTATCAAATCTGAATTATTCTTTAAGTGTTTTCGTTTTGATGGATACATTGATTTTTCTCTTACATATTCTCCCATATATAGACTGTCCAGGTTTTTTTATAGCATGATTTTAACCACATATTCTACACATAAAAATAATATTAGTTTTCTACATGAACTATATACAAAAAATGCTTTCTTAAAGAACTGCAGTGTGTTGAGGTGTTATATTTTCTAAATTTATTTTTTCTAGTTTTTAAAGTTTTTGAGATATTTAGTTCAAATTTTGAGTATAACTTAATAGCGTAATTAGACAGATGGCCTTTAAATTTTTCCGTGGTAGTAGGGAACTGGCTAAATGCAAACTATCCATAAGGATAGGTAGGTCGTGAAGGACTAATTGTGTGACCTCTTCGATTATCCGATTTAACACCTTAAGATTTTTATGTTTTGGGGTTTATGAAAGCAAATGTGTAATTTACTCCTGTCAACTCTCAAGAAGAATTTATAAGACGAATAAGATGTTGTGCTCTTAAAATAACTGCTCAAAATTTGAGAGATGTTCTAATGTCGGCGATCTTTATGACGTTATAATTTATGTGTAGAATGTAGTAACTTCTAACCACAACCTTGTACAATGATCGCTTTCGCGATCATTTGGAACAATTTCTGTGATAATAATTATTTAATATTGATTTAAATTATTTTGTTATTGAATAAAATATGACAGTTCATCAATTTATTCTGTATTTGAAGCTACTGTTATTCTTTTGCCTACTATTATTATTTATTTCTTTTCTGTTAGAACTCCGCTTTGCTCCTAGGTGGTCAATAAATAAATCCTTACTTCGGTTTACACTGTAGTAGAGCGTCAGAAAATATAATGTCAAAAACCTACTTGATACCAAAAGTAGTATGCATTACTTCACCATTTTGCAAATAATTCAAAAATGGTGACAGGTACTAAAATGGTTAAAACATATAAAAGCTTCTAAATTGGAGAGGCAATTAACATTTTCTAAAATTAAAAACTATGTGGTGCACCACATAAAAGTTTTGGGGGATAAAATAGGTCACAACCATAAAAAATATCGCCATGTTGATTTTCACCATCATCTAATATTATCTAATCTTGTAGAACTTAAAGAGAAACTTACGCTCAAAATTTGAGCCAAATATCACAAAAACTTTGGGAGTTATAAAAGTAAATTTTAAAAAAATGAAACCTCAATAATTTGTATTTTCTTAATAAAGCATTTTGTAATTATACTTTATATAGCAAACTAATAGAATTTTTATGCGTGGAACACATGGTTAAAATTTTGCACAAAAAATCGGGACACCTTGTATGTTTTTTTGATGTAAGTTGCCTCCATTCCAGATTTCTTTTAAAGTGTTAGTCAGATATGGCTTAATATTGGTGATAGGTAAGATTTATTGCAAAAATATTATCAGATTGAGATAGTGGAAATACGCCTCATTTGAATATCCATATTTGCTCGCATCAGTAGGTAAATGCGATTTAAAATATCACTCCTTGGGAATGAATAATGATTTCGAGAAGTGATTCATCTTTAATATACACAGGTATATTTTAATATCGTCTAACATGTTTTGAGCAGCTATGTATGCTTATTTTGAGTAAACGTACTTATTCTGAACACGTTTATCTTATGGCGTCATCTATTCCTTTTCAGATGTAGTGATTAAACTCAGCTCCAGAAATCAATATTGCTTGAAATTACGTGCAGTGTTCTACCGGTAAGTCTTCATATTTTATTACATTGCCAAACATTTTTTTTGTATATTTATCGTTAATTTGTGATATACAGTAAAATGAGGTTGGCTACTTCATTTGCCATAAAGGTTCGCATCTAATAAAATGCGGTTAAGCATTATTTTGGACATTATGGTGAACGGAGTATTTTGTAGAGCGGTGAGCGGTTTCGGAATGAAATGCTGTTTGTTACAGTAAACTTCGTACAGACCTGAACATTTATCTCCCTTACTGAACGAAATACGGCAAACTAAACACCGAACAGAACACCAATTTGGACGACGCTACAAACTTGTAAGATTTGCGAAGGTACATCTCGTCCTATCCAAATTAGGGTTTTGTTCGGCGTTCGATTCATTCCAAGGCGAAAGGTTCGACTGTGTACAAAACTTTAGAACACAGAATTCTTTCCCATGTTTCGAAGGTATATACATGAATTGCGTCTTGAATAATTAACCATTATGGCAAGAATTCTTTTTCAATTTCTACGGACGGCCCAGCATTAAAATAATCAAAATACACTTAAGAATGGACATTTATTTATTATATTTTCTGGTGATCTTGAGTTTTTTTCAATTTCATGAAATGAAGCCTAAACCTTTTTTCATTTTAGTTTAATATTTAAATTTACTTTATTGAATTAAACTTCAATTAATTGAATTATTTAACCTTAATTGATCTACATTTTTGGCTCATTAATTTCGCAACCACTTATATCCACGTGAATTTTTCATTCAAAAGCAACTTCATAAATTCCCGATAAGGAATCTGAGCACTACAGATTGAGTTAAATGCAGTAACAACCTTGGTAAGATTATGGCTCCCAATCACCGACGGTTACCCTCCGTAATAAAGTAATGAGGATGAGAAGTTGTTAAAGCTTCTTCGTTAAGACTCCTTCGAGGGATCGTGTCCACGTAGAAGGCTAGATGCTCGTAGAATTCTGTAGTGAAATAACACACTGAAGCGTATTAAGACGAAATACAGGCGGACCCTCCACCGAACAATCAACAGGGCGACTGGGATAGCTATATTGAGACCTGTAGAGCATTTAAAAAGCTACGATGGCATAGCAAAAGGACTTAGCTGAAAGAAATGTTGCAAAAGGTGCACTTGATTTTAGAATCTGCAATATTTAAGAAATTGAAAAAAAAGTTAAAAACGAGAATAAGATATTCTTTTTCATAAGGAGGACAGGCCGCTTTGCAGGGGAGTAGAGACTGAGAAGGAGTCATAAAGAGGTGGATTGGGGATTGAAATCGTAGGATTTCGCGTCCTTTCCCATCACTCTACTACTTCATTATAAAATGGAATATCTTCAAATATTTGATATTTTTCAGTAATCTAAATTGGCCTCATATTTTATTGCTTTTCTCACTAGGTAACCTGAAAAATTAATTTGAATCTTTAACTCTCTAATTTATTATTAATTGCCTGAGCTGCTAATAGGATTAGCGCCTAAATTTTGTACTGAAGAGTATCATGATAAATTGAAATATCCTCAATTAAAATTTTAAATCACGATTATGCCTAATAACCTGAACAGACTTCCAAATCCTAAAGCTTGAAATAATGAGAGTTGATTTGATTTTTAACTTTATTTTTTACGATCTCCTATAATCTAGTATTTTTCTTTTGTTTTCTAAATCTTAGAATTGTAATACATTTTTATATTAGCGGACTTTTTAAATGTTCTCTAGTAGGTCAAATAAAACACAATAGTAATCAATAATGTCATTATTTTATTCGACACTGAATATACAGCTAGGTGGAGCTAGATTCTTCATTAAATACCAGTGCTTGCTAAAAGCAATAAACAAACAACGAAACCAATATATGAAACTGCGATATTCAAAAGTAGTAGTTGATTCGCACTAGAAACGAGTTTAGAATTGAACGGTTTAACTGAAATTTTTATTAAAAACTACATTTCTAAGGAGTTTGCATTTGTTGCAGTAAAATTAATCAGGACATATGTCCTGAAAATCTTAAAAATTCGACAAAAAAATATTCATTTATAGAGTAAACTAATTTTCATAAACAAAAAATTAAATACAGCATTTAAAAAATTAGAATCAACAATACAACACATTTGATTCTCTAGTGTGTATCAACTTGACTCCGCCCGTACCTACAAAGCGGCCGATTTAATATTGTTTAAATAATATCACATATAGTTCATTTTATAAATTTGCGATAATTATTATACATATATTTGGCTATAGAAACAGATGTATAAAACAGTTAGAAGCGTTTTTGTTATAAGTATTAATAAATATACACATTTAGAGAGGATTATAGTGTTATAGAATAGACATCGATGGTTTTGCAGTGTTGGAATAATGCAACACCCTGTAAATTTTTTTATGAACAGGGTGAATATAATAATTCAACAACTATTATTTTTACAAAAATTAACATACATGGTGCGCTATGAGTAACCTTTAGTTTCGCCTGAAACCTCTAACATAGGCAATTTTAAGGAAACTGTCTACCTAATTGTATATGTATATTATATTGATATGTACACCTAAGAATATAAAAACATCACATTTTCAGTTAAATTACCGTATTTAAGACTTGCGTCTGAGGCAAAAACTATAATACAAAACGCAACATACTTAGGGCAGTACAAATGATAATAGACTTTAATAAATCAATGAAATGGAATTTTCCCTAAGTGCCACTTTAATTTACATTTTCAGCCCTCCTAGAAAGGACCATGAATTGTGGTGGTACCCATTACAAAGCCATCTTAATTTACACTACTTACTTATTTATAATGGAACTTCGTTCAGGAATATCTATACAATATCCTTATACAGTAGTCACCGACAATAACCCAACCATCTTTCCATTAGTCTGCGGAGCTTTCTGGCCATGAACAATGACTTCCTGCACCATATCGTGCCCATCTTTCTCCTTGTGAGTTCTAGACTTGGTCCGGTGCTTCTTGGCTGTGTTATCAATGTTATTGGCAGTTTTCCTCGAACTCGATTTTATGTGTTCTTCGGCTATTTCTTCTATATGTCTCGAGGCAGTCAGTATTTCCTGCCTTTGTTTACGTTCCCGGGATTTCTCTAGGTGCTTCTTGCGTTCTTCTTTGGTCCAATATCGCCCAATCTAATTAAAGAAAATTTAGTTGAAAATAATTCAAGTTGTTTTAGATCAACCTTAAGCTCAGAAATGGTGTCATCTTCGGTGGTTAAACCAGCTCTTTCTTCAGAAAGCCGTATTTCGCGATTTTTAAGTATCCTATTCCTAACAGGTCTTCTAACTATGTATCTCGTCCCATCAGGCCTCCTTTTAACTTTCCATTCCATCTTTGTCTCCATACTTTTGTCCTGGTGATTGGTGGTGTAGCTCTAAATATGCAAATAAATGTATTCTAACCACAATACCCTGTATAAATTAAATTTACAAAGCCTGACATTGTCATGCTCACACTACAGACATTGATTCCCTAGATATCAGGGCTTTGAATTAGTAAGTACCTGTCCGCTTTTGGAAAGTTTATGGGAAATTTTCAGCAAAAATTCTGGCAGTGTCTCCATAATTTAGTAACGAATTGGAATTTGAAATATTCGAAAATCACTATAGTGTGAACGTGAGAATACTATGTATGTATGTTTATAGTTTTACCTGTGATCCACTCACAAACTGATACTGACTAAGACTCCCTGACGTAAAACTCGTAGTAGGTTTAATGCTGCTGCTCACCTCAGGATTCTGCGCAACTAAAGCTTGTCTAAAAAGTTGTTGCTGCAAGAGCATCGTTTGCTGCAAATTAGCGACGTTGGTGTACATTGTGTCCGATAAGACATGTGCAGGGCTGAGCCCAACTCTGCGTGTGGGCGATGAAGGGCTTACGAGTTTGGAACTGGACTTGGACTTCTTGGCTTTCGCCTGTCGCTTACACGATTCACAGGTATTTTTGGCCTCCTTTTCTTTAATTGAGTCCTCTTTTTCTTCCAACGGACAAAGGATTAAAGTGGACCTAGGATTTGTCAGTTAGCTATTCATCTTTCCCTAGTACTAAAACTAAAAAACTAAAGTTAAAAACTAACCTATAAACATTTTTCTGTTTGGAATCCTGCGTCGCTGCTAGCTCAAAAGTCAAAGGATTGCTGTTTGAAGAACCTCCAGTATTATAAGCACTAGAGCTATTCTCGTGCTCTTCCCCGCTACTGTTGCTCTTAGGAGGTTTAGATTTGCTGATCTTCTTTTCTTCTTTCTCCTCTACATCATTAATACCTTCTTTGGTAGATGTCCCCACCCAGGCTTCTTCCTGATGCACTTTCAACCATTGCTCGATCATGTTATCATCACCAGGCTCATAAGGACAAGAATAGATGGGTTCGATCTCCCCATCGATTACGGAATCCTCCGGTATGGTCTCGTATATGTGTTCAGTGTCTGACTCTGGAGGAGGGATATGAGGCAGTTGGGGAGCTTTGCGCTTGTCGCTCTTAAAAGAAATGTTCTGCATCCGAAAATCCAGTTGGGAAATTTCCTGGTTGATAGAGTCAATTTTGCTCCGCACCAGGGAGTTGGTGAGGTTGAGTTTATCAGGAATGAAGTGTGAAGGTACTTTAGGGGCAGGACTGTCATTTTTAGGGGAATGTTGCGCTTCGGTTTGTTGCTGCACCAGCTGCTCTATAAGACTGTTCTGATAAGCTGCACTTTTGCCATTTGGAGACGTCAGTGAATCTATTGGCTCAGCATCCAAATATTCCTCACTCTGAAATAAAATCGACCGATTTTGCTTCCTGAGTTTTGATGATTTCTCGTCGCATTAGCAACCTTCTACCAAATGGTTACTTTTCATTAAATATGCCGGACTAGGACTAGTCTGCCTTTAGGCACGCGCAGGGTTGAATTGTGGAGATCTGGTTCAAAACCATTCTAGAGTGTTTTGGGAACAACCACTTCAGAGCCTTTTGAGCAAAACCACTCCAGAGCCTTTTAGGTAAAACCACCCCAAAATATTTATGGAAGAACCACTCCAGAACCTTTTTGAGTAACACAATTATAGAGCGTTTTGCGCTCACTGGCGGAAATGATGGGAAGTCCTTCCATAGGCCGGATATAAATAGTGGTTGTCAAAACCTCTATCCAGAGATAGGCCTGCACCTCAGGTCGGCCACACGACGACCCGTTAGGGCGCAGACCTAGATCAGGGCCCCATAGGAATTCTGCAACCTGATTAAGACGCTTGCCCATCTGTTCCCCAGTGGCTGGACTGCTTTTCCCGACCGATGAAGTTATAATCACGTCTACAGACCACGTATGCACACGATTTAACCTCAAAAATAGAGTTGGAGTGATCATTCGGCGGTCTCGACAGAGTCATCGATTTTACCCCTGGTTAGGGTTGCTGCAATGGGGTGGCGCCCTCGAGCTTAAAAGTTCGGTTTCTTACCCTATTATAACATCTGCTGACTAGCAAAGTAACGGCTTTCCGGTTCTCAGCGAAAAGTGACTCCGTCTCCTCCTTATTTGCCACATCTTTGCCATTTACCTATGAAAAAGAAATAGGAGATAGTTTACGACTTTTACTTCAAGCCATTGCACAAAGAAGTTATAAAGAAGGAGTTACGACGTAACGGGTTGCCGAGTATTGTTGCACTTTATAATCCAAAAAATTCAACGGTTAAATATTTCGATGTTGATAGAACATTTCACATTTCAATAATGCAACGCTCACATAAAAATTTTAGGGCTCTCAACTAGATATGAGTAGGTGGGTACGTTATGAGCAGGGCTATAAGGGACGCTTTTATTGAAACTTTACGGTATCGGCAACAAAAATGCAACATATTGAAGCTCTTAGTTTGCAGTGTGTTTTATTCTGAGCTTATGCCGAACCAGAGGAAAAAAGATATGCAAAGTATGTAGAATATTTCGCTTTGTCGAGGCCCGCATTCTGTTATAAGAGATTTTTCACACTAGGATTTGCAATTTGAATGGATAAAAATTCCCTCGGATTTCTGCATACATCTCAGATCGTATCGTGTGTAGCTTTTTGAAGATTGGGTATTATATTCTGGGCTTCTCGTGCGTAACTTAAGGTTCGGTTTATGCCATTTCGTTCGTATTACAATTTAGACCTGCGATGCTAAAAGCAGGATACATTTCAAATGTAAAAAAGTATATCTAGGAAGCCTTTCAATGCGCGTACATATTCTTGATGAAATAGGCTTGAATTAAACAGGTTTAGTGAGATAAACGGTGAACGCGAAAGTTGATTTGAAATATACTCAAATTTTCCTTTGGCAGCTTTGATGAACTGTTAAGAAATATACAGGGTGAGCGAGATGGACGAGGCCAAAAACGTCTGTTTGTCAGACAAAGGACAAAGACCTCACGGATCGTAAATCATGTTATAAGAAAATTAAAAATGCCTAATTTTGTAATAAAATCTTTCGGGCGCAATTCTCACTTTTTCAGTATTTTGTTAGAGAAATCAAATTTTGGATGGACATCAAAAAACACCGCCTATCTACGAAGCTAACGTGGCAAGGGCTTTTCTGCCATCGTTTAGTTTCATCTAAGTCGAGTTCAGACTCAGTTTATTAACCAAATTCGTCATGTAAGGTTTGAGAGTAAACCGAGCTGAATGGTGAAATCGCTCCGAGTGTCATTAGCGGAACAACCCCTAAATTTAATAATGGTCGAGATAGCCCACTTTTGTAGTGAAAGATGAACATCCTGTATTACGAAATTGAACAGTATATCCTCTACTGTTTCAATGCATTATACATAACCTAGAACCTTTTCGTGTTTAATTTTAATCGGCCCAAATAAAAAAGTTAGATAGAGTCGACCACCTCCCACCGCCGCCTGGTATAAACGCTTATCCTTTGTTCGTGTTTCTTACGCACACTCTGTATTAAAAATTGATGCATTTCTCCAGAGGAATTCCAAAATGATAGGAACTGAGGGCAAAAATATGTAGTCCTGGAAACAACACCCTGTAGATTCCGATCCCTATTAAGTGTGGGCTACCTACCTGTAAAATTTGATCACCCTGTCTAAGCCTTCCATCTCGATCCGCTACACTTTGTGGCGCAATATCCCGAATATACACTTCTGTACAAGTATCTACTTCTGAACCGGAACTATAGCACACAGTGAGGCCCAGCTTTTCATCACTGCTGCATTTTCTTAAAGTTACTTCCTGCAACAAAACGGTTTAAAGTGAAATAAGATAAAATCAAGCCGGCTTTCTGCCACGATAAAGAAATTCGAAAGGTACGAGGAACGAGAGGACAACAAGGGAATATTTTAGTGGTTGCACCTTTTAGGGAAAATGTTTTCGATTGTTTGAGAGCGGCCCTTTTCGTGAGCGTTTTACTGTGGATTAAATCGGCCTTAATTTAAAATGTTCTTAGATATTCTGAAGAAAAACGGGTCTGAAATAGAGGTGTGACAGAAGATTTTTGGTCTTTTAGGCCCCTCTGGCTTTAACAAATAATCTGAGGTCTCCCCCAACATCGATAAGTATAAAGAAATGGGGAAAGATAATGGGGATGTACGGGGACCGAGTCGCCGATATATCTGTCATATAAGGGATGATTTCCTATTGACCCTTTATATCAAAATAACATATTACGGCTAGGTTAAAGGAAACTTTTTTTCCTTGGATCCTTATCGAGACCTCGACGATAAGTTACGAGGATATCTATTAGGCTATTTTCGGCAATATGGCCACTGGGTGCCGATTCTATTTTCCAATTTTTTTACAAGTTCCCCTAAATGACGGATAGAACTTTTATTGAACTTGATTTATAGCTGTCCGGTCGAAGCGATAAATTTTCATTAGCATCCTATAATCTGCAAAACTCTCCGTCTCCAATCGCATTTAGATATCATAAGTAGCCTACGCAAAGCCTTTAATCTTGCATACTAAGTCCATCATTCAAAGATATTATCTATCAATCATCATAGGAAGAAAACAAGTTGTAACAGCTACGTCTACGTCGCCAGGGGTATTAAGACTGGTAAAGGAAGTTCAAACAAGGACCAGTACGTCTCTATGGGGTAGCGCCAATCCTCAGCGTGAGCCAGAAATTTTGAACACATTTAATGGATTATGCTTTAAATGTCGACTAATGTGCGATGAAATGCAAACTTTGCCCTAATGGCTACGTAAACATGATGCTAATTTTTCAAACAGAGACGGACTCAATGCCTTATTTTGGTGAAAACCTTCCCAAATCGACCTTTTATTAAAACGATCAAAGTAATCATGACGATAAAAATATCTCATTCATTATAAGATAAATTAAAGTGTATCAGCAACTGCTTCAAATGCAAATCAAACTAAATTTGCCATAAACGAAATTGAATCTGAGTTGATACATGTGGAAAATGGAGAGAATGTTGTTAAGAGGAAAACAGATAAAAAGGAAATGGTAAGAGTAATTATACGGGGAGATTATCTGAAAATAAAATAGAGCCGCGGGGCTCTATTTTATTTTCAGATTCAATGACTTTAGGTAGGGGTGATTTTAAAGGTTTCTCCGAAGCGGTTCTCACCAACTAGATAAAACCAGTTATTGTTCAAATCTACGTTGTATGGATAATCTAGTGATGATGAGTTTAACGACAAGGAAGATATGGCATTTCCGACAGGCGACAATTTGAGCATTTGAAAAAGTGGGATATCAAGAAGTGTCTGTTTCCTTTTTGAAAAATGAGATTAACTGGTAAACCGAATGATAAAGTAAACTAGGTAGCCACTAAGATCACTAATTTTAAAATTCTGAATAAAGCAAAGTTAACGCCAGTAAAGAAATCTTTGCTACAAATGAAATTTTGGGGAAAACCTTGGAAATTCTGTTCTATGTATCCGTTTCTCAGACCTATTATTGGTACGTAAACACAGAATTGCTGATGCAGCTTTATACAGGGCGAGTTGCAACGGAACCGACACAAAACAGATACGTCAAGGAGATCTTAAAATATGAGGATTTGTTAAATTTTTTTTGTATTGTTGACAATTGAGGAAATATTGATCTCCGAAGTTGGTTTGTTAATGTCGAAAAAACAACATATTTCCGTAATGCGTCATCACAATACATGGAACATGTTTTATGCTTATAAACATCTTTAATTAGTGGAACTGTGAACTGGAAGGGTGCACAATAAGGGTTGGATTGGGGGTAAGGTAAAATCTAAAAAAGTTAGGATTTTTTTTATCTGTATAGTAAATAACAAATGGGCAATACAATTTAATAGTTAATTGAATTCTGAAACTTTTGTTACCCTTTAAAATATATCGAAAACTTTATTATTTTTGATAAAACTGCAGTTTTGTTAGACAGAACCAAATCAAATGAAAGGGATTTAAAGATATCACTAGTCAAAAACGATGCGGTTTTTAATTGGTAAGCTATTTGTAATTTAGCAAAGTCACACAAGTGAGAGTTATCGTAAATGTCGCATTCCATCATTGCATTACATTTAAATGGTAATCTCTTTAAATTTGACCTCCTAGCTCCCAAGACTGCGAATTGATCAAAAATGATAAGGTTTGTAACACATTTTGAAGGAAAAGAAAAGTTTTAGAATTAAATTTGCTATTAAATGATTTTTTTTTAAATATAAATTTTACAGTCTGTCACAATAAAATATAAAATGAACATTTAGTAACTTTTTTTCGTGCAGAAACCGAAAATGATTTGAAAGAGACTAACACTTCAGTCTGCCTCAGTTTTTAGTTGAATCTGTCGGTCAATTCCAGTGGATTAAATCTCTTAAGTCTATTTGAACAAGTACTCGAGTCCAAAAGGTTGACGGCTAGATGGTTGGGGTGGTTGTTCAAACGTTTGAGATAGCTTGCAGCTCTTTCCTGGATAATTTCTTTGATAGTTTTTATTTTCAGGTCTCGGTGAATGGTATCATTGCTCACATACCATGGGGCGCCTGCTAGCAATCGTAGAGTTTTGTATTGAGAATCTCTGTAATATGTTAATGTCGAGTTGCTAGAAGTTCCCCAAAGTTGGATGCCATAAGTCCAAATAGGTTGAATAATGCATTTATAAATTAAGGTTTTATTGTTTAGGCTCAATTTTGAATGATAGCCTATGAGCCAGGCAAGGTTGCTATTAAATGGTGTTGTACGTTTGTTAACCGCATTATAGATTAAAAAAATCTTATCTATTTTAAGCTTTATCTTGGCCCTAATCTAACCCTCTTTTCAGCATCTATCGACTTCATATTTTTACCAATTAAAGATATCTAAAAGAATAAAACAAGTTCCAGATTTGGTTGTGTTGAAATAATGCTTTACTCAAATATGCCGTTTTTTAGAAATTTACAAGTCGTTTTTGAAGGTCAACATTTCCTCAACTATCAACTGTAGGAAAAAGTATATTCCACAAATTGTCATATTTTTAGGTCTCCTACACATCTGTCCTGTGTCGGTTTTCTTAGAAGTCGCCGTGTAGATTAAGATCAAAAGGAACCTGGAGTGTCAAGCCTAAAAGTCCTAGCTAATTCTACATTTAATATTTATATAATATATTTATAAATATATTATATAAATTATATATATATATATATATAATGTAATAAAATAAGTAAAGCATTAGTTAGGTCAGTCAAATTTTCTGATATAACGTCATATAGGAAATTTATACTTAGATTATTCGTCATAAACAAAGGATTGGACATAAGTAACACTGAAAAATTGCAAAATGTAAAGATAAAAGAATATGGAGAAGTGAAAATAAATTGCAACTTTTCTACTTTTGTCTTTTTCAATATGATTCTGAGATTTCTAACAGCTTCGAACATACTTTTCTTTACCGCCTTCCAAACAAAGTCTATAGAGTATATTGAAGTATATGAATATTTAATAAGTAATTTATATTAAAGCAAAATCAAAACAGAAAACAATGGAAAAGCACATATTCGAAAGACACTATAGAGTAATGGACGGTATCACACGCCAAGTAAGGGATTTTTAACTAGATTTTCAACTTGTTTTTTGATGTCTTGCTTTTGCATGGAATTCGGTTACGACAGGGAACTGAGCATAAAAGAAACAGTGATTATGCAGATAACCTGAAGCAGTGTATATAGAAAAAACCTAGGGATTTAGATATAAAAGCCAAATTTTAATAAAATATATAAGGTCACGTAACCGTGCTGTTACCGACACGGTGGCGGCATTGTTATGTTAATCGAGGCTTTTTAAAAACACATTATATCCTTTTAAATGGGCGATGACAGGGGGAATTAGAGGCAAAAACCCATTTGACGCAACGATTTCATGAAGGCTGTGCCCTTTACCTGAAAATGTGTTAATTAAAAAAACAAAGCTTAAACTTGGAGATGTGTAGTGTGCTATCGACCTATGCTTGAACCAACATTCAATCAACCATGTTTGTTTTACACCGACAAAACAAAGACACAGAAGAAGAACGTCAACAACACTACACTAACTTTGTATGCAAATTTGCGTTATCTCTCATCATGTATAAACCTCTTAAAGAATTCAGAAGTTGCCGTCAAAAAGTTTTTAGCGACGGTTATGAGAGGCCTTTTTAAAAGACAGAACGTGCATTATTTAATCATATACAGAGCGGCGTCAAAAGTAAATATCGGACATAAATTACCCGGGACGTGTATGAATTATTATATTCTTCAGTTCGAGATAATGCACTTTAATAAAACATTCAAAAAATCATAAATAAAAGTTGAGAGCCACACCTCCGCTATTAAAACAGTTCGTTAATTAATAATTTATTGTCATCGGTGGTCGAGGGGGCATCTTAAGATAAATGACAAACCTCTGCTAAAGTATATTGTATTAAACCGATTTATTCGATGGCTTACACTTTGATTTATTAATGCCATTAGGTGGCCTTTGGTGATTTATTCTGACCTAGCGAGAGACTTTCTCACTGTCATAATCGGTTTCCAACGCCGTTCAAGAACTAATCGTTAAATTCAAATAACGCTTGTGGGGAAGCTGCCAATTATTCAATTTAAATCATTTTGCCAATCTTCCGAGATGTGAAGGAGGAAATACTTTCCTAGTTTTACAGGCTCTAATTTTCGTTTCAAAGATCTAGCAATTAGTTATATAGGCTAAAATTACTCAATTAAGCCATCCAGAAGCAGGAAGGAATAACTTTTACAACACCTCTTGTGCATGTTCTTTATTTTGACTTCTCCAATTTGACTATTCAACGAATTTTGAAACCTACCGAATACTTGATCGCCTTTAGGGATGTGGGTATGTAGATGATTTGCCGTCAAGGAGGAAATCTATTAACAATACTCAGGCTTGTAAGGAGGAAAATAATAGAATGAATTTCCCATATTAAACTGCAATACAACAAATTGCCTCTGGCAGTAGCAATTAACTTTTGTACGAAACTAGGTCTAGTTGAAAGGCAGAAAAGTTGGCAACGAAGCGAGTGATTATCTTTCAGCGATCGAACACCTACAACAAAACCGGGCACCGTAAAATCTCGGAGATTAATGCAGAAAAACCTGCTGCAAAGTAATTTATATCAGGATTAATCTATTAAACCCCATTAGGCGCAAACCACGAGGTAATTATCGTATACCCCGGTAAAAAATAGGAAACCATCAACTTGCCGGAAGTAAAACGTCTCTTTAACAACCAATTGTTAACTTATTACAAACTGTTAGAGATATTCTTTAGTATTTGTGTATGCATCGTTAGCCTCTTTGCTGTATAATAGGAAAGGCTAATGATTTCGAATCATCAATGGGAAGGTTTATACTGGACGTCAATCATTTTTGGCTCATTTAAATAATCGTATTTAGCTTGACTTATATTAAATGCCATTCATAGTGTAATATGTAGAAAAATTCTACTTAAAGTTACTTTACGCACTTTTAACGAGAACGTTTACTTTTGATTCTACATAGAGCACCAAAAGTCCCGCAAAAATTCGTTAAAAAATGAACGAGATATGTTTCATCAAAATGCTGGAAGATGTCAAATATTTTTGTAGTTATGAATTTTTGGTAAAACAGACATGTATACAGGGTTTCCCATGTAATAAATAAGTACACTTTTTCATTTTTTCTTTATGAAATCCTATGTATATTATAACGTTTTTGAATTCTTTGGAAAGTTCTCAACACATTTTGTGTAACATATCTGTTTAAATTCAACATAAATTCAAATGTTTGCGCAATATGGCCATTAGAGTGGCCCGCTAGATTACCTGATCTCACCCCTATGGACTTTTTTTAATGGGATTATATGAAACATAGGATGTATTTAAATAAGCCCAATAATATAGAAGAATTAAAAAAATTAATTAGTCAAGGCGCTCAACCAATATTTTCTGATATGACAGGAAAAATTCATGAGGCAGTTTAAATTAGGATTTACCCACAAGTCAAGAAATCAACGCGACACAATTCGAATATTTAATACATTAGATCATAGTACGTAATTTGTATTGTTATTTTTTAAGCATTAATAGTTCTATTATTATTTTTTTATTTTTTCTATTATTGTTTCGACACCTGTTGAATTTAAATGTGGATGTGTTACTTGAAATATATACAGAATTTCCCAAAGAATTCAAAACGTCATAACATATATGGAGTTCCACAAAGAAAAAATGAGAAAGTACATTTATCTATTACATGGATAATCGTGTATATACGTTTGTCACGTAAAAAAAAACAATAAAAAACTTGCCGTGTTTCAAGATTTTAATGAAAAATAATTCCTTCTATTTTTAATTAATTATTGAGGGACTTTTGATCCTTTCTGTATATGCCACCTAGTTTTTACGCTAATGTTTAAAAAGTGGAAAAGCTTGTTCTCGACTTGCTAGTGAAGCAACAAAATTGTTTCGGACACGTCAAACTTAATTTCTAAGCGCGCATGATTTGATAAAATGAAAATCCCTTTTCAAATAAGAAATGAAAATGATAGGTCCATATTAAATTAAAGTGAGTTTGGAATCAAGATCTTAAACGCGAAAAACGCCTATGTCGTGAAGAAAAAAAAACTAACACCAAAATGAATTCAACTGTTGCAGTTAAAGTGGCAGTTTTTGAAATATTTTTTGTTGAAAATTTTTATTTTTAGTAAAAACTCAGCAGACAAAAACAATTTGGCAATGCCGTTTACAGCATATTAAAAAGTTAAAAAAATGACAATTGTTTTTCCATTTGATCTATTTTATAAGTTTCACCGTTTCGGAAATGAAAATGAACACATCGATATAAAACACCCTGTATACACACCTTTCAGATTTTCACAAGTATCGCATTTGAATTAAAGTTCATTTGTGTTTATTTTATTTTGTCCCACTTTTAAATGACTGTCCCCATTCGCCAATAGAATCCGTCATCCTTCACTCACTTTATTTACCGTTATTATCACATTGAATTTAAAGGTGGAAATTAAAAAAAAATACTTAATAAACAATTCTTCTTTTTGAAGTCATTAAATGGGCAAATTTTCACAATTTGCGATTGTCTTGCTACCAAAATTGACGTTACCATATTCTAATTTTTCATTAAAATTAGGCCTAAAAAGTATTATTTTGTATTATAACTTTGTAGAGTCTATAACTTTTTTATTTTTAGATATTTTTCAATATAAAAAAAATTAACTTCGGATCTTGGGCTATTTAAATTTTAAATTGATGAAGAACTTGGCCTAAATCCTCCCGTATATTCCTTGTTTAAAATTATGCAAATTTTATGTGTTATTACCCTTATATAGCCTTTATCCACGTATTACATTTAATTTGCTACGAAGATTGTTACAACAGAATTTGGAAACGGTGAAGATAACGGATATATGAGTTTAACACGTAAAATGGGGAATATCAATTTTTGAGGGCCATGATTACAAAATTTTCGGAGAATCTTATATTTTCTTTATGTCAATGATGAGTAACATTCCGGAGTATTTGTGCCCTAGGATCCTTTATTCATACTACATCGCAAGACCCCTTGGCAAGAATCTAATGCAAACAAGAGCAAGAAAACCTGATGGATGCTCATCTGATGAAAGGACTTAGGAGCTTAACCGAATCAAAGCCCATTGAAACTGGCGTCATTAGACCTCAAGGCAAAATATAATAATCTATGATGGCTTTATCATTTTCGTTAATTATAAATCCATCGTCTGGATTTAGGAGTTCGAGGTAAACAAGAAAATCAGTTTGATATCTCTAATTTGTCCAGGCAGGAACCCCCGGCTCTAATCGATTCAGCAAACATTAACTCTATATCACTTGACGACCAAGAGAGGTCAAACATTGAATCTCCGAAGTAATATTTGAATTCTGCTTTGAATTGGGGAGATTTTAAGTTTAAGCTGCTTTATGATTAAAATTTAGGTCAGGGTTTAGGGTAGTTTTGGGGATGATCGATTAATGGTATTATATTTACAGATGCCAGACTGGATCGCACAACATATTGTGTAACCCGCCGGGATTTAAAGGAAAAGTAATGATTTTTCGATTTTTATTTCTTTCGCTCTCTTAAAGTAGCCCCTAGTTTATTAATATATAGTAGGCATCCCATGTTTTTATTGGCTTTTCGCCACATTATTTTTCGACACTTCGGTCGTACGCAATTTGGACTGTATAAAAATAGTTTAATAAACTTGTTTCGCCATTTGTTTGATTTTTATGCAGGGATTTGCGAGAAGATGACGAGCCAGGGAAAATGGAAAAAGTTTTGGAATTATTATACAAGCAGAGAAAATGAGTAGATTTTATCCCGGCTCATCTTATTATATGACAGACAAAGTTTTTCGATTAAAAAGAGCCCTTTCAAAATTTCAAGGGATAACCAAATATTACTGATTTCGATTCTCAAAAGTCGCTCCCAATGGAATTTGAGCTTTTTTTATAAATCTTGTTTTCTGTTTTGTACCCTCGAATAGTCACAGAAACGCCAAATCAACGGAGGTAGCTTTTTGCAAAGACACTCCCTAACGAATCTAATAAAATAGGTCTTTCGAGAGAGCATTTGACAAGATTTTATATAGATCCACTCTTTTTTTTTAAACACTAAACTTTCTTTTCATTCAGATTGCCTTTGAAGGGTGGCTTTCGCGTTCCCGCCAAAGTACAAAAAAAATCTATTAATCTCGTAAGGCAGCATCAACTTACGCAGGAAATGTGCCGGTATCCAACAACATCGTAAAGTAAATCGATTTCTGGACGTAATTCCCACTTGAGGTCTGCAGGGAAATCAAACGGCACCACCTTTGACAACGGATTGATAGCGAAGACTGCAGCTCATATGGCCTGTCACGTTTCTAATGCAGCCTGGATATCCAATATTCAAAAGACGCTACGAGGTATGTTTTTTAACATCCCTGATACAAAACTTTATAGCGGGTGTAAATTAGACTTAGGATAAAGTCGCTAGATTCTTTGTGGGACGTGATTGTCAGAGATTGGGCAAATATCACGTTTATTAAGCTGCTTCTGAAGATGGTGGCAGGAACATAGACGACCGTAGTCGACGGTAAGGAGGATATAAAGGCCATTTTGTTGAGTAAACAAGGCCAATTTTAAAGGTTGATGCAAGGAGGGGCAGGAAAGGTGTATTTTACTATGTGTAAACTATGCTGCACGAAAGGAGACATGTAAAACTATTAAATAATTTTTTTTTGTACCGGACTTAAAATAAAAATTACGCTAAAAGGGCCGCTCTCAAAACGCAATTAATATAATAATGTGTATAAAGTAATAATAATTAATTAATAATGTGGACCATGCGATCTTGAATAAATCTTCAGGTAGCGTATATAAAGAAAATAATATTAATAAACAGAAAAGGAATATACGTAACATCTCCTTGTGATGCCGACGATCATTCACTACCAATAAAAGTTAAGCGAAAGAAAAACGATTTTTCTAATTACGTCGTCATTACATCGAATGAGTGATATGATCTCTCTCTCTCTCTCTCTCTCTCTATATATATATATATATATATATATATATATATATATATATATATATATATATATATATATATATATATATATATATATATATCTCTTTGCATAGGATTCAAAAGTGACTGAAATCATTGTTAAAACGAATTTTTAAGAACTTTCTAACTTGTGTTTCTTCGGAAAGAATACGATAGTTTGCATTTTTAAAATTTTTTCAGTTCACTTGCGCATGCGTTACATATTAAAAGAGCGCCGTAGAGGAGGGTGCAAGGAATGCGAAGCTTAATAAATTCACAAATCTGATCTCTATATCGATCACGAACACCTCGCCTGAAAGCTAAGAAAAAGCAGTTTGAACACCTCCATTTCAGCTTTATAAGCTCTTTTTAGGAAAAATAACTTATTTTAAAAACAATGAAAAGCGGTGTTATTTTACGCTCTAATCGTCTAATGTGTATCCTACGGCCCTATATTTATCATCTTTTTCATTTTACAAATCCTACTACACGGTAAGTTACAAAAGTTACACTTAGCAGTGGAAATCCCAGTAAATTTCTTCAACAAAAGTGGTACGTCTGCGATTTATGAAAAGTTTAATAAATGTCTCCCAACTTCTTAAAATATGTTCCAGCTGGTAATAGTTCGCAATTGTAAAGGCCCGGCAAACTAAATTACTCTGAGATATATCGTGACGTGGCTCCGGGCTGAATCCGAAGCGGTTAATTAAAAAAGAACAGAGCCTTTTCTAAAGGGGATTTTAGTTTTAAGAACAAAATGCCTCGTTTGCTCGTTCTAACTTCTAAATAAGGAAATTCAGGCGCCGGTGCTATTTTAATATTATTTATGACAGCTTAAAACGTTTTATGGTTAATCGTCTTGGCCTGTGCCTGGCTCTATTTAGTTCCTTTTATTTATTGCTCCGGCTCTTTTACGAATTGCTCCTCCAGATTACGCCTTCAAGACATAATTTAATGAACGATTAAATAAATTTTTGCCACTAGTGCGGTCACTAGATAATCTGAAAAAAAAAATCGTTCTTCCTTGTTCGAGGGTGCATAGCCTCGTCCCCGAGGGTTTGGCATAATAACAGTTTTACTAAATCCGGGCACGCTTTGCCGCTTCAGGTTAGGCATTAATTAAAATCAGGTAAACGTTTCATTAATGCTCTGAAGCTATATTAAATGTATTTCGGCAGTATTCTGTAAACAAATGGCACTTCTGATATCCTACCCCCTCTAAACGTCAATAGAGGGGCATGTAATAATTCGCGTAAACAACCCTAGGAAGGAATTTCTCATTTTTCCCTCACGTACCTCTAAATCTATGTCGTGGGTGAAACAGTCTATTGTATTCTCCTCGTCAATCCACTGGATTCCGCAGAGGTCGGTTTGGCAGCTGGTCGACACGTACCTGGAACCATCTCTTGAATGCACCGGAGAACCTGTGGTGCGTCTCTTCACTTCCACGACGATAGGTTCCTGGGCTGTCATAAATGCCCTGACGGCATCCTCGTGGGGGAAACTGCTCACATCCGTACCATTAACCTAAGAAACATAGCAGTATATTAGTTTGAATTTAAACGGAAGGTGGAAATTTATTAAGAGCAGCACTAACTAGGCCTATAGTATAGAGGAAATCAATTTTTACAACATTCGAAAGCAGAAAAGTTCATTTTAATACCTCGTCGAAGCGAGGGAAGTCTCGATTTGTTTTACAGGTAAAGTTCTTTAAGGCAGTATAGGTAGTAGCCGGAAACATTATCGTACTTTCCCGGAAGTTGGCCTTTTTGCAAGTTTTCCACTACAACGCACACTTTTTCCATAAAATTTGTTTCGAACACTTTAAAATTCATGGCGAACATTTTTAGCATATCATTTAACTTAATTGTCCAACTTTTGGAAACTCTTCTAAGATCACTTCTTTGGATAAAAGTGTGGATAAGAACAGCGCCTTTTTTAATTCTTACGGAGGAAAAATATCAATTTTCTCCAATAATGAATACGGTCTGGGCCCTATCATTAGTGCGGCTTCAGCTTCAACTTGTTGAATGGAAAACCCGAAAATGCAATTGCATGGTGCTAAAAGGAAACCTACATGAGGCGGAAATTTCACCTCCTGTGTACTGGATGTTTATATGAAGGCTTAACGAAT
This sequence comes from Euwallacea fornicatus, assembly GCF_040115645.1. Classification (NCBI taxonomy): domain Eukaryota; kingdom Metazoa; phylum Arthropoda; class Insecta; order Coleoptera; family Curculionidae; genus Euwallacea; species Euwallacea fornicatus. The sequence continues at coordinate 1,271,681 of NC_089543.1, forward strand.
GGGATAAGCTATCAAGGAAGCCAAAAATGACTTTTTGCCTTATTGGAAAATTTTCTGTGCGCATTTTACTTCAGGTAAATAATTAAGAATTTTACGCCCCTCATTCGGATTTCTTTAAACTTCAATTCTTTATTAATTGAAGTCTTGTAAACTCATCAAGACTTATTGTCTTGAAATAGATTTCGAGCGAAGCTGCTCCACACACACGAAGTAAGTAAAATTACAAGAAAAATACCTTTTTGATTGAAAATTTTTGAACTGCTCTTTAGTTTTATTTCAACGTAAAGAACCTTTCAACGTAAAATGTGGTCTTGATTGGTAGGTGTGATATGAGGAAGAAGGTTGAACGTGCATTATCTGCAAGTACCGTAGACTGGCAGGTGATATCTATCGCATTGCAGAGCACGCAACACTTTCAATTAAATTAATTAAGGTAAAAATGGCATAGCACTTTGAGAACAAAACAAATTAATGATGGCTTGCCTGCAAAAATTATGGGTCTCTTGACTTTTGAAGTCGGATCAGATTAAACAATAAAGTTCATTAAAAATTATTGCTGCGATGGGATAGGATTGTTGATTAGGTCGTTGCATATGGAGTTATAAAACTTCGTGAAAAGTTCTCAATTAGAATATAATAGAGATCTCTTACATGTGACAGCACGTACATAATTTGCACTCATTATCAGGTGAAGATATTCAAATGGCCTCCTACATGGATACCTCGACTTCTTGGGCTTCCGATTTTGCGAATAAATTAGTTGTACCTACCAGATTAGAGGACAGACCACTCATCAATAATTCAAGACAGCTGCTACCCTTTCATTATAAGACACTAAGCTCGAGTAGTAATGAGCTTTTCGAGTTGCTCCTAACAGAACTTCATTTTTCAGGTTAGGTAAACCAGGGCTAAATCTAAATCGATCAATTTGTACCTATTTCTGGGCCTTCCAATCTCAAACCCTGGATAAAATACTTTTTTACTCTGCATAGATCGCTAACGAATCGTCCAGGGTTTCTCGAAAGAAAACAAGAGGAACGTTTTTGCCTTTTTTTGCGTTTCAATTTATTTCTGGGTGTTCCTGGAAAAACGTGTTTTTGTTTGAGTAGTTAATTACTCGGAAACTTGCTAGGTTTAAGGGTGTTTGTAAAACTAAAACCTCCTAAAAACACGAATTAGAATGTTTGAATGCGGCCCCCCGCCAATGATACCCAGAGGCATCGTTTTACTCGAATGAGCTTCTATATGGACTAAGATATGTCTTGTATAATATTATATATTGCTTGTTAACAATCTATTTCGTTATTTAGTTTGCCCCATTTAATATGAATGATTGTTCCACGTTCCATGTTCGAGCAATTTTTCTTCAACTTTTCCTCATGAAAGTTAAACAGCAATGTCAAGTCACAGACGATCAAGCAATAAAAATTAAATATCATTCATCATAACCGCACACGCTAACTACCAAAAAGTGCACAGTCAAGCCTCGAAAATTAGCCCTGACGGTATAATTAATATAATGTTTTAATTAAATGTGGCTTTACCCCATTTCGCCACTAAATCTAATTAAAATAGAAGCTAAATTCCTTCTCTCAGAAAAATGTTAACTTCATGACTCATGTGGTATATCCTAACGTGCACCTGGATAAAATCACTCACTATATAAACGGACTAAATACACTCGCGTGAAACCTTTCTCTTTTTGACAAATTAATTCCCATGAAACAGTAGTTTCTGAGAAAATAATGGGATTATTGGAAACAACACTGTCGTAAGAACTGTAAGTTTAGCATTCTCACAACCTCGGTTAGCTCCGTGTTCTTTTTGATTTAATGTATTTTCTGTGGACACTGGCTCAAACGGATTCCCGAGATATCTACATTCAAGATCAGAAAAAATATGTTTTTTTTTTCAAAATTTTTGTTCTACTGTTTCTCATTCTAGCCGACAGATGTAAGTCCTGTATTGAATCTGGTTATCTTAATTGAGATCATGGAGATTTGCGAACGTAGGTTCACACACCCTTATTTTCTTTAAAGAATTTTTTGGTGGCGTAACTTAACAAAAGCATTCTAGGGTATCCTTAGGTAGCTTGAACGTATTTTTGAACCTGTGGAGCGGTGCTACATCAACGGTTTCCGTAATATCTAAGGTAAATATGGGTTCTCCGTCTACCGCTTTTTTTATGATCACCCATTATTGAGTTGAAACAAAGACAAAAACAGGCCTTCAAAATTATTTCAGAATTTGTCGAAAAAGCTAGAAATCTCGTATTTTTGTCGTAATCTAATTCCAAAGTAAGTTTTTAATTATTTTTTACTCGATATTAATTATATTCTCTGAAGTTTAGTTTTTCTAACATTTTTACCAATCCTCGCTTTTTATTTAGTACAGCTCTGATCTAATTTATAAAGATTTTTAGGCACTTTTTTAATGAACTGCTATGATGAAAAAACAAAGTGAAACTATTGATAAAATGAAAAATCTTTATTTATTCTTGCAAATAAATTTCTTCGCCTTCAAAGTCCTCCCCACACGACACAATGTACTTCGTTCGTAATCGTTTTTTCCAATCCTTGAAACAGTCAGAGAAATCTTTTTCTGGTACGGCCTTCAATACTTTCTTCAATTCTGCTTTTATCTCCTTAATCGAGTCGAAACCGTGTCCCCGGAACGGTCTTTTAAGATTGTTGAACAGTCAGAAGTCCAACGGTGCTAAATCATGCGATTACGGTGGTTGTGACACGATATGGGTCGAGTTTTTGGCAAAACGTTCTCGAAGAACTAATGCAGTGTGCAACGGTGCATTATCGTGATGCAAAAACCAAAAATTTTCTGCCCATAATTCCGATCTCTTGAGGCGAATACTTCATGCAGATAATGCATGACGCTCAAATAATACTTCATGTTAACAGTTTGGTCTAGCTGAAGCAATTCATAGTGCACAAGGGGGCGATAATCGAAGGAAACTATCAACATGACCTTGATTTTTGAGCGACTTTGGCGCGGATTTTCCGTTCTTGGTTCAGCTTTTGCGTGATATTTTCTCGGTTGGTCGATTATTTCCTGGCGGCATACACTGATCCAAATCTCATCTCCCGTAATACTGCATTTCATGACGTCCTGGTAGTCAGAAATCATTGTTTGACCGACTTCAACGCGACGTTTTTTTCAAAAAAATTCAATAAAATTTAGCGCAAATTACTTTCTCAACAAAATCAGACATTGTCAAAAATCGAACAACACGCTTTTGCAAATTTAGAAAAACACGTGTAGCTCTGCCCCAATTGAATATATTGACACTTTGCGTAGATATCACAAACAGTGGTACCAACCTACAAAACATAATTTCATGACTTCACAGTACCCGCGAAGTTTAAATGAGAAGTTAACCGTATCTTTTGATAACATCGGAATACGCTGGAGCTATTGCAATAATTATTATTACTACGAACAAGTAAGTTGACTGTATTAATTGCTTTACTCTCAGCTTCAAAGCTGTAGTCGAAAATAGCTGATTTTGGTTTTTAAGTTCTATTAGAGCGCCATGTATTTGGAATACTGGAGCTGAAAACAAGCATAAAACATTCGCAAATCATGCTTATTGATTATTGCTTTCAATGCATGATGGAACCGTCAACAAAACGAAAAGAAATGATTAATATCCGTGGTTTTGAACGGAGATTATTGTTGGCTGAACCTCTTCGTGATCATATTTTAGTCGGTTTAATGTCAAGAGACAGTCTAGCCTGCAAACCTTGCATCTGACATCTGAAATAGAGTGTCTCCCTGCTTATTATTTGTTTGCCGGGTTTAAACATTTCATTGAAAAACTATTATGGCCACGATAAGAGGGAGAGTGCAACAAATTTAATGGAGTTGCAGTAGAGTTTATATATACATGCAGGAACTAAACTTGAAGGCAAAAATTGCTATTTACTGCGCTCTATTAGATACCGCGTCGTTTTGACAGCTAGGAAAATTGGGCTTTTTTAAATTAAGAAATACGTCCCTGCATGCGAGGGAAGTATGTATATGCCATTAAATACTGAAATTGAGTGGAATGGTTTTGAAATGTTTTGATGGAAACGCATGCTGCAGGTGCGAATAACGCGCCAGGAAATCTGTTTCCCCAAAGTTTAAATTGCATGTTACCATTGTAAAGGGAGCCAAATAAATCTGAGCTATTGCCAAATTATTTATGGCACTGTCGAGTTTTTATAAAAATACCAGAGCTCTTTGAATTTATGCCACACATGTTCGATTTTTTTCTCTTAATCATGATTTATCTCGGGTAAAGAAGAAATAAAAAATTGCCAGCCCTGTGGATGTTTTTCCATGGGCGCGAAGAGCTGCTTAAAGAGGACGTCTAACACATCCATCGTCAGGCTCAAGTAGACATTTCCCTGCTTTGTTCCCGCAAATAGGGCACGCCTAGAGTTTTACTCATGTTTACATTTGATTTTAATTCCATTAGAGTATAATAGCATAAGGTTCTATCCTTAGCTTAGATTTCTCCTAAAATTCTAATTTAAAAGGTGTTGTATAAAATCCATAAAAATTGCATCGTAATGGAGGGTGGAATTTTTAGCCTTTTTATCGTCCTTAACAGTTTGGATACGGCTATGTAGTGCTTCCCCTATTGCAGACAAGAACGGTGTGATGGCATCGTCATGAAGGATTGCATCGCTTTTGCTTCATTAGGTTTCAGACCGGCGTCGAAAACGCGCATATGGGGGAATTATCCAGAATTTCCAACATGTTCAGAGGCTCATCATGTAGAAAATTTTCCTCGCCCATAAGGGGCAGACTGTTTAAAAGGCCGATGTAGCTTTTGAGGGTTCTTTGAGGTAGCGATGAGGGAACTGATTTACACTCACACTTCAACAATTCTTCGGTTTGCTCAAAAATTCGCCAATCACTAAAAAATACCGAGATGTTAAATATATAACTCTGCCTTTTTCGAACACCTCTGTTTTAGTGTTCCCAAATTATCCGTCTAAATAGAGCCTAAAGGAAAATTTAGGAATTTTAGAATTTCATGTAAGGATTGGATGTAGGGACGTAACGAAGTTTCGTCAAGTCAATATTTGCTCTCCTTGGATCCTTAACGAGTTTATCTTTCATCTTTAAAAGATCCTTAAAAGGAATAGAATACAATATCCCGAGAAATCGGGACAAGTGAAATTTTGCAGTAACATTCCGGAAAATAAATTTTTATAGCACAATCCGTCCTTTCCCTTTCTAAAAAGTCGATACATCAAACCGCCCCATGGAGTTTTAAAGGAACTTCCTAACTGGCTGGAATTTATGACTTCACTAAGAAGATCCCATCTCCTTCGGTTTATGTTGTTGACGAATCTAATTTTTGGGAAAGGATTGAGGAATTTTAAGACACATTAAATTTTATATATTCAGCTCACTACTAATCGTTCCAATCCCCAAATATACCGAAATATAAGAAGTTCATATTTTTTATAGACACTCCGAAGTTCTTTTTATTGACCGAGGGTTTGAGGTCGTTCCCTATTCGAAGCATTATGTTGCCGTAGGGAGCTAAATATTCAGCTATATATATATGGAAAACTTTCATTAATGTAGCTTGTAGAATGTGTAACTGTTTTCTGAAATAATAGACAATACTAAGTTAAAGTGAGAAATTAGCTTCGAAATATTTTATTGCATGTGCTGTGTGCGGAAACAGTTTTTGTCCTTTCTTGAGATGGAAACTCCGTCAGCACTATAACTTCGAGCCAGTTCTGTAATTGTTGTGGCTTAACGCTATTCATTTGCTGGTGCCGACTTCGTAATAAATTGCCATACTAAATTTATCGTTCATTGCTATATTGTCTAAAGTCTAAATAACCTTTTAATAAACAAATGCAACATATGCATGTTCAAATTACATACTTGTAAGTAGCCTGAAATGAAATAATGGAGACGTATCCTGCATTTGATGGAGAAAATTGGACGAACAGTAAATTTCTTTTTCAAACACCTGGCGATACAACCAATTAGCCACGTTTTCAGATTCGGAGATACAGAAAATGATAAATAGCTGGAGAGGCATTTATGGATTAAAAGTCTGTTAAAGCTTTGCAGGAATTTCTTGCATCATGTAAACTGAATTGCTTTACGAACGACGTTTCCGTCACAGTTGTTGCAGTAAACCATTACCCCACACCAACTTGTACAGCGGAATTAGAAAAATAAAGGTGGAAGAGCTTTATTTGCAACCACCCTGTATATCTCTTCTTATAGAATGTGCTCTATTTCTTTGTCGCACTATTTTAACCCCGTATTCTATGCATAAAAATGTTAGAATCTGTACCTCTTCCTTCTGCTGCAAAAAACCAGCATAATGACAAAAATAAAAATATCTTTAGGATATATCACTTGCAAAGTGGCCTGTATTTAATAAGTTTAACGTTCTAACGACCTGACACGACGGCTCATATATTATTAATTGCCCGAATACACAAAAACAACTGGGCCCTGCTAAAGTTTGTAATAGTATCCGGTACCCCAAACAGATGCAATTTAGCTCGCTCCCAATTTTATTGTGTCGTTATTAATTAATTAATGTCAAAGCTTACTGATGCCACCCTATAAATTTGTAATGAAATCTGCCGTTACACCGCTAATTTGCGTTTCACCAATTTGTTCTCATCCATGTGCCGTTTGTCATCAATAATCACGCAGTGTAATTATTGCGAGTCTGGAAAGATCTGAATATTCTTGTTAAATTTGATTATTTGCATACTACTGATCGTTCATCCGCAATCTCGAAAGGTACCGACGGTGAAGTCTGAGCAGCCAGTCGTAAAACAATTTCTTAATTTGGCGGTGAAGTTGAGGATTTCACACTAGCAAATTTGTTAACCATAAAAAAATAAACTGAAATTTAATATTTCTGTGCGTTAAATGCATCGGATTTTATGTGCATCTTAGTAGGTCATAAATCTGTTCTATGTCATAAATTCAAATATAAATCATGTCATAGTATGAGGTTTTATTTCTTACAAAGTTAACTCGGTTTTATTTTTATACAGCACGTGCTAATCTTTAACACACGAGATTTACCAGAGAGTGACGTTATGACATTTACAGGAACTTATACAAATGTAAGAGTTTCCTTCGCGATTCATAAACATCAATGGTTTCTAAACTACATTAAAGCTAGTCGTTAAAAAGCTACAAAGCGCGAGCTTCCGCAACATGAAAAATATTTAAACCCTTTAACCAAATAGTAGATAGAGAAAGGCTCTTTGTAAACTCGATAACGACCACTTAAAGCCTTAAATAGGGCGTTGCTAACACAACCGCAAATTGTAGAAACTTCTAATGCTTCAGTAAATACTAAATGGTAAAAAATATACTCAGAAACTTAGCTCACTGACACAGAAATTCAATATCCCATGGACAAAGACTTTATCAGGTCAATTTGCTCGCTGCCTGGGGCTGTTTGCTATGTGTAAAAAATGCAAAAAAACTCGCCCTTCTAGCCCATTTCACTATCCCACACTTAAAAGCCCTTATTTATTCTTCAGTATATTCCCTAAAGTACGGCATTAGGAATCTACTTAGTCCACCGACAGAATTAATTAATGGAGAAGCAAGGCGTGGATATTACACTGCGGACGCTGGGACACGTTCCCTTGTTTTAGGTGGAGCAAGATTTCCATAGGAGCAAAAATATTTATGTAAATTGGGAGCACCGTTTTTGTACTCAGGTGTCTTTATTATTTGTAATACCGTTTGAAGCAAACCAGATGTACATCACTGAAGTCCGGAATTGGGGCCATTTGTTACATAAAAGCTTTGGTTGGAGCACTGGACTCTTTGGGTAATTTCTTCCCCCGCATCGACACTCAAAATGGAAGAACTTGAAAACACCCGTTATATCTGTGGAAAAGCTCGCCGAAATTCCAAGAATTTATTTTCATTTGCCACACGGGCAATATACCTCCTAAGGTGTGAAGAAGTTATTAGAACAGTTAGGGTGATATATTAGCTCAACACAAACAACCATTTGTTGAGACTTAACTCTAAATGGAAGCAAATCCTTAAATTAACTTTTCAGTGAGGTGCTGGACATAGAAATTTATCTTTTAGCTGTGAACTATCATTACCCAAAAGTGCCTCTTAACCACTATAGCACCGCAGCTCGATACACAGTATCATATTAATATGATTAGGCTCCTTTACATCAAATTACCATAATTTCCTGGTTCTAAGCAGCCCAGAACGCGCAAACGGCGCTCTTGAACTTTCTTTAGTACTATTTTTATGGGAGATACTAATGTATAATGGATTTAAACTCTCCCATAAATTTTTCAGAAACGTATGCTCTGAGGGCTATAAAGGTTAATATGCTTTTGTGGGAAGGAAGTGTGTCTGCCTTATGAATGGCTGTTATGATATACAGCAGCAATCTATTAGTTATGATAATATTAACAAAAAGGTATACGAATGATGCTCGTCTTAACAATTTGAAAATTCGAAATTTTTAGGATGTTCTGTACTGCTCTATAGATCCTGGATGCCTTAATTGGGCGGAGTCAATGAGCCAGTTTCAAGTACCTTTGTTTCAGGGGTTCTTCCAAAATAATGAAAATCGATATTAAGGAGTTCCCGTATTTCAGAAATTGAAAGAGGTATTACAGCCTTGTGTGTTAGATATCTCATCGAGATGAGTAGATTGAGATATTTCTTGAGCATAATTGCTTCACGGATTTCTCACATATTTTCTGTCAAAGTTTGGGAAATAGCGAAGGGTAGGCCACCTGTATAATTTCGAGACCGAATATTTCAGTTTTTCTGCCGGAGTCAGTACCATGTATTCTAGAGGCACTCTCAAAATTGCAAAAGTAGGTACCAAACTGCCTCCGTATGTCAGAAATGCAAGCATAGAGTGACTAGCAGAAAGTACGCACCATATGGGATTTTTTTTTATTTGAATTTATCGGAATAATTTATTCTTGATAAAAATTTGTGCACTCCTGTAAACTCAACAGGGATTTTACAAAATTGGTGTATCTAATTTCATGTGGGTGATATTCGAAAATTATGAAAATGGCTGATGAGTAAAGTACTTTTATTTTTAATTTTAAAGGAAACATCTGTTATTAAAACTTGTCTAGAATTAAAAGATAAGTCTAACCATGAAGTTTCAAGTTTCTATCCCACAATATAATAAGTTTCTGATATATTCAAATAAAATAAAAAAACCCATATGTTTCCTACTTTCTGTCAGTCACTCTATATTATACCTCGGTTTATGCAGGCTCATACAGCCCATCCAAACAATCCATTTAAGTAATATTTTTAAGGAAATAATACTTTTATTCTACAGGTTACCGAGATTTAAAATTAAAATTTTGATTTAAATTCGGTATTCAAAGTTTGGAAGGGGTCGAAAAGGGGCTCCTTAAAACTAAAACCTTAGCTCTCCCCATTTAAAACTTTTGAAGATCATTTTAAAATTTGTGAGTTGCTGTTTACAGCTTAGTTGAACTGGCATATGAAAATCCTACATTGACCCTGTTTTCGTACTTTATTCAACAGCAAAACTTTGATACTGCTGGGTATTTTTACAAACATATCATAATGATTTGGATATTATCGACTCCATGTCTCATATTAATGAAATCTGCTGAGTTTTTGAATGGTGTCAGACTTTATTTAGTGATAGAAAGGGTAACTGTTTTCACAGATACACTTGAAACCGGATTCTTGAAATCTCGATTCGATTTCAAGATTTCGATTCGTTTAATTGCTTTATTAATTAACTTGCGGCTAGATTTGGCAAAGGTATTTCGTAGCTCTTTGCAGATGACAAGGATGTTTGCAAAGATGTCGAAATTTCTTTGCCGAATTCGTATTTAAAACACAATTAAACTTGATACAATGCCAAGCGAAACGAAATCGAGATTTCAGTGATCCGGGCTCTGCTGATCTGACCTGGTGTTGAGCCTTGATTAACACTTAAAAAATACAGCTGAAAAACAATACTGGCAGATATATAAGCATTCATTAATCAAAGGTTTTCTTTCCAACAATTTCACACAATTTGAATGTTCCTAAAGCCATTTGACACTACGAGGTTGCCACTATAAATACGTCAGTTGCGGTAGTTAGGGTGAAGGCATTTATTTTCGAAGACAGGATGTTTATTTACAACTCCTGCACAACGGGAAAATTAAATAAAAAGAACCACAGCGGGAACATTTTTTCTACACCTCGACTGATTGGTTTTCAATAAGGATTTTTTTAATTTTTACCTGCAGATTTTCTCATAAATTCATTAGTAGCGCACTCTTCTCGGTTACAGGCTCTATGTAAGATTTAAATATAAAAAAGACGAGAATAACGTCAGGGAAAATTAAGCTCTTTCAGGCGCCCAATTTCTTTGATCTGTTTACATGGAGATTTATTTTCAGGAGGTCTGATTTAATTCACTGTCATTTGACCCGATGAATGAATAAATTTTTGTGTAAATCGATGTGAGGGAGCTTTGGGCGGAATAAAAATCAACATGCACTTAGGCCTTTACATATAACCAAAAATTTAAATCAAAATTAATATATGCAGCTCGTGTACTTAAAGATAAAGCTCTATATCCGCATGCGAGGGGAAACTAATTCTAAATGCAAATCCGCTGGTCCTCTTTTTTCCAAAAGCTGCATTATTTATTTAAATTTCCTAGATTTTTTTAAAGTGGGATATATAGGGAATCGGCCCCGAAACATGAATTTTATTACCAGGGACCCCAGATGCCTAATTAATTCCATCCTTGTCGGTTCGCATTTGGAATTTTTTCATATTAAACGATACCACGTTATTTCATTACAAAATTGTATTGCAGGATCTCACCATTATTTGGGTCATTACGTTAATGTCTAATTGCCACATTGCTGCTATATTCCCTTTTAGCTGGAATATTCAACACTAAATCACATTAGGTGAAAGTAAATTTATTTAATGAATGCGAAATTTAACTTTTCTTTAACAAAAAACTGCTTTCTAAAACGTTACAAAGTGTAAATAACTTTTCCTCACTAAAATTGCTACTCGAGCGTAACTTTATTTTGGCAGCTTACTGAAGATGTTTCGCTGAATGGTGGGCTAAATATAATCCCAAATATGTGTTCCTTCCTGTATGCGAAGTTTATTACAGGAGGATCTCATTAACATATGTTTCACACCTTCTAACATAAAAATCCAGGATAGAAATCGATAAAACTGATTACCTAAAAGGGCATAAATTCTCAAAGGGTATTTCACCTTAAACCAACGGGTAGCTCTAACTACTGACTTTTATTAATTTCTGGTTATCACAATCTGATAGAGATCAAACGTTTCAGGGTGATAAATTAAGGGTTTGCTGTTCACTCTTTTTATGTCAAAGTTACTTTGATATATGGACGTTTAGATAGGGTGCAGTTATCGGAAAAACTTGTCGGAACTGAAGTGAACACTTATTATTGAGGCTTTAATGTCGATAAATTGTTGATTTACTGAAAATTTTGACAGAATGCCTGGCTATTTGTCACCACAGAGCATATTTCACATCGTGGCAAAAACACACACCCGATGGGAATTTCCAGTAGTAATTCCCATTAGAGCTAACGGTCAATTAAAACTTTCATCATATTAAGCAGGGAGTTCTTAATAACTTTCTTATTTTTAGAGATTTTTATTGGAAAAAGTTCCGGCAATTACGGCGGCCGGACAACAAAAGGATCTTAGAAGTTTTTATTTCGTCCAAAAAATAGATTTTAAAGAAAATGGATCTTTATAAGGATACTTTCGACGGCCTAAAGCCTCCTGAAAGAAGTAGGAACAATTTCATCTTCTAATCTAGGGAGAGGCTGTTCGTGTTCAATGATAAAAGGAATTGAAAAATCCTTCCCGAAGTATAGGGCAAAATTACTAGTTGGTAACAAAGACTATTTAAAAGAAGAAGCACGTCCAGTGATTTCCCCAATAATCGCAATTCGATTCCACGATGATTTTGCACGACGACTTCGAATTTCCCCCTACAGGGCCATAAGTGTGAGGTTTAATGAATGTCACGTACATTTTGTTTACGCTAAAATAATACAAGTGCGAGAGCTGAACACCGTATTTTAACGAGGCATATTATTTTATCCATGATTTTCCACCCTCTTATGTACTGCTTGCTAGGCCCCTGTTAATACGAAATCCCAACAGAACGAGTTCAGCATAGGAAATGATTAAAATATTAGCATAAAAAGTTTTCGCAACAGCGGAGTTGCTTAACTTGCCAAAATCGTACGCAGTGGGACTACTTGAAGGCAAAAGAAACCTTCATTAGATGGGACATACCAGTATAGCAACAAATCTACTTAAGCCATAAAACATTTACAACATCTAAGAACCCATAAATTTCATCAGAAATAGTTTGAACATATAACATGGAGAATTTGCCTCAGTACGAGGGTTGTGCTGCACACTTTAACTCACTCGTGCAAAGCTGGATTTAGCCCGTTGTTTTGAAACCATAAATTCCGATTTGGCTCGCTTCCAGTTTACGCAAAATCGGAACTTACCCACTGATTTCTATAGAAAAATACTTAACGCTCTAGTAGCTCTAAAGAAACGATCGATTAAGTCGTATTGTTTACTGCTTTTTAGCTCCCTTACTCATGCATTCAGTTCCACTTTTGTTCAGAAAACAATCCATCAGATGAGGAATGCGTGGTCACGTAAAGACCAAAACTTCCAAAAATCGTTCCGAGCGAAATTCGTAATGTTAGAACAAATATTAAGATTTGTTTAGCTGAGAACTGTTGCTGAATACGGTAAAGTAAAATGCATTTTGGTTTTCCGCAAAAAACACTACGCCCAAGCCCTTGAAAAAAATACCACCTGTGACTGGTGCTCCATCACCTGTCTTTATTTAGGTTCCAAGTCCATTTTATTTTCAAACTCTCCACAGAGTCTGTACCACAATTTGATCATTTATTCAATATCATCTAAAAATTTAAAAATTACCAACTTTGCCAACCTCCTCCATTCTTGATTTGGACACCTAAATCAATGCTCTAACGATGATTAATTTGTAGATTCGGTAGTCGCATAGAGCTCTAGGTAAACTCTTTGCTGCCGTTGCCGATGATTGATAGAAGTAAGTATAGATCCCTTAGGGTTTATCAAAGAGTGAAGCAATTTAGACAACTACACTTTATTCGCGTTAACTAGAACAAATTTTCAACGCGAAAAGCACTCTGGAGAATATAGAGCAGGGGTATGTGCAGTTTCTTTTTAAACTAACTAAGCACGTGAAGCAAGCTAATGGGTGGCATTTTATAGAAAAAAAATAATTAGCATTCCTAATTGTCTGCTGGACGAGACTGCGAACGGTCTAATTGACAAAATGTTTTTAAATCCTCTAAGATAATGCAATTAAGCCGGAAAGCGGCAAATTTTCACTTGTCCTTCGACAGCTGTTCCGGCATAGTGGAAAATATTTCTGTCTGCTCCCAGGGTACTTAAATGAAATCTAAAGAACCTTAATATTTGTTTAACTTTGGCCGTTACCCTCGAAGTTATTTCTCTTTTGAAAATTTAAAAGTCTAATTTAAATTTTCCATCCAGAAAATGCTCCCGTTTCTCTTAATGTTCATAATGCCTTATCGGTGGTGGAAAATTTTCGAATGTTTTGATCAAAAACCTTCCGCATCAAAAACTTGTGGCAAAGAAGATCAAGCCCATTAAAATTTTAAGAGACGTGTGTTTTTCCAACTTTTCACCCTCTAAGCCCAGGCAAATATATCTAGTAATAAAGATCTTCCGGTGTGGTGCTTTTAGAGAAAGTTTCAGAAGCTTTTCAGGAAATTTCACTCGCCCTAGGAAAAAATGTGTGGCTGTAAATTTGTTAATTAGATGGCGTCCTTTTAATGAGTGTAAATTTAGTGTGCATGTATCCCTTTTGAGCTGCTGCACCTTCACCTTATACGTTTAACAAAATTTCTCATTTGATAATTTTAACTTCTCGAAAGGTTTAAGGTAAATATTTATTGAGTATCGAAACGATTACAGAACTCCAGGTCAATTAGGGGAGCACTTCGCGGTTAGATTGAATAAATCACCCTTTCTGAAATCGACGAAAATGAAATTATATAAATATTAATGTTAGCTTTAACCCCAACAGTATCGCAGATACGAATTATATTTCAATCTTCTTTCCCCTCACTTTCTAATCCGGCTTAATGACTTTTGGCCTCTGTTGAGGAACTTTAAGCAAGACTCAATTGTAAAATCGATTCATGTGTAAGAGCTTGTTTCAACGTGAAAATTTTAATTGGGAGAATTCACAAATCGAGGCCTAAAGTGCGAAGTTTGCACCACCGTTTAAATCTCATATTGGATATTAATTAAGGTTCGCTAATTAACTAATAATACGCACATTTCCCGTGTTGGCATAGCCAATTAGCTCAAATTTATTAATTTGAATGTTTGCATCGCTAAATTTCACGCCTCGTACTGTTTTTAATAGAAAAACTCTAAATGTCATTTTCAACTTAAGCTCTACGCAGAGGAAAAACCATTATAAAACCAATTAAATGCCTTTATAAATAATAGCCCTATCCAAAACGCGAAATAATTCACCATAAATGCTGCTTTAAATTTAGGATATTTGCGGTAAAGCGGCTAAACATTTCTTTACAATTTAATTATTATTTCGTTCCTGCCTTGTTCACAGCGGGTTTCTTCTTTACTAATTAAATTTCGAGTGGCATTTTTACCACTCGTAGTTTCTAGTTGTTGAATTAAATGTCCGCCATTGAGCAAACGAACAGTGGCACGGTCAAAAATTTGTAAGGAGAAACAGGAGCGTATCTGCCATTTTGTACAGGAAATTTGATATATTATAATTCATAATTGACGACATTTTAGATGAAGACCATAGGTCTAACAATAGGCATAAATACTCAAAATACCTACATAAGTCAGTCGAATGTAGCAGAATACTTTGAAAACATAAATACCACCCTTTGTCTTGTAAGATACGCAAATAATATGGAAAATATTATAAATAAAAAATTATCCGTAATGAGAACACATAGACATGACTTTTTATATTGACCATTTGGATATAACCGTGGCAACTGATACAAAAAGAAATAGCCTTATCTACTTTTTTTTAAATCTTAGTTTTCGATTAAAACTTATACATTTAGGTATTGGAGTGTACAATAGCTTTCGATTAGTATGTGTTACTTCAAGTAATCAAATATAAGGCGTTCCATTTAAATTAAGCAGCAAATTAATACTCTTCAAAGCAAATACATTTTTCAACTTATTTTTTGAACATACTGCATAAGATACCTAAATTTTCTTTACTTTAGCATGCATGAAAGGTCTCACGTCTGAGGTTTGGTGTGAATTGCGACTTACTTCAGTTAAAACTTTTTTTAAAGTCGAGTTTTTAAATTTGTACTACGTTTGTACAAAATATCAACCATATCGAAATCCTTAAGGTTTAGTTTAGGCAAACCTTCAAAGTTACACTTATTTTTCTGAAGACATCCAAAACTGTGGAAATATATTGGATGTTCCATTAAAAAAAAAAAAAAAAAAAAAAACATAACTTTGATATTTTTCACTTATTTACAACTCTCCGCATAAGAAGAATATAATTTCGGAATGTAACTCTAATTGAACTTTATACAACGCGAAGAAAAATTAAAATATTAAATACTTTGGGCGCAATATGCCGTGTAGCGTGACGTGAATAACCCTGTATATTTCGACGCATAGCTGACTTGTTAATGCCATCTAAAATAACCATGCTGGTAGAATCCGTTAACAACATCTATCGTGCAGGAAAAAGCATTAGAATTAATTTATTATAAAATGCAATTCTGAGGCACTGATCCAAAAGGAGCTTCACTTCGGCATATATATTTAGCATTGCGACGACTGAGGAGAAAGGGGAAAATAAAAGCAGTTCGAAAATTTTTTTGTTTACGTTGGAATTGCGGCAATTCAGTTACTGTTATTTTCGTTTAATACGGAATAACATGTTTTAAAAAATACCACACGCGAACGATTTATCACGAGCGATTACAGAAAAATATTCTCTAACAAGTAATGGAATGAGTTTGTTTTACGATTAAGTTTACATTCAGAGCAGATAAGTTCTAATGTAATGCTAGCGAAAATGAGATTCTCGATACGTTAGCACTTCTTCGAATATCAGCAAAAAATGTTGGACACTCGTTAGACACTTTTTTTTAATTGATCAGAAGATGAGTAGATAGCATTATCCAAAGATCTGCGAAATTATTTTATATGGAAAACATCACTTATGATCTTAGAATAAATCTGTCTAAGAGCACGATTCGATATATTAATTTTCCCTTTCATGCTAAAATGTAAGAACCACTTTTTTCGCTAGAGCTACATTTAGAAGCACGTAGTATTCGCAAATTTCCGAGTGAGCTTGACAAACCGAAGATTTATCTCTGAGATTTCCATTCACAAATGAAAATGTTGTTGAGAGTACCGAAAATAGCCTGTAGATATTTTAAAGAATGCCACAAATGTTCATCGGAGACACGCCGCAGATTTATTTTACTCATTTTTAGGGTTAAACTTCGAGAATCCACAGGAATTCCAGGATTTTTGTGTCTGCTATGTTTTCCTAAAGCACCGACTAATCCATTTCTATTTGCGTTTCCACGTCAAACATGCCGCTTTCTTTATTGTCACTAATTAGTCATTCTTGATGCGATGATGTTTGCCACATATTTTTTCTGGAAAGGCAGAAATAAAACGGTTCTAAATGAGTGTTAAATAATTAAATGCGCAACAATGGAAACTCGTATGGTTTTAGTTAATTAAGAAATCGCGCCATTCTGGATTTTCACTCCCGGAAAGGAGATTTGTTTTCATTTACATAGGTAGTGTAGCTCGCGGATTGAATAGTACTTGCAAATTTCTAACCCCCTCTCCCCAAGGAATAATGGCATAATAGCAAAAAGTAGAACTCATGTGCTTCGGGCAAAGGCTTCTTTAATGTTTTTCTGGAGAGACGGAGGATTATAATCGAATTATCAAACTGAGGTGCCTTGCGCCACTTTAATTTATGCGACAACTTAATGGAAAGTATTCCAGTCTCCTATATAAAATTCTCTATCTCGCCCTATAATATATGAACTATATAAAATGACTGGATCTCTGAGAGATATCTAAGAACTTCCGACATGCTCGTTGATTTTTCGGAACAGGATACTGGACTCAATTTCATCGACAAAAGGTGCTAACTCGACTTTGATTTATCGAATGGCTTCACCTCATCCTTTTAAGCTCCTGTATGAAAAATTGAACGTATTTGGAATTACGTGATATGCTCGAAATTATCTTCGAAAAATACAAAAAGTTCTATTGGAACTTGCCTGAATTGAAACGTCACTGATGTCTGAACAAGCAACAAACTAAATTTGACTTCTAGAATTTTGGGGTAAAACCGGAAAATTAACAACTTCCTCGTTGGTTATGAGCTTCGTCATATCTGCCAATATGAAAAAGTAATTAAACCCCAATGACGTTTAATCGATGCAACAAATATGTCTTTGTGCAAATTTCAAATGGACGGAGTAATTTCACACAATATTTTCACTTTCATTGATTTTCAGTAAAAAAGACCTGCAAAAATTCAGTTTTTGTGGATTTTTTTCTACTTCCTCGTAAAATTCAAATTAGTTTTACTGAAGAAATTGACGCCGTCTGATCAGAATTTTTTGAATTGTGACCTATAAGCTTTAGTAAAGAAAAATAAGTTTTGTCTTTAGTATTCCACAGAAAGAAATCTGTATTTTATTTGCAAGAAAACTGAATTATCACAAAACTGTCGATTCATGATATTAGTAGAGGTTACTCCGTGTGGGTTTAGTTTGAAGAAATTTTCTGATTTTGGTCAGACATTATTGGCCTATAATGAAGAGCTTCCTGAAAGGCAATAGAAGCAGTACCTCTAGGTTTCTTTCAACAGAAATTTGTACAGATTTGCAAGAAAATGTAATATTGAGAAAGTTATGTTTAATTCATAAATTTGGTGCAGGTTAGTTCGGGCTAGATTAAGTTGAAACGACCAGCGCCCTCGTCTCAATAATCTTGAAATTCTAAATTTCAGACTTTGGACACGATGAAAAAGTTATGTCTCTGTGTGAGTTTTGTTGTTGTTCAAGAAAATTGTTAACTTGAGTTTGTATATAACGCAATGAGAATCATCTTAAAACAGTGGCAGAACCAGCAGGCTGAACATGAGACGAGCACTTTAACGAACGCTTTCGAGCCCATTTGTAGTAAAACTAATTAAGTTAACAACTGTTAGCTCACTCCATAAAACTCCAGCCAAGCAAGTACTTAACATATTTCGTTTCGTACGTGGGTCTAAATAAACAAGCTGACAGAACTGTCAAATAGTCGGCAATTTTAAAAGCAAATAACAAAACTCGAGCTTTAGGGTGCACGACCCTCGCAATCGCAACAATGTAAATACA